>NW_026692146.1:618692-1237384 GCF_021218885.2 Marmota monax | reverse complement strand
AGGGGAGAGAGTGTGGAAGGGATTTTTTTCCCACTGAATACTTTGTCACATTTGAAGTGAAAAAATAATGTGGATTTTTGACATTCGTAGAAAAAGGAGAGATTTTGAGCTATAGAATTGTTGTAGGGATTGACAGTTACTTAACATCTAGGCATGCTTTAGTTTGCATTTTTAAAATTTCTTAATGTGTAAACACAATCAAAAAGGTAACTGAGTACAAATACAATGCTTTGGAGTTTTAAGATTTTTAATACATTATCTGGCTCTCACATCTTTTCCTTACTTTTGTCAAGTAATTTTCAGTGAGGCAATCATACCAGTTATTCTGGAAAGAACTGTCCAGTCTACTTTTCAAAGCTGTGGTAAATCTGAATAGTTTCAGATGACATTAGGAAATTTCAGATGAGAGCAACACACTTTTGAAATTGACACATTTTTCTACACAGTTGTTTTCTTTTCCATTTGCTTAATCTTTGAATAGGCAAATAATCTTTATGACCATTTCAATAATGATTTAATTGAGATCTAGTAATGATGTTGAAAGGTAGTAGCCACAGGAAGCTTTGTCATATTTATAGAAGAGAAATTAAACATATTTTTATATTCACTATGAACAAACCTGAACCACAATAATAATATATCATCTTTTTCTGGACATCAAGTAACCCAGTCAGCAGTTAGTTGCCAACTTATATCTTTTCTTACATATTTTAAAATGTATTATTGGATTATAAAATTAGCACATTTGATTTTGCAATTAAAACATTCACAGATTTGTTTTTAACTAAAGTGGAGTTAGTGTAATAGGAAATACACTCCACCTTGCCTGTCTGTTCTCTGTCCTGCTGGTCTCACTCTGTAGCAGGGGACATTGTGTACTCCCACTTACTGCTAGCATCTTTAGTCCCATGTGGTCTTTACTCTCAGAGTCTAATCTGGGCCTGTCTCCTCGAGGTCCCTGTCCTTCCAGTACACAGCCTTCTCAGGACTCTGGGCCTCCCTTCTTTGGAGGGATACTCACCCTCAGCTGAGTTCCTTATCCATGAGGGGTTCTGCAGGATTCTGTGGGATTGTCCTCAGGCTTATCAGTTAGACATTTCCCTTATTGATTGTTAATGTACTGCTTAAATGCACTGCAAACAGGGCTACCCTTTGAGACTTTACGCTCTCTGGTTATACCAAGAGAGCCAGGCAGGCAACCATACCTTTTGCCTGCCTGTGTCTCAACTTACCAGGAGTGCAATATTGGTAGAAGCACAGGTGGCAGGAGGAAATTGTGTGGTGGTCTCAAAAGAAGCAGGAAAAAGGTTTGATAAAATTTAATGTCTATTGGCAACAACTGGGTAGAAGATCCAGTAGAACTGAAGTCTTGGAATAAAATGAGAGAATTTCACAAGGTTGTTAGCTAGAAAATTAATGTACAAAAAATTTGTAATTTAATATACCAGCAACAACCAGTTCAAAGATTTAATTAGAAAGAAGGCACTTATAATAACATAAAAATGTACCTAGAAACAAATCTAAGATATATGAGACCTTCAAGATCAAATTATATATATAAATGTGTATACACACACACACACACACGTATCAGGGCAGATATGGAAGAATGAAAGGATCAAGAACCCCTAAGACAAATCTAGGACAAAACAAGGTAAGGGGGTTTACCCTGCCAAATACTAAGGTTTGTGTAGAGCTTTAATTTATAATATAGACGGTGTCTTAGTCTGTCCAGGCTCTTCTAATACATTGCCATAGACTGGGGGTGGCTGATAGACAAAAGAAATGTATTCTTACAGTTCTGGAAGCCAACAAGTGTGTGATGAAGGCACTGGCAGTTTCTGTGTCTGGTAAGACTCTTCCTGGCATTTTCTTACCGTGTCCTCCTGAGGTGGAATGCAGGAGACATCTCTGTGTAGTCTCTTTCATAAGGGCACTAATCCTATGTGCCAGGGTCCAGCCCCGGCAGGGGATCCAGGGGTCCTGAAGGAGGAGTGACGTTGGCAAAAGAAGAATATATTTTTATATCTTTTTTACAAGAGTTTTTTTAGGTAGTTAATGAAGAGCTTCAAAGCCCTAAACTTATTTGATTTACATAATTTTCAAGAGTTACAATCTTTTCTGACATACATTGATAGTGAGTACATTGTTCAAAATATTTTTCTTTTTAAAAAATATTTATTTTTTAGTTTTAGGTGGACACAGTATCTTTATTTTACATTTATGTGGTGCTAAGGATAGAACCCAGTGCCCCGAGCATGCTAGGCAAGCACTCCACCACTGAGCCACAACCCTAGCCCCTCAAAATATTTTTCTATAATCTTAGCCAATCATGATTAAGCTTTTACGTTTTTACCTCAATCACTAGGTGTTAGACTAGGCAACAAGACTACATGTCTCCTGACCTATTATTCACTTTAAGCATACTTTATTTCATTAACCTTTAACTTTAAAACATACTTATGATTGTTGGTAAACTTTCTTACTTCTAAACTAAAATCCCAGTAAAACACACTTAAAATAGTGAAAGTCTATTACTTTAAAAGCCTACTATTCTGAAGTGCCTCTAAAATATATCTATGTTAATTTTACATTATTTTATTTTTAATTTCCAAGGTAATTTCCTTTTTTCATATGACCTATTTTACTGCTTTCTTACCGAGTTTCCTTGATCCTTGGTCAAAGCACACCAATTCTTATGTCTTTGTAATCTTTAACTAAAGGGCAGGCTTTGCACCTCAACCCATTTGTTATTTATATTAACTGTGTGTTTCCCATTTTCATCATAAATTCCTGTCTAAAGCAAAGGACCGTCTTGGGGGGGGGGGTGTATGTTGCAGAGGTTGTGGCTTTAGAATTGGGGGCTTAATGTAAATTGTTAAGCTTTCCTCAGGAACCTCGATTTGCAATCTTTTTCCCGTAAATTTCTTGAGGAATAACACTATTGATTGTATCCTGAGAGATATTGAAACACACCTTGTGGCATGTCTTAATTGTATCCTTAGTTTCATTCTGGGAATTTTCCTGCAATCTTAGGCAATACGTACTCTTATTATTGATTGACATATGCCCTATTATCCATATCATGAGTATCATAAACAAAACACTTAACATTCCCCATGGTTCTGGTTTCCAGATTGTGCGGCCCTGCTACAGCATCCCCCATGCTGTGACCCTTTCAGACAGTGGGTAGAGGAATGCCTTCACCACCTATGCACGGGGGTTCTACCCTCATGATGTAATCTCTTCTTAAGCATCCCACTTCCTAATACCATCACATTAGGAATTAGACTTCAACACATGAATTGTGGTGGCAGCACAAACTCTTAGTCTATAGCAGCTAGCAAAACAGTAATTCAGGAACAAAGAATATAGTAATAGGACAGAATAGGGTCCAGAAATAAAGCCTGTAAGTATGTAGAACTAGAAGATCTATAAAGAGAAGGAAGACTTTTCACATGAAATTGGACCTACCTCGTGTAAATTCAAGTTATTTTATGACTTAAATGTATAAGATGAAACTAAGAAACTTTTGAATTTAGGAGAATATGTTCTTGAGGGAAGTTCAGGGGAGGATTTCTTAAGGTGTAAAGAGCACAAACCATCAAGAAAGAGAATTTGAAAACTAAATTATGTAATTAAAGGACTGTTCATCAAAATGCAACATAAAGAAGAATGAAAAGACAAATAACAAACTTAAGAGAAGATATTCCCAGGACATAAAATCAATAAAGGGTTATGGGCTGGAGTTGTGGCTCAGTGGCAGAGCACCTGCCTAACATGTGTGAGACACTGGGTTCAATCCTTAGCACCGCCTGCAAAAATAAATAAATAAAAGCATGATGCCCATCTACAACTACCAAAAAAAAATTAATAAAGGGTTAGTACTTAAAGGATATGAAGAACTTTAGAATAAGAAGAAAAAGAGGCTGGAGATATATGTAGCTAAGAGGTACTGGGTTCCATCCCCACCCCCCGATCCCCCCAAAAAAGGAAAAATAGAAAATAGCAGAATAAATAAAGGATTGAAGAGAAAAGGAAGTACTATGGTGTCTTGGTCAAGGTATAACCAGAAAATAGACACCATTCTAGGTATTTGTAACAGAAGGAGTTTATTGCAGGGCACTGGTTAGATAGGGGACAAGAGTTGAGAGGTAATAGGGACAGGAAGGACAATGTGGGAAGCCACTCTTAATCCCTCAGTTGGAAGGCCTTCTCAGGTAGGAGAATGTACTGCATTACCCAGTGAAAGTGGAAGCCATAGAGGCTTGGCCTGGCCTGGCCTGGCCAGAACTGGAGCAGAAACTGCAATTGGTGAAGCCTAAGGTAGACAAAGGAAGGGAGAAATCACTGACTTCTCCCTTTCTTCTTCCTTCGGTATCTCCCATTGGCCAGAGTCAGCCAGAATCCAGCTAGCATAAGAGCCTAGAAAACAACTCACAGGGGACAGTGCAGGGAGGGAAAATAGGTGTGAACTGGCCCAGGATGGTGTAGTGGGGAAAAGTGTTACTTATCAAGAACACTGTGTTAGTCAACTTTCTGTTATTTTACAAATATCTGAGATAAAGCTACTTAAAAGGAGGAAATGTTTGACTCATGATATCAGAGGTTGTAGTCCCTGGTTGACCTTGGTGCTTTGGGTTTGTGGCATCTCAGTACATTATAGTGGGAGTGCATGGTGGAGGATTGTTCACTTCATTAGCCAGAAAGCAAAAAGAGAGTAAGAAGCCAATGTCCCATATCCCCTTCCAAAGCACCACCCCCCCCGTGACCTAACTTCTTCCAACTAGGCAAAACCTCCAGAAGGTTCCACCACCTCACAACACAGGCTGGGAGACCAAGCCACATGTGCCTTTGTGTTACATTCGAGATTCAAATTATAGCAGACATGTAAATAAAATCCACAATATAATACTATTACAGAAATTCTCACTTCCAGAATGGAGGAGTGAGTAGCTTTGTGGATCCATCTTAACTGGTGAATACTTTACAAAACTACTACAACAACTACTTAAAGTCTCTATAATTTGTCCTAAGGGTATATAGCAAATAAAGAAATATTTATTGGGCTGGGGATATGGCTCAAGCGGTAACACGCTTGCCTGGCATGCACGGGGCTCTGGGTTCGATCCTCAGCACCACATAAAAATAAAGATGTTGTGTCCACCGAAAAATAAAAAATAAATATTGAAAAATTCTCTCTCTCTCTCTCTCTCTCTCTCTCTCTCTCTCTCTCTCTCTCTGAATAAAGTCTATCTTTAAAAAAAAATTTTATCCAAGAAAACCTAAATTTTGGTAACAGCAGCAAGGTCTATGGCTCTCTCTGTCCCTCAGCCCCAGATTAGCTGCTGTCTCTCCCCTCAACTCCAGCTTGGCATGACACCAGGCAGGTGTGACCTAAAAGATAAAGCTCCTTATCTCCTCAGCTCCCTATCAGGGACCACAGAGTCTCCCTAACGGGATGGGTTGCCAGCATTTTTCATCCAGTCTACATGCTCTGTGTCACAGAGGTTAAATTACAGGGGAGTGAAGCCACATAGTCAAGGGCTTCGTTCACCTTCCCATCTCTGACTCATTCAAAAGTGGAGGCTCCTACACCATTACCTTCACCTCACTTTCTATAAAGGGATGTTTCACAATAGAAATGCCATGCCAAGAAGACCAGAGGTGGCCAGCCTGGCTTAGCACCTTGCTTATAAAGCCAGGGTGTCCTTAAAGAGTGAAGCAAGCAACTGTCCAGTCTTCAATTCTGGAGTGACTTGCCAGTGGAGAATGGAAGAGGGAGGCCACAAGAAAAGAGAGCTCCTACGCTGTCCCTATGGAACTGGTCCTATTTAGGACAGAAGGTGGGGAAATTCAAGCCTAAGGATGCATGAAAAATTAATGGGCATATCGTGGTAGGCAATAAAGAAGGAGCTGGCAGATCCATAAGAGCAACAAGCTAAACCCTGCACCAACTAGGTTACCATAGAAAACTAGGGAAAGAGTCTGCTAAGAGAAGTCCTCCAGGGGTTGTGCACAGTGGTGCATGCTTTTAATCCCAGTGACTCAGGAGGGTGAGGCAGGAGGATCTAAAGTTTGGGGCCTCAGCAATTTACCAAGATCCTGTCTCATAATTAAAAGAGGGTGGGGATGTACCTCCTAGATTCAATTTCCAGTAATAACAATAAAGAGCCCTCCAAGGGTCAGAACAAATTTCAAAGACTGGCCTCAAAAAGTATTCCTGGAAAATAGCTCAAATTTATTGGATCGGATTGTGGGACAATTTATGATCCAGAATATTGTCAAAAACAATAGAGCAATTAGCCTGCAATTAGAGGAGCCCAACTAACTCAGTGTTATACCTGCAGAAAAAGCCCTCTTAACAGACCAAGGGAAGGAGTAATCGAAGAGCCTACTGTTATCTCAGGATTACTTGGAGCATGGCCAAGGCCCCCTGGGGAGCAGTGTCTGAGAGGTCACATTGAGGGGGATACAGGATTCACTAAAATAGTCCAGGCAAGTCACCTAATAAAAATAATCAAGTGCCAGGTATAGTGGCATATGCCTATAATTCCAACGACCCAAGACGCTAAGACAGGAGGATCACAAATTCAAAGGCCAGTCTTAGCAACTTAGTGAGACCCCCCTCTCAAATTAAGGGGGAGGTAATAGAGATGTAGCTCAGTGGTAGAGTGCCCCTGCACTGAAAAATCAAGCTATCTGAAATCACACAAACTGGAGGTGAAGATTGCTACAATATGTTATCTAAGTTGTGTACTGAGAAAAAAAATAGCAGACATCCAAAGAAATTGGGCAGCAAGAGTGGGAAGAGGTGGTAGAACACTCTGAGAAGGCCCTGATTTCAGATTTTAAAAAGTCTCTAGAGCAGCCAGTTTAAATACGTTTAAAGAACTAAAGAAAACCAGGCAAAAGGAATAAAGGAAGTTATGTTCACAACTCTCATCAAATAGAGAATGTCAATAAAAAGAAAATTCTTAAAAAAAAAAGAAAAGAAAGAACCAGAGGGACATTCTGGAGTTGAAAAGTACAATAACTGAAATGCCAAACTCACTAGGGAGGCTCCATAGTGGATTTGACCTGACACACTCTCAAACTCAGAGATGATGCAACTCATTAAAGAATAGTTTTAAAATACAAAGAAACATAAATGAGCACATACAAGGAAAATGTCATATGGACATGAAGATAGCCGTCCACAAGTCACAGCCATCCACAAGTCACTAACCCCTTGATTTCAAACTCCTAGGTTCTAGAACTGTGAAACAGTAAATTTCTGTTATTTAAGCTACCCAGTTTATGGGTTTGCCCCCAGAAAACGAATGTATGCACTCATTTGTCATCAGCTGCTAGGATTTCCAAATAAGTCTGAAAATTTTTTAACATAAAACTTGATTCAGCAATAAACAGGAATTCTGAACTCAGGTAATAGGACATCCAATTTGGGGCCGGGGTGGCAGCAGTTGCCATCTTTGAAGTGATAGTATAGTGAACAAAAAATACTTGCCCGTGATGAGTCCATGCATAGTACAGAAGATATAAAACAGATTTGTGTGCATCATCTTTTAATGTATCACCGTTTGTTTAAATAGAGTTTAAGTTATACTTCTCTGTGGAAAAATACTTTTGAAAGAAGCCATTCATGTTGTAAAATTGTTGACAAAGCCGAATGGTAGAAAAGGCCATTCTTATATTTCCCACATGTATTTCAGTTACTCCTAGATGAATTAAAGACATCCAGCCTATAAACCAAAGCAAAATATCTGAGTCAGGAGGCAATCTTCGGAGAAGGGTCTGGGGGCATAATTCTGACTCCTACTGTAGTGGACAATGTGGTGAGTGATCTTTCACTTCCTTCTGCTGAGGAGCCAGACACCTATGCTTCTCATTGGTCTGATCTCACAAAACTACAGATGCATTTTTAGTGTATGCAGGAAGCAGTGTTAATCTTATTTGTTTATTTGCACATAGGATATCAAAAGGAATTCAAACTTGTGGAATGTATGGTTTCATGAGAAAAATTTCAGGTGGCAAGCATGAAAGTACAAAACTAATTATATCACAACTGGATAGAAGCTTGGTTTTTCTTTTTGTTCTGAAGTTTGATCAGAGGCTCCAAAAATTGAACAGCAGGAGCAAGATGGTTTATGTAGAGCATGCTAGGTGTCTTAGTCTGTTTGGGCTGGTATAACAAAATACCATTAACTAGGTAACATTTGTTTGTCACATTTCTGGAAGCTGGAAAGTCCAAAATCAAACTACTGGCAGATTCAAAGTCTGGTGAGGACCTATTTCCTGCTTCATGGATGGGCATCTTCTCACTGTGTCCTTACACATGGTGGAAGCAGGTAGTCACCTCTCTAGGAGCTATTTTAAAGGGTACTAATCCCATTAATGACAATAAAAAATAAGGAATCATCACCCTCTCTATCCTCACCTGTGGAAGGACTTTCTTTTCTTTCTCCTAAGCACCTATTTTCTTCAAATTATATTTTAAGCCAAAGAATTTTCCCTTCTATACTCTATGAAAACCTGATAGAAAGAGAATTCTTGTGATTAAAATATAAAAATTGACCAGATGTAGAGACAGAAAGAATAATAAATGTTAATAGGAACTAGATGAGGGGAGTGATGAGGGTTTTTTTTTAATGGATACAGAGTTTCTGTTGGGATTATGAAGAAATTCTGGAAATAGATGGTGACATTGTGCAACTTTGTGAATACACCTAGTGCCACTGACTCCTGCGCTTAAAAATGGTCAAAATGGTAAACTTTGTTATATATATTTTGCCACAATTTAAAAAAAATGAGCCAGGTGTGGTGGTACATGCTTGTAGTCTTAGCTACTGATAGGAAGACTGCTTGAGCCCATGAGTTTGGGGCCAGCCTGGGCAACATAGTAAAATCCTGTGTTGGCAAAACTAAACAACAAAAATAACACCTTAGAGAAGTGTGGAACTTCATCAGGCTCATCAACATACATGTAATGAGAGTACCAGACATGGAGGACAGAAGGAGCAGAACAAAAATTGAAAGAAAAAGTAGGTGTAAACTATATTTGATTAAAAACATTAATCTGTACATCTCACAAATTCAGTGAACTCCAAGTATGATGAACACAAAAGAGAGGTCTGTACCCAGACACAACATAATCAAAGGCTGAAGGCCAAAGACCAAGATGAAATCTTAAAGCACCAAGGGGAAAAAAATTACACCACTGATAAGAAGACCCCAATAAGATTCACAGCTGACTCATCAGAAACAATGAAGGCTAGAAGGCAGTGATACAGTACTATGGTTTAAATATGATTTGACTCCTCCAAAACTTACCCCATTGCAAGGTATTAAGAGGGTAGAAATCCAATCTGACTATAGGATTTATGGGTGGTCCCTCTGGGAGGAGATTAGGATTAGGTAATGTCACCAGGACGTATCCCCCATGGCGGCTAATTAAAAAGAAGGAAATGGACTAAAGGAGGCACATACACATGTGCTCCCTGTTTCTCACCATACAAAGCCCTGTGCTGCCTCACAATAAGAAGGCCATTACTGGATGTGGCCTGCTATAGTTTGGATCTTGAATGTCCGCCAAGGTCTAACTGTTAAAGGCTTTGTCCCCATCCTGTGGTGCTACTGAGATGTGGTGGAAACTTTAGGAGATGGGGCCTAGTGGAAAGAAGTTAGATCACAGGGGTGAGCCCTTGAAGAAGACAGTAGAATTACAGTCCTTTCTCTTCTTCTCTCTTTGCTTCCTGACCACCAAGAGGTGAGCAACTTCTTCCATCACATGCTCCCACCAGAATGTGCTGCCTTGCCACAGGTCCAAATGCAATCAGCCAACTGACCATGGAATGAAATCTCCAAAACAGTGAGCCCAAATAAAACTTTCCTCCTTATCAGTTTATTTGTTACAGTAACAGAAAGCTGATTCACACATAGCTCTTAGACCTTCAACTAGAAGCATGAGCCAAATTAAACCCCTTTCTTTGTAATTTACCCAATGTGTTGTATTGTGTCATTATCAGCAGACAATAGGCAATTCAATGTGCTGAAATAAAACCTTGTCAATCAAGAATTTTATATCTAGCCAGGCTTGGTGGTGAGGTCTTTGAAAAGTAATTAGGATTAGATGAGGTCATGAGGGTGAAGCCACCTCAATGGAATTAGTGTCCTCATCAGAAAAAGAAGAGTTATAAGAGCTCTATCCACACCCGCCCCCCACACACAGAGTGAAGAAAGTCTATGTGAGCATGCAAGGAGGCAACCATCTGTATGCTGCCTAGGAAACCACCTAGGAATAAATCTTAACTAAGTGTTGGAACCATATATGAATTTTGGGTTTGTTTGAGCAAACATAAGGCAGGGAAGCTGCTTTTCTGGGAACTCTTGGGAAATACTCTTGGGTTCGAGAAAGCCCAGATCATGCAGGCACCCTGCCTTACCTCACAGCCGCCCAGAGATAGGAGTAACCTGCCAAGCATGTAAACAAGACTCCTCCCAAACTGAAACCTTATCCCTGGCTTTGATGTACCTCCCCTTAAATAAAGAATTGGGGCCTTTTTCAGTCCTTCAGTTCCAGTTGCTGTCAAGGCTAGAAGACCCATCAGGTGCCCCACTTCCTAAATCTAATCTTTGGATTTGTCTTTCTTACTGATTATTTCAGACTTTTTATTTTCCCAGGCAGCTCACACCTCCTAGCAGGAACCTGGTCTTCTGTGGTTCTGTCTACACCATCAACTAAGGAGGTGAAAGTCCTCTACAATGAAAACTATAGAACATTGAAGAGACATTGAAAAAGATCTCAGAAAATGGAAAGACCTCCCATGTTCATGGATAGGCAGAATTAATATTGTTAAGCTGGTCATTCTACCAATCTCCATCAAGATACCAATGGCATTCTTCACAGAATTAGACAAAACAGTCCTAAAATTCATTTGGAAGAATAAAATAACCAAAACAATTCTAAGCCAAAAAAAGCAACGCTGGAGGCAACACAATACCTCACTTCAAATACTACAGAGCTATAGTAACAGAAATTGCATGATACCAGCATAAAAACAGACACATAGACCAATGATACAGAATAAGACACAGAGACAAATCCTAGACATCTACAATCATCTGATTCTTGACAAAGCTGCCAAAAATATATCTTGAAGACAGCCCTTTTAGCAAATGGTACCAGGAAAACTGGTTATTCATAGATTCAGAATGAGACTAGATCATTATTCACCATGTACAAAATTCAACTCAAAATAGATCAAAGACCTAGGAATTAGATCAGAACTATGCAACTTCTAGAAGAAAATGTAGGGTCAACACTGCAGCATATAGGCACAGGAAACAACTTTCTCAACAGGACCCCTGAAGCTCAGGAAATAATGCCGAGAGTTAATAAGTGAGATAGCATCAAATTAAAAACATTTATGCACCAAAGGAAAACAATAAGGAATTTGAAGAGAGAACCTACAGAATGGGAGAGAATTTTTGCTAGCTATTCTTCTGGCAGAGAATTAATATTTAGAATATATAAAATCTTAACACCAAAAAACCCAAACAAACAACCCTATTAAGCCTATAAATAAATGGACAAATGAACTAAACAGATGCTTCTCAAAAGAAGAAATACAAATGGCCAACAAATATATGAAAAACATGTTCAAACCATTAGCAATGAGGGAAATTCAAGTCAAAACTACACTGAGATTGCCAGGCACTTCTGTAATCCCAGGGGCTTGGGGGCTGAGACAGGAGGATCACAAGTTTAAAGCCAGCCTCAGCAAAAGTGAGGCCCTAAACAACTCAGTGAGACTCTGTTTTTAAATAAAATGCAAAATAGGGCTGGGGACGAGGCTCAGTGATTGAGTACCCCTGGGTTCAATCCCTGGTACCCCCTCCAAAAAAAAAAAAAAAACTACACTGAGATTTCATCTCACACAGTCAGAATGGCAGTCATCAAGAATATCAAGAAAACAAATAATAATAAATGCTGGAAAGGATATAGAGAAAAAGGAACATTTTTACACTGTTGGTGGGATTGTAAATGAGTACAACCACTGTGGAAATCAACATGGAAGTTCTTCAAAAGGCCAGGCATGGAACCACTATGTGACCCAGCTGTAATACTCTTCAGTATTTATCCTAACGAATGAAAGTCATCATACTAGAGCAATACATGCACACTCATGTTTATAGCAGCACTTTCACAATAGTCAAACTATGGATTCAGCCTATGTGTCCATCAAAATATGACTACTTAATGTGGTATATATAGACAATGGATTATATATCATCTTGAAGCCATTAACAGTGATGTATTAGGGCCAGTATGCAAGTACTGAAAGTTAAATCATTACAAACTTGTGAGTCAGTTGATGTCACATTGGTCCCTTGAAATTGACCACCATAGGAGTATTTAAGCATAGAAATCTGCAGTTACTATACATCATGGCTTCTTCCTCCCATGCAAGTTTGTTGTAGAACATTTGCCAGCCCACCATTGAATGTATATCTGTCTAGCACGTAGATACGAAAAGATCTAAAGAAAAATGTGGAAATGACTATACCAAACTCAGAATATTGGTTACCACTTGTCTTCAATTTCTGTTACTATAACTGAATACTATAGACTGGATAATTTATAAAGAATATATGTTTATTTAGCTCACAGTTGTGAGGCTGGGAAGTCCAAGAGCATGGCACAGGTATATACTCAGCATCTGGTGAGAGTCTTTCTTTCTGCATCATAACATGGTAGAGGGCATCACCTGGTGGAACAGAGCCACCAAGTCAGAAAGTGATTGCTTTCTCTCTCTCAGTAACCCATTAATCCATATGTCAGTGAATTCACTAATGTGGGCAGTGCCATCATGACGCAATCACCTCCCCAAAGGCTCACCTCCAAATACCATTAAAATTTGAATTGGGAGATTGAGTTTCCAACACATGAAATTTGGGGGATAGATGCAAACCATAGTGCCACTGGAAGGGACATAATTTCTGAGGAACACACAGGGCTTCTGGGGTTAATCATTTCTCCTCCGTGGACAGAGCAGTACATGCAGTTGTACAAAAGACCACAAACTCACATTTTTGAAATGTGTGTTTGTCACTTATTAGAGATCTGTATGCAGAAAGAAATGAGGGGACCAACCAGTAAGTCCAGGGACCAGAACATCTCAAGGCTGGACATCAGTTTCTTCATTTAACCACCTACAATTCCTTCCCCTAACTATACATACCTCTTCCTAGAACTGCTTTGGGATCCACACAACAGGGAGGGCCTTGTGCTCATCATTAACAAACTTCAAAGGGCCAGAACATTTGAGAATATATTCAAACATATATATATCAACAAGGGAAGTCACACTATTCAATCAGAAGAAGGCAAAGGATGAAAGGGTCATGATGGTTGTAGATAAAGATTTTGTTATTGTTATCAGCATTTTAACCTTTAAGCTGAGTTTTATTATGTATAAAGGGTTGGTTTCTTCTTTAGCATGCAGTGTTTGTTTTACTTGTTATTTTTTACTCTGTAAATATAAATTTTCATACACTACTTTGCTACGTTTCACAATTAATTAAATGTAAAAATTACTATGAGGGGCTGGGGTTGTGGCTCAGCGGTAGAGCACTTGTCTAGCACGTGCAAGGCGCTGGGTTCGATCCTCAACACCACATAAAAATAAATAAATAAAATAAAGTTATTGTGTCCAACTACAACTAAGTAAAAAGTTTTTTTAAAAAATTAGTATGAGGGCTGAGTCTGTGGCTCAGTGGTAGCACACTTGCCTGGCATGTGTGAGGCACTGGGTTCGATTTTCAGCACCACATATAAATAAATAAAGGTCTATCAACAACTAAAAAAAATACCTTTGTAAAAATTAGTATGAGAGGAAATAATATTATATATGCTATACTATATTTCACAATACATTTAAAAAGAATAAATTTTATAAAAATTTTATTTTGTACAATAAATGTCTGCACTATTGGCTCACTAAAAAAATTCCTAGACTGAAATTAGAAAATCAAACCATCTTGCAGCTAAGGCCTTAACCCTGTGGGAGAGTGCTAAAAGCTTTCTGAGGTCTTTGCTGATTTTAAAGCAGTAGAAAACTGGGACAGAAGACTGAATTTGAAAGAGTTCAATAGGATTCTCTGAATGTTCTGGGCAGATATCCAGGATGAAGGCCGGAGGTGGAGAGGAGAACACTGTATTGTTCACATTTGTTGATAAGAATGTCTTAAAAAGTGAAACTTCTTCCTCGAAGCAGAAGGGATTCTGATAGGGTCTAAATGTTTACCAGGAATGTGATTGGCTCAGGCAAAATGGATAGCTATGTAGAAAGAGCCCTTAATCTATAATCAAGGTGGAAAGGACAGCACTTAAGGGTAATGTTTTCATGACAATTGCTAAAATTTCAGAGCAGCACATGGATTCTTTTTTGTTGTTGTTGTTCTGGAGACTGAACCCAGGGCAAGCTAGCATATGTTCTACCACTGAGCTAAACCCTCAGTGCTCCTCTTTCTCTTTTAATTGTAGGAAAATATTAACTTTTCACAGTACCCATAAAGAACCTCTACCTGATAATATGGAAGCTAAAATGGGTTTTGGTAATGTGGGGAGACAGAAAGAGACCAGAAAATGGAACTAGGCTGATGCCCCCTAAGTAGTCTCAGATAAGACCACATCAGGGCAGCCAGCCTGCGAAGGACCAGGGTCTGGATAATGGTGACTTCTGACAGCATACTGGGAGGCTGTGACCTGGGTTCTGGTCCACGTTTTCTGCTGGTCTGAAATAAATACTAATCCTCAGATGTGGAAAGCTCACCTGAAAATGCCCTTTACCAAATTTTATTATTATTTTGCTGTTGTAAATGGGATGTTTTCCACCAGTATGTCATCTAAATGTTAAGGATATTTTTGAGGGTTGCCTTTAAATATTTTGAGCAATAGGCTCACAGACTTGGAGCTCAGAATTTATAAAATAAACAAAATAGGGAGGAAACCGGATGATGACAAGAGGTTTTCCTGTCACACAGTAAGGCAATAATACAGTGTTCCGCACTCCCCCCCCACCAGCTAGCAGGAAAGAATGAATGCATTCCCTTAAAAATCAAGAACAACGCAAGAAAGTTCACTCTATTTCCATTCAACATTGTATAGGAATTTTAGCCAGTGCAGTAAGGAAAAAGACACATAAAAGTATACAGATGGGAAAGGAAATTGTAAAATGTTATGTTAAAATGACTTAGAAATTGTAAGGAATCTATAAAGACTCCTACTCTGTAAATGTAAATGAGTTTGGCAAGGTCATTGGATAAAAGGCCAAAATACAAAAATCAATGGCAACAGTCAAAGGTAGCAACAAGCCATTGGAAATTGAAGTTAAAAGCCATTTATGACAGCATCAAAAGCATGAAATGCTTAGTCGTAAATCTAACGCAATATGTGGAAGACCTGTATGTGAAAATTCACAGTATAGTTGGAATAAATTAAAGAAGACCTAAATAGATGGGAAGATATACCATTGCTCATGGAATTATTAAGATATTAAATATCAAATGCACTTAGATTGAATGTGATTCCACTGAACATTCCAGAAACTGTCAAACTGATTCTAAAAATTGGAAAGGAATGCAAAGGATCTAAACTAGACAAGACAATTTTGAGAAAGAAGTTGGAAGATGTATCATGCTAAATTTTTAAATTATAATAAATCTTTTAAAAGCTAATGTAATTTGACAGAATGGTATAGTGTAAATATAGACACACAGATCAACTGAACAGAATAGAATTTGTAAGTGGCCCATTTGTTTTTGACAAACGGACAATGAAATTGAATAGAAAAAAGGTGTTTTTCAATGATGTTTCTGGAACAAATGGACATTTATATAGAAAAACAATAAAACCTATTATTTCTTACACAATACACAAAAAATTGATCAAAGCATGTTTAAACCTTAGAAAATATGATTCAAACCCTATGAAATTATTAGTAGAAGGCCTAAGAGAAAAACCTTGGTGATCTTGGGGTAAGATTTCTTAGAATGAAGAAAAATAGAAATTATAAAAGAAAAACGAGGGAATGGGATTATGGCTCAGCAGTAGAGTGCTCACCTAACTTGTGCTAGGGGCTGGGTTCAATCCTCAGCACCACATAAAAATAAATAAATAAAATAAAGGTATTGTGTCCAACTACAACTAAAAAAAATATTAAAAAAAGAAAAAAACTTGAAAGACTGAACTTTATCAAAATTAAGTACTGCTACTTTTCAAAACACACTGTTATGAAAATAAAGGAAGCTGTAGATTGTGGGAAATTATTTTCAATGTATATATATGACAAAGGCCTTATATGTAGAATATAGATACAACTCCTGTTCAATAAAAAGATATAATTTCCAAATATAAACTAAAGATTTGAAGATACTCCACTAAAGAAGATATGAAAGTATCTAGCAAGCACACGAGAAGCTGCTTAGCATCATTTGTCATCAGAGAAGTGCAAATTTAAACCACAATGAAATACTATCTTATATCCTCTATCCTGGCTTAAAAAAAAAAATAGTTGATGCCCTTTCCCCTGGTCAGTAGTCCAGAAAGCACGTGAAACTTAGAATTCCTGTAAAAGATGTAAACCAGCAAGAGTTCATCAGAGTTCTGGCAGCCTTTCTTTAAAAATCCAGGAAGCTGAAGGTCCTCGAGTGGGTGGACACAGTCCAGCTGGCCAAGCACAAACAACTTGTTCCCTATAATAAGAATTGGTTCTTCACATCAGCTGTTTCCATATCAGGGCACCTGGACCTCTGGGGGTGGTGCAAGAGTTGGCTCCATGACTACATTCTAAAGGAAAGATCAGAGAAATGGCATCACGCCCAGCCACTTCAGCCAAGTCATCAAGAATGTGGCCTGGTCGTGATGGCTGCACAACAATGTGAATGTACTCAAAACTACTGCATTGTATGCTTCAAAATGGTTAAGATGGTAAATGTTATGTTTTGTGTTTTTTGTGTATTTTACCACAAGGAAAAAAAAAGTAGATACATCAGTGGAACAAAACAGTCTATAAATAGATTGCAGGCATATGGTCTACTGGTTTTCAAAAAAGTGTTGTAATGGAATAAAAAGAAGAGAGAGTAAGAGTGTGTGTGTGTGTGTGTGTGTGTGTGCTTTTTTCAGAAAGAAATATAGCATGAAACTCACTGAGCTGCTTTGTGCAAGCTGTATGACATTGGCCTTCACCATTTCTAAGAACAATTCATTTATGAAGCCTATATGCCAGGTTCCAGGTCTGATAGTTTACTTGAATTCTTTAATTTTTGCAACAACCTTAGGAGATAGGATTTATTTTACAAATACTAATACTGAGCCTCGGAGATCTTAGGTACCCATGCTGGTGACTGGGAGAGCTGTTTGAAAGCTCCTTTATCAATTCCAGAACAAGTGCACTTGGCCTTTACCTCTAAGTTGCATCTTTCTGTGTAAGGAGTTTTGGAGAGGTTCCTATCTTCTACCATTGTAACCCAAGGACCACTTTCCTTGTCCTGATTCTAAGCCTAAGGTGAAGAACTTGTTTTCTCTCCTGCTGCTCTAGAGGAGGCAAAGTGAGGCAGTGCAGAAAGTCCTATGAACAAATACCCCGAGTTGCCATTTGAGAGCAGGTGGCCTTGTGCAAATCACTGTGACTTCATGGATGAAAAAGTTGCCAATTTAAATCAGCTCCAAGTTTCCTTTCTGTTCTAGGATTCTAAGATATGACAAAGCTAAGATAGGCTGAAAATAAATTTTCTCAGAAGGCTAAGTGTAGTAATATTGTTTTTTGTGCTAAATACAAGTGTGTGTATGCATTTCACATGTACTCCATACAAGGACTAATATAAACTCATGTTGGGGCTAATGCATAACATAAGCTCCTTACTTTTGGAGACGACCAATCAGACATGTCATTCCACCTAAAGAAGATACATGTGTTTCCAAAATAGCTGTACCTCTATTTGTGTAATCATGTCTAAATATACGTCACAACTATTTATTGCATGTTTACTATATACTAGGCACTCTTAGCTCATCCCTGACACTCATTCCTTCATTGTCTTCCTGGGCAGACTACAATTACTGCATTTCACCACTGCTTTGGGAATGGAGGGCAGCTGCTATGGCAGTACCTAGGGTCATGGAAACTGTTTTAAGAGCTTGTGCAAGTAAGCTTGCTCCAAACCTACAAAGGAAGAACAAGTTGGCCTTCACTTGGCCTCGAGAAGAGTGAGTTGTGTTCTAGTCTCAGCACAGCAGGGTTAAATTTACCATTTATAATGCTGCTTCACAGACTTTTTACCAAATCTGTTAATTATAAACTCAGGTTTATTCAATTCCAAGGAAGGGGGGGGTATTTAAAACACAGAAGCTGAACCTATTTAGATACTACAGAAATAGAGGTACAGTGCTGGGGCAACTGATTCCATTGTCACCCGTACCTTGTTTCTGTGAATGAAATCTTTAATTTTGAAAAGTTCAACCTTGATTTATATTTTCTTTCTAGACATAATTTCTGCTTTTGGCTCAAACACCCACCACTCCTGTTTTGTCTTCTTACAATTTACCCTTCATTTTGCTCTGAGAATGACTCACCAAAAACCAGAGGAATGTATACCAGCAAGTAAAACATAATATGCAGTGTTTAATGGACTTAATTAATACTGGTCAAGATCCTTGTTTTTTTTCTAACATCATGAAACTATTACACAACTGAGCCACTGAGAATTTATAGATAGATAGATTTCCACTGTGTTCCACTTCTGAACACTGGGATACACAGCAGCAGGTTTTATTTTTCTAAGCTGTTATTAGGGTGATCAGAATGCAGTAGTACTACTGGGACAACTGACTCTACTGTCACCCTCACCTTTCAGCATCACATTATCTGTGATCTCACTTTGTCAACCTTGTGGATGAGCTGGGGAAGGGGAGTAAGCACTAACTATGTAGGAAGTTTGTCTTTCCTTGGAGAATTTTCTTGTCAGCAATTCCCTATCAGTCACATCTTTAAGAAACATGAAATTAATTAAAAAACTTGACATTTATCTCTTCTATTTACACTCTTAAGAGTGAACCCATTGCTAAAAAAAACCTTTGGTGTAACAGTCCCTCCTCAGATCAGCTTATACTTGATTCAAGTTCTATATACTACTTTTAGCATTAGTGATGTTGTGCACTGGCTGCTTTGTGTGATGTACAGCATGATCACTCACACAGGAAGTCTAGTGTCTCAATGTGGCAGTGTAGCAAGAAGTACAACCCTTCAGAGGCAGTCTGGGTCAACTCCTAAAAAGTCACTTACCTGTCTAACACTTCAGACCTGTTCCTTAACCAAAGTCCAATGACCACATGTGGAGTAAAACTTGCTTGATAAGGTGGCTGTGAAGAACTATGTGTAAAAACACAGTATAGTGCTTCATGAGACAATACTTACTAATATGGTACCCATTAGCAATGGAGCTCCAAACTTGTGCATGAAATACAAAGAAAACAAGTAGCACTGGTAATAACACATTTATTTACGTACCCTGTTGTGTAACTGGGAGGTGTTTTTTACTTTCCAATAGTTGATTAGGTTTTAACAATTAAAATTCCAGAAGGTAAACTAGTGATTTATTGTTGCTCATAAGCATAGGTAAACAGACATGGTACCACATAAAGGAATTTTAAACACTCTAACCTTTTGGTAGTTTTGAATTTGGACCACTAGACTTTGGCAAACTCAGCAGATTACCAATAATGCTTCTAAACCTCATGGTTTTCTTCAGACACAACAGGAAAAATTTAGATTTAATTTCTGAACTTCAGAAATTTAACCAAGATTCTTAGGAAGGTGCAAAAGGCCAACTAATTTACTTCAGCCTGTCATATTTATCATCAATATAACTATTGCTATTCAAAATGAGATTATGGCAGGCAGCAATCAACTAATGACTAGTCTCATTTTGTAGATTAAGTATTTTCTGAAAATAACTCACAGAAGATGGCAGGCTGAAAGTTTACTTTTAAGTAGTTCTAACTTTACCTTTTGTTTGCTAGTTAAAGGAATTCAGATAAATGCCAAGTCAAAGAATTGGACAGCACATCAAATTGGGTTTCCTATTACAATTAGCTTTCTTTGCTAGTGACTGCATCAGGATACCTTTCATTCCTGCCTTCAAATTTTAAAGCACGTATTTTTAGGGGTTTGATAAATGTAACAAATGGGTACTCACTGCTAGAAGAGAATATAAGAATGTGCTGATCACCGGTATGAGATTTATATTACATTAAATTAAAATTATATACTGTTGGAAATAGACAAAAGAGGGAGTTCCCAGATCCTAGAAAATATTATGGCTAAGGAAATAGAGAACCCAAAAGAAGAATCCACTTCCAAGAAACTAATTCAGTATAGTAAAATAGAATTAAGTGCCCTGTCTTAGGAAAAAGTTTATTAATAATAAGGAACAACTGGGATATCATACATCATTTCTTTGGAGATTAAAGTGCAGGCTATGAAATGGCATATAAAATAATGCATAAAATAGTGCAATCCTAAGGTGCCATTATTTTTATGACGCATAGCCTATTTTTATATGTCCACTTTCTCTGAAAAACTCAGCTGTAGTGACACCTTTTAGCTTATTTATTTAGGCATTACTTATACTCTGTTTTACCCACTTCTGGGGCTACATAGAATATTTTAACATTTGAACATGTAGAACAATAGCGCATACATCTTGAAACTACTAAATAGAGATTAAGGCAAGCCTCTGTAAAGTTCGGTACTCCAAAAAACACATTTTACAAAAGTTGCTTCCAAAACCAGCGGCTTTAGACCTGATGGCACCCCAATAGTCTTTAAAAACAGTTGGATTACTCTGAATATATTTGCATTTGCCCCATTATTTCCAGGCTCTGAACATCAAAAGAGAATTCTGAAAAACAGCAGTTTCTATAACCTCAGAATGTAAGAAAACCGTGTCCACACGAAAGCTAAGCTGAGGATCTGGCTGGGGTGAGGGTTGAGGCCAGTCCTCTTCATTTCCTATCCATGTCTTTTCACATTTTTATCCATGTATGTAGTGTTGTACCATAGTTTATGTGTGGGAATGACCCATTAAAACAGGGAAGTCTCTTCCGCCAAGGAAGATGATGGCAATACTTCATGGAATGCTGTACTATTAAAACATACAGCATTTAAATTACTGGCATAAAATGCAGAGCAAGAAGGTTCTGAGACTAATTTATAAAATTCCTGTAACATGTCAAGTTTAGATGTATTTATAGAACCCTAAACGTTACTATGCTATCCAAAAGCAAGTTTAACAGTTACCCAATAACTATTCTAATAAATGTTGAAGACAATACCATAACCTGTTTTAGCTAGTCTACAACATAAAACAACTGTAGTGCTTTATTCTAATTATGAAACACTCATGCATTAACAAGTGCAACTCAATCTTATGGACAGGGATTATAAGTATACATTGTAGAAATTTGAATTTGGAAACAAAAAATTTACCTCCTAACAGTGTGAATGCTTACTCTGAAAGCCATATACTCATGTTAACTAGTGGAAGACTACAGATATATTTAGGCTATTTTGATGTAGTTTAAAAAGAAATTCAGGAAACTTTAGTAATTCAATAACTATTAGAGAAATAATCTGAGGACTGGGGGTGTAGCTTAGTGGTTACAGTATTTGCCTAACATGCACAAGGCCCTGCGTTCCATTCCCAGTACTGCCAAAACCAAAAAACCAAAAAGCTGAGGCTATATCCCTTTGATGCATAAGGATCATAGTTTGTAAACCAGTACTCTGATACTTAAAAAAGGTTTCCTATTACCAGAAAAAGCATAATAGTAAAGGCCATGAGTATTCCAGTAGGCCTCCTACAAAGTTATGATAATATGGCTAAATCCTATGATTACAAAATGAGACCTGCTGAGAAAATGAGTTCCAGACGGGGACTTTTATGGATGACCTTGGCTGACAAATGTTTTTAGGAAACTGTTTATTTTAAAATTACCTTCCCAACAAACCATAAACACTTGGATGTTACTTTATGTTTTTTCATTGAAAACATACTACATTGTAAATGGAGTTTCAAAGGTAGACATATAATTGATCAAAATCTAAGGACAATATTATGAAAGGACAATACTAAAAAAAGATAGGAAAAAGTTAACCTAAAGAATGCAAAAACCATGTCATGTTGGACGGATAAAAAAGGTGATAACCTTGTGCTTTTATTCAACTAAGGTACTTACCAAAACCTTAGATTGTATACAGGTATCAAACTATTGGAAAGGGATAGTTTTCTATATTACATCTAAATTTATTTTAAATAACTGAAGCCCAAGGCAACAGTTGTTTAAAAACTTGACAAATAACTACATAATTTAGTACATTAAAATAAAACTTGGACAGTGATCGTTGAATGTCTCAAAAATATACAACTGGGCAAAAGAACCACTGTACACAATCTGGAGATTGTTAAAGTGACCACTCAAAGGTTGAACAGTGCAAGACATGCTTTTCCAGTTACAAGCTAAAAACAGAAGTGCAAAAAAAAAAAAAAAATAATAAAAAAAAATAAAGCTTTTGTTATAGGATAAGGAAGGCTTGAAATTAATATTTAAAAGCTTCCCTCGGGTCATCTCCCAGAAATGAAATGATCGAATTGCTTTTTCATGGTACAATTTTCTTCAATAAACTTTCCTTCAGTGGCAAACTGCATCCACAATTAGGTCCCCTATTCAGTCACCAATATGATCCATGAGCACATAGCGAAGAGCTAGGATCTTTGCTAGCTCCCGGAGGTCTGATCTTGACAGAAACAGCCTTGGAATTTGGACTTTGCCTTAACCAGTGTACCTGAACCCTACAGAGAATAGATAAAGCAATGGGCTTTAATAGTCTTGTTCCTATAAAACTGGAGGACAAATGGACTAACAATTCTCTCTCTAGAGGCAAACTGTTGTGGTGGAAGATGTTAAGTGCTTAGATCAATGAAGACGCTGCTCTAAAAAGTGGAGAAGGAAGTATAGAGGTTCAAGATCGATACCAGTGCAAGAGCTTTTTAAGTGAGTTGACTAGGCAATGCATGCATCCATCCATGCAAATGTAGGACATGGCCCCCAAAAGAACTGAAAACATGTATATAATAACAACTGGATACGTCCCTTGCCAGTAGTTTATAAAAATATATAGTCAATACTGTAGAGGCTCCTTCTACAGTCAATACTATGGAAATCCTTTCAGTTACCCATCACTTCAATACCAAAAAGCATTAACTACTTTTCAGACATTCCAGACAAAGGTCACTTATAACAAAAAGTCAACGTTTTTTGTTTTTGTTTTTGCTTTTTTTTTTAAACAACATAGTGTCCATTTAAAAAGTAGGTTTTTTTTCTTTCAAGTGAACAGGACATTTTCTGTATTAAACTTAACTCTTGTCAAGACTGGATTTTGTTTAAGATCCTTATGTCATGTGCATATATGCAGAAACAAACTTCCTTATTATTTGCACAGAAAAAAGTTAACTCCCCAAAACATGATAGAACGGGTCTGGTTAGTACAAATCTATTGCAAAGTAAAAAGATTCTGTGCATCAGTTCCACCAGAAGTGGGAAAAAAATGTCCCAATCATAGAGTTCAAGTTTGTGTTCTGAAAACCTAGAAGCCCAAGGGACAGACACCATGTTGCTCCCAGTATCCTGATATGCATAACTGCTTAAGCTACCAAGCTGTGTATTCCTCTGGAGCTAGAACCATATTTCAATTCACTTTCTATTCCGAAGACGTTTAGATTTTCTAAGAGAGTCTATAGCTTCTGCTGCCTTTCTTCGTTTCCGAGGAGACTCCTCATTCTGCCCAGACCCGGAGGAATTTCCTACTGCACTTTCCATTACTTCTCGTAGTTTGCGTTCCAGCTCTGCCAAACGTGCATTCTGTTCACCTATGATTTGGGTTTGCTCTAGCAGTTTCTGGTCTTGGTCTTGAAGCTGCTTCTGCTGTTCTTGCACTTTGGTGCGAAGCTCAGAAATTTCACGCCTGAGAACAGTCACGCCAGCACCATTGGTTTTAACCTGCTGCTGGAGTTTGGTAACCTCTTGTCTTGAAGGGTTTTGCTTGGAGAAGAGCTGCATTGTTGTTAGGGCTGCAGAGGGTCCTGGCACTGTGGAGAAATTGTTTGAAAGGGTCAACTACTTAATACATATTTCACTATCAGTAACAAACTTATTTTAGAATGGAATATCCTCCTATCTCTTCTGAGAATTTATTCTTTCCAATATATTTGTTCTACAGATTAATCAGACACATTGTTTTAACTATGAATGAATTTGAATTCTCATTCTCCTGCATACACTTAGATTTAAAATACTGCTGGGGCTGGAGTTGTAGCTCAGTGGTAGAGCTCTTGTCTAGCACATGTGAGACACTGGTTTCAATCCTTAGCAACACATAAAGATAAATAAATAAAATAAATATCTACAGCTAAACAAATAAAATTATATAAATAAAATAAAATACTGCTCAACATTTTTAGGACCTAGTAAGAAAATACAAGTATTAAAATTAGAAAATGGTTTCTAATTTTACATAAACAAACACAAACTTTCAAGTGAGAAGTTTAGATCTATCATGTTTTTAAGTTCACCAGCACTTAAATAAATGCAAAGGCTTCAACTTAGCCACAGAGCAGGAACTACATCAAAGAGTAGGTTATATCACACATAACATGGAATAGGAAGGCTTTGGAACTATTCCCTTTTAGGAGTAAATAAATTATAACATAGGCATAGAATTCACTATTTTAAGCTAATTACCTAATTTTTAAAAACCTTACCCTGAAGATCTTTTTCAAAAAGAACTAGATGGATCTATTCCTACCTATATCCATTGAACTATTTTTCTCCTTGCACATCTAAATAATCACAATATTTTCCTTGGTTGAAGTATAGTCTTCCTTCCCTCTCTGCTTATCCTTGCTTTTACTCTTTTTTAAAAAAATTATTTATTTTAGTTGTAGATGGACACAATACTTTTTATTTTATTTATTTTATGTGGTGCTGAGGATCGAACCTAGTGCCTCACATGTGGTAGGCAAGATGTCTTCCACTGAGCTACAACCACAACCCCTTGCTTTTACATCAAGACTCAAGACAATTCTTACCTTTCCTGACATCTCAGTGAGACCAGCCAATACTGATTTTAAAAAATCTTTTTTTTTTTTACGCTGTTGACGAATCTTATTTTATTCATATGCAGTGCTGAGAATCGAATCTAAGGCCTCACAAGTACTCTATCACTGAGCCACAACCCCAGCCCCAATAGTGATTTTATCTTCCTAAAGATTCTGTCTCTGCTTCATTTGGTATATAAGTAGACAATGTCTTAAATATTTCTCTTGCTTATGATGATTTCACTTTGAGTCTGGACACGTCTTACCTTTTAAAACAGTAAGGTTCTTGAGAGAAGACACCATGTATTACACTTCTTTTTATTCTTCATACAGTATAGTGCTGTACATATAATAGGTACTTAATAAATAATACATACATTAATGCTGAGATACTGTAGGCTTTTTTATTAAATTAGAGATCCACTCAGGTATCCCACTGAGTACTACAGGGAGCTAACTAACCTGAACAAAACAAAAAGGTTTAATAAATGTTTTCCCCTAATTTAAAGTATTTATAAGAGTTGAGGAAATTAAACAATTCAGCTTTTCAGTAGATAAGAAGCCAGATGTTTTGATGGCTGAAACAGTTCACTGGATTCGATTCTTCCCATAAAGAAATTTTTGGGTTTTATTTGGTATGCTAGATTCTGTTCTAAAAAAAAAAAAAAAAAAAAAAAAAAAATTTTTTTTTGGGGGGGTAGGGTACTAGAGACTGAACCCAAGGGAACTCTACCGCTAAGCTATATCCCTAACCCTCTTTAATTTTAAAACAGGGTATCACTAAATTGCTGAGGCTGGCCTTGAATTTGCAATCCTCCTGCTTCAGCTTCCTGAGTAGCAATGCTACTTCAACAAAATTTATTGTAAGTCAGTAGTTGTGGATATGTGCAAAGATTTAGCCATAAGTACATTCTATACAGTATAATTTAATTGAAAAACTTGAAACAGAAAGTTGAGCATATACCTCAATGGTAGACAGAGTATGTACATAGCATGTACATACTTGTGTGTGAGATCCTGGGTTCAATCCCAGCACCAAAAAAGAAAAGAAAATCATAAACTACAAATATACCTTAAAAGTAGATCAGTTATACAAGTTACATATGATCTGTTATTCAATATATCAGTAAAAAGTATGTTGTGGATAAATATTTGCTAGCAGAAAAATTCAAAATATATGGTTATGGGGGAAAAAGACAAGTTATAAAACTATGTATGAATGTTATTATAAACTGAAGATATTATAAATAAGAAATACCTGGAGGAGAGCCCATAAGTCTTCCAGACACATCTGATCCTGGCAACTTCCTTTTTAGAATTGGAACAATCTTCTCATCAAAGTATTCCATTGCCATGGAGGAAATATCCCTTAACTCTTGTAGTACTTCATGAGCTCGCTGAGGGGCTCTGGTAGAATTGACATATCTCAACACACGATAAATCTCATCAATCACCTAAAAAAACAAATTCTTATTAGTATTTCAGATTTTTTCTTTTTTGAAGAAAAGTGCTAAATAAGCAGATGTAATTGCATGTTTTGCAATTTCTAATAAAGACCTAGAGGGTGACTTAGCTGATATACAAGTTATGGATAATATTACCATCTGCCACACATAGGTTTTGGTCTTGTATAATACTTTATACTTAGATTTATTAAGGATCTTTTATGTTTACCAGGTACTGTGCTGGGGGGGGCTAAGAAGGAGGACAAATAAAATACAGCTCTGGGTGTGATGGTGCATGCCTGTAATCCAAGGAGGCCTTGGAGTTAAAAGACAGCTGCAGCAAAAGCGAGGCACTGAACAACTCAGTGAGACCCTGTCTCTAAAATACAAAACAGGGCTGTGAACGTGGTTCAGTGATTGAGTGCCTGCGTTCAATGTCTGGCACTTCCCCTGCCCATCAAAATATAGCTCCTGCCCTGAAGGAAATCACAGATTTCTGGGGATACACACACACACACACACACACACACAACAAAGATGGCTATATAAGTTGCTAAAGAAACCAGAGGACTAAACCAAGAAATTAAATCCTTTTTGGGAGTAGATACAGGATGGGACATTACCCAAACCCATATTATATTAATTCTCCAAACCCCTTCTATTCCCCAAGTCCCAGGAACTCAGTTCCTTTTCTCTTTTGCACTTCCCTATGAAGTTTTATTTCTCTACAAGCTATCATGGATTGGAATGAGGTTTCCTCAGAACACATTTTCTTGCCATCACCAAAGTATAGCAAAAGATCCTTTTTTGTTTTAGTGGTAAATGCAATGGAGAAAGACAAGGCACAGCTAATACATGAAGAAGAAATGATATTCTTACACCCCTGTGAGGGTGTTCTTAATACTTTCCATAGCTTCAGCACAGAATTGAATATAATAATTCACATCTCTGAAGACCCCAGTCCAGCTAATGTCTATTCAAAACGATTTTTATCTCATGAGAATTGTGGACTAATAAACCAAAATTATTCTGTCACCAAAATTCCAAACAACCTGGAATCCTAGACATTCCTGTTACTGCATTTATCCAGTTTCCAACTCTGGATAAAATTTTGTAATCTGTCTTCTTCTCTCTACTCAGGCTGCTGCAGACTATTAGAAAAACATTATCTATCAGAATAGTACCTGGAAACATTCGTAGTTCTTAATGTTTTCTAGACTTTCAATGCAATGATCCTTGTTAATCTAGAATGACATGTGCCTAATAAATTTAGGAAAAACTAAACTGTTTGAATTTGTCCTTATTATAAACTCAAGGAAGACTTCACAGAAAAGGGTTTGTGGGTTTGGAGAAATGAACAAGAACTGGCTTGGGCTGTGGTGGTTTGTACATAGGCAGATGTAATGGGAGATAAGATATTCTGGTTTTGAATTACATGGGACATGCAGGTGTCAGGAGAGAAACTGCAGATGATGGTGAGACTTCAGTAGCCAATAGAATAAGAGGGAGTAAGAGTAACAAGGGAGAACATGCAGAACAAGATAGTCAAAGGCAAAGTCTAAGGCACTAGTGGTTAGTGATGTTTTCACTTCTGGCATTTCTACTCCGTAAGAAACTCATTTTAGAAGAGTCAGTCAGTCTGTCTGTCTGTCTGTCTATCTATCTATCTGCAGTGCTGAGAATCGAACCCAGTGTCTCACACATGCCAGGCAAGTGCACTACTGCTCAGCCCCAGCCCCAGCCCAGAGCAGAGTATTTTTTTAAAAAGTTGTTCATTGACTAATTTTATGTTTTGCTAGTGCCAGGATAAAGTTGTACATGTGGGTTATAAGTAAGAAAAGCACCACAATACTCCACTATTTTTATAATGTTCGGCTAGTATATTTGCATCTATAGCCAAAAATTGGTCATTAACTCTATGAACTAAATAAAACCCCAATTTTCTTGCCTGAGGGCTTCTGCACATTCTGACCCCTTTTTCTGTAATATTTTTCTTGTATATCTCCTCCACATCAAATTCCTTACTCATTCTTGAGGCCTCAATAACATTTCACTTTCTGAGAGTTATGTTCTCTGAACCTTCCTCCAGTATAAATCATGTTAACAACGTCATCAAATCTTTTATTTTCCCTTCACAATATACAAGTACATCTTTCTGTTAATTTGTCTTCATTATAATACAGTAAGCTCTGACAGAAGAGATCACAGCTAGCTAGTTTTACTGTCAGATCTCTAGAGCCTACCAGAGTCTGGCATATGGCAGATATTTGATAAGTGTTTCTTAAATCAGGGATAATGATGGTCAAATAGTTTAACTGCTTAATATCAACATACCTAAGCAAAACTGTTTAGGGAAAAGTTACAGAGTTAAATTCAATACAAGAATACAGTTTTGTTTTTTGTGGTTCTGGGGGACTGAACCCAGAGCCTTATGCATGTGAGGCAAGCACTCTACCAACTGAGCTATATCCCCAATCCCAAGAGCACAGTTTTTAGAATAATAAAAGCCAAAGTTAACAGAATTTCTAAAAACAAAACAAAAAAAACCCCTTAAAATTGTACTTATATGTTTATCATAGCTTTATTAATAAATCTCTAGAAATTATGTTTGTACAAAAATACAGTAGAAGAATATTAACAGTATGTTTGAACTACTAGGAATGATTGTTGTAAAGGTTCAGGCATGAAAAGACACAGGTCCTATCAGTGGAACATAATGACGTCATGAAAGACCCAACAGCAAAGCATAAGTCAGACAGACTGGAATACACTCACTGTACAAGCAAAGTATTACGTGAAAATAAAGAAAGTAGAGATAAGATCTGTTTCAGAGAACTGGGGTAGGTCTAATGAGAACATGATAACAAGGAGTATGTGCAACTTCAACAGGTAAGGGAAGGGAGAACAGACAAAGGGGCAGGTAGATGATGTGGATGGACAGGTGACGAGAAGAAATCAACATTTTGTAGTACTATTGTCCACCAGGCATTTATTCTAGGGTGTATTTTAATCGATCTTTTCCATAATCACTATTCTTCAGAAAATTTCATGTCAAAATATCCCACAGGGATGCTGATACTAAAAGTACATCTATAAAAGAAGTTATGAATTATTCTTTAGTATTTAGTCTTCTAAAGATAGTATGAATGCAAAGTATCTCTTTGCATTTGCTTAAATATCTTATTAGGAAAGGTAATATTTTCAAATCTTACTATATATAGATTTAAATCAAGTGGGATAATTCACATTTTCAATAAGATTTAAAATAGTTGCTTATAATGTTTAGATAGTGGGAAGCAAAGGACAAGATGAAGGACACCAAACCAAAAAAACCCTGATGAACCAAAACAACACTATAAAAGAACCACACACCTTCCATTCAGATTTATTGGTGGCTACAATGGCTTTTAAAGGCATATACAAGACTCACCACATCTGAAAAGTCGTTCATTTTCTGAGTAGGTATGGTCATTTTCTATAAATTACGTTGAGTCCAGTGGAAAGACCACCTAATGGTTTTTTCTATGCCATTCAAATAATATGCACACACTAAAGCCTACACAGGCTTCAGGTAAAAGTAGTAAGTAATAAAAAATATTTTTAAGTTTTAAAAAAGTATGGTACAAGCCAAATGTGTTGAACTACTGTTGCATTTCTAATACACAAAGTTTGCCAATCTCATTTCTGTTTACATTGGCATAGTAATAAATGACATATTAAGTGGTTAGGCTTTTTGGGTGAGAGAACATCTCTTTTTTAATCTGTTTAGCAAACAAAGCTTATTTGAATATTGACTGTATGACCTCATTTTTCCTCACTTTCTTTGTCTTTTTATTTTACTTGAGATTTCCTTAACTTCTCCTTCCACCTATTTTATTTAACTTAAATTTTTTTCATATTAAAATTTTTAAGTGCATTTAAAACTTTTTGAATATTTCTTGTACAGCATGTATTTGAATATAGTTTCAAGTATTATAGCCTCTTAAATTTTCTACCCCTTACATGGTTTCCTCAAATGACTTGTGATCCTCCTGCCTCAGCCTCCCAAGCTGCTGGGATTACAGAAGTGCCTGTTTTGATATATATCAGTCTGGTGATTCTCTGCACTGTTTGTATTTAAGGCTGCTGCACAGAAAAAGCTGATCAGGAAGATGGGGGTGGAGGAGGGATTTAACAATTCAATAGGAAAATAGACCAATTTTCTTTTTTTTCATTTTAAAAGCTTATAGTTATATATATTTTAGGGCATTCACAGTAAAACAAAGAAAAGCTCCCAACTAATCTTGATTTTTACGAGCATATTCACATTAAAATCAATTATAAAGCTCAGTGGTAGAGTGCTTACCTCACATGCATGAGGGTCTGGATTTGATTCTCAGTACCACATAGAAATAAATAAATAAAGATATTGTCCATCTACAACTAAAAAATTTTTTTAAAAATTATAAAATAAATGAAACCAGGAAACATTATAAAAACTTAAACTGAAAGACATCCCTCAAAATATCTAACCTATGCTGTTCCAAAAAGTGAAAATCAAGAGATACAAAAACAGACTAGGAAACTGTTTCAGATTCAAGATTAGAATCCACATATGGTCCTAAGATTAGATTCTGGAATGAGGAAAAAAACCTGTTAGGACAAGTATTATTGAGATGTTATGAAATCTGCTGGCATGGTGGTACATGCCTGTAACCCTGGTGACTTGAGAGGTTGAGACAAGAGGATTATTAGTTAGAAGCTAGCCTCAGCAACTTAGTGAGACTCTTGTCTCAAAGTAAAAAAATAAAAAGGGTTAGGGATATAGCTCAGCGTTAGAGTGCCCTTGGGTTAAATCCCCAGTAAGCCCATCCCCCCACAAAAGTAATGAAATTTGAATATAAATTTGTTGTTATATCAGTGTTAAATTTTCCAATTTTTCTATTTGTATTGTGGTTAAGTGAGTGTCTTAGGAAATGTACTGAAATATTTAAGAAACACAAAAATTTAAGGATCATAATGTTTCCAACTTATTTTCAAATTATTCAGGGGGAAAAAGACAAATATAGATAAAATGTAAAAACAAACAGGAAAAAAGGTGTGTAACTTTTGGCTCTGGATAACAAAATACAACAACACTAGTTTTCTTTCCCAAAACATTAAAAACAAACCAGTCACATTAATATATAGAGTTTACATCTGTTTAGGGACAGCTTTAAGACATACACTCACATTGGGGAAACCTGTATTTGGACAACACTGTATTTCCATGAGAACACAAGATTTACCAGGGCTACTAATAATGATCAAGAGCAGGGACTATCATGTCGTATTGCATTACTATATGTTCCAGAATGGTTAGCTGTCCACCACTCACATACAGCACAAATTTTTAGTGGGAACTCCTGCTGTGGACATGAGATTAGTATAAAAAGTACAACTTCCATGTGTCAGATTTATATAATCTAAGATTTGAGAAAGTCAACCATGTATAACAACAGTTCTGAGAGAAGATGAATGGGATGTCAGTGTGGTCCAAATATTTTTCTATTTGGTCTGTGCCAGTTTTTACAAATTAAATTTTACTAGAACTATATGTTGTCCATGGTTATTTCTCCAAGTCCATTGGTTATAATAGAGACCACATGGTCCATAAAGCCAAAAATATTTACCAGAAACGTTTCTTGGTCCCTGCCTTAGATAATAGCAGCAAACTCTCAAAATTGTGGTACAATTCTGGCAATCTAATTTAAACTACATTATTACTGCCTAGATTCACGTGTGAAATAAAATGCTGATAGTAGATCCAAATTTTAACAAAATGGATACACAATCTTATTCACAAAATGAGTTCTCTTGCAAAGTATAAAAGCTCCTGAAATATTATAATCCAGGAGCACATTCAGAGGGATAACAGGAATAAATCACCAGAGAATCAAAATTATATAGGGCAGAAAGAAAATTATTCGTATAATATTTGCTATAATATATATCTGGAATGTTCCCCAAATGCTAATCTGTTGAAGGCTTGGTCCTGAGCTGGGCATTGTTGGGAAGAGGTGGAACCTTTAAGTGGTGTGACTTTGTGAGAAGTTGGGTCATTTATTAAAAAAAAAAAAAAAAATCAGCAACACAAATAATAAAAATTCTGAGTATACATATTGTTGTTTTAGGAAAAATATAAGCTATAAAGAAGGTACTTTTAGGAACAAAAATAATTCAAGCTGAATTAAGTATGATGGTACACATATCTGAATAAACACAAAAAGTGTGTTATTTTTTGATAGGAGCTTGTAAGAGAAAAAATTAGCATAAATTCTCGTGAAGAAATGGGTGCTAGTAAAGAAAAATGGATGATAAAAGTAAAAAAAAAAAAAAAGCAATTGAGAAATCAAAAGACTGAAGTATAGCTTTTGTCAAATCAACTTCTCTAGGCCTTAGTTTTCTTATCAATGAAATAGGGATAGTAGGATCTATTGTACCTTGGAAACTACAGATGTCCTCTGTGGCTGCAACTTAATTTTGTTCTTTTATTTGGGAATTAGAATTTAAAGTGAGAAGCCAACAGGTATTCCCACCCCCCACCCCCCACCCCCCCAAAAAAAATACAGGACTCAAATGGGCTTGAGCTCTTTTGCTTATATAGCAAAAATCCCCATTACTGACTGGCATCTTCTTCTGTAAAAGTCAAATAGTAAATATTTTAATTTCTGCAGACCCATGAACTTGGCCACAAATTACTCCACTCTGTTAGTTTAACAGCTACCTGAACTGTCTGAAGTTCTGAAAACTGTAAATGTCTTCTTAAATGTTCATACTCTAAAAATGAGACGTGCAATAGAAATTATGAAGCTGGAGGGGACAACCTATACTGACTCAAAAGTAACACTACGAGTTAAGGATTTAATAAATCAGATTCAGATAAAATCTGGCATAAGAATCAGAATCTATGCCAAGCACAGTGGCACATGCCTATAATCCCAGCAACTTGGGAGGCTAAAGCAGGAGGATTACAAATTCTAGGCCAGCTTCAGCAATTTAGCAAGATCCCATTTTAAAATAAAACATATAAAGGGCTGGGGATGTAGGTCAGTGGTAAAGCACTCTGGGATTCAATCTCTAGAACCAAAAAAAAAAAAAAAAAAAAATCAGAATCTAAAGCTTCTAGTTAGTCATCCTCTTATACTCTTACAGTAACTATAAAAGCCTTTGTAGGTAATATAAGAAAAGTGATATATACCAAGGAATATTTCAATAAAATTATAAGTAGGGGCTGGGGGGTTGTCTAGCATGTGTGAGGTACCGGGTTCGATCTCAACACAATATTTAAGAGTAAATAAATAAAATAGAGGTATTGTGTCCCTCTACTAAAACAAAAACAAAAACAAGAAAACACCAAAACCCAAACCCTATAAGAAGATGTGTTCATTGTTTAAAAGAAATTATAAGTTGTAGGACTGTCCCTCAGAATAAATGTCATAGAAAACTAAAAAAAAGATAGTACATATATGGTATTGACAATATAAATTATCTATGGAAATAACAAAAATACAACATTACAACCATTTTAAGATCTTTTCCAAGCATCAACCAGGTGTCAAAATGACTTAAGTACTTCTCTACTGCTTCTATATCTCAACTGGATTTACAGTTCATTAAGAAGCATGTGGTATGTTGGGATTTTCATTAACTTATTAAAGGTAAATATACCAAAATATACTTATTTCTATACTAAAGAGGACCATTACTTAGCTCTGATTGTGTTGTTATGTGGCAATTATGTATTCTGGTCAAATCGGAAAGTTTATAAGGTTGTCATTATAAAACATTTCTCCAACAAAACAAAACAAACTTGTCTTTCTCCACCTCCCCCAAATTACAAAATCTTGAAAGCAGGATAACCCATCTCTTATTCATTGCAGTATCTTAGGCATTTAATGAAAGTAAAAATTCAGTATTTTTTCTTGAGTATGAATTCTTTTTTCCTTTTGGTACCAGGAATTGAACCCACGGACACTTAACCATTGAGTTAGTCCTTTTTTAAAAATTTTATTATTTTGAGACAGTGTCTCACTAAATTGTCAGGGCCTTGCTAAGTTGCTGAGACTGGCTTTGAACTTGCAGTCCTCCTGCCTCAGCCTCCAGAGTCACTGAGATTACAGGCATGTGTCACTGTGCCAAGCTTGCATATGAACACTTAACAAGCTTTTTACAGACTACCAGAGCTTCTACTGTGAATTTCATAATTGGAATTTTAAATATAAACATCACACATACATATCTTTATTGATAACTATACAACAAAGACATTCATAGAAACTTATTCAGAAGAACAATTCTAACATCTCAAAAATCACTTATAATAATTTTAATAAGTTTATAATAATTTAAAATATATAATAATTTTAATAATAAGTTTATAATAATTTAAAATTTACACAGGACAATCAAGCTATTTTGGACAAGCAGTTGTATTTTACCTTTCCTGGGATGAAGCAGCAGAGATTGGAATCTACATACTTCATAAAAGTCATATTTAATAGTGACAGCCTTGTTTCCACAGCAGCAAGGATGTCTGCATGACGAGCTAAAGAATGGTTTCTCCTTTCTGACTCTCTCCTAAAATAATGATACAAAAATAAATGATAATTAAAGCATAACTGTGAACTAAAATGTTAAACAATTAAAATGCCTTAATAAAATTATCAATTTTCATTATCAACTTAGAAATCTACATTTGGGTCATAATTTAATTATAATGCACAGGAATCCTTCCTGAGGACTAGCACTTACTGACAAAATATTTTGGGGAAAAAATAACTTCATATTAAAAAAGAATTAGGACTGGGAATACCGTTCAGTGATAGAGCAGTTGCCTAGAATGCAAGAAGCCCTGAGTTAAGGCCATAGCACTACAAAAAATATATATATATATTTTTTTACACTTAATTTCAATCTCTGACTTGTTTTCTTGGCTATTATCACTCTAATGGCTATGTGAATCAAAGAAATTAGGTAAATGAAATAAATATATTGGGACCCTTAGGTAAGAGACTACATATTTTTGCTCATAAAATTTACTTCCTGAGCAGGGGACAGCTTATCTGTTGAGCACTTGCCTAGCATGTGCAAGGTTCCTGTTTCAATCCCACGTACCACAAAAATTAAAATGAAATTTACTTCCTTCAAACTTTTCAACAATTTTGTTCAGAAGGAATTAACACATATAAACTTCACTATTTTAAAGTGTACAATTTAGTGTTTAATATATTCAGCGTTGTACAATTATCACCACCTAATTACAGAACATTTTAATCATAGATGAAGGACACAGATGAAGGACATGTAACCATTAACACTCTTCCTTCTGCCAATACTAATCTATTTTCTATTTCTATACATTTGTTTATTCCGAACATGTTTGTAATAAAAGGAATCACAGTATGTGTTTTTGGGTCTGGTTTCTTTCATTAACATAGTTCTCATGGTTTATTCATATTCCAGCATGTACCTGTTTATTGCTGAACATTCTATCATATATCATCACTATATCTAGTTATTAGCTAATGTATAATTGGGTTGTTTCTACTTTTCGGTTATTATAAATAATTCTGCCAATAACATTTATACACAAGTTTTTTTTTTTTTTGTAGTTTTTATTTTATTTTATTTTTTAAATTGAGAGAAATTACTCACAATTTTAACTACAAGGTTCCAAACATATTTCATCTGATTAATATTTAAATCCTTACTTAATAGCATGTTATTTATTTATTTTTTTTTATTGTTGGTTGTTCAAAACATTACATAGTTCTTGATATATCATCTTTCACACTTTGCTTCAAGTGGGTTATGAACTCCCCTTTTTAGCCCATATACAGATTGCAGAATCACATCAATTACACATCCATTGATTTAGATATTGCCATACTAGTGACTGTCCTCTACTATCCCCCCTCCCCTCCCCTCCCCTCCCCTCTTCTCTCTCTACCCCCTCTACTGACCTTCATTTCTCCCCCTTGTATTGTTTTTCCCTTTCCCCTCATTTCCTCTTGTATGTTCTTTTGTATAACCCTGAGGGTCTCCTTCCATTTCCATGCAATTTCCCTTTTCTCTCCCTTTCCCTCCCACCTCTCATCTCTGTTTAACGTTAATCTTCTTCTCATGCTCTTCGTCCCTACTCTGTTCTTAGTTACTCTCCTTATATCAAAGAAGACATTTGGCATTTGTTTTTTAGGGATTGGCTAGCTTCACTTAGCATAATCTGCTCTAGTGCCATCCATTTCCCTGCAAATTCTATGATTTTGTCATTTTTTAATGCAGAGTAATACTCCATTGTATACACAAGTTTTTGATACTTTAGCCATGCTGGGGACTGAGGCAGGGCCTCATGTATGTTAGATAAGTACTTTACTGCTAAGTTACATCCCCTACTCCCACCCATAAGATTTTGTGTGAACACGTTTTAGTTTCTCTTTAGGAGTAAAATTGCTGGGTCATATGGTAAGTCTATTTAACTTTTTAAAAACAGCCAAACTGTTTTTAAAAGTGGCTGTTCTGTCTTATATTTCAATGGTAATAAAAGAAGGCTCCAATATGTCCACATTTCACTCAACATTTTTGGTTTCTTATTTCACCACCCAAGAAGATGGAAAGTGTTATCTCATAATAATTTTTTTTTTTTTTTTTTTTGGTGGTGCTGGGGATTGAACCCAGGGCCTTGTGCATGCAAGGCAAACACTCAACCAACTGAGATATATCCCCAGCCCCTTGTAATGGTTTTAGTCACATTTCCCTTATAACAATTGATACTGAACATCTTCCATCTTTCATATGCTTACCAGGTATGAGCATATCTTTTCTGGAGAAAGAGATTATTTGTCCACTTTGAATTTGGTTGTTTTATGAGTTGTCAAAGTTTCTCACATAATTTAAATACAAGTCACTTATCAAATATGATTCACACAATTTTCTCTATGGGTTTTTTTTTTTTTCACTTTCTTGATGGTATCCTTTAAGCCACAAAACTTTGTAAAATTTTGACATTAACTTGCCTACTTTATTTTTTTACCATTTATGTTTTTGTTGTCATGTAGAAGAAACCATTGCCCAATCCAAATTCATGAAGATTTATTATTTAAGTTTTCTTCTAAGGATTTTAGAGTATTGGGCTGACAATCTACACTTGGATCTATGGTCCTTTTGTATACAGTCTGAGGAAGGGGTCCAAAAAAAAAATTCATTGATTTACATGAAGATACCTGGTTTTCCTAGCAGCATTACTGAAAACACTAAAAGTCTAGCCAGGTACAGTGATGCATGCTTATAATCCAAGAGGATTGCAAGTTCAAGGCCAGCCCAAGCAGTACATCAAGATCCTGTCTCTAAATAAATAAACAAATAAAGACTATCCTTGCAAAAATAAAAACAAACAAAAGCCTCCGAAACAAGAAACAAAAATACCCCCAACTATAAATTAATTCCACTGTTTGCCATATCATACCTTGGAAGTTGTGCTTTAACTTGTTTCTGACATAGATTATGGTACCTTTCCACTTTCAGAAATCCCTGATTCAACATTCTCTGGCAGACCAAGTCCATTCTTTTACAAACCTATGAGGACAGGGGAGGCAGAATAAAAACAAAATTAATAACTAAATTATTAATAGACAATTAACTGATGACCAAAAGTTCTCTCTACTTGTTCACCAATTGGTGTCTGAATCTCTTATTAGTGGCAGTGGGTAAATCCCTTAATCTATGTAATTTCTATGGCATCTCATTACTAATATTACATTGTGGGCAAATGAATATCATTTAAGTGTCAACTGAATGTTCTCAGAGACTAGTTATTAAGATCAGTAAAACAATGTATTTGAAGATTTTTAATAGCATGAAACAAGAAAATTTCCGATAGCCAAAAAAGTACATTCAAACTTCAAACCTCTCACAAAATTTATATCAATTATAAGCAAATGAGAATTTTTATTTATTCTAGTAATTTAACTATAGAGAATAAGGAGTCGAAGCCTTTAGACTAATTTCTGCTATATCTTCCAAAATATCTTCAAGTGTAGGAGAAAGAACTATTTCGAACTCTCAAGGAACATGGTGTTTAAGTAAAAGCAAAAGATCAGAAGTCAAAACAGCTCATCTGAAACCCAATCTGTATGTATTTTGTGCATGTCAGCTATCATTTGAGCACCTGAGACAGCCATCAATACACTGTGAACAGTATTTTTAGTTATAGGGGTATCATTAAAATAATACATGCTAAATCATTTGGTAACGCTAATTAAAAAACTTTTCCCCGCATATTTGTTATATTTCTGAGATATCCTAGCATCTTTTGTATCTTTTTTTTAAAATATTTATTCCTTAGTTGGACACAATATCTTTATTTTATTTATTTATTTTTATGTGGTGCTGAGGATTGAGCCCAGGGCCTCACACATGCTAGGAAAGAGCTCCACCAATGAGCCATAACCCCGGCTCCTATCTTTTGTATCTTAATTAGACCTAATATATAATATCTGTTTGGTTTTTGATTGTGGAGAATTCTGCAGCAATTCAGTCATCAACCTGAATGTTGATTACTGGATAGGGATGGGTACTTAAGACACTGAAATAAATTTCTGACTCGGCCAGGTCAATTACACACAATTTATCTTATGCTTCTATCTTTCTCTTAGTATCTAAGCACAAATGCTTGAAATATATTTGTTGAAATGAAATGCTGATGAAGCAATCTACTTGTTTCCTCCTGAAAATATAGGAAGAAAAATCATTCTGGCAAACTGGGATGAAGTTCATGAAGGCCTTACTATTCTAATATTAATACTAGATAGTTCCTATACTACAGCATGCCATGTGAAAAGTATTAAGAAAAACAGTTCTTTTCACCTCATAATAAATTAAAACATAATAAAATGTAAGTACCCAGAGTAATTTCTAACGAACGTTATTTTAAAATGTGGTAGAATCTATTTCTAATTAAATGAAACCAGTTATCAATATTTGTTCAGTATCACTGAAAAAAAAAATCCAGCAAACAAGTTAACATTTAACAGTTTTTAATGAAAAATAACTCTTACTTCCAAAACAAAATATAGTGACATTATATTACATTTTTGAAAAGTTGAGAACTTAGAAACCTTTTAAAAAACATAAGAACACATAAGCACACGTTTTATTTACTGTCACTATATAGACATCATTCCATTTCACACAACTATTGGAAAACTGCCACTCTATAGCTGTGAAAGAAGAGTCAAAAACACAAATATCTTAATATTATTTAACAAAAATATTTTAGATTTTATGGACCCCTGGAAAGATCCTGGGAATCGCTGTTGGTTCCCTGGACCATACTTTGACAATCAGTATACTAATCCTGAATAACCACATTGTCACAGACACTAGTACCATGTTTTATGTGAGAAGAAAATACTTTGTGACTAGGGAATGAATCCAATGGCCACATCCCTAGCCCTTTTAAAAATTTATTTTGAGACAGGGTCTCATTTAAGTTGCTTAGGTTGGCTTTAAACTTGCATTCCTCCTGCTTTAGTCTCCTGAGCTGCTGGGATCACAGGCATGTGCCACTGTGCCCAGCAGAAAATAAACTTTTACTGTATTATTGGAGGAAGGAAATGGCAGTGTGTTTTTGTGTGTAAAATATGGGATACAAAGAGGGCTAACCTCTCTTCTTTCATAGTAGAAAATCAATAGAAGATCAGCCAAAGAACTTGAAAGTGGTACCTACGGAAAGTAAAAGTTGGGGACTGCAAAAACTAATTTTTGTTGTCAAAACTACTTGATGCTTTACATCATAAGATGGAAAGAGTTATTAAAAAGAAAGAACTGTTATGTACCCTCTAACATAACCTTGTAGTCTCCACAGACATTACAATTACATTCGCAATGCAGTTAAGGTCAGAGATGAAATAGTTTCTCAGCAGTGAAAACAACAGAGAAAAACAACAAAGGTCAATTACTATTAAAATTTTTTTCAAGGTATTGCTGAAATTATTTTGAATTTTGCTGCACTGAATCTAGCTAGTGCTAGGGCTTACCTGTCTTTCACTAATCATCTTGAAATTCAACTGGATATTAGTATTGACTAGTTTGGACAAAAATGAGAATAGAATTTTCTGTGTTTTGAGCAGGGAGATCAGATGATAATAAGAAATCACTTGAAAAAAGAAAAGATCACTCATTTTTGAAAGATCTCATACTAGGATAGTTGGTTAGTTATTTTCTGTAAGCCCTGGAATATTAGGACTAAAAATATGGTTCTGGAAATTTCTCTGGAGATAGCTGAAGTCAATGTAGATAAACTCCAAGAGAAGTAGTCAAAGATAAAAAAGTAAATGCCAGGGCTGGGATTGTGGCTCAGTGGTAGAGCGCTCGCCTAGCATGTGTGAGGCCCTGGGTTCGATCCTCAGCACCACATAAAAATAAATAAAGATAGTGTGTCCATGTACAACTAAAAAATAATTCTAAAAATTGTATTAAAAAAAAGTAAATGCCTACAAATGAAACTTCAACTGGCATTTGTAGTTTGAAGCTGGTTGAAGAAAAAAAGAAAAGAGTTCACAAAGAAATTAAAATATCACCACAAGAGACAAAGTGAATATATGTGAAACATTAGTCAACACTGTCCTCCTTTCATGTTCCGTAAACACTGATTGTCAGCACAAGAACTGGAAAGAACGTGCATACATCTTTGGTTAGAATTCAAAAAGAAACAAAATGACCACAGGAAAACAGAAATACACAGAATTTCCCCAAGGCCAGGAATTTAATGATCACTGTATATGCTAACTTGCAAGTAAAAGTATCTCATTTAGGGATGGGGCTATGTCTCAATCCGGAGAGTGCAAAAGCCTGAGGCCCTGGGTTCAATCCCTAGCAACACACACACACACACACACACACACACAAAACAAACAAATAAAAAAACCCAAACAACAACAAAAAATTGTCTCATTTAAAGTATAGCTCCAGTTGGGTGCAGTGGTGCATGCCTGTCATCCCCCTGGCTCAGAAGGCTGAGGTAGGAGGATCACCAGTTCAAAACCAGCCTCAGCAACTGTAAGGTGCTAAGCAACTCAGTGAGACCCTGTCTCAAAATACAAAAAAGGGCTGGGGATGTGGCTCAGTGGTTGAGTGTCCCTGAGTTCAATCCCTGGTATCCCCTGCCACCCCCCGCCCCACAAAATGTATAGCTCCAAATTTAAGGTTATGTTGTTATGTTAATAATTTTCTAAGGCTAAAAGAAAGAAATATTGTGTATTAAATTTTAAAAATCCTAGCAATATGACAGTAAAATAAGACCCCAGAAGATAATGCAGATGATGACCAAGTAGAAAAATCATCAGGGCTCATAGATACTGAAAGGAGAATGGAGCTTAGCAGAGGCTGGGAGGGATTGGGAGAGGGTGATCAATGGGTACTAAGTTACAATTAAATAGGACTAAGAAGTTCTGCTATGCTATTGCCCAGAATAGTAACTACAGATAAGGATAAAGATAAATTTTTAAAAAGATAAATAAAAGGATTTTAAATGCGGTATTCACTATAAAGAAATGATAAAGGTTTGAAGAGATAGATGTTTACCAGGATTAGAACATTAAATAATGTGTAATATGTGGAAACATCACATGGCACCTCAAAAATCTGCATGGATTGCTGGGCACGGTGGCTCAGGCCTGTAATTCCAGCGGCTCAGGAGGCTAAGGTAGAAGGATCACAAGTTTAAAACCAGCCTCAGCAAAAGCAAGACACTAGTCAAGTCAGTGAGACCTTCTCTAAATAAAATACAAAACAGGGCTGGGATGTGGCTCAGTGGTGGAGTGCCCCTGAGTACAAGCCTCAGTACCAAACAAATAAATAAATAAATCTAGATGATACTTACGTATCAGTTAAAAAAAAAAAAAAGGTTGACCATTAAAAAAAAATGTAAATGATGTTATAGGGAACAGCCTTCACTATTACCCTTGTCTTTTTATTTAAAAAACTATAATCAATTTACATAGTATGATAGTTGCAAAACCATGGGAATAGCAAAAATAACAGATGTATATATGTTAATTAACAAGATGTTTATAGTCTTGAGATGGCAATATAGGCATTCACATCAATAATATGCTCTTAAAATTAATATACTTTATGAAAATAAAAAGCTTTAGATGTCACTACAATTTTTTTTTAGTACCAGGTATTGAACCCAGGGTGCTTCACCACTCAGCCACATCCCCAGCCTATTTTATTTTTATTTTTTGAGACAGAGTCTCCCTAAGTTGCATGGAGCCTCATTAAGTTGCTGAGGCTGGCTTTGAACTTGAAATCCTTCCGCCTCAGCCTCCTGAGCCACTGGGATTACAGGCATATGCCAGCATGCCTGGCTTCATTAAAAATTTTAAAGTACAAAAAAGCCCCCTCCCCCCAAATATCAGGGCACTTGAAGATTAGGAAAAATATAAACTATAAAACACTAAAAAATATACCCCCAAAGGCAATTAATAGGAAAAATTATTGGTTTGATACTGATATTTAGCTGAAGTTCTTGCTACTTGCTGAATAACAGATGCAGTTTTTCTTAGTTTGTTAATTCAGGACTTAAAATGCCATGTTTATCCTTTTTTCACTTTCTAATTTAAGTGTTCAGTAAGACAAATATTTCTTGTATTTGTTTAGAAATCTTTTTTAGATTTACTATGCCAAAATGGCCCTTGTTACTAATGTAAGACATGCTGTTTTCTTTTAATATCTAATGATAACTGAGTTAAAGATGAATGTTTTTAAATAGCTGACACTGAGACTTACAATATATGTCTTATAATCATAATTCATATCATTGTTTTCTCACATAACTTAGTTGACATGAAAAACAGTATGCTGGACTTCTTTAATTTTAAGATACCACAGGGACAAAGACATATGATCAATTTAATCAAAGGTCTTCGGGGGGGGGGGGGGGGAACAAATCCAAGAAATAATGCTACAATAATATATACAAAAGTGAATCAAGATACATTCCTATTTCAAAAATACCAAAATGTGGGCTGGAATGTAGTTCAGTGGCAAAGTATGTGCCTCATATGTGTGAAAGTCCTGGGTTCAATCCCCAGTTCCTAAAAGGAAGACCAAAAAAAAAAAAAAAAAGTTAAAATATAAAACTATTTATATCTTAGAGGAATATTAGAGGAATATACTGTAATGTAACCCAATTTTTAAAAAAGGTATTCATTTGGTGCCCTACAGTTCTCAACATTTTACACAAGCCAAGTGGTAGGCTAGACTCTTCAAATATGTCAATGCAGAGAAAGAATGAAAAAGTGTGTGTGTGTGTGTGTGTGAGAGAGAGAAAGAGAGAGAGAGAGAGGAGGGGGGAGAGGGAGGGAGGGAGGTGGGGAGTGTTCTAGAGTTGAATCCTTCCTTTATTAGATTCAAAATATCCCACCTCCCACAAGAGCTATAAAGGACATTTTGGTGGTAATTGAGAAATCTGAATATAATCTGCAATGTTAAATTTCTTGAAAGTGATGATATTGTGATTATGGAAGAGAGGTATTTAGGGGGAACATATAATTATATTTGCATATCTCAAATGATTTAATAAATGTATATGTGAGATACATATATCCTTGTCTGCTATGTATGTGCACATGTGTGCATATATATATTTAGAGAAAGAATGAATACAAGTGAAAGAAAGCAAATGTGCCAAAAGTTAATGACAATTGAAAAAATCATTTAGAAATGAATAATGAATGAATCACAACCATTCTGGATCTTCTTTTGTCCTATTTCCTCTTACTATGAATTCATCTTATTTTCCCTCACTTAAATATGGCTACAACTTGCCACCTCTTGCATAATACTGTAATCCTTTATAAAAAAAAAAACCACCTACCTTGCATGATTTCCTAAGATTATTTTGTTACTATATTGTGGGTATGTATATAACACACACACACACACACACACACACATATATATATATATATATGTAATCCTCAAATGTCTACAGGTAGAATTACAACAAATTTTACATTTTCTAGGTATCTCATCTAGATTATTCACTTGGAAAGAAAATATAAATTCATTTTAACACTGGCCTGAGAAAAACAATTAAGAAGTCTGTTTCCAGAATTCCTATAATGCACTCTATAAAGAGAACACCTATTCTGATTATTGTTTTTTATTATCTGTTATTATTCTTTCTTTTTCTGGGGGGGGGGTGGCTAGGTATTGAACTCATGGTCAATCAACCACTGAGCCACATCCCTACCCCTATTTTATATTTTATTCAGACACTGAATTCCTTAGTGCCTCGCCGTCGCTAAGGCTGGCTCATCATGTCTCAGCCTCCCAAACTGCTAGGAGTACAGGTGTGTGCCACCATGTCCAGCCTATTCTCCTCATTAATATAAAGACTTGAGTGTTGATTAAAATGAAGAAGATCTGATGCACTATTATAAATGGCTATCTGCTCATTATATACTCACTGCAAATTACCCTATCAATTTTTATTCTCGTAAGAATTTTCTTGAGTCACCATTTTCTTAAAATGGCCTTATAATCTGTTAAAGATCTTAGGTGAACTAAAAAATTAAAAAGAACTTCTAATCTGTATTGGAGGTATTAAGCAGCAATTTTTAACACTATTATAATTTATGCAGAAAACACTTCACAATGACAGATTTTCTATTGTATACTTAGAGGAGTGAAATATTTAAAGGACTTTTACTTATTCAACAGATATGAAGTGCTTATATCGAATCACAGACTGTCTAAGGCCTTCAGATTCATGATGAAAAGAGGTATGATCTCACCCCCATGGAGCTTATACCTCATGGAAAACAAGCTCTTCCAAAAATAATTCCAAAATTATAATAATGATGTAAAGGGAACTTAAAGACATATTGGCTAAGTTCAGATAAGAATCACACAAGGCTGGAGCTTAGGATGTTGTTTGGCAGTAGAGTACTTGCCTAGCATGTTCCAGGGCCTGGGTTCAATTCTGTTTCAGGTGGAAAAAGAATCATGGAAGGCTTTGCTGAGTATAAATGCTTGAGGTGCTGAAAGGCACAGGAGAAGGAAAACAGAAGTAGGTGCTCCGAGAGGCCTGAGATATTGGGGAAAGTAAACAACCTCATGTTTGTTTCATTTAATCTTTCATGGTGAAAGCAGGTGGTTGGGAGAAACCTCTACTAAATGTTCTCTTTGCTTCTAATCTCCAAATCACGAAATTGGATTTACATGCACAATGCACAGATCACTCTTTTAATACAGTACCTTCTTTAATATTTTAAGAATCTGTATCACATGGAACTTATCAGGGTGTGTAAATTTTCTTTTACTGCAACAAACACCTGAGATAAACAGCTTACAAATGGAAAGGTTTATTTTGGCTCACAGTTTTGGAGGTTCCAGTCCATGACTGGGCTGACATTGCTTTTAGGCAACTGAAGGGCAGAGATAGTAGGTCATGATAGGAGTGTGTGTCAGAGCAAAACTGTTCACTTTGTGGCAGGAAGTATGGGAGAGAAAAATAAACTGGAGTTCAATAGTCCTCTTCCAGGACACACATGAATGACTTAGACCTCCCACTAGGCCCCACTTAGAAACAATTCCATCACCTCTCAAGAGTAACAAGCTTGGGACCAAATCTTTAAATAATCTAGGCATTTGAAAGGACAGTCCAGATCCAAATAATAGCACAGAGTATGCAGATATATCTAGTCACTCTTATGAAATAATTATGATATTAAAAGACAAAAAAAATTTTTTTTAATATCCTTTTTGCTCCCCCTATAAACACTATCTCAGCCTGGTTTCTTACATTTGACTGGTTTGTGAGATAAAAAAGTTCAAGGCTGAGGGAAGACTGACCAATAATCCAGAATATTTAATATACTTCAAATTTAAGCTCATCAATCCTTTTATAACTCTTCTCCAATTTCATCATTATACGTCACTTTTTTCTGCTGGGAATTTTCTTCCATTTTTACTGATTAAGAACTCATTATCTTGAGAAAGTCTCCTGGTTAACCGAACATTCGTGTATTTACTATCTTTGCATCTGTTATTCTGGTGCTTTGTAAATATGCTCAAGGAAGGGTATACATTATGTCTCCATGATTACACTGCCGACAGAGTTACTGATTGAGCCCCTTTATTTTGTGAAAATTAGCCAGGAAGAATAAACTGTCCCTAAGCGATTATAATTTCTTACCTACTCGTAAGTACCAATTAAGAAGATCAAAAGCCTGAGGAAGAGATGTGGGAGGGAAAAAACTCTATAAAAATTTGCCAACAGAGTATATTCTCTATAGAACACAGTACAGAGCAATGATTCTTAAGGTGGGGTATGGGGACTCCGGGGATTCAAAGGATACTTTCTGTAAATCTGTAAGATCAAACTATTCTCATAATGCTAAGAAGTTACTTGACTTTTTACTTATTTTCTAACAAGTATCCAAGCATCATTTTCTAAAGGCAATAAGACAATGATGATATTACTGTTCTGGCAGCTAATGGCATATGTTGGGGCATTTCTGTGTTTTCAAGAATTTTTTAAGGTAAATTCTTAGGACTTCCAATAACTTTTTAGACTGTACAGGGGAGAAAATCATGCTAAATGAAATAAGCAAGGCTCAGAAAATCAACAGTCAAATGTTTTTTCTCATATGTGGAAGCTAAAGCAAAATAAGGGAAAGAAGGCAGCCGGGGAGGGGAGTGGTAGAGCAGGAGAATGAGAGGGCATGAGGTTGGAGGGGAGAGAAATATGGAATGAATCTACAACAGAATTATGTTTTTTAATTTTTTTTGTAGTTGTGCATGGACAACTTTATTTTATATGTTTATTTTTATGTGGTGCTGAAGATTGAACCCAGAGCCTCACACATGCTAGGCAAGTGCTCTGCCACTGAGCTATAGCCCCAGACCCAGAATTATGTTTTATAGATATAAAAATGTACCAAAGGGAATACTCATTTATGTATACGTAAAAAGTACCAATCAAAAATAAACAAAGGAGTGAAGGGAAGCTCAGTTAAGTAGAGGAGGGAGAAAAGGGGAATGGAGAAAGGGAGAAAAGGGAGAAGAAATGGGAACTGAAAGCAAATTCCTTATATGTATAATTTTGTCAAAAAGAAACCCAAATACTATGTATAATTATAATGCTTGAATGAAAGAAAAACTTGAGAACTCTTGGTATACATTGGGCAATACAAGGCAGAGAGTGCCATACTTTAAACCAAAACTTTTGTTTTGCTTTAGCTGGGTGTGGCGGTGCAAGCCTGTAATACCAGCCACTCAGGAGGCTGAGGCAGGACTATCAGTTCAAAACCAGCCTCAGTGAACCCTGTCTCTACATAAAATACAAAATAGGGCTGGGGATGTGGCTCAGTGGTCGAGTTCCTCGGAGTTCAATGCCCAGTACCAAAAAACAACAACAAAACCTTCCTGTTTTAAAAGAAGTAATTTCCCCCATTTTCCTTCACGTTTTCTACCAACCAACCTACTTTATCCTGCATAAATGGTTGCCACTACATAACAGCCTGTTTTTTTCAGTCCAAAAATTGGCTTATAACTTCTCATCATATAATTATAGCATGGTATAATACTGTTCCTCATGCCACTTAAAAGGTAAACAGAGCAGCAATGCATTCACCAGTGTTATATGGATGCACGTTTGTCTTCTTCAGCCCATGTGCATTGTCAGTATTTATTTCCCAAAGTGGAACTGGTGTGGTTTTTTTAGAGTGCTGCAGCACTAACCATAAACACATCTAATAAGAGTGGCACTGAGGACTGGGGTGGGGCATTTGTGTCAGATAATAAAACCAATGATAGTGGCATAGAGTCTTCAGACAGAGTTAATTCTGTAAGTCCATACTTCACAGAATCATAGTAAATTTTCCCAAGTGTAATATTTTGACTAGTAGTCACAAATCAATAACTAATGTTAATACAAATGTTCACTTAACTGTCATGAAGAAATGATGTGCACCAATTTGGACTATTCAATTTTAACATATATTCACAACTATTACATGCATCCTCATCTTGTACCAAAGACAGTTTAGTAATAAATGATTTTTAAGTAATACTGGCACAATTTTTAAGTCTCACATAACGGTTGCACCCTGCTTTTGGGGAAAATTTTGGCATAAAATCAGCTCAACAACTATGCAGTGAAATACGGTTAACAAAACTCTTCTAACATTTGAAGATGTGAAAGAATTATACACAGGTAGCAGACTGAACTACTTAGAGCACTCTAGAAAAATGTCTTAGGACAAAGTGTGTTTCTATACATTTTGTTGCTGACTAGAAAATTTCATTCCAGATAATAAATAAGAATTATCATTAAATTGTGTTCTGAACCACTAATGGTTCCACTTGAATCACAGGGAAATACTTTTGATAGTGCCTCTCTAAAACATCTCTTAAAAGCCTCCAGTACTTATTTTTCAGCAGATTAAGAATACTGTGCTTATGAGCCAAAGTTACAGGCTCAAAGTTACCTTTGACCTGTTCTCTAAGGGTAGGGGACTTTTGGCACTTGTTTCAAAGTCTCTCATGTACCTACTAAGGGGGCCTAGGTGACACACTAATGTAGCACCGGCAAAAATTTGTTTTATTGGAGTAACAAAGTACATGTTTTGTCATTTCAAAAGCTGTGTTCATCCAAATAATTTTAAATACATTTAGAAGAGTTAAATATAAAACTATTTCTGTGTAATCAGGATTTGCAGGTTTTAGGTACATGTTTGGAACAATATCAATGGCAGAAAAAGATCCAATTTAATAAGGCATTCAGACAGTCCCTTGGAAATCAGTGAACTGGAGTCAAATTTCAATTATTCATGGTAACTGGAGACAAAGACTTATCAACTAACCTGCACAAATAATCGAAAAAACATTATTCTAAGCAATTTCTACTTAGAGGAAATCTTTCAAAGAAAATAAGCACATGGACTGTACACTTGTCCTCTAAGTTAGTGCTAACAGTGGCTATGAGTGAGGTCATATAGGATAAGGTAAGTAAGGAAAATAGGAAGGAAGAAAAAAAGTCCAAACAAAACAAAACACCCACACAATGCATAAGCTAGCTCATCATTCCACCAAATAGCTAATGGAAATGAATTTTCCATTTGGCTTTACAGAAATGAATTCTGTTCTCAATATTATTCTCTTTCAAGCATATCCAGCTTTAATTCTACTTAAAAAAATTCTTAAAATGAAAGAAATTTTGCAATACATACAGGAGGTACCAATACTTAAGTCTCAAGATTTCTTTTTTGGTAAACAATTCCTTAGATATAGTGGTTATTTAAATATAAATAACCACTTAAATTGAAAAGGAATGTACCTAACCAGGCACTGTCTTAATTTCATTAAAAAACATAATTAAATTAACGCTGACACCTAGTGGCAAGAAAGAACATCTTTCTTTTATGATGCTACCTGAAATGTACCTTCCGAAATCAAACCAATGACTCTAAAACCAAAGACACCTCTAAATTCCCACAAAAGATTATCCATTTAATCTATTTAAGAATTATCCATTAACCTGAAAGAAAAAAAAAATCTTCATTACAAAACAAAAACAAAAAAACTTATTTGCAGATGTAAAACTGGCTACAAAATCTTTTCCTGGGGGTGGGAGTGGGAGTTGGTACTAAAGGGACTCCTTCAGAAAATGTCTGAAATGATAAATTTGTAACCTTAAAAGACCAAAAAAAAAAAAAAAAAAAACCAAGAACTGCTTAAAAATTAAGCATGCAGCTGAATATATCACTTGAAAGAGATTATTACTTATTAATAAACTGTGGAATGTGTTTAACTCTTGTTCTCTAAGATGGGCTGTCCCTCCCCCCTTAAGAATGTTCTAACTTTAAAACAGTAAAATGACTAACAAATAAGCTAACAAAACCCACAGTTTTCCTCTACATTTATAATGAAACACAACTGTGAACACTTCAAGCTTCACAGAGCCATTGTCTGGCTGAATAGCTCAATTCAATCAAATGTTCAGTTCAATTTCCAGACACCATGTGCATATAGTGTAAATTTGGATCAAACACCAGTCTGTAAAAATCTGAAGAAATATTTAAGATTCTAAACAAAATTCTAGGATGAAATGCTTTGAAAATCAGGGACAATAAATTTTAAAATGTCTATTTTCAACTGAAGAAATTCTCCATCCTGCAGACTGGCATGATTGAACTGCTGTGTTGACTACGAAAAAATTGGCCATCAGTGTGATTATTTACAAGCTTTCTTTTAAAAATATTATTTCCTTTGAAAAATGCGATTATAACCAATTCAGACTGGAGGCCTAAGCCTAAAATACGGCATATTGATTAATAAGAAATGCTTATACACAGCACATTTACAAAATGTCTTTGTCCTCTTAAAAACAATCCCAAGCAGATATAGCTTCTACACAGAATCGGCTTGCAATCACTTCAAAATGTCCACCTCCTTCAATTTCCTGACCACTTAAAGATAAATTCGCTGAAAGGAAGCAAAATATCTGACTGAACTAAGACATTCATCAAATCTTCAGTCAAATCACTGGGGTGAAATAAAATTCCAATGGCAAATTTTTTGTTTTAAAATATCCTGGACAGAACAACTGTGATTTTAAAGTATAAATAAACCTCTCCTAAAGCTGGAGGGTGGAAGTAAAGCACCAGTTTAAAAATGAATTACAAAAGGGGGCGGGGGAGAAACTGTCAAAGGGCAAGTTACTTCACTTCGGAGGGGAAGTGTCAGGGTGAGGAGGGGCCAGAATGGTCATTTCCCAGGGCTCTACTTTAGTGGTCAAGCAGGACGTTTGGGTTAAAGCCACGAAAACACGTTCCAATTTTTCACTATCTCTACCGGGGTTTGGGGAGAATCGACGACCCCTACTTCATCTTCTCCAACAAGGAAGCTTTGAGTGATTGGGGGGAACAATACCTTCGTTATTCTTGCAAGACAACCAGGTCTGGCTGGGATCAGCCCACTTCTGAGTTTTGCCTGCCAACTCGGGCCAGGGGCTGGGAGGCGGTATGTAAGAGACAGGAAACAAGACCCCTGGGGGGGGGGGGTCCACGCTCGGGACAGATACGTGGAAAGCCCAACTCCTCTTCACCCCGCGGTCCGGCTTCCCGACTAGGGGCCAAGTTCTCTCGGGAAGTAGCCCCCGATGCCGCAGCCACGGCGCAATCAGGAACGAGCCCACTCCCGCTGACGGACGCCAAGAGACAGTTCGAGACGGGGAGGGGCGAGCTCCGGGATCTCGCACTGGCTGGGGCTCCAGGAGGGCTCCCTCCCCGGGAACGCAATCCCCGCGCCTCCCCTCCCCAGAAATCAGCCCAGAGGAGAGGGCGGCCGGGTCCCCAGGGGCCTCACCAGACGAAGCTGGCTAATTTCGTCGTAGGACATAAAGCTGAGGATGTTCTCGATAGCTACGATGGGCAGCGCCACCAGAGTGTTGTTTTGAGGCAGCTGGTCCGGAGCCAGCGCCGGCACTGGGGGTGCCTGGGACCCCGGCTGCGGAGGCTGTGGCGGAGGCGGTGGGAGCTGTCGCTGAGCAGAGCCGGCGGCCGAAGAGGAGCCGCCGTCGCCGTGGCCGCCGCCTCCTTCCTCAGCCATCCGCTCCTCCGACGCCGCCGCCATCTTGGGAGTTTGATTCCTTCCCCCACTGTAAGGGGAACGGGGATACTTCCGGCGCGTCACTTCCTCCTCCTGCAACCGCGGGGTGGGGGCACCTAGGGGAGAGGGAGGAGCTCTGGGGTGACAGGCGGAAAGAGATGCAGGCTTGGTGTTTGTTCAAGTGGAAATGAGGAAAGAGCTGGAAAACCTCAAGAAAGGTGGTCGTCCTAGACTCTTTTATCTAAGATTGGAAACCACTTGAGAGCAAGGGAATCCTAGCTATTAAGATGAACTTCACTGGTACAGTTTTCTTGAAGAATTTCCTCACAGAAGACAATAAAAATATTGATAATAATAAAAATATTGATAATAAAATAATAATGTAGTTAGAATATTACCATTTTCCCAGAATCATGGTAATAAATTGATTTAGGCAAACAAAAAAGAATAAAATTATCGGTAAAACTACTGCAAAGACGAGCCTTAAAAAATATTCAGTGAAAGAAGAGAAGCACAAAGGACCATTTATTATATAATTCCATTTAAATAAAGTAGCTGAAGACTTAAAAGTAGATTAGTATTTGCCACAGGTCTGGAGAAGTATGGAAGAGAAACAACGGTAGTGTGCACAGTATATTTTTGGATGAAATGGAATTTATAGTGATGATGGTTGCACAACTTGTGAATATACTAAAAATAATGAATTGTGTAACTTAAGATAATGAATTTTTATTGATTAAAAAAATAAATGACAGTGCAATACATTACAATTCTTATTACATGTATACAGCACAATTTTTCATATTTCTGGTTGTATATAAAGTATGTTGACACCAATTCGTGTCTTCATGCACGTACTTTGGATAATGATAACTATCCATTCCACCATCCTTGCTAATCCCCTGCCTCCTCCCTTTCCCTCCCACCCCTCTGCCCTATCTAGAATTCATCTATTCCTCCCATGCTCCCCCTCCTTACCCCACCATGAGTCAGCCTCCTTATATCAGAGAAAACATTCGGCATTTGTTTTTTGGGGATTGGCTAACTTTACTTAGCATTATTTTCTCCAAAGCTATCCATTTACCTGCAAATGCCATGATTTTGTTCTCTTTTATTGCTGAGTAAAATTCCATTGTGTCAATATGCCACACTTTTTTTATCCATTCATCCACTGAAGGGCATCTATGTTGGTTTCACAGTTTAGCTATTGTGAATTGTGTTGCTATAAACATTGATGTGGCTGTGTCCCTGTAGTATGCTGTTTTTAAGTCTTTTGGGTATAGATTGAGGAGACGGATAGCTGGGTCAAGTGGTGGTTCCATTCCCAGATTTCCAAGGAATTTCCATACTGCTTTCCATATTGGCTGCACCAATTTGCAGTTCCACCAGCAATGTATGAGTGTACCCTTTTCCCAAATCCTCACCAAAATTTATTGTTGTTTGTCTTCATAATAGCTACTATGAATTTTTATTATATACTAATTATTTTCCAGCAAAACAATTAATTTTAGGCTAGAATTATCAAAAGATGCTAAAACTAGAAGAAAAAGTGATGATGAACATAACATTTAGTGTCTCAAAATAACTCCACACACCATACTTCCGAAAGCACTATACAGATTTAATGCATTTCCAATCAGAATTCCAATGACATTCCTCATAGAAATAGAAAAAGCAATCATGAAATTCATCTGGAAAAATAATAGACCCAGAATAGCTATAGCAATCCTTAGCAGGAAGAGTGAAGCAGGTGGCATCACTATACCAGACCTTAAACTATACTACAGAGCAATAGTAACAAAAACAGCATGGTATTGGCACCCAAACAGACTGGTAGACCAATAGTGTAGAACAGAGGACACAGAGACTAACCCATAAAACTACAATTATCTTATATTAGAAAAATCTGCCAAGAACACGCATTGGAGAAAAAATAGCCTTTTCAACAAATGGTGCTGGGAAAACTAGAAATCCATATGCAACAAAATGAGATTAAACCCCTATCTCTCACCATGCACAAAACTTAACTCAATATGGATCAAGGACTTAGGAATACAACCAGAGACCCTGCGTTGAATAGAAGAAAAAGTAGGCCCTAATCTCCATCATGTGAGATTAGACCCCAACTTCCTTAATAAGACTCCTGTGACACAAGAATTAAAATCAAGAATCAATAAATGAGATGGACTCAAACTAAAAAGTTTCTTCTCAGCAAAAGAAACAATCTGTGAGGTGAATAGAGAGCCTATATTTGGAAGCAAATCTTTAACCCCACACAAATCAGATAGAGGACTAATCACTAGGGTATATAAAGAACTCAAAAAACTAAACACCCCCCCCCAAAAAAAAACCCCAAATAACCCAATCAATAAATGGGCCAAGGATCTGAACAGACACTTCTCAGAAGATGATGTATAATCAATCAACAAATACATGAAAAAATGTTCATCATCACTAGCAATTAGAGAAATGCAAGTTAAAACCACTCTAAGATTTCATCTCACTCCAGGCAGAATGGCAGCTATTATGCATATAAACAACAATAAGTGTTGGCGAGGATGTAGGGAAAAAGGTACACTCATACACTGCTGGTAGGACTGCAAATTGGTGCAGCCAATATGGAAAGCAGTATGGAGATGTCTTGGAAAATTGAGAATAGAACCAACATTTGACCCAGCTGTCCCTCTCCTCAATTTATACCCAAAAGACTTAAAAACAGCATGCTACAGGGACACAGCCACATGAATGTTTATAGCAGCACAATTCACAATAGCTAAACTGTGGAACCAACCTATATGCCCTTCAATAGATGAATGGCTAAAGAAAATATGGCATTTATACACAATGGAATTTTACTCAGCAATAAAAGAGAATAAAATCATGGCATTTGCAGGTAAATGGATGGAGTTAGAGAAGATAATGCTAAGTGAAGTTAGCTAATCCCAAAAAACTAAGTGCTGAATGTTTTCTTTGATTTAAGGAGGGTGATTCATAGTGGGATAGGGAGCAGGAACATGGGAGGAACAGATGAACTCTAGATAGGGCGGAGGGGTTGGAGGGGAAGGGAGAGGGCATGGGGTAATTCATAATGGTGGAAAGTGATGATCATTATTATCCAAAGTACATGTATGAAGACACAAATTGGTGTGAATATGCTATGTATACAACCAGAGATATGAAAAATTGTGCTCTATTTATGTAATAAGAATTGTAATGCATTCTGCTGTCATATATAAATAAACTTACATAAAAATAACTCCACACATTATATATTAATTACAAAGATGAAAAATGTTTACAATAGAGAAATTTAACAGACACTGTTGTAGCAAAATGATCAAGACTAATATCACAAGTTATGGGAAGAACTGACATCATGTTCCTCAACATGAGAATAACACAACTTAATGTAATATTCCTACACAATAATGCATAATTTGTAGTTGAGATAGACAAATCTAGATGACTGGCTCATGTTCTTCAAAAAAATGTCATGAAACACAAAGACTAAGAAATTGTCTCAGATTAAAAGGACATAGCAATTAAATCCATGGTGATCTTGGATTGGTTCCTGGTGTAGGGGGAAAATAGCTATAAAGGACATTATGTCAATTGACTTTAATATTTAATCATCAGATTTTTCTGATTTGGGCCTGGCACGGTGACCCATGCTGTAACCTTGGCCATTTAGCGAGACCCTGTCTTAAAAATATAAAGGGCTCAAGGGCTGGGGCTGTAGCTCAGTGGTAGAGCACTTGCCTTGCATGCATGAGGCACTGGGTTTGATCCTCAGCACCACATAAAAATAAATTAATTAAAAAATAAAGATATTGTGTCCATCCATAACTAAAAAAATATTTTTAAAAATATCTAAAGGGCTGAGGCTGTAGCTCAGTGATAAGTACCCCTGGGTTCAGCCCACAGTACTGAAAAAAATAATCTGATTTGGATAATTATATTGTGTTTTTTTAAGGCAATGTCCTTGTTCCTAGGAAATACATATTGAAGTATCTAGGGAAAAAGGAGAATGATATCTCTATTTACTCTCAAATTGTTCAAATAGAATGAGATTAATAAGGCAAATATAGCAAGAGGTTAATAATATGTGAACTTGGGTGCAGAGCAAATTCGAAAGTCCTTGCCCTATTTTTTAATTATTTCAGAATAAAAAAATTTAAATTTTGCTTAATATTTCCACAACTTTCTATCCTCATAATACCCTATGACAAAGATAAAGGTACCTAAATTACCAAATTTTGAATCTTTCTGTTCCTTGGTTCTGGGTCTTCATCTTAAAGTATTCAATTGTCCTTTCTTTTCCAGCTTTGTTTTGGAATCCAATTGTTGCACTGTAGGTATGAAAACTGCAGAAAAAGCTAAGCATGATTAACGGTTAAGGGAAAGCCAATATGGGGATAACTAAAGTGAGGAAATTAATTGGAAGTATTGGTGGTGGTGAGCTTGTCAGATTGAACTTTCCCTATTCACTGGGCATGTAAACAATTAGTCATTTTACCTATGATTGTTGCAAAACTTTTGAACTTGTTTGTGTGTGTGTGTTGGAAGAGTACTGGGGATTCAATCCAGGAGTGCTTTACCACTGAACTATACCCCCAGTCCTTTTTATTTATTTATTTATTTTTTGAGACAGGGTCTTACTAGGTTGCTAATACCTTTAGCCTTGAACTTGCTGTCCTTCTGTCTCAGAGTAGCTGGAATCACAAGCATATACCACCATACCCCTCTGATTATTTCTTTGATTCTCCTATGCTGGGGTTTGTAATAGTCCATTTTTCACTGATATAAAACAATTCCTGAGGTTGAATAATGTGTAAAGAAAAGAATTTTATTTGGCTCCAGTTTTGGAGGCCAAAGGTCTAAGATAGGACTACCTTATTCATTCAACCTCTGGTGAGGGTCCCTTGGCTGTGTCACATCATGGTGAATGGCATCATGGTAGGAACACTTGGGAGAGGGAAACATAAAATGATGATATTGGAAGCCCCCAAACAGGAAGGGACCAGTCTTGATCTTTTTATAAAAACTCACACTCCTAGAAAGTAACTGGGTCTCATGAGAACTATTTAATCCCTTTCAAGGGTAGTGCCCCCAATGGCTGAATCACCTTCCAGTAGGTTCCATTTCTTAAAGGTTCTACCACCTTACAATGTCACTGCAATGAGGATCAAGCTTCCAATAGAGGAATCCTTGATGGATATACTCAAACCATATCCGACTATAGCAGAGTGGTTTTGCATTCAATATATGCTTTATGTCTAACTGTTCCTGAGATGTTTGCATATTTATAATGTGTTAGTTTTATCTCCCCTAATAGATTGTAATATCACTTTTCTACTTAGGTTATTGCTATCTCTTCAGAGAACCTATTATATTTATTGTAAATTGAATTCATTTTCTACCTTGTTTTATTAAAGTTAGATGCTTTCATGATAGGTTAGATTGAACTAGAATGTCTATAAATGGAACCATGTTGTAAATAGATTATGGGAACTCTCAATTAAAGAAAGTCCTTTTAAACTTGAATCATTATTATTTAATTTAATTCATCTATTTTGTAAATCCAATCATTACATGCAGTTGTTTGTTTGAAGTGGTCTTGTGAAAAAGCATTCCTACTCCCTTATCTCTCCACGGGTGGCCAACTAGTTAACATCCAGATCTCTTAATATAAATAACAGAGTACAACTATGGGAACAATTCAAACCAGTTCCTGCCAGTCAGCTCATTCAAATTGTTCTCTGTTTATATATACTGGATCTCTACCCTTGTGTTTCCTATACTTTTTTAATAAAGAGAATTTCAAAGCAAATGGCTGCTTTGTTTCAGTTATTAAAATCAATGCTTGTTTTAGATATGCTTTCCAACCAAAACAAATATTTCTAACTATAATAAATATTTGAGCCCTTAGGAGGAGTTCTGAGTTCCAACTGTAGTTGTATCCCAGCAAACTACTGCAAGACAGCAGTTTCAAGTATGGCTAGGCACATACTTCTTAAGGTCTATGTGTTTCTAGTTTTATATTGGTAAAAGAGAATAAATAATATTACCTTCTTTTGTCTCACTCAGTATAAAGATGAACTGAGGCAGCAAAGGTGTAGAGTCTTCAATTCCTCTGATTAAAAGTGTTAAAGCTAGTATACTGTAGTGTAGATAATATGTCATCCTGGGCCCCCTATCCTTCGCTTCCTGATCCACATGTGTGTTAGGGGGCTGGGTGTGGTCGGGTAGGATGAGAGGTGATCTAATTTCTTGGATGACACCAAGAAATTTCTTGGATGAAGAAAAGCTTTATATATGTAAAAGAGGAAACTAAAACCAGACATTGTTTTTTTCTGTTTGTTAGCAGATTTGTAATATATTCAGAAAGAATAAGTGATGAGCTCATATCCTAAACAATAAGAGGCTCAGAGTTTCTATGAATTATAATTACCTATATTTTAAAAGACCCATCTTTTGACCAGACAAGAAGTTTACTATCATGGCTAATGTCTAAAATTCTATTATTAGATACATATGAGGAAATATATATATATATATATATATATATATATATATATGGAACCATGTTGTAAATAGATTGTGGGAACTCTCATATATATCCATAAATATATAAAATTAAATTTGAAGCTTTGATTCCAGAGAAAGTAGTTCATTAAACTTCTAATTCAGTGTCTATTGGCTGCTAAATGAGTAAAATACAGGAAAGATGCTAAGAAATGTTTCCCATCCTCAGGAGATTGTGAGTCTGACAACACTATCAGTCACCATGTGGATCCACTGAGTTGATCCCACTGTCCTGGCAAGATTGACTGGTATCTCTTTAATCCCTGAAGTCTTCCTAAAATTGTATATTCAGAAAGAAAAGCTTAATTTCCTGGGCTGTTCTTTAGAAGAAGTGATTTAGCTAGCAGTGTTCTCAGCCCTAAGAAAGGTGCATAAACACAAATTACAGGAACATATAAGTAGAAGCAGTTAATTCTGTTTTGAAAAATTAGGAAACATTTCACAGAGGAGGTTATAGTTGACCTTGACCTGGAATGATGGTGCCGTGGGATCTACGTTAGCTTTCGGTTACTGTGACAAAATACCCAAGATAACCAACTTAAAAAGAGAAAAGATTTATTTTGATTCATGGTTCCAGGGTTTTCCATCCACAGTCCCTTGGCTTTGAGCCTGTGGTGGAAACGTGTTTCAGAACAAAATTGCTTACCTCATGGAGGCTAGGAAGCAAGGAGAGAGACTGGAAGAGACCAGCGTCTCAATATTCCCTTCAAGGGCATGCCCTCAATGACCTAACTTCCTTCCACTAGGTCCCACCTCTTAAAAAGTTTCCACTACTTCCAAATAGCACCAAAGGCTGGCAAGCAGGCCTTTTACATATGGGCTGTTGAGGGATATTTAATATCCAAACTATAGCAGGATCCTAGCAGAGGATCCTAGCAGGGGCTTTCTTTCTTTCTCGATAAATATATATATTAGCAGATGGACACAATACCTTTATTTATTTATTTTTATGTGGTGCTGAGGATCCAACCCAGTGCCTCACACATGCACTGGGATGGAGAGTTTAAGTGGTTAAGGCAAGCACTTTACCACTGAGCTAAAACTCCAGCCCCAGAGGCTTTCTTAATTAAAAGGCAAAGATGGACGTGCAGATATTTCAAGCAAAATAACAGTGTAAATGGCATAAATGATATAAACATTCAGATTTGGAAGAAATGAGTGTATGCTCAGGATTTTGGACTTTAATTCTGCAAGCCACAGTGGTCATTTTTGCTTTCATGCTTTTTAAAAAAAAGCTGTGACAATTATCAATTCATTTCCTTTGAGATCTAAATTCACCCTTGTTGTCTGCTTTGTGAAAATACATTTGGGCCCTTGAAATAGTTCCCCTTTATTAGCTAGCATAGTGTTAAGCCATGTCAGTAGAGGGCTCCGGAGAGACATTGTAGGAAGGAAAGATCTTGCTTCCTAGTTCCTATATGCTTGACTGGCAGGCTTTTACAGCACAAGGGCGTGTGGGCGGTTTCTTGGGCAGTACCTCCTGCACTGCATGGCAGTCAGCAGTAGCCACTGGCCAGAAAGTGCCCTTGCATCTCCTCCTCCCTTGCATGGTGTTGTGATGATACTCCTCCCCATGAAGTTTTCCTTGAGGTACTGGAGGAGATTTCCAGCAAGTTCTGCCAGCACAGTGCCGCAGTGACTTCTCTGCCATGTAGCATGTCCTCCAACAAGATCTGGGACTCAGCCCTGCAGGAACTTCTTCCTTGGGTGCTGTATCCCAGCTCAAAGGATATGACTGCTCCTTATATTTGCTCTTCCTATATTCTTCAGAGGTATCTTCTTATTAGTTCATCACTCATCGTTTCAATCCCTTGGTATAGTTAATAAATCTTTATAGTAAGCTTTTCCTGTTCAAATTATTGTATTATTTCTTTCTCTTGTTTGGACCCAGATTTATTTGGTTAGGAAATCTTTTTTATTTTTAGCAAAAAATAATCTTAAGAACTCTACTATATAGAACAGATAAGTGCAGATCTCTATTGGGTGGAAGGCCCAAGCCTTACCTCATTCAGCTTTTTTTTTTTTTTTTTTCCTCTCTAAGGCTGCTTCTCAAAACCCCAGGGCTCTATAGAACACTTGAAAATTGTTGCTATGGACAATTTGGAGCCATTTAGTGGAAGAGCTTGATCAGTTCTGTGTTTTAGAAAAATCATTCTAGTAAGGATGGAAAGACTCTCCTGGAAAGTAGAGTTGGTGGTTAGGGATATCAGTTAGGAAGTTAGTATATAGTACTCAAAGAAAAAGAAGACTTTGGGCCTGAATTAGAACAAAAAAAGAGGTATGGATAGAGAGTTTTAAAATGTTAAAATTGGGCTGTGTGTAACTCAGTGGTATAGCATGTATTTAACATGCATGAGGCTCTGCGTTCAGTCCCCAACACCACACACACACACACACACACACACAGACACACACACATACATGTTAAAATTGACAGAACTAAAAGAAATTGACAGTACTTAATACTCACTGGATGTTGAGGATAGGATATTAGAAGAATATAAAGCTGATACTGCTATGGAAACTGAACAGTGGGATAACTAGATGTGCCACTGACGGAGGTTGGGGTTGCAGGGAAAGGAGCAGACTGGGTGTGAGAGTAGAAAAAACAATGAGCTTGATTTTGGGCATATTGGGGTTAAGTGTCTGTGAAGCTTCTGTTTAAAGAGAATTATAGTAATAGCTCCAATTTATTGAATGTTTATCACTCCTTTTTGTGCTGCTATAATGGAATACCCAAGACTAGGTAATTAATGAAAAACAAGAGACCTATTTCTTACAGTGCTAAGAACATTTTAATGGAGGAGAGTGAGAGATGACAAATTGACAGATCCAGGGCATTTGGATATTTGAATCTCAATATTCCAATTTAGTTTCAGATCAATGTGGCATGATCTGCCCCTGTCTCCTATTACTAAAGTTTGGTATTTCTCGACACTGTGGAAACTTGTAGAAGCATCTGGAGTGCTCATTTAAAATTATGGTTTTCAGGCCCTACACAAGATCTATTATATTGGAAACTCTGAGAATCTCTGTTATAAATAAGCCCCAAACTTGTTCCTTAGGCATTCTACAGCATCTGAATTTCTGGTTTTATATGTTCTTCACCTCCCCCACAATCAGTGAGGAAGCTGTTGTTTTTAGATTGCATAATTTTGTACTCAAGTTCATAGTAACATGAGAACTCAGATTTTCTGAGTAGTTAACTAATAGTTAACTACTTAAGAACTTTTTTAACAACCATTTTCTTCTTGCTTTCAGGCACTGGCCTCTACTTCAGTGATTTTTATGAAGCTTTGTGGGGATAAATAAGTCTAAATGTTTTTGATAAATAAGTGTTTGATTTCTTTTTCTCTCTAAATTTGGATTTGTACTTCTTAAGAACTTGAACTTGACTCATTTATCTTTGTATTCCTCAAGTATGTGGCATGGTACATTGACATAGTTGATGCTTCAGAATATCTAGTGAATTAGCTAAAGTGATGATGGCACACAGTGGGACATGTTTGGATTTATTAGTCATTGGTCTGGAATGGAATGGGGATGGGTGTTCAGCTCTTCAGCAATGGCAGATGCAGCAGCAGCACCTTCCATCATCACAGGTTGGCCAGTGATAGAGGAGCTGTCAGCAGTGTGATCGACAGATGATCTATAGTCTGAAAGATATTATTCCCCAAGTTAAATTCTTCTAATCGACACAGCCTCAGGATCACAAGTGTTTCTGATTTAAGACTTACTAGACACTACTGCCTGTGGAGTTTTTGATAAAAATCGTGGTCCTGGAGATAATAAATCTCATTAAAAAATTCTTTATTTTTTTTCTTGCTTTCATCTAAATGTGACATAAGGGTTTGGGGTTCTAAGCCATAAATAATAGACCAAAATGAATCTGCAGCTTTAAAGTGAAGATAAGCCTGCAAATAGCAGTTCCAATGTCTTTCCTGTCCATTGGTCATTGTCCTGTACCCCCTGGAGGGGGCTTGTTTTAAGACATCAGTATTGTAAGCAGGTGCAACAGGAGCACATGAGAGCCAGATTAGGCTGTGAAGGCAGAGTCAAGCAAAGCCAATTCATCACATGTCACAATAGGAGATGCAAAGAGCTGAAGGGTGGATTGCAGAACTGGAGCCATAGAATGAGACAAGTGATCAGAGAAAATGAAATGACAAGGGCTGTAGACCTGAGGTGTCTGAAATATTTCTGAATGAAAAATGGGCTCTGGAGTTAACAACTGTGGCTCAGATGTGCATATAGATTAGAGAAGGGAGGCCTTTAAAGAGCTAGATGCACACCCTCCTGCTCAGCTTCTGAGCTTCTTGAGACATTGTCGTCTCTGAAAGAAAGAAGCAACTGTCACCTTTGAAAATAAAATTTGTATTCTTACCTACTTCCTCTTCAATCATTGCCCTCTCCCCAATGTATCATTGCAATCACTTTAATGCTGCTTAAAAAATTTAGTTTCCTTCTTTCTGCCTCCAGGTTGCATAAACAATATCTTGGTCTACTCTCTACCTGTAATTCACTGAGTAACCCAGGTCAGGCTCCAGATTTCTTTTCTGTTACCATGCATTACTTGAGAACATTGCTACCTTGTGAGCTTTTGCAAGAACTAGGTCGAGGCTTTTAATAAGAGGGAATAAGGAGGAACGAGAAACATGTACTTATGGGAGCAAATCAATTGGTGAACTGAAAATTACATTGACTCTTTTAAGTCACAATGACGTCATTTGTTGCCCTAAATTAGTGGTTGTTAATTCATCTGTGCTTATTAAAAGATTCTTGGGTACCTCCCTGGAGATTTGGATTCAGTGGATTTGGCTGGGGTGGGTCCAGGGAACTTATTTTGAATGTCAAGAAATTCTTATGTACCAGAAGTTCTGGAAAATTGTCTTTAGGTTGAATAGTGGCCTCCAAATCTGAGAAAATACATCATTTTGTTTGGTACAAAATTTTTCTTATAAAAATTTATGAATCAGCATGAAAGAAAAATTTAAAAACATAAGTTCCCTATATTTCTGCCATTCTAACATAGATGTTTCCCTTTTCTGCAATTCTTTATGTGCTAAACTCATATTTTACATATTTGTAATATATAAATTTAGATTCTGCTTTTTAAAAACACAACATACCAGAAACATTTTCCCCTTGATATCATATAAGGTTGGTAACTTAGTCCATTCAGGCTGTTATAACTAACGTACCATAAACTGGGTGGTTTATAAACAACAGAAACTTGTTGCTCATAGTTTCAGAGGCTCAAAATTCCAAGATCAAGATGTCAGCAGATTCAGGGTCTGGGGACAGCTTATTCTATTTCATAGATGATGCCGTCTTTCTGTGTTCTCACACAGTGAAAAGGACAAATGAGTTCTCTTGGGCCTCTTTTATAAGACTACTAATGCTGCTCATGAGGGCTCTACCCTCATGACCTAATTACCTCTTAAAACTCCCAAATACTTAATACTTTGAAGATTAGGTTTCAACATATGACTTTTTTTTTAAGAGAGAATTTTTAATATTTATTTTTTAGTTTTCGGCAGACACAACATCTTTGTTTGTATGTGGTGCTGAGGATCGAACCCGGGCCGCACGCATGCCAGCTAAGCGAGCTACCGCTTGAGCCACATCCCCAGCCCAACATATGACTTTTTTAAATTTTTCTTTTTTTGGTTGTAGATGGACACAATATCTTTATTTATTTATTTATTTTTATTTGGTGCTGAGGATTGAACCCAGTGCCTCACATGTGGGAGGCAAGTATTCTACCACTGAGCTACAATCCCAGCCCCTCAGCATATGACTTTTAAAGGGACCCAAACATTTAGACCATGACAGTTGGTAATTTTAATGTTAAATGTCTACAACTTGCCTAGCCATTTACCAAATGTTTAACACAGAGGGGTTTTTAATTTTTTGTTACCGTATAGACAATGCAATAAAGAGTTTATACTTAGACATTTTACTGTAATTTTTTTTCAATGATTCCTCAGGCAGGATACTAATGAATCAAAGAGTTTGAACTTTTTAAGGTCAAATGGTTAATATTGAAATGCAAAATATTTTACCCCTGCTGGAAATCAGTCAACTAGTTTTTATTTTTTGTCATTTTCCTCTTCCTTCCTCTTTCTCTTCCTCCTTTCCTTCCTTCTTTTCTTTCTTTTGTAGTGGGGGTTTAACCCAGTGATGCTACCATTGAGCTATATTCCCAGCTCTTTTTATTTTCTCTTTTGAGGCAGGGTCTTGCTAAGTTGCTGAGATTGGCCTTAAACTTGCCATTCTCCTGCCTCAGCTTCCCAAGTAGTTGGGATTACAGGTGTACACCACTCTACCCAGCTATTAGTTTCATTTAAAAATGCTTGCAAAGTTTCCATAATAAATCTCCTCCATCTCTTTATATTTTAAAGTGCATTTTCCTTTATTTTTGTGATAATTATTTTGTGAGTACCTCTGTATTTAAATGTTTGTTTTTAGTTGTTGTTGGATACAATACCTTTATTTTATTTTTATGTGGTGCTGAGGATTGAACCCAGTGCTGAGTAACAACCCCAGCCCCTGTGAGTACCTCTTATATAAAGTTATTAAGCAGTTATAGGAGCCAGGTTTGTGTGAGGCAAGCACTCTATCACTGAGCTACAAACCCGGCTCCTATAACTGCTTAGTAACTTTTTGATCCTCAGCACCATATAAAAATAACAAAATAAAATAAAGATATAAAAAAGTTACTAAGCAGTTCTAGTCAAGGGGCAGTAGGGAGCAAAAGATAAGAGTTCTTATGAAACTTATCGTGGAACAAAATGGACAGTATATGATTGTACAAATGAATGGAGGAAATTTTAGATAGCAATGACATTGAATGTAACAAGATGCATGTGAAGTGTAATTCATATTATCTGATCTTGGAGGGTGGTAATGAAGAGGTAAAGTTGCACTGTGACCCAAAGGGAAATTCATATTCAGTGTAAGTGTCTTTTCTGATAAGAAAAAAAAAAATACTGTTGCTCCTCTGATGAAAGTGGTCCAATATAATCAACCTACCACCAGGCCACTGGCTGGTCACCCCGGGGAATGGTGCCATATCAGGGATTCAGTGTTGTCTCCACTGTTGGCAGATTGGGCACTCAGCAGTGGCGATAACCAGGACAGCCTTGGTGAAAGCAAGTCCCACTTGCTGAGCTCAGGCATAACTTCTACCCCTGCTGACATACATACTTTGTTCATGAGCCCACTGAGCAATGACAGGGTGACTGGGAAAAGAGACCAACTTGTGGCCACAGAATGAGTCAACCTATCCTCTTGATTATTAAAATTTTCCTTTGTTGAAGTCAATTTTTGGTGAACAGTCCCATGGAACACAAACAATATCTCCACTTTTTTTCTTTTTGGTCCATTCAGAAAAGTCTATTCACATACCTCTTTCCCAATATTCCTTGCACCAATTTTCCCATCATATTCTTGCCAAGTTCTTGATCAACTAGCCAAATCATTGGAGATATATATATATATATATATATATATATATATATATATACACACACACACACACACATATACATATATAGGTATATATAATGAGATATATCATTATATATCTCATTATATATATATGTATCTCATTATATATATCATTATATATCGTAGGTCTAGCCATTTCTTCTTTAGCAAAGTGTACAGGCTGGCATATAATTTGAAGTTCTGCATCTTCCTTCACCTCTGTCCCCTGGGGATATCCTAGAAAGAGTGTATAATGCTGTTGCTATCCACTTATTCATGCAGAACCAGAGATAAACTAGGCCTGAATTTTGTCTTTCTCTGCTTAATGATCTTAGGGAACTCCCCATGAGGTCCTAGGTGCAAGCTAGAGAAAGTGATATAGTAGGAGTGGGAACACGGACATTAGTACTACTTGCATTCAAGTGACTCTTTTAATAATTCAGGGCAGAGATAATGTTGTTTTGGACTAGGATGGTGGCAGTAGAAATATAAGAGAAATAGATGGATTAAGGTTATATTTTGGAGATGGATCTAAAAGGATTGATGAATTGAATGTGAGAGATGAGGTGAGGAGAGGAATCAAAGCTGATTCCTAGGTTTGGGAGCAATAGGTGACTGATGAGGCCATTTAATGAGGAGAGACTAAGGGATGGACAAGTCATGTCAATTTTTAAAACAATTTTGTTTTGTAGTGGTAGATGGACAGGATGCCTTTATTTTATTTATCTTTATGTGGTGCTAAGGATCGAACCCAGTGCCTCACACATGCTAGGCAAGTGATCTGCCACTGAACTACATTCCCAACCCAAGTCATGTCAATTTTAAGATTGATTTCAGACTTGAAAGGAAAGAAAAATGGATTCCTTGGGCAGAAGTGTATTGATCATTTTAAACATCCCGGGTATTGTTCTAGGCTCTTAGAATATATCAGTGACTAAAATATTAAAAAAAAATAGATTCTAGTTAGGAGAGGAAAAGAACCCCAAAGTATAATATGTAAGATGGTGGTGATTATTATAATGAGGAAAATAGTAGGATCAAGTGATAAAGATTGACAGGGAACGCTATTCTATAGGGTAGTCAGTGATGGCCTTTCTGATGAGGCTTTAGGATATTTGGAAGAATGTCAATCAAAGGCAAAGGAACAAGTCAAAGCTCCTGAGGGAGAAGTGTGCATGGGAGGCCGAGGCAGGAGGATTATAAATTCAAGGCCAGCCTCAACAACTTAGCAAGAACCTATCTCAAAATAAAAAATAAAAAGGGCCAGGGATGTGGCACAGTGGTTAAGTATCCCTGGGTTCGACCCCTGGTATCCCAAAACAAAACAACACAAACACAGCATAGAGGAGAGTGGGCCTGGAGCCTAGTGAGTGAGGAGGGTAAGTGTAAAAGCAAAAGGCAGGCATGTGTGTGTAGAGAAGGGAGACTATTTCTATGTGGGAAGAGGGCTGGGGAAAGATCATGGAGTGTCCTGGAGGCTGTGTAAGCACTTTGGAATTTATCCTGAATGATCAAGGACACTGTTAACAGGGTTTTGAGCAGAGGAGACACACAAGCATCACACGTAGATGAAAATAAAGGAATTATAGACAAAATGAAGAGAGAAATCAAAGATGACTTTAAGATCTGCACAAATGAAAGGACGGAGTTGACATTTCCTGAGGTAGGGAAGCCCAGGAGGAGTGATTTTGGTGTGAAGGGCACCACGAATTCAGTTTTTAAAACGTTACATTTCCTTTTGAAATAAACTTTATGGGCGTATAATTTGCATATAACAAAATGCACACATTTTAATTGGGTAGTGTGATATGTGATATTAAATATATATGCGCATGCCACCCCAAACAAGATAAAGAACACTTCCATTTCCCCTAAAGGGTCCCTTGTGCCCCTTTCCGGTTGATCTTCATTTCCCACCCCCTGTCCCAAGCAACCACTTAATATTATTCCATCACCATGGATTAGATTTATTTGTCCTAGAGATTATACAAAAGAAATCATAAATACTGGGAGAATAAAAACTGAATTAGGCAGTCCATTGTCTGATATAATGGTTTTCTTTTTTTAATATTTATGGCAAATTTTTAATTTGATTTTCCCTGTTACCATAATTATTAAACATTTTTTGTATAGAAAGTATATTCACACCAATTCATGTCTTCACACATTTACTTCAGATAATGATGACCATTACTTCTAACCCATGCCCCTTCCGTTCCCCTCCCACCCCTCTGCCCTATCTAGAGTTTGTCTATTTCTCCCATGCTCCACCTCCCTACCCCACTATGAATGAGCCTCCTTATATCAGAGAAAACATTCAGCATTTGGGTTTTTTTTTGGAATTGGCTAACTTAACATTATCTCCTCCAACTCCATCCATTTACCTGCAAATGTCATGATTTTATTCTCTTTTATTGCTGAGTAATATTCCATTGTGTATGAATGCCATATTTCTTTTTATCATTCATCTACTGAAGGGCATCTTGGTTGGTTCCACAGTTTAGCTATTGTGAATTGTGCTGCTATGAACATTGATGTGGCTGTGTCCCTGTAGTATGCTGTTTTTTAGTCATTTGCGTCTAGACCGAGGAGTGGGATAGCTGGGTCAAATGGTGGTTCCATTCCCAATTTTCCAAGGAATCTCCATACTGCTTTCCATATTGGCTGCACCAATTTCAGTCCCACCAACAATGTATGAGTGTGCCTTTTCCCCCACATCCACACCAGCACTTATTGTTGTTTGTACTAAAAATAGCTGCCATTCTTACTTGAGTGAGATGAAATCTTAGAGTAGTTTTGATTTGCATTTCTCTAACTGGTAGCAATGATGAACATTTTTTTTCACATATTTGTTGACTATTTATATCTCTTCTTCTGTGAAGTGTCTGTTCAGGTCCTTGGCCCATTTATTGATAGGGTTATTTGTTTGTTTTTTTTTTTTTTGGTGTTTAGCTTTTTGAATTCTTTATATACTCTAGAGATTAGTGCTCTTAAGAATCACCAATTCCCCATATTCTTTGCAGCCAATAGGATCTTGTTGAGCACTACTTTTATAAGTTTTGGCAATTAAAATAAGCATTTTCCTTTTTCCCCAATGCAAAATATTATAATGTAATGTGATTTCCAGAGTTCACTTCTCTAGATTCTGATAAATCCCTCTCAGGTGGAGAGAGGGATAATCCTTACCCTTGAGCTGGATGCAGTGGTGCATGCCTGTAACCCAAGTAGCTCGGGAGGTTGAGGCAGGAGGATTGTGGGTTTAAAGCCAGCTTCAGTAATTTAGTGAGGTCCTAAGCAACTTAAGGAGATCCTGTCTCTAAGAAAAATATAAAAAAGGGCTGGGTCAGTGGTTTCAGTACCCCCCCCCAAAAAAAAACCCCAAAATAAAACAAAACTTACCTTTGAGAATCACTTGTCTAGTCTAATAATCACATGCAAATCAGAAGGCTAACCATATGCACCAATCTGCAAAAGGGACTCTGGGAAGAAGTTGGGTAGTATTTTGCCTCATCCTGCCCCACTTTAAGTGCTTTGCCTTTTATGGATACCATTTAACGATCACAGACCAAAGCAATTATTCATGTCTTTGTTTTATATCCCCTGGCTTCCTGATATTATTTTTAACAGTTCTCCATAATCATATAATAGCTTCATTTATAAGGTCATTGGGATCCAGGAAATAATGAGCATTCAAATAGGTTGGCCAGAGACTTCAAATAGCTGCACAGGGTAGGACGTTTCCCAGCTCAGCCGTTGAGGATAGTGTTGGAGGATTAAGATTTCACAGCAAAGAGATTAAAAAGAATCTTATTGCAACTGTAAAAGGAGAAGATACATGCTGGAATCTATTGTATCGTAAGAGCAAATTTAAAACTTGACTGGCAGGATAGCAGAACACAGGGCCTATAACTATGGAGGAGAGTTAGCTGTCAATATGAAGGAAGCAATTTATTTATATAGGGCACTAGGTCCTCTTTTCCATCCCTCTCCTCTCCCTGTTTATGAGAACCATAATTGTAAGAGTGATTTTGTATTTGGTCTTCACTTTCAGCTCCGAATTTCGGTCTTTTCACCATGTTCTAATGACAGAAGAGAAGGTACCAGAGAGTAGGAGGAACTAAAAAAATTATTTTGAGAAATTAAAAAAAAAAAGATAAAAGGAGAGGCGAGGCATTTCTAGTTAATCTGTGCATGAGCTGAGCCGTCAGCAGAAAGCTGAGGAGCACTGTTTAGCCTCCTATGTGCTGTGGCAGGTCAGAACTATATTGCATAGTATTTCCTTTGTGAGAGCATACAGGAACATTTTCCTTTGGTTTTCAAGTAGGAATGATTATTCTTGCCCTATGCAACTAATTGCTTTAATCTTTTGAGATGACTATGGATCATGTAAAATTGACCATATATACTTTTTCTTTGTACTGGAACTTTGAACATTCAGAGTTAAGTTTGTGGTTTTCATTGTTGCCCAATAAAAAAAGACTTTGTAGCTCTCACTTTGTTCCAAGCTTCATTCTTTTTTTCCCTCTATCTTTATGTTTTCTTTATTTTGATTTAGTCCTTGGTTTTATTTTGATTATAAGATATAATGGGGTATTATAGAATAATTTGATACTTTATAATATCTTTGTAAACAATGTCACATAATAAGTAGTTAAAAACTTGAGGGGGAGCAATTCTTTTTAATAAGAATATGGACCCTTAACCAATTTAACAGGCAATTCACTTTTTACAGTTTGAGTTTTTATTGGAGGGAATATGGTATGGTAGTGTTTTAATGCATTGGTTGTGTTCTGACCACTGAGGGTTCAAATCTTCACTCTATTAATTTCCTACCTGAGCTAAATTAAGCCATTTAATTCTGTGCCTCAGTTTCCTTATCTACAATAGGATTAATAACGATGACTCCTTTATAGAATTTCTGTGAGAATTAAATGAGAGACTATAAACAAAATACTTAGAACCATGCCTGGCACACAGTTTAAAATAAACTAATTGTAAGCTTTTAGGATTTATTGCCAAGCAATTCAAACTTTGTTTCTAAGACCAGAAGTTCAGTTGGTAATAGTTTTCTCCTTAACATATCCATTTCATTTTATCATTTACTAAATAATACTATAGGAGATCCATTGGTTAATCTTCTAGGTTATCTGTGTTCAGGACATCACTGGCTTTTGGTCATAATATAGTCAATACTTTAGTTGTGTGTGTGTGTGTGTGTGTGTGTGTTGCTATGTAATAGACTACATATTTAATTTAGCAGATTAAAACAATTTATGCTCATGATTTCACAGTTACCATGATTTAGGGACACAGGATGAGCTAGGCTGGGTTCTCTGCCTCAGAATTCCTCATAAAGCTGCAGAATTCCTCATCTGAAGGCTCAACTGGGGAAAGAGCCACTTCCAACATAACTCATGGAGTTATTGAGGAGATTCAGCTCCTCTAGCATTTTCACCTGAGCTCTTCAGCACCATCTCACTTGCTTCATCAAGGTCAATATGAGGGGCATTCTACTAGCAAGACAAAGGTCACAGTCTGGTAATGTTTCAATGTTGAAAGGTGCAGAATTTGTCTTGATTTTGCTTCTGGTTCCGGGGAAATAACCTCTAAATCCTTGGAATTTCCTGGGTCATAGGAATGTGTTTGTTATTCATCATTAGCCCCTCAACCACACCTGAGTTTGTGTTAACATGATGACTCATGATGGGGTTTATACAGTTTCAGGATAGTGGTTGCTATGCTTGAAAAACCAACCATGTGATTAGAGGGTTGGAACTTCTAACTTGACCTCTGGGGAGTGGATGAGGTTGGAGATTGAATTCAATCATATCACATGACCAATGATTCATCCAATCTTACCTACATATTGAAATGTCAATAAAGTCTCTGAACATTGAAGTTTGTATATACTTCCTCGTTGGTGAACATATTGATGTGTCAGGAGCATGGTGTGTCTTGACTCCACAGGGAGAGGACATGGAAACTATGCCTGTGGGACCCTTCCCAATCTTGCCCTATGTGTTTCTGCATTTGGTGGTCCTAATTTGTGTCCTTTACAATAAAGCTATAATTTGTAAGTATTGCATTTTCCTGAGTTATGAGTTGTTCTAGTGGACTTTTTAACCTGAGGAGACTGTGAAAACTCCCCAAATTTGTAGATAGTTGCTTCAAAATGCCAGTGGCCTGGGGAATCCCCAAAACTTGGGTCTGGTTTCTGATGTGCAGATATTGTTGGGGACTGTGTCCTTAAATCTATGTGTCTGCTTTAACTCCAGGTGGTTTAGCATCAGGTTAGAATCACTTAGTTTTGCAGCCTTGCACCTAATTAGCAAAGTGACCTCTCATTGCTTTTGTTGTATTCTATCAGTTAGAAACAAGATGCTGGGTCCAGCCCACATTGAAAGGGAGGAGATTACATAAGAGCATGGACACAGGAGGGAGGTGAGGGACATTGGGATTCAAATCAGGGGTTTTCTACCACAATCAGTTTAGTCCACAGAGTTTGGTGACTTAGGGCATTTTTAAAAAATACTTAAGGTATCCTTTAATGAGTTTGTTTCAAAATAACTATTTTTAAAAATTTGTCCTAATTAGTCATACATGCTGGCAGAATGCATTTTGACATTAGGTACACAAATGAAGCACAGATTCTCATTCCTCTGGCTGTACAAGATGCAGAATCATGCAATCATACATGCACATAGGGTAATAATGTCTGACTCATTACACCATCCTTCCCACCCCTTTATGCTCTCCCCTCCCCTCACTCCTTTCTGCCCAATCCAAAGTTCTTCCATTCTTCTTTAGCCCCTCCCCATTATGGATCAGCATCACATATCAGAGAAAACATTCAGCCTTTGGTTTTTTGGGATTGGCTTATTTCGCTTAGCATGATATTCTCCAGCTCCACTCATTTACCTGTAAATGCCATGATTTCATTCTTTTTAAGGCTTAGTAATATTCAAATGTGTGTGTATATGTATATATTTATATTTATATATATTTATGTATCCATCTGCTGAAGGGCACTTAGTTTGGTTCTATAATTTAGCTATTGTGAATTGAGCTGCTATAAACATAGTATGCTGATTTTAAGTCCTTTGAGTATAGACCAAGGAGTGGGACAGCTGGGTCAAATGGTGGTTCCCTTCCAAGTTTTCTGAGGAATCTCCATACTGCTTTCCATAATGGTTGCACCAATTTGCAGTCCCACCAGCAATGTATGAGTGTACCTTTTCCCCCACCTCCTCACTAACACTTATTGTTGTTTGTATTCTTGATAACTGCCATTCTGACTGGAGTGAGATGGAAGTCTTAGGGCACCTTGATTGATTAGATACACGTGAGATAATAGGTTTTGGAATTTTAATGCTGGAAAGAACCTTAAATATTATCTATACAAGTTCTACCCTCCTGTTTTACAGGTGAGAAAAATCAAATTCAGCGAGTGTAGATCTTATTTGAGAGCATGCCATGAGTTGAGGTCAGGATAAGAAACCAATGCTCTTTTCCCAGCACCAGGCCAATTAAATGATTTAATCTAGCAATTGGAACTGCTATAGGTAAATAGTAACATTCCCTAAAGCACAACCACAAAACTATGGACTCCTTTGCAGATGCAGAAAAAAATTGAGATTAGAAGATTCTGGTGGGAATGAAAGATTTTGGCAGACAGTTCTTCTAACTGGCAGGAAAATTATAAAATCTTTTGATTTCCTGCACATGTTCCATTGATTTTTTAAAAGTTAGAAGGTAGTATAGAATCAAGGGGATAGAAAATATAAAGGCAAAGGGGAATTAGGTGTCAAACCAATGTTTGCAAAACGTTTGTAACACTCTCTGAATGGTCCATAAATCAATTCCAAAAAAATACCTTTTTTGCTAAATTCCCAAATAAAATTGTGCATATTTATGGTATACAACGTGCAGTTTTGAAATATGTATATGTTGTGAAATGGGTCCATTGTGAGGGATTTATCATTATTTGTGGTAAGAGCATTCAAAATCTATTTTCAGCAATTTTCAAAATACAACACATTGATTTTAATTTTGGTCACCTTGTTATATAATAGATCTCTTGGACTTATTCTTCCTATCTGCATGAAATCTTGTATCCTTTGATTAATATCTTCCTGGCCCCCAAACTCTGAATCCTTGTAACCACCATTCTACTCTCCACTTCAATGCTATTAGATCTCATATATAAATGAGATCGTATGGTATTTATCTTTCTGTGTCTGGCTTTATTTCACTTAGCATATTGTCTTCCCAGTCCATTCATGACAAATGACAGAAGCTCCTTTTTAAAGGCTGACTAGTATTCCATTGTGCATATAGTCTATATTTTCTTTTATCTATTCATCAGTTTATGGACACTTAAGTTGATTCTTTGTCTATTGTGAGTAGCATGCAATGAACATGGAAGGGTAGATATGTCTTTAACACATTGATTTCATTTTCTTGGATATTCAATAGTGGGATTATTTGATCATATTGTGGTTCTATTTTTAACTTTTTGAAGAACCTCTATACTCTTTTCCAAAATGGCCATACTAATTGATGTTCCCAGCAACAGTATACTAGTGTTCCCTTTTATTCACATCCTCATCAACACTTGTTATCCTTCATCCTTTTTTTTTCTACAGCAAAAAGAACACAAAATTTATAACATGGCTAAGATATGGGACTATTAGATTTTTTTCATCAGTTTGATAATGCCAACCTAACAGCTGTGAGATGGTTTTTCATTATAGCTTTAATTTGAATTTTCTTGATGATTAGTGATATTGAACATTTTTTGATATATCTTCTGGCTGTGTGTGTGTGTGTGTGTGTGCATTTTCTTAATACCTGAACTCAAGGGTGCTTTACCACTGAATTATATTCCCAGCCCTTTTATTTATTTTTATTTTGACACAGGGTCTTGTGAAGTTGCCCAGGCTGGTCTTGAACTTGCAATCCTCCTGCCTCAGCCTCCCAAGTAGCTTGGATTATAGGCATGCACTACTGAGCCTAGCTGTATGTCTTTTTTAACTTACTTATTTTTATGTGGTGCTGAGGATTAAACCCAGGGCCTCATACATGCTAGGTGAGCGTTGTACCGCTGAGCCACAACCCCAGCCTCTGTATGTCTTTTTTGAAAAATATCAATTCAGATATTATGCCTATTAAAACAATAAGTTATGTTTTCTTGCTATTGAATTGTCTGAGTTTTTATATATGTTGGATATTAACCACTTATCAGATGTTTTACAAATATATTCTCCCTTTCTACTGGCTGTCTTTCACTCTGTTGATTGTTTCCTTTGCTGTGTAGAAGTTTTTTTTTTGTTGTTTGATATAATCCAATTTCTCTATTTTTGTTTTTATTGCCTGTGTTTTTTTGGAGACATATCCAAATAATCATTGCCTAGACAGATGTTAGAGTCTTTGATCCATTTTGAGTTGATCTCTGTGTATGGAAAGAGATCCTTCTGCATGTAGATATCCAGTTTTCCCATTACTATTTATTAAACAGGTTATCCTTTTACCCATTGTTTTCTTAATACCTGTTTTGAAAATCAATTTACCATAAATGTGCAGGTTTATTTGTAGGCTCTCAATGTAGATCCATTGGTCCACGTGTTGGTTATTATGCCAGTACCATGTATGTTGTCATTACTATGCTTTGTAGTATATTTTGAAGTTACATAGTATGCTAATCTGCTTTGTATTACTATAACAAAATACCTGATATAATCAGTGCAAAAAGAAAAGGTTTGCTTTGGTTCACAAGTTTGGAGGTTTTAGTTCATGGTCAATTGGCCCATTGCTTTTGGACCTGTGATGAGAAAGTACATCATGGTGGGACTGTGTGATGGAGGAAGCTGATCACCTCATGGCAGTGAGGTGAAGTGAAAATAGAGAAGAGGGCTAGGGTCCAAATATCCCCTTGGAGGGCACACCTTCATGTGACCAGAAGACATCCAACAGGTTTCACCTCTTGAAGGTTCCATCACCTCCTAATTAACACCCTGGGGACCAAACCTTTGACACATGGGCCTTTGTGGTCTCTCATGCAAATCCTACCAGGTAGGGTGAGGCTTCGAGCTTTGTTCTTGTTCTTCTAGATCACACGTTCTACTTCTAGATTCATGATCTAGAAGGAGTTCTGAAGGGGGAGTTCTAAAGGAACTGAAGAAAGGCTGGACACTACACAGTGTGCTAGTAGCAATTATTTGCTGATCTGAAGTGGCTTCACCTCAAATAGGATGGGCAGAAACAAAAAGCCATTAGGACATACTAAAGAAGCTCACTGTAGCTTCTCTAATTTGTTTACAAAATAACTTCAGTTGTGGCCTCCAAGCAGACCAGCAGCCCCTGACATTAGCGGGGTTGGCGGAGTGGGCCGGAAGCCACGCTGAGATCCATTTTCAGCAGCAGCAGCAGCAGTAGGCAACTGGCAAGAGAAAAGCTAAGCTTCAGTGATTCATGATAATGGTGGTGCTGGCCTTGAAGGCATTTTTGGAAGAAAAGATTTCTTCTGGCAGAGTTGTGGCCATGTCGTGACACTGAGTATAAAAGTGTCCCTGACTCTCTATTATTTTCCTCAACAAGAACAGGCCCTTCGATGTATGATTCAAAACCGGACACTCCCTTGGGTGCTCTCTCTCTCTCTCTCTCTCTCTCTCTCTCTCTCTCTCTCCACACGGTCTTTTGTTCCCATCCAAGGAGGTGGCCTCTCTGCTCTTCAATTGCTTCTTCACATCTTTACCCTCATACCAGTTCCTCTCTCCTTCTAAATGATTTCCCTCCACCAAGTCAAGTTTGCCCTTCTCGGGGAAGTCTTCTCATACTGTGCCATTTCATGACTTAACAAAAGCCTCATACTGTGCTAAGTGCTTTATAAATATTTACTCAGCTAATCCTTCCAACAGCTTTAGGAGGTAGGTATTATTACTGCCAAAAAGAGACTCAGACAGAACATCTAGAAAAGGAAACAGAAAATTGACTTGCAAAGAATGTGGGAGAGTCAGGCTTCAGAAGCCCTGTTTGCCAAATACATACAGAAGGATTTAAAGGGCCCAAACCTAAAAATTGTTAAAATTATAGAATTGATATATCTTTTTTTTTCGGGCAGGGGGGTGGGTGCGGGTGTTTACCAGGGATTTGAACACAAGGGCACTCCACCACTGAGCCACATCCCCAGCCCTATTTTGTATTCTCTTAGAGACAGGGTCTCACTGAGTTGCTTAGTGTCTTGCTTTTGCTGAGGCTGGCTTTGAACTCGTGATCCTCCTGTCTCAGCCTCCTGAGCCACTGGAATTACAGGTGTGTGCCACTGCGCCTGGCTTTAGAATTAACATATTTTTTTAGGGTGAAAAAGCAACAACTTTCCCACATGATTATCATTTTCACAAAAAGTTATGACATGTTCAGGTACCAACATAACAACAACAAAAAAGAGATAAGTTTTTTTTTTTAGAGATAAAAGGGAGTTTATGAGAACTATGGAGGACTTAATTATTCATGGAAAGAGAATCAGGGTGATTGTTATTTTAGATTTATCTATGAATCACAAGGTACTGGATTTTTTCCCCCTGATTATGGAATGTAAAACCTTAGTCACATGGAAACAAGGCCAAGTGTCAGTTTTTGCTTCTACATTATCTCCCTGCATCCTCTTTGCTCATTACAGATCAGGACATTGAGGCAGAGAGAATTAAAGTAACTTGCTTGAGGTCAAAGGACTGGCAAAGGTCAAATTGGGATTTAAATGCAGGCAATTGGGCTCTACCAGGTAACAATGCCTCTCTGTTCTCTAGACTTACCTTCCTTCTCAGAAAGTTAGCAGCTATTAATGCTTTCCCCATTTATCATTTAGTAACACATAGCCCCATACTCTTATTTCATTTTGCACATAACGTTATCTTATTTTCCTAGGCATGGAGGCTCCTTAACAGCTGGGACTTTGAAATACTGGCATTTAGTATGGCATTATACAGTTGTTCCTCCATAAGTATTCATGGAATAGATAATTGACCTTCAGGTCCATTTCTACCAGTCCATTTCCACCTGCATAGGTTGGTGGAGGACAAAAGGATACTCAGGGTTTAGTGAAATCATCTGTAATATTATCTTTGAACAAAACCCAAATGTTGAAAATTGAAGTTGAGATTTCTATCATCTTTCAGAAAAACTTGCAGTAGGGTTAGAAGTGTTAAAACCTAAGCTATTTTTCTTCTTATTTACATTTAACATTTCCTATGTCCTCTGAAATGCCATTGAAGCTTGAAATTTGGGTTGGCAGTGAAGGGCTGCTGTCATTTAAGGACATGGTTTCTAGCCTGTCCCCATGGCAGTGACCATTATCTCTATAAGAAGCCTCAAAATCTATCAGTGTAATGTTCTGAGTGAAAGAGATTTACAATAATAAAGTTTTTCTAAAAAAGTTGTTAGTACACTTATCCAGATAGAAAAAGAATCATCTTTTCTAGTGAAAAATAATGTGCTTTTATCATTATCTAGTGCCAATTGTTGGTCAGGGGTACACTATTAATGGGTTATTTCATGGTCACATTCTAAAATCTTGTAATAAATGGTTCCTGCCATAAAGCTTGACATGCTCTCGTATCACAGCAGTATCTTTGACAGCTTTGACAGTATCACTTTATAGGTTGAAAAATAATAATCCAACTCCCTCTAAGAATTTACATAGGCACAGTATTCTTTACAAAACTGTGATTTCTGTATACACACACACACATTGGTACCAGGGATTAAACCCAGGGATGCTTAACCACTGAGCCACATCCTCAGCCTTTTTTTTTTCTTTTATTTAGAGACAAGATCTTACTAAGTTGCTTAGGGCATCTCTAAGTTGCTGAGGCTGGCTTTGAAATGGCAACCCTTCTGCCCGGTCTCCTGAGTCACTGGATTGCAGGCATGCACCACCACACCAGGCTTTAATATGCACATTTTGAATATCATTTGTTTGACTCAGAGGACTTCTGAATGTTATTTTTGCAGACTAGCCTATTGTACTTCTTTGCTACTGGGATAACTTTTTCTCCACTCAGTAGAAATCCCTTTTTATGAAGGTTAAGAAAACCACATAGATTGGTTCAATTTCTGTTTGAAGGCATTACAGTAGCTGCAACCTGAAATCTTTCTTGGAAAAAGAAAGTTCTAAACACACAAGCTAACAAATAAGTAAACAAACTAATTGTGGTGTAAGGATGAACTCTCCAAGAAATTTATAGGAACATGTATGTATGTAAACATCCTATTTTTGAGTAAACCAAGAGCCAATGAAAGATTTTTGTTCCAGGCTTAGACAGTTATTGAAATTGTTATGTTTCCCTGCTTACCATCAGTTTGGGCATCTTTCTTTCTTTTTCTTTCTTTCTACCATATCATGTTCCCTTAATAAGATCAGGAATTTCCCCAAATGTTACAGAATTAGAATCCTTTGAGGTTTCATTTTTAGTTGCCCTTCATCTCAGCTTGTTGAATTTCTATTTTGTGCTGAATTTTATCACTAGCCATCTCTGTATGGCTGAAGTCATTCCTTGGGTAAAGATGATAGGCTTGAAAGTACACAATACTCACAGGAGAGCTGCCCAGAGCCAAGTTCAGTGGAGTTTGTGTCACCCAATAGAATTCTCTGGCCATTTAGACACTGTATTCTGCACCCATCTTTTGTCCCCCATTTCTAAAATGACAACATTCTGAAAAAATAAAAGATGAAGAAAGCAGACTTCCAACAGATTGGGCTTATCGAGGATGGGGAATATCTTGTCATTGTTGTTTCACTCCCATCTTATACAGTACCTGTACATGGTGGGAACTGAATAAGTATTTGTTGAATGAATGAATAAATACATAAATAATGTTAATTGGCTATAATGAAAAATTAAATGTAATTGCTTTATTTTCATTCACTGTCTATTTCAACCTCCCTCTTCCTACTATTCTGTCTCATTTTTCCTATGACCTTGGTTAGAAGTGGGAAGAGGGGTTCCGTTTTTGGACACTCACTTGCAGTTCTTCTATAACCCAGAGCAAAGTGTTGTCAAGACATTGAAGAATAAGAGGTGCAGGGAGAATTGTTGTGTGGGGAGGCTTTGTTTGCTTGACAAGGATCTGGTTCCTAAGAACAAGCCTGGATGACCTGATCATGGTCTTAGTATTTATTATTCCCTTAGAAGCCCTCCAGAGAGTCCAGCCACTTCCCAGTCCTGCAGCAACTTCTGGACAAGGACAACCCAGTTCCCTCATGAGGCCTAATTTTGGTATCAACTATTATCTGCTCCTCCCACCTCTTCAACCTCCAAATTACCAAGGAGTATCTGTTGTTGTGGCTTGATGTATATCAACGCACTTGGAACAGCTCCATCGGAGTTACATAAGCATTTTCTATTATTGTTGTTTTCTTCTGACTAATTAGCTGCAGCAATCCCACACTTTCACTACATTTTCCCCAGTAAAGAGAACAGATGTGGTATCATGCACTCAGGGTATATGTGGGTGTATTCAACAAATAATCCTTTGAACATTATAGGGTCAGCCGCCACTTATTGAGCACTGGGAATATAAGGTGAATGTGGTAGGTATTTTTCCAATCATGGATGTCCTTTCCATCTTCTGGTAACAGACCCATACCTGGACAGTGAGACTGCCCAATCCATCTGTTTTTCCCTGAGAACTCAAGTCTGCCCCCAAGTTCCTTGTTCCTTTGTTGAGGGACTGGCACAGCCTCCAGCAAAGTGAATCTGTCTTTCCCAGGACTCTTCTTCCAGATCAGGTAAGGAAGACTTCCTTGCTATTTTGAATCCCAAGGTTGGAAGAATAAGAACTGATGGTGGAGGAAGTCTGTGTGTCATAGGAGAGAGTAACATTAATTCACAGAGAAAATCAGACCTGGTAGGGGAAGAGAGAGAGCTGATGGCCCTGGCCACAGGTGGGACTGCCTCCACTCCTGGACACTAAGAGTTAATCAGTTCCCACCTGTGTTAGCTAGTGTGAGTGAAGAGCTAACATTTGTGACCAGTTGAATCATGGCCAATAGAGAGATTAAGACTGGCATTGTCTCAGTTTTGTTAGAACTTGCTGTCTAGGGGAGAGGTCTAGCATGCTCCGTTGTATGATGGGGTGTTACAGAACTCTCAGAAGGGTAACCATTCTGGTTAGGAGGTCAGGGAAGGTTTTGCAGAGTCACATTTTGAAGAATATGTAATAATTAGGCAGATGGAAAGGGCAAGGTTGGGAAGATTCAGTGGAGAATGAGCACGGCAAAATAGAGGAAGGACACCATGTTCACGTGGTGGGGTATGTTAGATATGGAAAATGAAAAACCCCAAGATAGTGAGGCCTGGGAAAGCCATACATTGACAGTTTTAATCTCTTTCAAGATAAATCCTTTTCAGATACTGGCCACAGGTGGGGAGAAAGTGTTTCATCAAACCTAGAATGATAGTCTCTAGGAAACATTAATCTCTTCCAAGATAAATCCTCTCAAGCGGTCACAACCTCCAACCTCCAATTCCTGAGTACCCAAACTGACACTCACTAAATCACCTCTCTGTAGAACCTATATAAGCCCAGACTCCTCCTTTGGCCAGTGGCTCATTTTCCACCATCAGAGGCGCGTCACCCCATCCCTGCAGGAAACTTCATTCCTGAATAAAAGAGCTGAGCTGGTCTGTGAAGTTTGCTTATGGCCCTGTCCTTTTGTGCTAATGGGGTAGTGAGAAGGGACGATAAGATGTAGAGGTTATTTAAAAACGTGTAGTTCCTGTCACATCACTTGGTTTATGCTGAAGTCAATGGAAAGTCATTAAGCCATATGGATGATATAACCAGAAAGGGCAATCTGGCTGCTGTGGACAGTGGACTGGGAGGGAATAAAGGCAGGAGGCTGTTGAATTCACATAAGAGAGTGGTACTGGTTGCCTTGAGATGGCAGTTATGGAGTTGGAGAGAAGTGAATGGAATCAGGAAATAGCCAGAAGGTGAAATTTATAGTGCTGGTGGTTCACCCATGTTTCCTTCTTCCCACAAACCTAATTATACATTCAAGCAGTGGTCTTTCCTCCTAGGCTTCATTGTTGGTCCCTTTCCCACTTGGCTTTGAAGTGTTGGACTAGTTCTGTTCCTTCCTCACTCACCACCACAGGATTTTCTCAGCAAGGCTAAATAGGTTTCTTGGTTGCTTTCTTCGTGCATTTATTCATTCTTGTTTCCAATTAGTCTTTATTTTTATTCCCAGATATTGTGCACATAGTCTCAGTTAATAACCCTCCAAGTCTTGTTACAAAATACATTGCTTTATCCTCCACCCTGTTTCTTTCCTCAGAGGCAACAATTTTCAACTCTTTAAATTTCAACTTTCAAATCTTTAAATATTTTAAATTTGCTTCTTTTTTCTTTTCCTTCCCTTTATTTATTTATTTTTCTTTCTGTGGTGTTGGGGATCAAACCCAGGGCTTCACACATGCTAAACATGAGCTCTACCGCTGAGCCACATCTAAATAATATACTTCTACTGTTACTTCTTGTCATTTCAGTATTAGACATTATCAATTGACTTTCTACCATGATAGACAAAGATTGAATTCTCTCACACTTACCGTTGCTCCATCCTATTCTGGTTAGGGCAAGATTCCATGTTTTTATTGTAATAACTGTGGAGACACCATTTGTACATGAGCTTTGTGGTTTGCTATGACTATTTACCCTTCAGTGTACAACTTGTAATTTTCTCTGATGTTAATAATTGTGTTTTCTCCCCCCTTTAGTTTTCACTATAGTCTGATTGATTCAACCACAAGCTCTCCAAGGTTGTCTAAATCTCCTTTGAACACTTTCAAACTCATCATCATGAGCTCTCCCTCTTCATCTTTTTGGAGAATCTCTCCCTGAGCTTTTCGACTTGCCCAGGGCTGACTTGGCTGCTCTCTGCCTGCTGCTCAGCTGTCTTCCCAAGACATCTTTTCAGTGTTATGCTAGGGAAATCCTTTGCAAATCTCTTGCATCAGGATTTTCCCTTCTTGTGTCGTCCTTTCCCTTTATTCTTCTCTTGTTTTGGTGGTATACATCCTTCAGAAACTTCCTGGGGAACTATGCACAGGAGTTAAGTTCATTAGATAATTCATGTCTTAAAATGTCTCCATTTTTGCCTTTGTACTTAATTGAAATATGTTGTAGAATTTGGGGCTGGAAAAAAAATTTCCCTCTGAATTTTGAAAGCAATGTTTCATTTTTCTCCCCCTGGTTTCAAGGCATTATGATTCCTGATGCTTTACATATGGCCTGTTTTTAGAAATCTTTATACTCTTTCCTTTGTCTCCAGTGTTCTTGTCTGTCTGTATCTCTCTCTCTCTCTCTCTCTCTCTCTTTCGGTGCTAAGAATTGAACCCAGACCCCCACACATGTTAGGCAAGTTCTCTACCACTGAACTAGTCTTTCTTTTTTTTAAGGAACCATTTCTTTTTTTAGTTGTTGATAGACCTTTATTTTATTATTTATTTATATGTGGTGCTGGGAATCAATCCAGCGCCTCACAAATGCCAGGCAAGCACTCTACAACTGAACACAACCCCAGAACTATTCTTAAATGTCATTCATATATATATATATATATATATATATATATATATATATATATATATGTTTTTCTGTGGTTTTATTTTCAAATATTGTGCTGGAATTAAATGGATCCTTTCCATCTGAAAACAAGCCTTTTAGTTCTGGGGAATTTTCTTGAATTATTTCTTTGATAATTTCCTCCCCTACATTTTCCCTATTCTTTCTTTATAGAGCTCTTAATATTAAAGCATTAGATATTCTCCTAATTGTCATTTTTCTTTCCTTTCTGGGAAATTTCTTCAATAGTATCTTCCAAATCTTTTATTGAGACTTTCATTTCTACTAATGGTCTCTAAAGTACTCCTATTTCATGAATGCAGCATTTTCTTATCTTTCTGAAGTTGTTAATTATAGTTTTATTGTGTCTTTTCTAAATGTTTCTTTCTTCTCTTTGTTCTTTGGGATTTGTTTTCCAGCTGAAGATTTTCCTCCTGACCTGGGGAATCTTAGCTGTCTACTCATGTTTGGGGGAGGCACCCTGTAGCCTGTTTGTATAGTGGTTGGGGCTTGTTTGTAGGCTTCTCTGTTGTTGAGGTGCCCTTCAAGACTGAATTCTTAGGTCTTTCTTCTTGGACTGCTTGAATTCTCTAGACAATGATCCTTTTAATACTTTGTAGGAAAGAGGCTGAGCTGAATATATTCCCTTTAATCTCCAGAAAACAGTATCCCAACCATCATCAGATCCTTATTGTCCAGATAATATACCTCCTACTACAGAGGCAGGGAAGTGGCTCTGGGATTTAATAGCTCCCCCTTCTCCTTTTCCTCTTCCTCCTTCTTTTTGTAATGCTGGATGTGGAATCCGGGGCCTCACACATACTGGTCAAGTGCTCTACCACTGAGTTTACATGCCCAACCACTTCCTGATTTTTTAAGAATAAAAATGTTATCCTGAGACAGAGTCTTGCTTAGTTGCCAAGGCAGATTTCCCAATTTATGAACCTCTTGCCTCAGCCTCCTGAGTAGCTGGAACTACAGGCAGGTACCAGAGCACCTGGCACCATTCAGTTTTTTTAAATTCCAAAATTTTGTCCTGTCATGGTCCTTTCCATTCCCTTTTACTTTGTGAATTTGTATCTTTAAAAAAAAATCACGATTGTATCAATCTATTTATTGATGGGGGGGGGGCAGTTAAGAGGAAGCAAATATAGTCTGCCCTGTTAATAGTCCCATGGTGAGTCTCCCTATCTAACTCTTTGCTTCCCTGGGCCCATTTCTTATTCCTTTTTCCTTGAAGGCCCATTACTGATTCCCTTTTGCCCTGGTCTTTTCTTAAAGGATTTTCCAACAACTATCAAGATGAAATCCAACAGAGATAAACTGTAAGGTTTTATACGTGGGGAAAGTCTCCTTTAAAACAACCCAAAATAGTAGAGGTATTGCTTAATGCCCACACATGGGAAAAGACTATGATATCAATGTAATTTATGGATGTGATATGACTGTCTTTCAAATGCTAATTCTTATGTAGTATACTAGTTTATATACTAAAAGTATAGAAATATAATGCTCAGAGCAGGGGAGAGGGGTATATTCTCTGTGTCCTTGGTATTTGTCTGTGGATACCCTGGGATTCCCTATCCTGTACTTCAACAAGGATGATCTCATCTTAAAACAAACAGACAAAAGTGAAGGGTTAGAGATGGGACTTAAAACTTCAACATATGAGGGATTTTGAAACATCTAACAATGCTTCGTTTGAGACTGAGAATATAAGAGGGGAATATAATGAGCCATCATATGGGTGGAGGACTAAATTTGGATGATATTGTCTGGGAGGCGAGAATTTGAACTAATGGTAGACAGTATAGAGAAGAGAGTGGCAGTTCCAGATCAAAAAGACCTTTCTGCTAAGAGCTCCCCAAGGAGCTGGTATTGGGCTGGTATTCAGGAAGCTGCTCTTTCTCCCTATCTCTTTGTGTCTGAAGAATTAGTGGCTGAATTAAGTAATTTCTTTTTTAAAATTAGCATATTAGAGTTATACATGATATTAGAGTTCATTTTGATGTCATCATTTGAGCATGGAATGTATTTTACTCCAATTCAGTCTTTAGTCATTCCTGTTTTCCCTCCCTTCCTCCCTTCCCCTGCTCTACTCTACTGGTCTTTCTTCTATTTATTTATAGTTCTAAAATTAGTGTTTTATAGATACATGTTGTGGTTTATTCATATATTTTCACACAGGAGAGTTTGGTCAGTTTCATTTCACTCTTCCTCTGTTTTCCCGTCCCTCTTTCCTCCTCTTCAATCTCCTTCCCCTACTCCACTGACCTTTCTTCTATTTTTGTGAGTCCCATCCCTTTTCCCTTATTTTGGTCCTAGCTTCTGCATATGAGAAAAAATATTCAACCCTTGACTTTCTGAGTCTGGCTCATTTCACTTTGCATGATTTTCTCCAGCTTTATCTATTTCCCAGCAATTGCCATAATTTCATTTTTTTTAAACGGCTGGGAATATATCCATTGTATATACCTACCACATTTTCTTGATCCAGTCATCTATTTATGAGCATCTTGGCTGGTTCCATAATTTGGTAGTCGTGAATTGCTGTATCTCTATAGTATGATGATGTTCGTTTTTTGGGACAAATACCAAGAAGTGAGGTATTGGGTCATATGTTGTTTCCATTCCAAATTTTTTGAGGAATCTCCATACTGCTTTTCAGGGTGGCTATACTAATTTTCAGTTCCACCAATGATGTATGAGTGTATCTTTGATCCCACATCCTCACCAGCATTTATTATTATTTATGTTCTTAATAATTGCCATTCTGACTGAAGTGAGATGAAATCTCAATTTAAAATTGTTTTGATTTGCATTTTCCTGGTTGCTAGAGATGTTGAACATTTTTTTTTAATCGTTGGCCATTTGGATTTCTTTTTTTGAGAAATGTCTATTTAGTTCCTTTGCCCTTGCCCAATATTTAATTGGCTTGTTTTTTGGGGGGTTGTCGCGACCCCCTCGCTAGCAAGGAAGACACGACACAGGATTCTTCTTTCAGCGGTTTATTCAGGCCTTAACTCTAGGTTTCTCTCAAGCGCTCTCTTTTCTCACGCCCCCACACACAGCCTAATAAAGCTTACTCAAGTCCAATCCAAAGCTGCCACGTGGGGTTTTCTCATAGGGTATTGAGGGACAGCGCGCCAATACTTCCTAATAAGGAGTTGTTTACTAAGATCCACAACAGAAACCGGCACCATCTTCTAATGGCGGCAATGGTCTAGAAACACGGCTCACCACAGGGGGTTAAGTTTTTTGAGTTCTTTATATATTCTGGATGTTAATCCCCTACCTGAGGAGCAGATGGCAAAGATTTTCTTCCATTCTGTGGGCTCTCTTTTTACACTTTTAATTGTTTCCTTAGCTGTGCAGTAGCTTTTTAATTTGATGCTGTCCCACTTATTGATTCTTGGTTTTATGTCTTGCATATTAGAGGTCTTGTTATGGAAGTTGGTGCCTTTGCCAATTTGTTGGAGTGTTGAGCCTAAGTTTTCTTCTAGCAGTTGCAAAGTTTCTTGTGTATTTTCTAGGTCTTTGATCTACTTTGATGGCTTTTGTGCAGAGTAAGAAATAGGGATCCAATTTCATCCTTTACATATGGTTATCCAGTTTTCCAGCACCAATTGTTAATTTCCTCCTCTTTCCTGATTGCTCTGGTTAGAGTTTCAAAGACTATGGTGAGAATGGATATCCTGCCCTGTTCCTGATTTTAGAGAAAATACTTCCTGTTTTTCTCCATTCAGTATGATATTGGCCTTGGATATGTCCTATATAAGCCTTTACAGTGTTAAGGAAAGTTCCTTTTAACCCTAGTTTCTTCAGTGTTTTAAACATGAATGGGTGCTGAACTTTGTCAAATGCTTTTTTTTTTTTTGCATCTATTGAGATAATAGTGTGATTCTTGTCCTTAACTCTATTTATATGGTGAATTACACTTATTGATTTGTGTATGTTGAACCAAACTTGCTTCCCTGAGTGAAACCCACTTGATTATGGTGTCCTATTTTTTAATGTGTTTTTGAATGTTGTTTGCCAATATTTTAGTAGGGATTTTTGATCTATGTTTATAGGGAATAATGGTCTGAAGTTTTAATTGTTTCATAGTGATCTGTTTAAGTTTTCTATATTCTCATGTTTCAATTTGGGTAGGTCACATGTATCTAGAAATTTGTCAGTATCTTCAAAATTTTCTAGTTTATTGGGGTATACATTTTCAAAATAGTTTCTAATGATCCTCTGTATTTCAGAAGTGTCTGTGGTGATATCTCTCCTTTTTTCATGTCCAATTTTGTTGATTTCAGTCTTCTTTCTTTTGGTTATTTTGGCTAAGGGTTTATCAATCTTGTTTATCTTTTCAAAGAACAACTCTATGTTTCATTGATCCTTTGAATTTTTTTAATGCTCAATTTCAATAATTTTGGCTCTGATCTTAATTATTTTCTGTCTTCTACTGATCTAGGAATTAGGTTGTTCTTCTTTTTCCAAGGCTTTGAAGTATAACATTATATTATTTACTTGGCATATTTCTATTTTTGTAATGTAGGAACTCAGTGCTATGAACTTTCCTCTTAGAACTGCTACTACCTTCATACTGTCCCAGAGATTTTTTTAAAAATATTTTTTTAGTTGTAGTCAGACACAATATCTTTATGTTATTTATTTACTTTAATGTGGTGCTGATGATCGAACCCAGTGCCTTACACGTGCTAGGCGAGTGCTCTACCACTGAGCCACAACCCCAGCCCCTGTCCCAGAGATTTTGATATGTCATGTCTCTATTCTCATTTGTGTTGAAGAATTTAAAAAATTTTCTCCCATGATTTCTTCTGTGATCCAGTTCTCACTCAGAAGTGTACTATTTAACCTCCAATATTAAAATGGTTTCTGTTTTTATCTTGTCATTGATTTCTAAGATAATTCCATTATGATCTAATATGATTGTAAGGAGTTATCTCTATTTTTTATATTTGCTAATATTTGCTTTATACTCTAATATACGATCCATTTTGGAGAAATTTCTATCTTCCACTAAAAAGAAAATGAATTCAGTTATTGATGGATGAATATTCTATAGATGTCTATTAGATTCATTTGATTAATAGTATTTTTTAGTTCTGAAGAGTCTTTACTTAGTTTATGTCTGGATAACCTATCTAATGCTGAGAGGGGTATGGTGAAATCACCCAGTGTTATTGTATTGGGGTCTATTTTATTTTTCATATTGAGAAGAGTTTGTTTTATATATGTGGGTACATTATTTTGGGGTCAGAAATATTTCCAATGATTATATCTTATTGTTAGATGAGTCCCTTAACCAGTATGAAGTGACCTTCTTCATCTTTTCTGGTTAATTTTGGCTTAAAGTCTACGTGGGCTGATTTTAGAGTATCTACCCCCTTGCTTTTGGTCTCCATTTTCATGGTGTTTCTCTTCCCATCCTTTCATCTTTAGTCTGAGGATGTCCTTGCCTATAAGGCAAATCTCCTGTAAACAACATATGACTTGATCTTGTTTTTTAATCCAATCTGCCAATCTATGTCTTTTGATTGGAGAGTTTAGTCCATTTACATTTAATGTTATTATAGATTTTAATTTCCTGCCATTTTATTTCTCATATTTAATTGAGACTTGGTTCCCCTTTGACTACTCTTCTAATGTAGTTCATCCATATGCTGTTTTTTTTAATTTCTTCTGCATGAAATATTTCTTTGAGTACATTTTATAATGTAGGCTAGTAGTTATAAATTCTTTTAATTTCTGCTTATCATGGAAAAGTTTTTTCATCTTCAATTCTGAAGGATAGTTTTGCTGGATATAGTAATCTTGATTGGCACATGTTTTCTTTCAGACCTTAGGATATATCATTTTAAGCTCTCTTGGCTCTTAGAATCTGGGTTGAGAAATCAATTGAAGTCCAAACTTCAAGCTTAATTTTAATGTGACCTGCTATTTTCTTTTGCAGTTTAAAAATTCTATTTTTATTCTGTATTTTAGGCATTTCAGTTATAATATGTACTGGAGCATAACTTTTTTGATCTTGCCTATTTGGGGTTTTATATGCATTTTGTATTTGGATTTTCATCTCATTTCTAAAATTTGGGAAATTTCAAAATACCAAAGGCAAAATTTTTGATATGCAGATGCTAACACACAATAGGGTGTGGCAGAAGAATAGAAGTTCATTGGATTAGTTAAAGGGAAATGAAAGGAGGGAGGGGAGATGGGACTAGGAAAGACACTAGAATGAATTGAACGTAACTTTTCTATGTTCTTACATGAATACAAGACAAGTGTAACTCCACATCATGTTCAATCATAAGAATGAAATCTTAATTAGAATAAGTTATATTCCATGTGTGTATAACATGTCAAAAATACATTCTACTGTCATGTATGTCAAAAAAGAACAAATAGCCGGGTATGGTGGTGCATACCTGTAATCTCAGTGGCTTGGGAGGCTGATATAAGAGGATCATGGGTTCAAAGCCAGCCTCAGCAACAGTGAGGTGCTAAGCAACTGAGACCCTGTCTATAAATAAAATACAAAAAAAAAAAAAAATAGGGCTGGGATTGTGGCTCAGTGGTTGAGTATCCCTGAGTTCAATCCCCAGTACCAATAAAGAAAAAAAAAACAAATAAAAATATAAAATGAAAAATATTATATTTTGGGAAATTTTCTGATATTATTTCTTTGAAATGTGGTGTATTCCATAGTTTGTATTTGAGTGCCTTCATCTGCATCAATGATTCTTGGATTTGATCTCTTATGTTATCCCAGATTTCTTAAATATTCTGGTCATGGTCTCTTAACATCTTTTCTTTGTTGACTTTATTTTCAACATTATATAATTAGTATTCAAGGCTTGAGAATCTGTCTTCAAAGTGGTCTAATCTACTGATGATGCTTTCCACTGAATTTTTAACTTGATTCATTGAGTCATTTCCAGGATTTCTGTTTGGTTCTTTTCCAGAATCTTTCTCACTTTATTGAAATGATCTTTTTCTTCCTGCATTTTCTAAATTCATTCCTTACATTTTCTTTTAGCTCATTTCACATTTTAGCTATGAACTTTCTAGATTTTTTCTCTAACATTTCCTCCACTGCAGTGTCAATGGGATCAGTTATTGAACCATTTGGGGTGGTTTGTTCCCTTGTTTTTTCATCCTGATTGTATGTCTACTCATCTGCTGGGATGATTATCGCTTTTACTTTTATTCAAGGGACTGTTTAGCGAGCTTCTTTCTCTTAAGAGCCCCAGGCAGGGCAAACATCCAGTATTGATACTTTCACCCAATGTGTGTTCTCTGCTGTTCTCAGTATCAGCACCACTTTGATGGAAGATGTTAAACTCTATTTACTGTAGTTACTTCAGGGCAAAGTTTCATAATAATCAACCTCAGGAAAACCAAAAACGTGTTGATGATGTTCTCTGCCATTCCTCTAATCTAGGTATTAAATGGTGGTAATGCTCTCTCTGGTCAGCTGTTCTTTCACAGCTTCCTTTCTGGGCTGTGAAGGGGTCAGGGGTTGCTGCCTAGATCTGTTATTCCATCTTCTTCCCTCACAAATTAAGTAGTTTCTAAAGTCCTTTCCAATCCTCTGATTCTTTTTTCAGGGTCAAAGAATTATTTAGAGATGAAAGGGCTATAATGTGATTTAGAAACACCTTCATTGGCTGGGTATCGTGGCACATGACTGTAATCTCAGTGGCTCAGGGAGCCAAGGCAGGAGGATTGCAGGTTCGAAGCAAACTTCAGCAACATAGTGGGGCTATAAGCAACCTAGTGACACTCTGTCTTAAAACAAAAAATAAAAAGGGCAGGGATGTGGCCCTTGGGTTCAATCCCTGGTACCAAAAAAGCAAAGAAAAACAAAACAAAAACACCTTCTTTTTTTTATACCTTTATTTTATTTTTATGTGGTGCTAAGGATCGAACCCAGTGTCTCATGCATGCTAGGTGAGTACTTTACCACTGAGCCACAACACCAGCCCCACCTTTGTTATTTTTTACAAAGAATTTGAGAGCCAGCTGATCAGTGCCTGAGCAAGTTCTCCAACCAAGCCTCCTAAAGCTCCACTGAGCAGTCCTTGTAGTTCACACTAGGCTTTTATTGTCCAAATTACTTTAATTTTTTTAAATACATGTTTTAGTAAGCTTTTTGTCATTGTGACCAAAATACCCAAGAAGAACAACTTCGAGGGCTGGGATTGTGCCTCAGTGGTAGAGCGCTTGCCTAGCATGCCTGAGGCACTGGGTTTGGTTCCCAGCACCACATAAAAATAAGTAAATAAATAAACAAAATAAGGGTATTTAAAAAATGACACCATATTAAAAGAAGAAGAAGAAGAAGAACAACAACAACTTAGAGAAGGAAAAGTTTATTTGGGGCTCACAATTTCCAAGGTCTCAAGTCATAGATGGCTGACTCCATTTTTCTGGGCCCAAAATAAGACAATATATCATGAGAAAAGGGCCTAGTGGAGGAAGGCTTCTCAGTTCATGGCAGGTTCAAGAAGCAGAGAGCAAGAAAGAGAAAGAAAAGGATTGTAAGAAGAACAGCCCTTTCAGGGCATGCCCCTAGTGACCCATCTCCTCCAGCCACACCCTATCTACCAACATTTACCACTTAGTCCATTCAAACTAGGATAAACTAATGAGGCTATCCTAGCTTTCATAAGCCCATGATTTACCTCTGAATATTTTTGCTTTAACAGAAAAGTTTGGAAGACAACATATATCCAAATAATACCCTAATGCATCTGAACATGTAGAATAAGAATTTCCCCCAGAGAAATGTACGTAATTTTACATATTGTGCATTTGTATTTGTAAAGGATGAAGACCTTCCTTAAACTAGTACAGTTCTGTGGCCTCTCAGTGCTCAGGCCTTAAACGAACACTGAGCTTCTTGTCCTTGGGGCACAACTAACATAGTTGGCCCAGAAATAGTGACCTGAATGTGACCAGATATTTTTGCCCTGTGAGTCAACATGCATTTTGAGGGCTATGCTCTATGTTGTGACCTAGGTTTGAAAAATCTGTCACTTGCTAGACTCCCAATGCTAGTTATAACATATGAACCTCACATGTATGAAATCTAAGGCCTTATAGCAAAGCATATGTCCTCCATGTGAACATGTGTATGGTCATTCACTCCTGGGGTGGTCCATCTTCATTAATCACGAACTCTGGGCTTGGTTCTTTCAATCTGTCTCCCTTCTTCCCAGTTTGTATGGAGTGGTTTGGTCCTAGAGTCCAAAATATTGGAAATAAGCAAAAGGCAAGGTTCTATGCATGCGGAGCAAGTGTTAAGGAGCATGCTGTTGCTAGAGGTAAAAAAAAAAAAAATAGGTCAGAACCCAGGGTGGGGGGGAGTCACAAGTTAAGAGGGAGGTAAAATTCCCAAATTCAAGCAGGCAGAGGAGCCAGGCCCCAGGGCCAGCACTCAAAATGCTGGGATGGGGAACCTCCTTCTGGGGCATATCAGAAATCCAGGAGCACAAGGGCTTAAACCCCAAAATCGCTTGTCACTATGATTATCTACACAGAGAAGGGATCATGTTCTTGGTAGGGTCTGCTGACCTAATTAGAAAATAGCTCTGAGTATGCCATAATTCCTTCTAATTAACAATGGAAAGAAAAAATTGTATGATGATCTCATAATACTTGGCTAAAAACATCAATTAGGTCTGGGCACGTAGCTCAGTGGCAGAGTGCTTGCGTGAGACTCTAGATCCAATCCCTTGCACAGCAAAAAAATCCAAACAAACGAAACCCAAAACACCAATTAACTCATTCCCTTAAATTTTTATTGCAGAGAGCAATTTCATTTTTTGGAGAGAGATAAGAGACAGTTGTGATTATAAAAGCTCATGTTGCAGATTTAGGAACTGAAGAGGCAAAATTTGAAATACCTTTTTCTATTTTACTATCAGAAATGAACCACCATCTCCTAATACCAAGGTCGTATCTAATCTTCTCCTTTTTCTCTGGATAGATTAAAGCAGACTGGCACCAATCTTTTTGATTGGGCAAGGGTCAGGAGGTTACAGTGCAGAATAATAATCAGTAACACTTCCCTGTAGTGACTAAATATTCATTTCTTCCTAGGCAGGATGGGTGACCACAGATGAATGTTCTGTAAGCTGTGACCAGGCCACTGAGTCATCTAGTTAGAAATGACAGGCTACTATTAAAGTAAATCACATAGTGATGAAAGGAGACCGAAAGAGAAGAACTGACCTTCTTCATAAACCTTTTCATTTTCTTAGCTTAGCCTCGATTTATTTTTAGGAAGTATAATTATTCCTCTTGATCCAATCAAATAGGAGTTTCTTTTCTTACTTTTTTTTTTTTTGGCAAGACCTGAATATAATAACCTTATCTTAGGAGGCTTCATGATTATCTTTGAGATGAAAGAGAGGGAAAAGCATAAGACAAAAAAAAAAGAAAAGAAAGAGAGGCAGAAACAGAAGCATAAGGAGAGGAAGAAGAAAAGAAAAAAGAAAAACCATGAAACCTTTGTTGGAAAAACTTTGGGAGGCTATTTAATTTAACTCTTCTGAGTAATAACCTCACTGGAAGCCTGAGCTGTTTCGTGAAACTGAATTTCTTTTCTTAAAGATTCTCCCAAAAGAATTTATAAGCAACCTAGACACTTAGGAATTGGAAAGCACTTAAGAATTGGTTTCCAGTTAAACTCATCCTGGTGTTTCTTGCTTCTATAAAGGATTAACCCAGTGGTACTCTGCAAAGCAGTTTCGGTTTACGTATTCAATAATAACATATTCAATAGAAAAATGATAACATTCTAATTGAACATACCAGGTATCAGATTCAAATTTTCCTTAATATGAGTAGTAAACTTTTCTGAAATGGGATCTTGCTGTGTTGCCCAGGCTGGCCCAGAATTCCTGAGCTCAAGTGATCCATTGTCCTGCCTAAACCTCCTGTGTAGCTGGGATTACAGGAGTGTGACTCTGTGCCCAGCTGGTAACATACTTTAAAAACCAGTACTAGGGCATTTGTGCAACTATGTGTGTCAATTACTGATGCAGGAACAGAGCTACAGAGAGCTGATACACTATTAGAGATCATCTTGCTTTTGGGACAGAGATGGTGCTCCTTTTCTGTGTAAAAATTTATCCAGATAGTGTCTGCAAGTGGAAAATGAATTCCAGTGGAGCCCTCAGCCTTTCATCTACTGTGCATGATCAGAATTTAAGATGTAATTTGGTGGTGATTTGTGAGACTTGGTGTATGCTGTTACTTGGAATAAATTTTTATATTTCTGGGAATTTTTTCATGAGAAAGGTTCATCAATAAGCTTGAAAATTAAGTAATAAAAAGTTAAAAAAAATTACCCTCAGAAATGATCAAGCCCTGAAAAGGGCTTTCTCACTTTCAAGATGACATTTAAAAAGAAAAAAAAAATGAGGGCTAGGGATATAACTCAGTTGGTAGAAGGCTTGCCTTGCATGCACAGGCCCTGGGTTCAATTCTTAGCACCACACACACACACACACACAAAAAAAAAAAAAAAAAGAGAGAGAGAGAAAGAAAGAAAGAAAGAAAGAAGAAGAAAGGAACAATAGTGTTGCTAAAAAAGATCACAGTCACATGCAGCTTATTTTCTGCAAAACTACAACCAATGTGTGCCCAAGAACAAGGACATTAATAATAATAGCCACAGAATTTCCAGCCCATGTCATGGGCTGGGGATGTAGCTTAATGGTAGAAAGCATGCCTAGCCCTGGGTGTGATTCCCAGCATCTCTCTCTCTCTCTTACACACACACACACACACACACACACACACACACACGGTGGGAGGGGGGCGAGTTTTTCATGCAAAACATAGTAAAAGCCACAGCTGTCAGGGACATTTCCAAAGTGAGTGTCTTAGAGGTCTATGTGCTTTCCAAACTGTGTGGAATGATGCGTTACCTGTGAATTGAGTTGGGCCATTCCCAGCAAGGTGATCAGGAATCCATCTCATGAAGCCCTCAAGGACTGATCATTCCCACCCTGATTTAGATCTGTTGGTGCTACCCCAGGACTTCCTCATAGTCCATGTGAGGAGTCAAGTCCTTAGGACTGAAGCAAAACTACCCTTGCGGGACCGATTGGGAATGAGTGCATTGCACTGGAGTTGTCATATATCAACTTCCTGCATGGAGGAATGGTCAGCAGTTGGCTTAGGTTGCAACTTCCTTACACTTTCATCTTTTACTTCAGGATCCTGCCAGAAAGGTGGTATGAGGGGTTTTCTGGGCAGTGAGAACACACTCATTGTTTACTTTTGGTAATTTGTTTCTTACAAACATAATTGAATTTCCTTTAGAATAAGACTTCTGAAGCAATTGGGACCCATTATCTTTTCATATATTGACCCATGAGCTTTTGCTTTGACTCATATGATTTTGTATGTTATGAGCCAAGAGCTTGAAAAACAGACTTAATAAAAAGTCTCTCTCCTTTGTGTCTTAGTTTATATTCTGCACAGCACATTATTGGAGTTTAAAAAAAAAATCCAAAAATCTCATGACTTTTATTGTCAAGAAAGTAATAACAATAATAATAATAGCCACAGAATTTCCAGTTATGGGTCTGAGATGTATCTAGCATGCTTCATAAAGAAAACACAAAGAATGCTCCCTGACACTTTGGTGATTGCTTAGCACATGCTCTTTGCCACTGGGCACTTTAGAATCAATATGCCAGACTTTGCTATTCACCATTCAAGCCCCCTTCCAAACCTGACTTTATATCTCATCCCCTGCCCCCAGCCTCTTTCCTAGGTTCCTCAATGTTTGTGTGAATTAAAAAAGACAAGACAGTGAAATGTGATGGTCATTGTTACTCTAAGTATATATATGAAGACACAAAGGATGTGACTCTAATTTGTGTACTATCAGAGATATGAAAAATTGTGCTCTATATGTGTAATATGAATTGTAATGCATGCTGTTATCATATATAACAAGTAAAATTTTTTAAAAAGTTCATAATAAACAAACTGAGTCACACACACACACACACACACACAGAGACAATTGACTTTGATTCATTCAGGATTCCCTTCATGTAGCAAAAGTACCAAAGTCCTATGGCTAGAATACTTCTTGCAAACACTAAATGAAACATATCTGCCCCTTTAAAAAAGAAAATATTTACAGACTTTTCACGCATAACTAAGAAAAATAAGCTATGAATGAAGTCAAGCAACAGTTAACAACTATTAGCAGAAATGAGTCTATAAATTAACCAGGAATGTCGATGGATCTGTCTTTTAATCAGATACTGGATACATTAGATTAGATTGTTCAGAAAAAAGCAAGCCTCAGATAACACGAACAGGAGCCTGGGAAAACACCCTTTCTCCTCCTGTGTCTAACTTGGGCATTGACAGTCAGGTTTACCCAGGGAGGTGGGGGCCCTGGATTAGCCCTCTTTTTCTTCTCAGCTTTCATCCCTTCCTTTGTTTCCTCAGCAGTGACACAGTGGGGAACTCGCCCCAGAACTGTCCTTTCAAAAAATAATGGCTTAGAATTCATTGTCTTAACTTGGCTTCCCGTATTCAGTTCTGTCCTCCGGTTGTCCACTCATGTTTATATAAACTTCATGTCCAAATGAGAATTTTCTGTTCTCTTTCCCACATCGTCACTGGACTTAGAAGAGTTCTCCTCTTGGATTCTTTAGTTCAGTTCTTGCTCCCTTGCTCACATTGACCACTTTCCTCCTCATATTTGGCCTTTTCTGCAATGCTGATATATAACAGGTGCTTTGTAGATATTCATTAAAATGCAAATAGAAATTCATTCAGAGAGCTGGAATACCATGAATTTATTACTGTGGACTGTTGACAGTTCTAATCCAACAGATAGGAATAGACACAAGAAAGAAGCACAGGTTCACAATCTGGTCCATTTGATTTTGCATGGTTTTTAGATTTGATTCCCGTTGGTAACTAAATGTACTGTCTATAAATGTCCACATATTTCTAAAAAATCAGAAAGTGAGATCTTGGGGTGTAGCTCAGTGATAGAGCATGGGCCTAGCATCAACAAGGCACTGGGTTCAATCCCCAATACTGGGGGGAAAAAATCCAGAAAACTTTGTTGGTAGTTTTAGAAAATCACATGGCCTATTTAAAAACCAAAAAATCATTGACAACAGTCAAAAAACTGCAGAATAAAATGGCTTTGATCAATATCAAGAATGACAATATTGACAATTGTGCAACCATATACCAAATTGATCTGATGATTATACTCTGGATGATTTAGACATTTAATGAATCCCTTGTTTGCATTTATGGATTTGGAATTGGCCTCTCCAGGTAAGAAAGTTGGAAAGTGGTAAAAGGTTCTTTTCTTGAATATGGAAGCCAAACCTCACAGAACAAGGAAAATATTTGCAACTCCTGGAAAATCAGAATTGCTTCGAGAGCCCATTGCAGCTACCTAGTTAGTGTCTTTGCTTCATGGAATAACAAGGAAGGAACAATTTAATAGACATGCATGCGTGTGCGCGCACACACACACCCACACACACACACACAGACTTCTCTTCTTCTGTATTGGGGGATAGAAATAACGGCATTTGGTATCCCTTGGGTTTTTCTGTGGTCACACACTGTTCTGTCCAAATGTGCTTTTAAGTGTTCAGAGGGAGAAATGTATAGCACCATTGGAAGTAAGGTTGGAAATAGTTTTGAAAGGGACACAGGACCTGCAAGGCTTCTGTAGTCTTATGTAAATTCCTTCCCTGGGGCTCTTCATCCAAACCTCCCTTCTCTTCCCAGATCTGGATTCTTTTTCTATATCTACAACATTCTTCTTCCCCTTGACCTATAAACATGTGCAAATATTCTTCCATCTGGGAAAAAAAAAAGCTTTCTCCACATTGCATTTTTAAAATTTTCTCCTTCACATCATAACTCAAAAAGGCAATAGTCTATACTATTTGACAAATAATAGGGCATTTTATATCTTTAAAATACTAAATGAACACAAGTTGTGAAGATTTTTGCATTTATAAAGGTTTTTAAAAATCTTGTTATATGAGAAACAAACAAAAACTTCTCCCCTTTGAAAAGAAGGCATTGAGTTTGTAGCTGTGGTTCATGCCTGTAATCTTAGCCACTTGGGAGGCTGAGGAAGGAGGATTGCAAGTTCCAGGACAGCCTGAACAACTTAGTGAGACCCTGTCTCAAAATATAAATAATAAAAAGGGCTGGGGATATACCTCAGTGATAGAGTATTTCTGGGTTCACAGTACTGCATTTTAAAAGCAAAAAACAAAACAAAACAAAACAAAACAAAAACAGGCATTGATAAGGGAGGTAGGAGAATTATAAGCTGCAGAAATTTTAAACATGACCCTAAAATTCTTTGATACTTCTCCCATTGAGAAGTGGGGTCCATGATGTCCCCTCTCCCTAAACCTGGGCTTTGGATTACTTGACAAAACAAACTGTAGTAGAAATGAATAGGGACCAGTCTCCAGGTCCAGGCTTTAAGAACCTTCCATTTCCCATCTCTTGAATTTTCTGTCTTGGACCTCAACCACCATGCAGAGAAGAACCCTAGACCACACAAAAAGACCACGTGATGTTCCAGCCTGTTTCCAGCCTGAGTTCCCAGGCAATAGACAGATGTGTCAGAAGACTTGACTTCAGATAATACAAGCCCCTGTCAGTGAATCTCTAGATTGAGGCCCCAGGTGTTCTGGAATAGAGACAACACCCCCCCACCATACCCTGCCATTTTCTGTCCTACAAATTTTGTAAGTACAAATGGTTATTCTGGGATGCATACATTTTGAGGTGGTGTTTTAGTCAGCTTTGCATTACTGTGACCAAAATACCCAACAGGAACAACTTAGAGGAGGAAAAGTTTATTTGGAGCTCCCTGTTTCCGAAGTTTCAGTTCACAGATGGCTTCCATTGCTCTGGTCCAAGGTCAGGCAGAACATCATGGCGGAAGGGCATGGTGGAGGAGTGCTGCTCCATTCATGGCGGCCAGGAAATGGGATTGGATAGGGAGTTGAGGGGTAGGAAAGGAATATGAATCCTTCCAGAGCACAATTCCAGTGGGCCACCTCCTCCAGATGTGCCCCACCTGCCTACAGTTACCACCCAGTCAGTTCAACTAGGATGGACAGATGGCTTGTTACTAAGCCCTACATAACTGGAACTGAGCCAGTCCATTCCTTTCTCGGTCCCATTTTGCTTTATCCTGGCTGGCAGGTGTAATTCTTTAACTGGCCTGTGGTCTCTTACATACTTCACATCTCTGGACTTGTCTTTCCTCTAAGCAGGAGTCACAAACCCAAATGATGGTGAGGGTATTTAGAGCAGAGTACAGGAAAGATCGGTACTCTTATTGGAATGTTTTGGCAAAAAGTAGTAAATCTGTACTCTCCAATATAATCTCCAGCACATATAAGGTGGTTAGTGTGGCTGAGAAACTAAAATTTCAACTTTTTTGTTTTTATTTTTTAGTTGTAGGTGGACACAATAACTTTATTTTATTTATTTATTTTTATGTAGTGCTGCGTATGGAACCCAGTGCCTCACACGTGCTAGGCAAGCTCTCTACCATGGAGCCACTATTCCAGCCCCTAAAATTTCAATTTAATTTGATTTTAATTTAAAATATAAAAGCCATTTATAGCTAGTGGATACTATATAGAGCAGCACTGCTCTAGTTAATAACTGCTCTTAAACAAGGATGATACTTGTCTAATTACATTGCCTTAGCGTTTTTTAAATCCAAGTTTTAATGCACTTTGATTTTTAAAAATAACTCTAATAACACTAAAAACAGTAGACTGCTGCTCCACATTGTAGTCTCACTCCTTAAAGATACCACTTTCATTTCTTTTAGACATTTTTCTGGTATTTGCTTCCATGAGTGAAGAATATATTAAACTATAATTTTATGTATTCATTTGGACACTGCTAATTTTCTGTTATGATAGATGAGGATATAGCAAATTTTGGGTAATAGGAATAGAAAGATAACAGCTAATATTTTTAGCTTTATAAAATCGGGCATATGACCCACTGTATTAGTTTTCCTATAGCTGCTGTAACAAATGACCACAAGCTTAGTTGCTTAAACCAACACAGTTTTATTGCTTCACAATTCTGTAGGCCTCCAGTTCAATATATGCTTACTGGGCTAAATTCAAGGTATTGCAAGGCTCTGTGGCTTTCTGAAAGGTGTGGGGAGAACTGTTTTCTTTTCAAACACTTAGAGGCTGCTAGAATTTCTTGGTTCATATTTCCTTCCACTACTTGTAAAACCAACAATGTCACATCTCCCTGACCAGTCTTCTATAGTCTCATCTCTCTCTCAGTGTGAGCTCAGTCAAGAAAGATTTCCTGATTTTGAAGACCATGCAATTAGATTGGCTCATCTAGACAAACCAAGACAATCTCTCCACTTAAAAATCTGCAAAGTCCTTCTCACTGTGTCAGGAAATATATTCTTAGGTTCTGGGATTAGGATGAAGATAGTTTGGAGGGGTTATTAGGCCATCTTCAAATTTACCTTCCTCCCCTGTTTATTCAGTTTATTATTTATATACTGCTGCTCAGTATATAAGGGCCTCAAGCTGTTCCCTTAAGACTTGCACACTTTACTGTGTATGTACTGTGCTCTGCGGGGCATAACAAAACATGTCTGCAGTCTTATATGGAGGCTGGTCTCCAGTCTGTGATGATTGTGCCAGATGTGCTGCAAAGAATCCTGCTTCCATGACTCCTCACCATGGTCCAATGAGTCTGTGTCTCAGGCTCCTTGAAGGCAGGGACTGCTCTCTTTTGTGAACCAGCCACTGGCTCAAACTGAGTGCTAGGAAAATATTTACTACATGAATGAAGGATCTCTGCTTGACATTGGGAACCCAAATTGAAACCACCTCCTTAGGTTTAGGAACCTTGACATGTGTGACTTGCAGGCCTTGGTCTCTAAAACAAATCTTGACCTGGACAAGGGCATTTGACCTTATATGTAGATCAACATTCTAGGACTATCCCCAACTCACCCCTCCTTCTAGCCTATGCTGAGCCTGTCAGCTGGTTCTGATCACTGGCTTGTTGTGGTCTTGATGTGTCTGCCTAGTACTCACCACATCCAAACCTGGGCATTTGCCTTCTTCCCACAAGTATCAACCTATTTCCAAAAATCAGAGTCTGCCCAAGAGCCATGATCTAATGATTGATGCCCTGAAACCAGATAACAGTTATCTGATGATAACTACCTGGATTTCTGAGTACTATAGGTAGGGCTTCACCTGCGTCACAGGGCATTGAGACATATGTTAGTCCATGGATAGTTGTTGTGGTTTGCATGCTGCCTGAGTCATTGTTTTGCCTTTCTTGGAGACTTCTCTTAGGCCAAATGTATCACCTGCTACTGTTCATTCCTCAAGCACCTGCTACAGCCTACAGACAGGCTCAGTCCAGATCTGCCTATCATGTTGGAGTGCTAGCACTCAAAATAGCCAGTGGACCCCTGAACATGAACATGAGAATATGAGATAATAATCATATGAGAATAAAGAATACCAGAGGGGCAGTGTTAAGTCTATATTGTCTATGTTGGTGAATGGTTTGTGGGTTCTGTGATATTGCAGTACAAAGAGAACCACATCTTAAGAAATAGTAAACTCTCTATAAGACTGATTTCTCGTGCTTCCAATAGTTTTATTATTTCCAGATCATTACAAAAATTCCCTTTCTCTGGGAAGTTGAGGGGATCTGGTCTCCCCTATCTCTCCCACTCCATACCTACTCCCCACCCTTTGTTTACAGGTTTGTATAACAAGATTGGATTTTGAATGGTGTGACCCAGAGTGCTGTAGGCATCCATCTTTTCTCTGACATAGAAATCTGTTTTCCGTGTGGACCCCTGCCTTATGTAATTTACTTTTCCTGCCAAAAGCAGAACGTAAAATACCCCTCCCATTGCTGCAATGAGGGCCAAACAAAGAATAGGACAGCTGAGCACAAAGATCACTGCCAGGGAATTCTCATAGAAAGAAATACTCAGAGCAGAAGGTCAGAAGTTGAAACTGCTGTGTGCATTTTGAATGGTGTGTGTGAGGGAAGTGAACATCCCATATTGGACCTAAGTTGAGCTTGGAGTTGGTGTGGAACAAAGTAAAACAGGAGAACTAGGATGAAAGTGAATGTTTATCCCTTGCTGAAGATTGCATGGGGGATAAAGAAATGGCAAGAAAGAGGAAGGAGGTGTGCAGAATCAGGCAAGGCAGGGAGAAAAAATCCAGATGGACCCACATCAACATCAAAATTCACCTATGGAAAACTTTATGTACTTCTTCTTCCATAGCATGGGCACATACATCATGTTGTTTGTCTTTATAAGCCTTGAGTTAAAGACCTCCTTCAGTTGGTGGAATATATAGATGGCAGAAGGTGGTGAATGGGGAAGAACTTATCTCTGTTCTTAAAGACTTCATAACCATCTCTGGCATGCAGTTAGTTAGATGGTATCCAATCCTAGTGCTAAGAGGAGCCACCCTAGGCAAATGCAGCTCCAGACAAAATGCTGGCTTAGCTTGGTTCCTTAAGACTGGTAGTGGCATCAAGATTTAAGAGTATCTCTGGTGGAGCCAGATGGACCTGATTTAAATTCCTGGCTCCTTTACCAAGTAGCTTTGTGACCTCATGAAATTTCTTCACCCTCTCTGTGTCTTAGTTTCCTCATTTGTAAAAATGGGTATAATAAAGTACATGGCTGATAGGAGTGCTGTGAGAGAATTTAACGTCTTAGTACTATCAAAAGGACAGCATAGCGGCTGGGGCTGTGGGTCAGTGGTAGAGCACTCGCCTAGCCTGTGCGTGCCCTGGGTTCAATCCTCAGCACCACATAAAAAAATAAATAAAGGTATTCTGTCCAACTACAATTAAAAAATAAATTTAAAAAAGGAGAGCATAGTACTTCACCCATAAGTACTTGATATGCATAAACAATTATTATTTGTGATCATAGAGCAGCAAACCCTCCCTTGAACTAGATGGGGAGAGTACTTGAGGATTAATTAGGAAAGCTATAAGGCAAATTGGTGCCCTCTCCCTGAAAATAACCTTGCTAGATCCACATAGAAAATAACCTAATTCCCCAGAATCAATATTACTATTCAACTTAAAAATGCAACTGATAGCCAGTTTGGTGGCACATGCCTATAATCCCAGCAGTTTGGGAGGCTGAAGCAAGAGGATCACAAGTTCAAAGCCAGCCTTAGAAACTTAACAATGCCCTAAACAACTTAGCAAGACCCTATCTCAAAATAAAAAATAAAAAGGGCTGGGGATTTGTGGCTCAGTGGTTAAGTGCCCTTGAGTTCAATCCCTAGTACCCAGGGGTTGAGGTGGGGGAACTGATGTAAGAGTTCTAGGCAAATTACTCGCTTGAAGTCTACCAAAAGCAGAAGAAGGCCTGATTCTTGAAGGTTCTTCTATTTTGGGGTTTTCCCTTTCTTTTTACAGAAATAATTTCAAATTTATGAGTTAAAGGAATACTTCAAAGAATTTCCACATTTCAGTTTACCCTGAATATTAATATTTTGCCACATTTACTTTATTGTTTCCTATACTATAAGTTTCTATACATTCATTTTACTTTTTTTTTTCCCTAAACAATTGGCCCACTTCTACTCAAATAGTTTAGCAGAAATCTCCTAGGCACAAGAAATTTCTTTTGTATAACCATCATTTAAGTATAAAATTCAGGAAATTTAAATAAACTTGCTATAGTAACATTATACTAATCTATATCTAATATATAATCTATATTCAAGATTTCCCACTTTTCTCAATAATGTCTTTGAGATGACTCTTTAGTGTACTTTAACCTGTAACAACTCATCAGTCTTTGCTTAGCTTTCACTTCCTTACTGTTTAAGAGTGTAGGCCCGAGACTGGGGCTGTAGCTCAGTGGCAGAGCACTTGCCTAGTATGTGTGAGGCACTGGGTTCCATCCATAGCACCATTTATAAAATAAATTAATAAACAAAGAGGTTGTGTGCCCATCTACAGTTAAAAATATTTTTTTTTAAAAAGGGTATAGGCCAGGAGTCTTTTAGAATACCTCACAATTTGGATTTATTTCCTCATAATTGGATTTGGGTTGTATATTTTTGGTGAGTGTAGCCCTCCTTGGTACCTTACCTTGAAAAACTCATACTGTCATTTCATCTCTGTAATGGTGATGTTCATTATTTTCAGACATTTCAATCACTGATGGAGTCAGACTGGAGGAACAAAGAATAACCAACATGTTGGAATATAGTTAAGTCGAAGGATTTTTGAAGTTTTTTTTTTCCCAAATCACTCTTTTTAAATTTCTTTTTGTGCACACCTTCTAATTTTTTTTATTAGTTTGATGGACAGCAAACATTTGTAGTGCTGTGGCAAGAAGGATTTAAAGACAACAGATTTGCAACACTTCCTGACTAAGCCTAGAAGGCCTTGGTTGGGAGAAACTGACTGAAGGGATGAATGGCAGATGTCAAGATGACCGGCATAGCAGAGTGCACTCTGGCCCCAGGATTTCCCAAGACCACAGTTGGACCCAAAGATTAAAAGTAAAACTCGGATCCCCTGGATTCCTATACCCACTTCATATCCTGCATTCTAACTATATGATTGGCACTTGCCATCCTGTGTCAATTTCCAGCCTTTACACAAACATGCTGGTCCAAAAGGATAAAAAGAGAAGAGAAGGATGTTTATTGAACTCCTGCTATGATCATGGTTTTATGACAAATAAATAAGGAATGTTCACAGGTCCACTGAGTAAACAGGAAATTGAGGTCAACAGAAAAGGAACTAAACAAAAGTCAAAGGAGTGAGGTGTCAGCATCCAAAGGTTCCTTTCCAAAAAGATGTTTCCTACCTTTTAAATGGCATTTTACCATCACACTGGGACTTCTTATCTGGGAGTCTTTTTAGGCAGATAGGTTTTTTTGTTGAGGCGTTAATAATAATTCTCTGAAAAATAGACCAGAAATTAAATGCTGCTATTTTAATTACCCAAACTATCTTAAAAGATAATTAAGACTTGACTGAATGGTGGGAATACTGTTCTATAATGAATGAACCACTTATAAAAGGATAGCTAAGTATAATATGCATTTGTCCTTGTAAATGAAGCAATTTTATTATTGTTATTGCTTATGAACACAACATTTTGTTGTTTTTTTCTGGAGAAAAACTAAAGAGTGTACTAGAGTTGAGAGATAGTTTTTAACTATTTCAATGCCAAATTTTGATCACTCACACGCAGCAGGAATATATTATGCAACATGGCATTTTCAGAGGAGAGACAATAAAAGGAGAAATTATGTTGATTGAGGGTAAGAAAAGGCATGACTGCGGACCCTGGCAGAGAGAGAGGAAGTAGGAATATCATAGGAAGTAGTGATGCAAAACCAGGAGCCAGTCAAAAATACTTTTTTGTGTAGGTGAAGCTAACCAATAAATTGTGATCAGATTCTGTTAAGGGTTTCTTGTTGCTGTTGACCTCCAGCAATTATAGGAACTGTAATTCTCTGGTATAACCACCAGGTGGCCTTTAATTCCCTGGGGTACTCATGGGACAAGGACTTCCCTGGGCCTCAGAGGTGGGCCATCAGTAATCAATCCAATCCTAGGTATTCTTTCTTCTGTACTGACCTATTACTATGCCCATCTTGTCCTCCTTGTTTTGTTGTAATGCCTGCCAGATGCATATGTTCTTCTCTTAAACAACCATTCATGCAAAGTCTAATGAATACTTCATTATAAATAATTTCCTCTCCACTTTTTTTTTGGTATTTTTTTGCAGTGCTGGAGATTAAACCCAGGACCTCGCACATACAAAGCAAATGATCTACCACTGAGTCAAACCCTTAGCACCTTCAGATTAGTTTTCTGCCTTCCATGATGTCTTTGCATAGACTTTATATAATTGTCACAAGGGTTCATCTACCGTTTGATGTTCTACTTTTAGTATCTTGATAAGTTGTAAAGTGCCTCCCTCCCTCGTTCCTCTTCTTGTGCCACTTACTTCTTCATTACTCAGTGGACCTGTGAACTTGCTCCTTTTGAAAGAGCAAGTTGTATTTTAATGTATTTCAGCAGATATGTATCAACATTGTTGGAAAAGGTGCTCACACACCATCCAAATGAATAGAACCATTTGAAAAGCTCCAAGTTTCATCAGTTTTTATTTTCAGTAGTATAATGGCTTTTGATGTTTCTTTCAGCAGTAACAGGACTTAGCTTCCCTCTGCAATGATTACCTGATTAGACTGACTTTTCTGAAAACTACTTAACAATTCTGACCACTCCCTGTAGTTTGAATATAGAAATCACTTCCAAAGACCCATTGTATTAAAAGTTTGGTGTCCATTGTGGTGGTATTGGGAAGTGTTGGGAACTTTAAGAGATGGGCCTTGGTGGGAGGTTTTCAAATCATTAGAGGCAAGCCCTTGAAGGGGATAGTGTGGAACTCTGGCCCCTTTTTTCTTACTCTTTCTCATCTTGGCCATGAAGTGAGCAGCTTTGCTCCACCATGCATTTCCCACCATGATTTGCTGCCTCATCATGGGCCCAAAAGCAAGGGGACCAATTAACCATAGACTGAAACTTCCAAAACTGTGAGTCAAAGTAAACCTTTCCTCTTTATAAGCTGATTATCTCAGGTATTTGTTACAGTAATAAAAGCTGACTAACATGCCCATATACATCAAGTCTGAGTATCAGTTGGGTGTGGTGGTGCATGCCTGGAATCCCCGTGCTTTGGAAAGCTGAAACAGGAGGACTGCAAGTTCTACCACTGTTTATCCATTCAGCTATGGAAGGGTATCTTGCCTGTTTCTAAGTTCTAAGAATAAAGCTGCAAAAAACATCCATGTGTAGGTTTTTGTGTGGATCTAGGCTTTAACTTCCTCTGAGTAAATACAAAGGGGTGTGATTGCTGGATTGTGTGGTAAGAGTATGTTTAGTTTTATAAGACACCACCAAAGGGTCTTCTAAGGCAGCTATACATTTTGCCTTCCCACCAGCACAGTGAGAGTGACTGTTGTTCTAAATCTTCGCCCACATTTGGTGTTGTGGTGTTTAAATTTGGGCCATTCTAATAGGTGTGTAGTGGTATCTTATTCTTTTCAGGTCAAGCTATTTTGATATAAGAATCCATGTGGCTGGGCATGATGGTGCACACCTGTAATGCTAGCTATTCAAGAGGCTGAGGCAGAAGGCTCACAAGTTCAAGGTCAGCCTGGGCAACTAAGGGAGCCCCTGTCTCAAAATACAATTTCAAAATGGCTGGGGGTATAGTTTAGTGGTACAGCACTTGCCTAGCATATGCAAGGCCTTGGGTTCAATCCCCAGTACCTCAGAAACAAAACAAAAAACAAACAAACAAAAAAGAAGCCATCTTTTTTTTTTCCTCTTCTAAAAAAATATCTGTTCAGATCCTCTGTGCTTTGTTAGATTGTTAGGTTTGTTAGGATACAGAAGGTATTTACATATTAAGATAATTATCTCTTTGTCGTGTGTTATAAATATTCTCTGCAGCATTTCTCTCATCTTTTGTGTTCATTACATTTCCCTGCAGAATTAAAAGGCATAAAATCAAATACATACAACATTCCTATTCAAACCTGACACAAGATATTTCTTCCCCACTTCTCCCAATTCTCTGCTGAAAGCCTTGTTCCAGTTAATTTGCTTATTGCTTTTTACTGTAGTTCACACAAAATAGTTTTGGACCTGTAGCATCAATGCCACTATTGACAATAAATCTACTAGGTCAAGCTCAATATTTCTTCCCCATTCTTTCTGTCTTTAAAATATGTCCTACTAATGCTGCATTATGTTAGTAACTTATTTGAATAAAATGCTTTGTGTGGTTATGAAATAGATTTTTAAATGTTATTTATTAGTGATTTTAAAACAGGATTTGGATTTTGTGTCATATGTTAAGATTATAGAGAATTTATTTCACATTTTTTTAAAGTACTTTAACAATTTTTTTCACATCCAACTGGCGCCAGGAATAAAATTTAACAGATGAGTAATAGAGAGAGAAAGAGAAAGATCATTACAAAGAACTACAAGAAAAATAGCAACAAGGCAGGGCTCTAGTCTTGGTGGAATCAGGATGACAACAGCATCAACAACAGGGTCCCAGGGATGGGAAGGAAGACAGGTTCTCACAGCTGGGAACAGGTGTATGGGGAAGGAGCTCTGTCCTGGGAATGGGTCAGAGGAGGCCTGCAAGACATAAAGGAATCAGGGCCCAACAGGTGTATCACGAGAAGCTTATCTGAGCTATTCCATGTGTCTGTACCACTGTCTCATCACAGACTCATTTTAAAGCCTGGGGAAATCAAGTCCTCCTGGCAGGTGGCTTTACTACCATCATAGGGGATTAGGTATTAGATACTGCATTCAGATGCTTGAGATATTTGTTCTCATTCTTCTCATGGAGGACCTTCCTATACGCTAGAGGGGCAGTTTTATTGTCACAAGCCAGAGGTAGTCTTCTAAACAATTTGTTCTGCTCTGGGATTATTGTCAGAAACAAGAATTTAGAATCAAAGATTAAAACAATGTTTTGTGGATATTTTTAGAAATGTAATTTCTGTGATCACCATAGAGCAGATTATTATTTGGGTGGGAGTGTGTGTCTTACAGTAAAATTTTTATTGAAGCATAACATACATACAGAAAACTGTAGCCATTATTAATTTACCTCCATGTGGTCACCACATGGATCAAGAAAGAGAGAATTAGCTGTCATGGGAGCCTTTCCTCTTGTTCCCTCCCTTTTATTTTCCATCCCTACATGGGTGACTACTTCTTCCAACTTTGAAAGCTATGGATTAGCTTTTCCTTTGTTTTTTTAACTTCATATAAATGGAATAATGCAGTAGGCACTGCTGTCTGCCGGGTTTTGCAACATTATGTTGGGTCTGTGACATAGTTGGCCATGCTAATTCGGCAGGCTACAGTGTTTCACTTTTGTTCTACTGTTGCTGAGAATTTGGATTCTTTCCATTTTTTTGATCAGAAATGGCGCTGCTATGAATATTCTTGCACATGCCTTTTGTGAATATATATTTGCATTTCCATTGGGCATATACCTAGGAGTGAAATTGCTTGGTCATTGGGTATGCATGAGTTCAGATGTGGAAGAAATTGCCAAAGGTTTTCCAAGGTTCTTTTGCCCACAGACATGATATTTTCCTTCTAATTCATACTGATAGATGCTCTGAAAACTATGTTGCTTGAAACTAAATGTTCCACAGGAAACATTAAAAAATAAAACTTTCTAGGTCTTAAAAAAAATAACTTTCTAGGTCAAAACCATTTTGGCATTGCTCTCTGATTTAGAACCTTGGAATCTTGGTGACTTCTTCACATACCATTAAATTAGTTTATGGCCACTAAAGGAGTCTTTGTTTAGTAGCATATGTGGCCTCTTCTTATTCTTGGCCAGCTATAAAGTAATTTAAGCTTGGATTTAGTATTAGACCTCTTTCTACCTCTCACCCCCAAACCACAAGGTTGTGTCTTTTTTTAATATTTTTTTAGTTGTAAATGGACACAACACCTTTATTTTGTTTATTCATTTTTATGTGGTGCTGAGGATTGAACTCAGTGCCTCACACATGCGAGGCAAGCGCTCTACCACTGAGCCACAATCCCAGCCCCAGGTTTTGTCTTTTTTTCAAGAGTTTGATTAAGGCCTGAGTTGCAATACCAATAAGCCAGTTACAAAACAAGCAAACAAAAATACATGATTTCCAGTTAAAAGAATATTTGTTATGACAGAAAGTTACCCTGCCAAACAAATGTGAGATCCCAGATGTAGGGGATCAAGGAAGTTATCAATCACATTTTCTTGTCACCCTTGCATGGTCTTTAAAAGGTTGATGTTGGTTTCCAGACTAAAGAGTAGAAAGGGACCTTGGAGGTGGATGAGCTAGTGCGAAGGTGTTGCTGGGATTGCAGTTCCTCAACCTCTGCATACCAACCTTTATTTTGGAGACCAGCTTTAGTGGTCTTTTGCTGATATGGAAGGCAGCCACTGAATTGGTCTCTTTCCACCTAATCATTAGTCAGACAAAGGTATTTTGATATATAGGGTTCTCCATTTAAGTGGACATAAACTATATCTCATTTATGTGAATATTATATTTCATTTGGAGTGTAGCATGTTTACTTATACTGACAATTGATATCTTTAAAAAGGGAGATTCTGGATTACCATTCTATCTTGCATAATTAGGGGGAAAGTTAAAAAAAATTATGTATAAGGCTGGGGTTGTGGCTCAGCAGTAGAACACTTGCCTCATATGTATAAGGCACTGGATTCAATTCTCAGCACCACATATAAATAAATAAATAAAATAAAGGTCCATCAACAACTAAAAAAAATTACACACACACACACAAGTTCTTGTGTTGCCCAGGCTGGATTCAAATTTCTGGGATCAAAATTTCCTCCCACCTAGATCTACATAAAACACAAACTAGCATTCTGATGAGCTCAACAATCAAAAATAGCCCAAATCTTTTCGTGATTTAAATTGCATTTAAATAACTGCATGACTCTTCATGGACTTACTCTTGAAAGACTGGGCCACCCATCTGTGACTGGTAAAAAGTAAATGGCGACTTGAAATTTGACTCCAAACTAAGAGGATTGTTCATTCATTCATTCAACAAAATATTTAGAATTTCTTGTGATTAATGTACTGTGCTTCTAGGTTGGGAAGGAAACAAATATAAATTAAAAGTAAAACTTAGGTTTGCTAAACTTGAATTTTCATATCTAAAAAGGGTTAAGCCAAGCACACAGAAAGCTATGGAAACAAAGTTGAAGTGTCCAGAGAGGAATAAATCAAGTGTACTGGGGACCCAGATGAGGAAGAGCTTCTCCTATCTTAAAAAATTTGGAAAGAATTTGTGCAGAGACAGTATATGAGCAGGTCCCAGAAGGGTGGGAAGAACGTAGACATGTAAAATCAAGGAACAGGAATTCCTGTCATAACTCTCAGTGCCAGTGGCAACTGGGAATGTCCCGTATTGAAGATCAGATAGGCAGAGTAGAAGAGAAGTAAAAAATGTGGAGCCCAAGCCAAGAATGGAAGTTTTCTATAAAAATCAAAAATTTAAAAAGGGAAAACAAGAAGATGCTTACTGGTAGCAGCTGGGACAGTTGAGGGTGTGCTATCAAAAAGTGGCTGAAGGAATGACCCTGATATGACCAACAGATAGGCAATAGGATTGTCGGGGCTGTTTGTGATTGCTTGTCTCTGCTACTGTTTAGTGCACAGTAGGTATCCTCAAGGGACCAGCTTCATATGAAAACTGACCACTCCAAGAGAAAGGAGCCTGTGAATAAAGGTCTGAGAAAAGGATCTGTTTTGGGATCGCTGAGTAACACTTGGCTTGGTCATCAATGGTACAAAGGGGAACCAGGACCTATAACATGTGGATAATAGTTTGGCATGAAATCATGCAGGACCTTGAATATCCAGCAAGGTACTTTAGTCATTTCTTTCTTCCTGAGGGCAGTAAGACTCCTTTCAATGCATCTCTGATTTGTGCTGGGAAGATCATTCTGGAAGCTGTGTGACAATGACCCCTGGCCCCATGACTTTGGCAGCTTTGGAGGGTCTTGGATGCCTAGAATACGTATTGTAGTCACAGCTGATTACCATCACCCTCCCAGGAAGTACAGAATCCATATTTTATAGGTACTTAGAGTCTATGGCTCTTATTCCACCAAGCCACAAGTACAATGTGAGAAAGAAAAAGGAGTGGGAAATTTCCCTGGTGCTGGGTTAGGGTTCAAGCCAGGAAGGGTTTGAGCCACATCCTGGTTAAGCCAGGAAGCAGCAGGATGTGTTACTGGAATGGGCTGACAGCCTGATTATCAAGGAAGCAAAAGCATGCCCAGGAGGCTAATAGATACACAGATACCAACTCCAAAGGATTTGCTGAGGATGGAACAGGGGCCTGATCCTGACAGCAGTGACCTGCAAACTTGAGAATAGGAAAGACCTTGACAAGGTCTCATTTGAATCATCTGGAACTTGGTCTGCATTTTTTTTTTTAGTTTTACTAATGCCAATATAAATGAATTATGGTAGAGACTATGGTTGATAGTCTGAGCACCCAACTCTGGGTCCAGATGCGGAAAAATGTAAAAAGAGGTGATAAGGAAGAAGACAGAAAGAATGTGTGTAGTTTTTTATGTTATATACTATGTTCATTGTGGATAGCAGAAAAAAGGTATATTGTGGCCAACCAAATATTTTAAAATGATTTCCAAGAAGGACTTTACGAATGGTATCATTATAACACAAGTATAATTTCTAGCATTCTGGTGTGTAAAGGACTTTTGTTGAAGGAATATTGTCAATGAGGGGAATCCAGTGGGTCACAATCCAGTGGTTCTTCAAGCTGCACCTCTGAGGGGCTTCTGAGCTTGGGGTTTAGTTAGTCTTTAGAATTTTGGGTCCAGCACCTGGATTTTCTCCGACGACCTGGTGATGCACTCACGCCTACTGAGCTAACTCATGATTGACATGTTCTTTAGAGTTTCAGGAGAATGATTTGTAATAGGAGGTTTCCATTTCCAGAGACCAGAGTACCTGGGTCTCCAGTCCACGTCTTAGAAGGAGTGCTCCCATCATTTCTAGTGAAAGGATCTTTAGAGGCTATGTTATTAAATCAGAAGGCTCTTTGTTAAGCCTAGAACCTGGACAAGGAGAGCATTGTGCTGTGAGGTACATGACACTTTTATTCCTGTGCAGCTGATTTAAAAAAAAAAAAAAAAAAAAAAAAAAAACTCTTCTCATCATAGGATGCTTCTCCAGTGACTGTGCTTTCTGTTCAATGACCTCTGATGCAAGGTCTTGAATGCAAGGGGCTAGATGCTTTTGGCTACTTTTGTCTCCCTTCACCCATTCTCCCCAGAAATGTTCCTCTATGACACATTCTTTCTTTAGGTGGCTTTAGTATCGCTGACTAATACCACAATCAAGGGTTATTTCTGTTGGCCTGGTTGATGACATAGTCAGATTTCCCAGAATTTTAGAGATGGATTAGTATCTCAGCTGATAGTGTTTACTGAAGCAGAAGTTTGAGAAAGATTTCAGCTTCTCTGAATTTTTCCAAGTTGATTAGTCTGTTATTTATGTTGGGAAATCCACACAACTCCCTTTCCCAGCAGCCCTGACTATTTTCTGCAGCTATAATAAGGAGGGGTAGGTCACACAGATGAAACACTCTGTAGTCTACACAACTCCCACAGCACACCTTACATTCCCTTTTGTTGATTTCCAATTTCTTCCTTCATGGAAGGAATAGGTAACTTTGTAATCAAGAATTAGCCAGCAAGGGCTCTCTGTGTTAGCTACACCCCCAGCTCCTTGACAACTGCTTTCATTGTGAATCATTTAACTCCTGACATCTGAAACTACTTCCAGCATGACACTATGTTGCAGGAATTGTGTGTGTGTGTGTGTGTGTGTGTGTGTTCACCAAGAAAACGCTGGAAATCACATGGTGGAAATCCCCTTTCAGTCCCTCACAAGTGCCAAAGAGTGAGCCTGCAATGTTTACACACAGAGGCAGAAGATCTTTCAAGTGGAAATCGATACAGCTCAGGGTGAATGAATGACTTCATGGTTATTGCTAGGTTGATCCACCAGTGAGGACCAGATAGGATGAATTATTTTAGGAAACATAATACATGGGTGGAGATGGGAGGTAGTGTCACACTGTGAACACTTGTTTTAGAGTTAAATTAATATCGATCCCCAATGATTTAATCATTTGGCTCTGTTCTGGAAAATCAATATGGAAAACCCGATGTAATCACAACAATGAGGTAAGAGATTAAGGGTTGTTGACCCAAAGGAAATAGTGCTAACCTGTCATCTTCTCTATGGAATGTCACTCTTTGGCTATCAAGCCCCCAAGTAGGTCAGAATTACACAATAGAAAGAGTGGGCTTTGGAATTAAGCCAACTCAGATTTTAATTACAATTTCTCCACTTACTTGGCTCAGATTATTTTGCCTTTTTGAGAATCTGGATTTTTTTTTCTGTGTAAAAAAAAAATGGAGACATAATAACTACTTCATAGTGTTGTGAGAATTTAAAGAAGCTATTTTGTAGATGTGCCCAATAAATGATAAGCACTCAATAAGTGAAGTCCTTGATGTTTAGAAGACAGAATGGTGTCATTTTGGTTTTTTAGTCAAGTAGGAGAAAAGATATTTGATGTATCTTGGAATCTCTTCTTTAGTTCTATTAGAATCGTGGTTCCTAGATTTTGGTTTTATTTCCACATTTTTGAGATTAAGTAATAACTTAATCTTATAGTTTTGGAGATTAAGTTATGAATATTATAGTTTTTCTAGAAGCTCAGAAAATATAGTTTGTGTGGTTGCGGGTAATATAAGGTGAACTCTTGCACCTTTCTACCCAGAAAGCAAACTATGCATTGTAGATTTTGAACACTCAGGTGCAGGGCATATTAGCATGCAAAGTCTTGTTGAACATGTGACAGTGGGTGCCTTTGCCAAAGGCCTGTGTCCCTCAGACACAAAGCCACCAAGGGGACCCATAAGGGCATGTGATATTGTAAGAGCTGGGGGTCACCATTGGGGATGTTTTTCTGAGCTGCTTTTTACACAAATACCAATTGGCAACTATTACTTGGTATTTTGTGACAAAGGACAAGGGGATATAGAACATAGAATATGAATTAATGGTTTTGATGCATAACTCAATGAAACAAATCTGCAAAAATACTGTTAATGTTCGGGTAAATGTTAGTTTAAGTACTGTACAAAATATTCCTCCACTCAATACTTGCCTTTTTCTGCTAATAACCCTTGGATTTGAAACCTTGGTGTCCTCTTGGGCTCTTCCCTTTTTGTCCCCTGTCCCCTGCCCAGTATACCAAAGCAGCATTTCTATCTCTTTCTTATCCACACTACCAGCCTAGGTTGGGCTCTCTTGGCAGAATGGATTAGTGTGGATTTTCCCCCAAAGCAGAGTCTCAAATAGGACCTGGGTACAGGAAGCAGGAGTGAGAGAATGGGGAGAGGGAGATGGAGAAGGAGGAAAAGTCATCATCTGGGTGATTTACTGAGGATCCAAATTGCTTGGGGCAGTGGAGATGTGACTGCACTGGGATCTTTCAAGAAGAGTACAGAGTGGCTTCCAGAACAGATGAATTGAAAATAATGGCAGACATTTATTCAATACTGGTATCTATTGAATAGGTTGAGGGGAACCTTGTGCTTCTGAGCTGCACTTGCCCTGTGACCTAGTAGGTCTGCAGAGTCCTAGAGAAGCCCTGTGGCAGTCCACTGAAAGACCACTGTATGTCACCTGGAATCACAGGTAGGCTGAGGGAATGTGAGGCTGGCACTGCTTCAGTGTCTGGTATATTGGGAAACTGGTAGCTTTCTAATAAGTCTTCCTATTCCTTTATCTCTGGCTCCAATCCTTCCTACATCTAATGTCAACTTCATCTTCCTAAAGCACAGCTCTTGTTGTAATCCTTGTGCTTGAAAGTCTTCAATATATCTTCATGATATCTTGCAGAAAAGCTGAATTCCTTGGGCTGACACTCCAGGTCCCGTGAGTTTATTTCAAACTCTTAAATTTTATAGGAAACCCAGTTAGCCAGCATCACCGCCTGCTCCCTAAATGCTCCCCTGCATTCCCAGCTCCACATTTGGCTACACTCGCCCCTCTGCCTGAAGACTTTCCTCTTCCTCTTCTCTAGAATTTGAAATCCTATCCATCCTTCAAAGTACAGTTCAAAAGCCTCCCGATTTAGCTTTCTATTGCTGTTTAACAAATTGCCACAAATATAGTGGCTGCTGTGGCTTGAATGTTTGTCTCCTCTAAAGCTCACGTTGAAGTTTAATCACTGATGTAGTGGTATTGGAAGATAGGTCTTAAGAGTGACTGGACCACAAGGGCTCCATCTTCATTGGCAGGTTTAATCCCTTAATTATAAGGCTTTGGGGAGTATGCTTTCTCTCGTGGCCCTCCCACTTTCTGCCATGTGAGCATCCAACCTTTCTCCCCTCTGGAGGATGCACCCTGAAAGAGGCCATCTTGGAAAAAAGAAAATGGCCTCAGTAGATACAGAATCTGCCAGTGCTCTGACCTTAAATTTCCACTTCTCCATAAATGTGAGTCATTGAATTTGTTTGTTATAAATTACTCAGTCTCAAGTATTCTGTTATAGCAACCCAAATGGACTAATACATTCTCTCAAATGAACAGCCATTTGTTACCTCATAGTTGTGCAGGTCGGACGTCTGAGCATGCTCAACTGATTCTCTGCTCAGGGTCACACAAGGTAGAAATAGAGGGCCAGGTGCCCTCTATTTCTCTATCAAGGTGCCAGCTGGAATGGGAGATTATCCAGAGACTCTGGGGAAGAATCTTCTAAGATCACATAGATTGTTGGTCAAATTCAGTTCTGTGTGGTAGTAGAAATGAGGTCCTTGTCTTCTTATTGGCTGTTGGTTAGGGGTTGCTTGCTCTCAAGTCTTTCCAGGGGCCCTTTCCATCTTAGCACCAGATAGCCTCTCTGAAGAAGTCTCCTTGTGCTTTGAGTTTCCTTGACTTCATCTACCACTAGGTGGAGAAAACAGTCTGAAAGGGCTCATGTAACTAGACTGGGCCCAACACGATAATGGGAATAACATCACTTCATATTTATAGGTTCCATCCACCTGAAGGGGAAGAGATTATGAAAGGGTGAGAGGATATTGGGAATCGCTCTTGGAATTCTGCCTGCCATACCATCTCTTCTAGAAAGTCTGTTCCAACTCTTTCTGGTGAGAGTAGCCTCCTTCCTCTGCACTTCATGGTCCTTTATGACAATAAACTCATTATACATTCGTGGGAATTGCTATGATTCTTTGCTTTTTTCTCTAAAGAGTTAAGAGCTCATTGGCTTTGCTTAACTTCCATTTGTCTTTCCTAGTATTGGTTCCTCAAAGTACCTAAATGACTATTGTGCCAGTAGATGTTTTGGTACTGCACTATTTAAATACATAAAGACACTTGAAATATAAAATCTAAAACTGTTAAAAGAAGTGTACACAGCTACGAAGTAAATGATGTCTATAGGAAAGAATCTCTTGAGTATAATTTCTATGAGCATTTTCTAGGACAGTTTTTGTTATATTAGTGAATTAAGTAATAGCCTCTTTATTTCTTTTATTGTTATTTCCTTAAATTTTATATTTTTATTCTGATATTAATTTTTAATAGATGGTAAGGTATATGTACCTTAGAACATTTAGTTGGAATTCAAACTCTGATCTAAGAGTCTTTTTTTCTAAAATTGGTGCATTTTACCATTTACATTTACTGTGATTATTAATATATTTAGATTTGTCATTACTATCTAATTTTGTGTTTTCTTTTTTCCATGCTTTCTAAAAAATGCCTTTTTTTTCTTGCCCTCCATTGAATTAATATTTTTTAAATTCTTCCTACTATAATTCTAGATGCAATATTTTGGTGGCTACCCTAAATTTTTAATATGCACACCTTTTTTCTTACAAAGTTAAACTTAATTAGCATTTATAGCCCCTCCTGAATGAGGTGAGAATTTAGTGCATTTCAATTTCCTTCCAAACATACTTCCATACTTAGCTTGATACTGATATTTTAGATTGTTTTTAGACATGCAAAAACTATTATTATAATTAATTGATCATCAATGTTAAATGTTTTTTATCTACATCTATTACCAATCTCTCTGTTTACTCTTACTTTTCATTTTCTACATTTCACCTTTTTTCTTTTCTATCCTTTGGTAAATTTTCAATGAAAGTATTTGTGTATTAAATTTTAAAGTCATTGTATATTTGTGTTTAAATTTCTCCATTTCCCTTCTCCCCCTCTATAGTTTGGTATTCAAATCAGGATTCTTATAAAACACATACATTGCAATTGGTTGATATGTTTTTAAGTCTCTTGATCTAAAGGTTCTCCTTCTCTCTTCTCTCTTTTTTCTTTGCAATGTCCTTTTTAAAGAAATGGGACCATTGGAGGTGGATTTGAAAGTGGGGGCCATGAGTGAAGGGATACAGCAGTGTCTAGAAGCTGGGAACAGCTACATTTTACAACTGGCAAGAAAACACGACTTTGGCTCTACATCTACAATGGACTGAATTCTACCAACACCCAAGTTAGCAAGGAAATAGATTGTCTTTTTTAATCTTCAGAATAGAACCTAACCTGATGACCTCTTAATATTAATCCAATAAGGCCCATACTGGGGTTCTGACCCACAGAACGGTCAAATGATGATTGTGGTGTAGTTAAGTTTATGGTCGTTTGTTACTGCAGCAATAGAAAACTAAAACTACTCCATAAAGCTTTAAAAGACATTGCATCACAGGCAGTGTTGCATATTTCTGTCAGGAGGTATATAATATCTGTTTGTCACTCTGTGACGTGGGCAACCATCAATGATCATGGCCTAGAACCATTAGGTCGTCATCACCTCCTGGTGCTGGTCTCACAAGGCAGGACATTTCCTCTTTGGTTAATTCAACCAAACTTCCTCCTGATATTTCTACTCATTGAATCAAAGCCCTCTTCTATATATAGAATGATCCTTTAAATATTTGAAGTCATGTCCTGTTTTTTCTTAACATTTTACTATGGAAAATTTTAAACATATACAAAAAAAAAAAGAGAGAGAGAATAATATAATGTGCCCCTGGGTCCCATCACTCACTTTCAAAAACCCAGACCAATCTCATTTCATTTACACCCTTGTATAAATCCTCCATTCAGTATTATTTTGAAGCAAATTCTATATCTCATATCATGTATTTTTTGATATCTAGAAGATAAGGACTTAAAATATAACTACAACAATATTTATATTCTTAAATTTTCAATAATTGTATGATGTCACCAACTATCCAATAACTTACTCAGAAGTGATAGTTTGGTTGCCATCTGATCTTTTTTAAGGAAAAGTGATTTACATAAAGGGAACTTTTCTCACAATTTTTAAAAACAACAGATACTCAGAAGAAGGGTATATGGATTCACCTTCAAAGTTGCCTATGTGATAACTGTAGTACATATAATAATTATAGAAACAGTCTCACTTGGAAAGCTTAGGAACCATGTGCACTTTGGTAAGTGATACAAATTTTATTCAGGCTTGCAAAACAATAATGTAAAAATTTAAAAACCAAGTGCCTTTTTTCAGAATTCCCCAACAAGTCATGAAAACATGTCACTTTTTAATTCAATAAAAGCTTAGTTTTGCAAATATTTAAGTTACAAGTTAATTGTCAATTCTTGATAACCTCCTTAGAGTTATTTGTATAATCTTATATAATTTGCAACATTCTCACAAATGGAGCAGTCATTTCCTTGTGATAGAATAGTAATTCTTTTATTCCCTAGGGTTGTTTTGCAAACTTTCATGTCCTGTACATCTTGACATCCCTCTTTGCAGTCAGGTCTCTGTGGGGTGGCCTGGATGCTCCCAGATTACGTTGATATGTGATGTAGCTACTGCTGCTTGAAGGGTCTGAGTGACATGTCATTTGCTGCTATGATACCTACATCCAGAGATTCTGTCTGCCCTCTTTGCAGCCCCTCTAGTGGAGAAAGCACCTCTGCTCCGAGGTACAGCAAGTGAGCAGCAGGTGATCTCATTCTCCACCTTATGGCTAACTGCTTCAGTCCTGATTCAAAGCTGACCACATCCTACACATCCTATCTTAGTCTCGGGCCTCTTTGGTGGTTGGAAACTAGGTTCTGTTTTCTTTTCCAATGCTATGACAGGTGGCCAGCCTCCTCACTGAATTTTGCTCACTCACTTGCTCTTTCCTGAAAAAGCATTCTTTCATTCTTTCCCATGTCTCACCAGCTGCTGGTTCTTGGGTTGAGTCAGTTATTTTGAGCTGAAGCTCATGTTCTCTGTGAGGTTTCACTAACATATATATTCTGACCTCCAGGCAATTCTGTGATTATCCACAAAGGTAAGACTGAGACTGGTGAATAGTCAAGTAGGGCTTTGAAGAACCAAAGACCTGTAAAGAAATGACTTGAGTCAAAGATCCTGTTTGTGCTGCTATAACAAAATACCAGAGACTGGTAATTTATAAACAACAGCAATTTATTTCTCACAGTTCTAAATACCGGGAAGTCCAAGATCAAGGGACCAACAGGTTCATTGTCTAGTGAGGTTCAAGTCTCTCTGCTTCCAAAATGGCATCTTGTTGCTGCATCCTCTGAAGGGGATAAATGGCAAAAGGAGCAGGACAAAAGGGTAAACACTAGTTCCTTCCAATCCTTTCATAAGATTGCTAATCCCACTCACTCCACCTCATAATACTATTGCATTTGTGATTCCATTTTGATATCTGAACTTTGGAAGACACATTCAAACTACAGCAGATGGAGGTAAAACTAGACAGTTCCTTTGCTTGGAGAATAGAGTCTAAAGAAGAAGATCATGGGAACTTGGATCTCTGACCCAAGTGAGAGTATGATCTTGGTTAGAGAGATTCAGACTTTTCCAGAGGATTTTCATTATATAATCCACACCAACAGTAAGTGGACAAGTTGGGGAAAATGACTTTGACATTGTGTGATAATAATTGCCCCTACTTCTTATGGAGGCATGGGCTGGGCTCTGGGCTAAATGTTTTCCATACACTATCTCTCTTAATTTTCATAGTCACTTGAGAGCTAGGTATTGTTTCCTTTATTTTGCCGATGTGGAAACTGAGGTCCAAAGATTAAATAAATTGTCCAGTGCCACACAGCCACTATGTGACAGGGTTGGCTTCCAATGCAGTTTTGTGTGACATTGCAAGTCCATGATTTTAATTACTCTATTATATATATACTTTTGGGACTGAATTTCTTGAACATCAAATAGAGTTTATTTCAGGGGCATAGTTAGACACTTGGTAATTGGTCCCTAGTTAAAGGTAGGGACCAATTTTCTTCTGCTTGTGTCTGAGAAATGTTTATTAACAAAGACTCAGCAGGTGTTTAATCTCTTGACAGAAGTTGCTGTCCTCCAGTTCTTGGCACCCAAGACCAAACATACTTGGTAGAAGTTTTATTTCAGCCTGTTGGAAAATCCTTCTGTTCATTTTGTTTTTGTTTTTCAAAATTTATTCTTAGACTTACTTAAAATTCATGGTTGAGGGTATTGGAATTATCCAAAAGGAACCATTTACCTTATCACTCTCCACCAAGATCTGGAAATGCGTCCTGTCATCTTTAGGTTCAATCGGTTTGGGTTTCACAGGTCTAACTTACCCTGGTTTAATTTTTAGCTTCAGTTATCTTTAGCTCCCTCTCTCACAGGCTGCTTGTCAATATTGTCTTCTCCAAACCCCCACATACATCCCCAGAGGTGATTATACTAACCTGCTTGCTGCTTTTGGATATATCTATGAGGGCCCAGTTCATCTCAACCTTGCTACCACCAGGTATAGGTTGTTATCTGGATCTTCTTAGCTAGCTTAAAGCCCAAGAAGGTACTCTTTGTTCGTTGCATGTCCTTGCTGGGACATTTAGATCCCTGTGATATATTTAGGCTCATCTTGGGACACAGTGGTTTGTAACCCACTTTATGCCTAGACTTTTTTGGTGGCCTTGAATTAGTGGAAGAAATCTACTAGTTAGTGGACACCTACACATTTGTGTCTAAAGAACCTGCTAAGTTGACCTTTGAAACCTCTTCCAGTCTTCATGTAATTCTAAGACACAAATGAATCCCTTCTTGAGGGTTTTTAGTGCATCTACTGCATTTTAATGGCTCACTTCAATTTTGGCAGTGAGCATACTGCCAATAGGGACACACTTAGTTGCTGCAGGGGATTTGTAGCTGCAGAGAGTTATAGCTGCTGCTGAAATTGCTGCCAATTGCAGTGGTAAGGTGTTCTTCCAGGGTTTTTTTTTTTTTTTCCAGGTTTGGGAGGCACTATAACTTAGGGTTAGGAGGAGAAGCCTTTACTTCTACTTCCATCAAGATGGAGTAATTGGTACAGTGCTAGCCTTCCTGCCACAAACAAGTAGAGCACTAGACAAAATATGAGATAGCTATTTTCAGGCATTTAGCAACAAAGCACAGATGATCCTTGGAGAAATGGAAGCTGATGGGTGAGCACCACTGACCCTGGCTCTTGACCTGGGAACAATTTCTAGACTATGTCATCACTAGATAGAGCTCAGAGTTTGTGGGAGGGGAGTCTCTCTGAAATGAGGAGGAGACAGAGATGAGAGTTTGGGGCTGTTGAACTGGATTGAATCTGTGGGGCAGTACAGTAAAGAAAAGGGAACACTTTGCAAGACATATAACTGAATGGGACATAATGGAGAACCAAAAATAAATTTTATATATATATATATATATATATATATACACACATATATATAATTAATATTTATATATAAATAAAATATATAATCATAATATATAAATATATATATAAATTTTATGATTACCTGAAGTTAATCTTATATAATATTTTCAGTTCATTTGTGTTGACTGTGGTCTGTTTACATAGGTGAGATATGGAATTTTTCACTTGTGTGTCATGTTAGCACTGATTTTTAATAAAGGAACCAAGACAATTAAGTGAGGGAAAAGATAGAGTATTTCACAAATTATCATGAGAAAACTGGATCTTCAGGTAAGAAAAAAATTTTTTTTGACACTTTCAAACATACACACAAAGTAACTAAAAATGGATCATAGACCTAAAATTGTAAAAGTGCTAGAAGAATACCTGGGAGAAAACCTTTGATACTTTGGGTTCAGCAAGATTTCATAGGATGTAAAAAGCACAAAAGAAAAGATGATAAATTTAACTTCATCAAAATTACAATTGCTTCTTTTTGAAAGATACCACAGGTTGAGTATGACATATGAAATTATTGTATACATAAGTGTTTTGGATTTCAGATGTTATTGGATTTGGGAATATTTGCATACATATAATGATATATCTTGTGGATGAAATTCATTTATGTTTCATGTACACATTGTGCACATAACCTGAAGGTAATTTTATATAATATTTTTAGTTCATCTGTATTGACTGTGGTATGTGACATGAGGTGAGATATGGAACTTTTCACTTGGGTGTCATGTCGGCACTCAGAAACTTTTGGATTTTGGAGATTTTCATGCTTTAGATTTTTGGACTAGGAATGTTTAACTCATGTTAAGAAAATGAAAAGACAAGACACCTATGGGAGAAAATATTCTCGATACACATATCTGTCAAAGGAAATTTCCCCCCGAATATACATATATATGTAGGCATATACATATGTATGTATATGTACACACATACACAAATGGGAATATATATGTATACATGCATATACTTGTGTTTATATATGTATACACGTGTGTGTGTGTGTGTGTGTGTGTGTGTGTGGTACTGGGGAGTAAACCCAGGAGCACTCAACCATTGAGCTACATCCTCAACCATTTTTACTATTATTTTTTAAAATTTTGAGACAGGATCTCTAAGTTGCTGAGGCTGGTCTTGAACTTGCAATCCTCTTGCCCCAGCAGCCCAAGTTGCTGGGATTACAGGTGTATACCATTGTGCACAGCTTCCCAAAATATATTTTTAAATACTTACAATTCAATAATAAGGCAAATGACTCAATTAAAAATGGGCTAAAGGCTTCATAAAAATAAATATCTGAATGACCAATAAGCACATGAAAAGATGCTTATCATAAGTCATCAGATACCAAGTGTTTATGAGTGTGTGGAGAACTGGAACTTTTTCACGCATTGCCAGTGAGAGTATAAAATGTACAACCATTTTTAAAAACAGCCTGGCAGTTTTTTATAAATAATTGACCAATGAATTAACCCAGCAATTCTTGTCACTAGGTATTTGTCAAAGATAAATAAGCTAGGCTCAGTGATGCACAGCTATAAGCCCAGCAACTTGGTGGCTGAGGCAGGAGGATCGAGTTTGAGGCCAGTGTGAGTAATTTAGTGATAATCTGTCTCAAAATAAAAAATAAACAAAAGAAAGGACTGGGGATGTGATTCATAGGTAAAGTAACCCCTGGGTTCAATCCCCAGTACCACATGAGGGAGCAGGGATGAAAATATGTTCACAAAAAGGCTTTTATATAGGCTGGGTTTGTGGCTCAGCAGTAGAGCACTCACCTAGCACGTGTGAAGCCCTGGGTTTGATCCTCAACACCACATATAAAAAAATAAAATAAAGGTAGTGTGTCCAACTACAACTAAAAATAAATAAATAAATATTTTTTACAAAACTTTTATATAAATGTTTGTATCATGTTTACTCGTAATAGCCAGAAATAGGATAGAACCCAACTATCTATCAGCAGGTGAATGGAGAGAGGAATTGTGGTACACATAAACAATGGGGATGCTACATAGCAATAACAAGTAAAATATATTGATATATTACAATAATATGAATCAATCTCAAAAAGATACTGATGATGTGAAATTTGCTAAAAGAGTAGATCTTAAATGTTCTCACTATATAAATGCAAAAATGGTAACTAAGTGAGGTGATCAATGTGTTAACTAACTTGATCATGATAATCATTTCACAACATATATAAGTATCAAAGCATCATGGTGACCACCTTAAATCGTACAATTTTGTCAGTTATGTCTCAGTAAAGCTGGAGGAACCTCACAAATTAAAAAAAAAAAGGTAATGTAAGATGTAAACACAATATAAATGAAATTTCATCTATTTATATACAATATAAATGAAATTTCATCTTATTAAAAAATACTACTTTTTAAAAATTGTATATAAAAATGAGACTGAAAGTTGAAATCTTTCTTTTGAATTTTGTACTCACTGAGGTTATCAGTGCAGAGTACAGTATGCAAAGTATAACTCCCTCAAGAATACAACAATGACAAAACCACTATGCTGAGCAAAATAAGTCAAACACAAAAGAATGCATACCATTTGATTTTATTTATATAACATTATAGAACAGGCAAATATTACTCTTTAGTATCAGATATCAAGCCAGTAGTTTCCAGAGTAGGAAAGATTGGTACAACAGTCATAAGGGTGAACAGAATGTCACATAGCTTGATTCAGTGGTATTTGAGAGAGTTTATGTATTTGGCAAGTCTCAAATAACCATGCCTGTCACAAGCCATCCTAGGGCTGTGTGCGTGAGCTACGCGCATTTGAGAATATGAGGGGACTGGTCGGGCGTTGCATGCTTATGGGGCTTTGCAAGGTAAGTGTGCCTCTCCTCTGAGATGGGCGTGACTTGCCAAGATGTCGATGGATCTGCTGACCACAAGACATCACCAAGCAAGACTCCACCTTTCGGAACCCTATCCCTTGCCTTATTTGGGTGGAATATTCTATTGAATGTCTTTTCTCCAATAAATAGAGGGGTTCCGAGTGCGCTTTCTCTCTTGCTCCTTTCAGAGCTATCTAGTGTGGATCTGACCCTTGGGGTCACAGAGCAGTCCCACCCTCAAAACTCATGTTCATGTGTTGCGTGGTTTCTTCGCAGTTTTCTTAGTTTGTTGTTGCCGCCAGCTCCTTTGGACCCAGCTCATCTTGTCAACCCCGCCAGCTAGCAGGACATACCCTTAAGACCCATTATATTGTATGTTATTATACCTAAAAAAGTTGATATAGAAAATAAAACTCAAACATTTTTGCATCAGGGTGACCTGTCACTATTTCTTATCAATATGTGACTTTGCACAAATTACTTATCAAAGTCCAAATTTTTTATAAAAGGGAATATTAATTTTGTACTTTTGGTGTATTTACATGTTGTACAATTTCATGTTTTGGCATGAAACTTAAAAATCAAAGGTAATTCTTATTACTAATATTCACGGATTTCCCCTAATCATATCATGAAAGAATTTGGCTCATAATTCATCTGAATAGTTTAGAGGAGCTGCTTCTACAGATCTAAGGGCAAAATGTACCCCTTTCCCACCACCCACATAACACATAGGTAGCATGTACAAGTTATACATGTAATGTACAAGTTGCTGCTGTCCATTGCTGTAAAAACCAACTTCAAAAGAGGAAAAGTTTGTTTTGGCTCACAGTGTTGGAGGTTTCAGTCCTTGATCCTTTCAGCCCATTTGCTCTTGAACCTGTGGTGAGGCAGCACATCATGGTGGGAGCACATGGCAGAGTGATCTGCTTACCTCATGGTGCAGGGAAGCAGAGAGAAAGAGGTGACTTAACCTCCTTCCATTAAGGCTCCACCTCTTATTAAAGTTTCTAGCTCCCCCAGTTGTGCCACTCTGCAGATCAAGCCTTTAACATTCAGCCTTTGGGTGACATTTCAGATCCAAATTATAACATCACATTCTAGAAAATTATCTTCTTTTGTGGCAATTAGCAGCTGGGAAATGGAGTTATACTTTATTCCCCTGTATGCCCAGATATAGGAAGAAGCTTGGCTTTTTAAATAAAATATAATTTAAATAAAATTTATTTGGGACACGGCTATTCACTTAAATCCAGGCTGGCTTGAGTTAAAATGGGTATATTTGATCCAGGTAAGCACCAGAACAAAATGTCTCTCTTGGATTCATCTGTGGTGTTACATTTCGCTAAGGTTTCTGTCCTCCTTGTTTATGACAGCTTGTCTGGCAACTTGAGCCTGCCCTGCCCACAATTTGGTCATCTGCCACTTACCTATGATTACTATCTCAGTAACAACTCCTGTCTGAACTTACCACCCTTTTTCATATGAACACCAGTTTAATCACAGTTTCACTAGCCAACGCTGCACTATCTCCTGAAGAACTGCTCACTGGCATGGTTCCCTTGGAACAGATTCTTCAGACTGAATAGTTCTTTGCCAGCATCTGTGAGAAGCTACAAGAATCTTTGACATGCGGCTTATCTGATCCCCTAATCTAAAGCATCAGAGCTGCATTCCAGACTAAGACGTGAGAATGCATCATGGGTTGAGGCTGAGAAGATGAGGGTTAGGTGAAGCTGGGTTTGATACAGCTGGTGCGATGCCATGATTTATTCGTCTGTGTATCTCCTATCTTGGAGGAAGACTTTCTGCTTGTGAGACTTGCCTCTTTTATTCCATGCTTTCTTTATATGTTGCTCAAGTTAACTTCAAAACACACTCAGTGCTGAGTGTGGTGGTATATGCCTGCAATCCCAGCAACTCAGGAGGCTGAGTCAGGAGGATCACAAAAAAAACAGGAGAGGACTGGGGAGAAGATAAATCCTTCGAGTGCATGCCCCAAGTAAGTGACTTACTTCCTCCAACTAGGTCCCACTTCCCACTAGTCCATCCATCCAGCAATGTATTTTCCACTGATGCGGTCAGAGCCCTTATGACCCAATCACACCCCGAAAGCCCTTCCTCTGAATCCATAAGACTTTGGGAGATTTTTCACATCTAAGCCGTAAGGAGATGAAAGCTGAGTCATCTTTCTGTTCTTTAAGGTAGTGTTGCACAGTGGTAGAATATGGGCAAATGTCTTAGGCAGATGTGGATTTGAACATCTTCTCTGTTATTTATTAGTTGTGTGATTTGGGGTTAGGCTCTCTGTTCTAGCCATTCTGGCTTGTCTTCTGTTCCTCAAACATGTCAACCATACCGCTCTCAGTGTCTTTGCATTTGCTGTCCCCCTGTATCCACTTCTTCTGAGGATTGTTCTTCCTGTCATTCAGATCTCAGTTCAAATGCCATCTCTTTGGATAGGACTTTCTTGACCACTCTTTCCAAAATGCCCATCCCCAGTCTCTACAACACTATCTTAATTTGTTTTTTCTTAGCATTTGTCTTGTTCACTTATCACCTTAATCTCAATTAGAATAAAAACTTTTCTTATCACCTTTCATCTCAGAAAGAATAAAAACTTTTAATGAGCAGAGCAGGAACTTATCTGTCTTTTCCACCATGGTGTCCCTAGAGCTTAGAATTGTACCTGGAACATGCAAAATAAGTACTTTAGAATTTATTGAATCAATCAATTAAGTCAGCATATCTAGAATACACAACCAGTATAACTCCACATCATGTACAACCACAAGAATGGGAAGTTATACTCCATGTGTGTATAATACATCAAAATACCTTCCACTGTCATGTATAACTAAAAAGAACAAATAAAAAATTTAGAAAAATATATTTCCTATTTTAACATATATATTTAACATAATGAATGGAAGAAAATATATTTCTCTTGTTGCTTATTTTACTTTACATAAGTCATCTTGTCACATACACATGTAATGTGTATAAACATGCTTTAATTGATTTTGATTTTTTTCAATTCCATATCCTTTTATTAGCTGTGGTAAATGTGAAGTATGTTTGAGATTAGGTTTATGCTCTCCCCCAAATCTATTGAGAAACACTTTCAGAAAACAAATTTCTCTAAGGGGGAAAAATAGCAAAAGCTTTCACAGGTTACAGCTCAGGGACTCAATATTTTTAAGTGAAAATTCTTTCCTAACAGATACTTCTGTGTTGTTTTGATTTTGTAGTCTTCTAAATTTGCCTTCTCTGAGGACCTTTTTAAAGCTCCCTCTGGGCTTTAACTAGAGAAATAAAATTTGTGTTCATCCAAGACTTTTAGAGATGTTACTCTTCTTCAACACACATTGGGCAATAATGGGGTTGCGGTGGATTATTCTAAACTGTCAAGTAATAACTAACTTAAATGTTACACATAACAGCTATTAGAAGTGAGTTATGAACTCCACATAAGTAAGATTTAAATGATAGTATAGAAGACTATATGATTAACTTCTTTCTTCTCTGTTTTTCTTTAGCTATTTGAAAAAAAAACTTTTCAAAGCAGCAACATGATTACATTCATTTAATAATCAATTGATAGTGAAACACTGTATTCTAGGCTACAGGGAATATCAAGAACTTTAAGAATTAGGCCTTTGCCCCAGTGAATTTTGACCACTTTTTATAGAACCTGTGTATTTTTCATAGGTATTTGTATTAGCCTGCTTTCAGTCACTGTGACAAAATACCTGAGATAATAAACGTAAAAGAAATTTTGGAGCTTTTGATCAATCGTTGATTGGCACCATTGCTTTTGAGCCTGTGGTGAAGCAGCATAACATGGCAGAAGCACATCATGGAAAAAGTTGCTCACTTCATGGCGCCCAGGAAACAGAGAGGGTCCCAATAACCCCATTCAATGGCACACTACTCATGAACTAACCCCCTCTCAGTAGGCCCCACTTACTAAATGTTCCATCACCTTTCAGTAGCAACACAGGCTGGGGACTGAACTTTTAACACATGGGCCTTTGAGAGACTTTTAAGATCCAAACTATATCAGTACTCTTGAAAAATAATTGTTTAAACCCCAGGTTTAAAAATAGTTGAAAAAATGATTAGAACAAAGTTCTTCAGACACATTCACAGTGTGTTTTAACAGAGTCCAGGAAGAATACATGTACATTCCTCATTGTACCAGGGAAAATGGAAGCTGCAGCAGACTCAGTTGGTGACCAACAGGTTTTTGGGAAGCCTTGGACTGTTTTCAGTATTTTAGGATAGACTTCTCTTGCTTGTCAATAGTGAAACCTGAATGGTGCATTATGAGTGAGGGGGAGGTGGGGTACCAGGGAGAGGGCTGACAATAGAAGATAAGACAATATGGGGCTGGGGTTGTGGCTCAGTGGTGGAGTGCTTGCCTAGCCCATGTGAGGCACTGGGTTCAATCCTCAGCACCACATAAAAATAAATAAAGGCATTGTGTCCATCTACAACTAATTTTTTTTTTAAAGCAGATGAGAAATCATGAGCCTATAATCCCAGAGGCTCGGGAGGCAGATATAGAAGGATCATAAATTCAAAGCCAGCCTTAGCAACTTAGTGAGGCTGGGATGTAGCTCAGTGATTAAGTGCCCCTGGGTTCAATCCCTTGTACCGAAAAAAAAAAAAAAAAAGAAATCCAACAGAGAGCAAATGATGGCCTTTCTTTTTTAAAAGACTTGTTATTATAATTTAGAGTATACACAAGAAGATGGAAAAGTGTATGTGTCTATGTACTACTCACCTGGCTTTCATATCCTTCAACCTTCAGTCCTGCCCCATCTACATCCCCTCCACTTTGACTAAAGAGTTGGAAGCATGGGGGTGTCATGATTACTTGTGTGCTGAACAGATTATTCTTGCTGCTGGATAGAGCAAATACAACAGCAAACTTCCAGAAAATAAATGTATACTTTTTTGACTTTGTTTTGATTGGCATCTCCCTATGTTGCACAGGAAGTTCTCAAGTGATTTTCCTCTCTCAGCCTTGTAGCTTTGACTACAAACAAGAGCCATAGCTCCAGGACAAATAACAAAGATCTCGGATTCTGTCACCATGGCTTAATTCATGCCAGGTGTCAGGATGAGTTAGGAGGATTGCAAGTTCAAGGCTCGCCTGGGTAGTGAGACCCTCAGTAACTTAGTGAGACTCTGTCTCAAAATTTAAAAATAAACAAACAAACAAACAAATAAATAAATAAAATAGGACTGGGATGTAGCTCAGTAGTAGAGTGCTCTGGGTTAAATCCCCAAACAACAATAACAACAAACAAACAAAAAACTGATAAATTCTGCTGTTATAGCCAGAAAGCAGCCCCAGACAATACAATATGTAAATAAGCAAGTGTGGCTGTGTTCCAGTAAAATCTTATTTATAAACTCTGAAATATGGATTTCATGGAATTTTTATGTGTCACAAAATCTACTGCTGCTTTTGATTTTCCTTCTTCATGATTAAAAAAATGTCAATCATTTTTGCTCATAGGCAATACAAAAACAGGCAGAGGTCCAGATTTGGCCTCTAGTTTGCCAATCCCTAGGTGAATTTAGAGAGTGCTTTGGAAGGAGAAGACGAAGGAAGAACTGCCCAAAGCTGTTGCAGGAGTCAGAAGCCAAACCTCACAAACCTAGCAAAGAGAAGAGAGCATAGTAAACATTTATTGCGTACTGCCAATTTTGCATTTATTGGGTACCTTTGCCCTAGGCACAGTGTTAGGACTGAAGGTACACAAATGAATAAGAAGTCATTTTTGTCATTAAATCTCGTTGGAGAGATTTTTTGTTGGGGGTGGGGTACTGGGGATTACTCAGGAGCACTTGACCATGGAGCCACATCCCCAGCCCTATTTTGTATTTTATTTAGAGACAGGGTCTCACTGAGTTGCTTAGTGCCTCACTTTTGCTGAGGCTGGTTTTGAACTCCAGATCCTCTTGCCTCAGCCTCCCAAGCCACTGGGATTGGTGCACCACCTTGCCCGGCAATGTCTTTTATTTCTATGTCATATGGTACCATGTGGCAACAGGGCAACATAGAATGTAGATGAGGTATTGATTAGTTCTGCTTGAGAAATATCAAACATGACTTAGGTAGGAACTTGAAAGATGAGTAGAATTTTGCCACATACCTTAAGGAGGAAAGGTATTTAAGGCACGAAAAACGAGCTTCTCCTCCATCTCTTTTTTCCTGATTACTACTAACTTGAGGGGAATGCAGGAGAGAAGTGAATACATTTGTAGCCTAAGAAAGCCCAAAATAATGATAGTTGACAGTAATTAATTACATATTTCAAAGTAGCCAGTAGAGAGAATTTTGAATATTCCTATCACAAAGGAATGATAAATGTCCAAGATAATGGATATACCAAGTAATACCAAGTACCCTGATTGGATCATTCATTACACATTGTATACATACATTGAAATATCATACTGTATCCTATAAAAATGTACAATTATTATATGTGAGTTAAAAATTTTTAAAAAATTTAAAAATAAAGCTCAAAGAAGAAGTATCTGGGGAAGATAATTGGCACATTAAATGGTGCTGCATGCTCCAGGCTCTGGTTACATCCGCCACGTCTCTCATTACTCTCCTCCTTGGCCATTTGGCTCCAGGCACATTAGCCTTTTTGCTATTTCTTTAAGATGTCAACACAAGACTATTTCAGGCCCTTTGCCCTTCTTCCAAATGCCTAGAGTCTGATTCCTTCCCCTGCTTCATTCCTGGGAGATGTTCTCTGGCCACCCTTTCTAAAATAGACATTACTCTTTTAGGTTTACTTGGTTGCTTTTTGATTTTTCCCTCATAGCATTTATTATTACCTCATTCATTTGCTTATTGTCTAGCTTCCCAACTAAAATATAAGCTTCAAGGATGAGTCTTTGTTGCTTCTAGAGTCTAGAACAGTCTCTGACAAAACATAGGTCACAAGAGCACAGTTGGTCTTCCATATCTGTGGGCTCCACATAGGCAGATTCAGCCAATTTATTTCAATCAAATGTTCTGAAAAAAAAATGTGTCTGAACTGAACCTGTTCAGACTTTTCCCCTTGTCATTATTCTCTAAACAATACAATGTAACAAGCGTTATACAGTATAACAGCTTGCAAAGTATTTACAATGTTTCAGGTAGTGTAAGTGATCAAGAGATTCTTTAAAGTATACAAAATGGCTGGGCCTGGTGGCACATGCCTGTAATCCCAGCAGTCCCAGAGGCTGAGGCAGGAGGATTAAGAGTTCAAAGCCAGCCCCTGCAATTTAGTAAGGCCCTAAGCAACTTATCAAGACCCTGTCTCTATGTAAAAGAAAGAGTTGGGGATGTGGCTCAGTGGTGAAGTGGTTGGGTTCAATCCCTGATACAACCACCACTACCACCACCAACAACAAAAAGTACACAGGATGATGAACACAGATTATATGCAAATACTATACTATTTTGCATAAAAGACTTGAACATCTGCAGATATTAGTATCTGATTGGTCCTGGCACTGATCCTTCATGGCTTTGGAGGAATGCCTCAAGGATTGAGTGCAAGCTCAGTTGTCTTTATTTTATTAACTAAGAAAGATGAGAGTTCATCTTCTGGGGGGTAGGAGGAGGATTCTGGATTTGGAACATCTGTGGGAAATGGGAAAGAGTAATATGGGGAAGCAGTTGGGAACTTGAACATTTGAACTCCAGCCAAACATATCATTAATTGTACTGTGCCTAGGGGTGGGGTGAGATCTAAGAGAGAAGACAGTTTCTCCCCACACAGTTTGTGGTAATTTGACTTATCTTTCTTGGAGTGGAATACAGAATTATAGGGTGGGGAGAACCAAGTAGAGACTCTTTAAAAAATAAGTAGGTGAGGGTGGAAGTAAAGAAAAAGTGAAGCTTAGAAGGGAACTGACAACCCATCTGAGAGCCATATGTGAGTGGTACAGAATTTGAGGAAAAGAGCAAAGGAAAGTTTTCTTTGATTTTATGCTTCTGTGATTAAAAAACAAATAAGCAAACAAAACAAAACAGGCCTTAAAATAAACATACCTGCTATTTGGCAGCTGAGAATTCTCAATTGGCTGGAAGTGAGTTTCAGGACAAATTGCCAGCTGCTGTCCCTTTTCCCCTCCCTTCCCTTGGGCAGGGCATTTATGAAAACAGGCAGTGAAGAAATAGAACAGAAATGTTTTATTCCAATTCTTCTCTCCTTGTTTCCAGTTCCATTGTAATAATATTTTTGTTAATCCAGGGATGCCAATGCTCATACTAAAGATAATTTACTATTTTTTGTGAGCAGTTTTCTGGTGGGGAGGGGTAACTGGAGAGTTAGAGACTGAAGTTCAAAATTCTTTATCTAGATGACTGTGGACCATGCTATCCTAGGCAGTTTTTTTTTTATTTTTTATTTTTTGGTACAAATTTGTTTCTTTATGAACTGCAAATTCCCAGAAAGATTTTTTTTTTTTTGCTTTCCACAAATGTCCTAGACTTCAGGATCAGAGTTTCTCTTATTTTTGTTAAAATTCTAAAAGTTAACAGAGCTCCTATTTCGTGTAACTGTTCCACTCAGGCTCTTATCCAGTTTGGTTCGTGAATAATTTCATTTATCAGGTGAAAAATCTTGGACTTATCTTTGACTTCTTTCTCTCATATTCCATATCTAATCTTTTGGGAAATTTTGTATATTCAGCTGTCCAAAATACATTCAAAACCTAACCAATTTTGTAATCATTACAGCCATGGTTACACACTTGCCTAAGCCATTTTCATTTTTTTTTTTTTTTTTTTTGTGTGTGTGTGTTGCTGGGGATTGAACCCAGGGCCTTGTGTATGCTAAGCAACACTCTACGACTGAGCCACATCCCCAGCCCCTACTTTCATCTAGATTATTGAAAGAGAGCTTCCTTTGGGTTCTCTAAATTCATTTTGTTTTCTACAACAGCAGGAGTGACTTTACTAAAATATAAGTCAGCTCACAGCATTCCTCTGTTTAAAATCTTTCCATGGATCCCATTTCAGAGTAAAAGCCAAAGTCCGTACCATAACAGCCCACAAGGCTTTGCATTATCTTACCCTTCCTGTCGTTTCTACTAATTTCTTTCTCATTCAGTCTTTGCCAGCAATCTTGCCCTCCTTGTTGTTGCAGATGGGTGAGATGGTGCAGATTCCCATCTCAGCATTGGCTGTTCCCTCTCCCTGGAAGTCTTTTCTCACATATTCATGTAGGTCACTTGTTGATTTCCTATAAGTCTGTGCTCAAACATGACCTTATTGTACTTGTAAGCTTCATCCCCTTACCATCTTCTACTTTTTTTCCAACGACTATAATTAGTTTATATTAATTATTAAAATACTAAACTTTTGGCTTTATTGTCCATTGAGCTTTATTCTCTTCATTAATGGATCTCCAGTAAGGAACAACCAGCCCACGATAAGTGTTTGATGAATATTTACCAAATGAATGAAAGGATGAATTTCCCTTATTTTAGTAAAGAAAACTCTCTTTTTTTTGGGGGGGTGGCGTGGGGTGGGCATTGATTACTAGGGATTTAACCAAGGGGCAGTCTACCACTGAGCTGCTACATCCTCAATCTCCCTTATTCTAATTTTTATTTTAAGACAGGGTCTCCTTAAGTTTCCCAGGCTGACCTCCAATTTGTGATCCCCCTGCTTCAGCCTCCTGACTGATTGGGACTACAGGTGTGGACCACCATGCCTGGAAAGAAAATTTTATTCAAATAACTAGACTTTACATTTTATTTTTTGAGACAGCTTAATTCCACTTCAATTGGTCATGAAACTGAAAGCTTGATTCTTGTCCCAATGCCAATAGAATAAAGAGAACTAGGTTTTGATAAAAACAAAAAGAAGTTTTGTTGCTTTGCTTGTAAAGGAGAAACACAGGGGACTCCTGTCCCAGGGGCTATGATTCTGTGAAGGGGAACAGAAGGCTTTTAAAGAGGTAATTCAAAGGCTACTCTCCAGCTTTGCCCTGTCAGGAGCCATAATTCATTTGTATCCTTGAAAGACAGCCATTTCTTAGATTTGTAGGTGTCAATTCTGAAGTATGGACTCCTTCATTCTGCTGGTCTCTGAGCTGAAGGACAGATAAATCGCCCTAAGAGGGGAAAGGAAGAAGAGTAAGAAAAAAAAAAATCCACCAGTTTTAAAATATACTGCAGTGGCAAAGCAGCAAGGATTATGTTCAAAGCATGAAGTAGACCCCTGTTACAATTATAACGATATTTCCAGATATAGTAGCTGGGGTGGTGCAATAGGGAGTTTAATGGACATTCTGGTAAAGGATATGCTAGACTAATAAAAAGCCATCCATTCTTGGAGCTACATAAACCTAGGTGTGTTCCACTGAATAGTCATGTATAATGACAGAGGAAAGTGATTTTGGGTTTAAGCGGACAACTTAAGGAGAAATTAAAGGACTTCTTAGAATGTGGAAGGGGGTAACTGTTCAGTTGTTTTTCTTTTAAAGTAAGCCACTACAATTTTCCTAAGCCTTTGCTTCCCTGCCTACAAAAAGATTCTATCTCTCCATGAGGCGGTTTGTAGGGTGTTACAAGCCGAAAAGCTCTTCAGAATGCTGCTTGACATTTTTTTTTTCCCCTTTTCCCTTTCACAGTGTTGGGGATGGAACCTAGAGCCTCCAACGTGCTAGGCAACTACTCTACCGTTGAATTATATCTACATTTTTTTTTAAATTTTAAGACAGCTCTTCTTCTTTTTTTTTTAAGACTTATTTATTAGTTGTAGTTGGACCGGATACCTTTGTTTTATTTATTTGTTTTTATGTGGTGCTGAGGATGGAACCCAGGGCCTTGCACGTGCAAGGTGAGCCCTCTACCGCTGAGCCACAACCCCAGCCAGCGACAGCTCTTTTTATATTTTTTATTTTATTTGTGTTGCCCATGCTGGCCTCGAACTCGCGATCCTCCTGCGTTACCCTTGCGAGTCCAGTCGCAGGTTCCTGGCTGCTTTTATATTTTGAATTATTCATTTTGATTGTGGCAAAATATACATAGCATAAAGTCTGCCTTTGTCATATTGAAGTCCCCCCCTCCTTTTTTTTTTTTTTTAAACATTATAGCAAGTATCACAGGAGTTTAAATTAGGGTCTGGACAATCATAAAGGAGACCAGGGGTGAAGAAGTCGAGGAACTTTCGGATTGTGCAGCGGACCCAGGCGACACGCGGATCTCCATTTTGTCGGGACGGGCCGCCCCTCTCCGCCCGGCCCAGGCGTCGAACCTCGGGCCCACGTTCCCGAAGGCAGAGGGTTGGACTCTTGCTCCGAGCCGCAGAGCAGGTGCGAGCCACAGCCCTCCGTCTCGCTGCAAGTTTTTCACGTTTATTGTTTCCGGAGGCACCGCCTCCCAACACCCGCGGCTCCGCCAGGAGGCGCGCTCTCGAGCCGCTCCGCCGCGCGCCCCCGACTGCACTTTCGACCAGAGGCGAGAAAAGAAAAGGTCTTTGGCTCTGCCGCCCGGGGCGCGCCCCGCCCCGCGGGTCCGCGCAGGCGCGCGCCGCTGCCGGCCCCGCGCCTCCCCTCCCCCCGGCCGTCCGGCGCGTCGCGGGCGGGGCGGACGCGGGCTCGGGGGCGGGGCGCGCTCGGGCTCAGGGGCCAGGCCGGGGATTAGTTGGTTTCGGAGCCGAGGAGGGCGTTCGGGCCACCGCGAGCACAGAGGAGACAAAGCCGCGTCCGGGGACCGGCCGGTGGGGGGGGGGGGGCGCGGTTCGGTGGCGCCCCTGCACTGCGGGGGGCACCCGCGCGCCCCCGCCTTTCAACAGGTCCGCCGCCTCGCTGGCGGCCTCGCCCTCCGCTCCGCTCTGCTCCTGGGTGCCCGCGACCCCCGGAGCGCCTCCGCTTTGCCGGGGCTGCAATCTGGCCACCCGCTTCGATGCGGTTCGGGTCCAAAATGATGCCGGTAAGTGGGTAGACGTGCGGGGGGCGCGGGGCGTCGGGGCCGGAAGTGTGCGGGGTCGCGGGCGGGGGCGTCCGCGCCGCTTGTGGGTCTGGAGCTCAACCTCGCGGGCCCGGCCACCCGAGCCTCTGGAGGTGTCTGGAGGGTCCGAACTCCATCCTCCCAGCCCCCAGCCTGGGGCCCGAGGACACCCTCCCTGCCAGGAGGGGTCCCTCACCTGCTCCGGAGTTAGTTGAGCAGCTGGTGGGGCCGCCGCTCGAAACTTTTACTTTTTGGGACCTGACTTTTTTGCGATTCTTTGAAGGTCAAGACTAGGGAAACTGGGAACCTTGTTTTTTTGCTTTGTCTTTCTGTTTTTGATTGTTCAAACTTTTTACCAGATTGGAACATAACACACTTTGAAAAGGGTACTTTGGCTTTATTTTTAATGGAATTTCGAGCTTGATGTCTGCGATAGCAACTAAGTCACTCTTATCTCTTTGTGGAATCGGGTTTTAGTAAATACAACCTCAAAAGTTTTAGATCTCAGGAAAACTTCTGTGCCCGGCTCCCTCTGTTTCCCACAGATTGTTCAAGCAAGACCTCTGGAGAGGATTAGCTGGTTCTTTGGGAGCTCGGTAGGCATGTGGCATGGCCTCCTGAAAGTTGTATTTGCTCCTCTCCCACTGAAGCGGGACCATCTTGCAGTCATCCCTTGTTCTTATGCTTCATTTGTTGAAACAAAGGAACAAGCTTTCTTTTGCTTTTGCAAAACCTGAAGAATGAAGTGATAACAATTTGTTTTCTGAAGTTACACACGCAGAATATAATATGCTGTCCCCTGACCCCTTACTTGTTTCCTGGAGGACGCCTGAAACTTGCACATACTGAACAAACATAGCAGTTTCCTTAATTGGGTTTAGATGGCTTGGGATAGGTTGTCCTGCCAGAATTCAAGGAATTGGAAATGTTAATGGCATTTTGCATCTGATTTTAGTTTGATATTTATTTATGAAGTTAGGTTTGTAATGTGAATGTCCTGTATTAAAATATGTATTGTGGATAAGGGTGAAGGATTTTAAGATTTTTATTCCTTGGATTTACATTTCTTTGTCTTTAAGTAATTTTTGCAGGTGTCTGAGTTTTTTCCTGAACACAGAAGTAAAGAGACAAGGTGTTGGTTGTTGCAATATGGTCTCTTTATTAAAGATTAATTTTATGTCAAGGTATCCTTTGGGGTTTCTACAAAACGTAGAGAGTTTTTCCTTCTCCCACGTACATACTAGATAATCAGAATTCTTAAAAGTTATGTGCTCTTGTGATTACATTCAGTTTAGCAGGTGTGGTTCCTCTGATTATCTTTCACAGACTGTATGATGCATGTGTACCAACTTTGAAATCAGACTAACCCTTCAGTGTTTGCTTAGCTACCACTTTTAGTGATCACAAGTCACTTAAAAAAATTGTCTCTCAGTTTCATCATCTGTAAAATGGGGATGATAATGATATCCAGCTCTTAGAATGTTTTTCAGGATTAGAGTTACTGTTTGTGATTCAAGCCAATAGTACAGTGCCTAGCTTGTAAGAGGTGCAAGATAAAAGCTACTACTGATTTTGTGATATTGAGTAAACAGAAGACTCTTAAACTTGAGATACATAAACAAATGAAAAAAATTTTCATTTAGTAGCCCCATGTGATGTCTTTTTAGTTGTAGATGGTCACAGTATCTTTATTTTATCCATTCATTTTTATGTCGTGCCGAGGATCGAACCCAGTGCCTCGCACATGCTAGGCAAGCACTCTCCTGATGAGCCACAACCTCAGTCCATCACTGTGATATCTTAAAAAGTGTTTTTACTTAAAAAGTATTTTTAAAACTTAAAAAGTTTTCTTCATCTTTAGCTTTTAATATGCTTGGATTTTTATTCCAACATGAGTAAGATTTGTTGTATTTTATTTTAATTAAAAAAATTTTTTTAGATGTAGTTGGACACAATACCTTTATTTCACTTATTTATTTTTTTATGTGGTGCTGAGAATCGAACCCAGGGTCTCACACATGCAAGGTGAGCGCTCTACCACTTTGCCACAACCCCAGCCCCATGTTGTATTTTATTACTTTGGAAATTTATAACCATTTTTTTTCAGGAAAAATTATAATGCCTAATAATATAAAAATGGATAATCAGAATGTAGACAGTTGCCTTGATATACTTTTTTATTGTGGTAAAATGTACATAACTTAAAATTTATCATTATAACCATTAAGTGTTAAATTGTTTCTGTGGCATACAGTACATTCCTTGATATGCTCTTAAGGGCATTCTAAAGATAACTTTGCTTCTTAGACTGCATTATATTAAAAATGTGCAGATAAATAGGTTTCATGTGTTTTCTCACCAAATAGTACAGAATCAAGTGGTTTTCTTTTATGTGGGACATGAAGTGATAATTGGTCCCAACCAGAAGTGGAAGATGGGTTTAGTAGGCTAACTAAAAATAAACAGGCAAGCACTGAGAATCACAGAGATAATGATAGGGTACTGCAGAAATTGGAGTGATAATTACTCTCATTTTCAGATACCTGCCATGGCTAATATCTATGTTTCTATATTTCTACAAGTTGGTGAGGAGAAAACTGATTAATCTTTTGTACTTAAAACATTCTTATTTTTCTTTATTAAAAAATAGGTTATTTGCACTTGGAGAGACTGGCTTTTTAGTGATCCACTCATTGTATTTGATTGTCGAATTGAGTCAGTTATCGAAAGCAAAAATTCTAACCATTTTAAAACCACATTAGGTATCTTTTATTGACTACTTTCATTTGTGAAGTGTTATATTCAATTTTTTTTGAAAGAGCTTGGCTAACTCTAAAAGCATTTGCTGCTCTTTTCAGATAACAGTTTTATAAAAATTTCTGTACCTACTGCTGAAATGGTCAAAACAAAACAAAAAACTACATACCAAAACCACACACACTATTTGGCAGTGCCACATTAAGGCCAGAGTGCTTGACTTTGCCTGTGTCACTTAGTGGTAAGTGTTGCCACTTCATATTTGGTGTATTTGTCCAGCTACAATAGAAATGTCCTGTATCCGTATTGTCTAGTATGGTAGTCACCAGGCACATGTGGCTACTGAACTTTGAATGTGGCTTATGGGACCGAGAACTGAACTTTAAAAAATAATTATTTAGTTTTAATTATGTTTAAATAGTTACATGTATGTTCCTGATGGCTACTGAAGTGCAGTCAAACCAAAGTTATCACTTAGGCTTTATATAGATTACAAATAATATATGGTTTTTCTTTTTGGGGGGAAGGAGTGCTGGGAATTGAATCTATGACTTTGTACATACTAAGCACATGGTCTACCACTGAACTGTACCCTTAGGCCCATGCAGGTAATATGTCAAGAAAACAATAATTTTTAAAAGTTCTATTGAAATGATCATGTGTTAATTTTTGAACTTAATGGTATTTTATCTTTCAGTGCTGTAGAGACACTGCTTTGTGGGCCTGTGACTCATTTTATGTAAAGATAATGTTATATATTTCACTCTAGTTATTTTGTAATACTGTAAAATAAAATCTGATTGTTTAAGCTTCTGATTTTGTGCATCTAGGACAAATAAATAGGATATTGCAGTATCTTCTTTAACAGTTTTACACTTGATGAATCAAATTATTGCCTGTATTAATGTTATTACTTAGTATTATTTAGTTTTGTTTGCACATATTTTCCAATCTGAAATTGTGTTTTGAAACTAAAAATTTTTGAAGCTATAGCTGTGGAACATTAGATTTATATGATATACTATGTTCTGAAAAAATTCCTTTCTATTGAGTAATAATGTGGTAACTTAACTTAGATCAGATTTGATTCCAGAATCAAGTTTAGATTAGATTCTTAAAGACTGGTTCCTGTCTTTATAGATTGTAATTCCGAAAGGCTGTTAGGCAGAACATCTATTTTTAAAAAATGTGCAAAACATCTCACATTTCATGTGCTATATAGGTAATTTAGTTGCCTTGTGATTTTGGTTATATTAATGAAAAGACATTGGAATTTTCTGTATTTTTGCCTGGTTTGGAGAAACCAGGTTTAGGCTTTATAAAGAAACTTGTACAAGTATACGCCTGCTTATATTTTAAAAAGTAAAGAGATTTATCTGGATGGGACCCCTGAGGGTCATTTATTAAATTCTACTTCTAGGAAGAACTACTTTCCTTACTCTTCATTCCCTTCTCCTACCAGCAGTGAAAACAATAAAACAAACTTTTCTCTTCTGGAGCTTTTAAGGAATAAGGTAGACCTTTATCTCTTTTGGTTATCTACCATAGTGTGTGGCACTCCTCCAAAAGTCTTTCTAAAGCTAATTTAACCCCCGACCCATTCTTGAAGCCTTCATGTTTTCCAATCTCTTTTCAGCTAAGATAGAATAATTGCATACCAACACATGCTAGTATGGTTTGTCGTGCATTATAAACTTTTCCCCAGTTTTCTCTACTAAGGAGTATCTCAAAGAATAAGAAGATTGAGGTATAAAGATTTAGGAATCCAGAGTGTTCCTTTCAATTCTTTCCATTTAATCAAGCTGAACATTATTTAAATATTTGTGTTTTGATGATGTGCTAGGTATTTAACAGAACATTTTCTTAGTTGGAATTGAGAGAAGAAAACAATAGGTAATATGAGTAGGCAGTTGTGGTAGGTGAAACCTTAAAATCCTCCATTTTACTGGAGTAAAATGGGGCAGTCTTGGTTACTGGAAGGCCCTTTTAGAGAGCATGAAATATTGAGGCAGATTCTTAAAACAAATAGCATATTACCTTATCAGAGGAAAACTGTCTTATCAAAGAAATGGAAATTCACACATTGTTAGATGATGGTTAGGAAAACTAGTTTCACAGACTTAGCAACTGTGGTCATTTTTAGGGTACGAAAGCGTAGAAAAGTTAGTAGAAAACCATAATGAATAAACTATTGTAGAACACTAATTTAAACTGTTAGTGGTGATAATAAAAAATGATAAAGGCGATTAACATTTTTTTCCACTGTAGAAGGAGCAGTTTATATAAAAACCCAGGGGATTGGAAGCTCTACTGTCTTACTTTCCTTCTAGGGCAGACAAAAAGATTTTACTGAGAACTCCTCACTCTAACAGTGCCCAGTAATTTAGGCTCCTCATCCTATCTTACACCCTTATTATACTGTGAAGTTGATCTTCCCATTCTCATTCAGCAGATAAGGACTTTGAGGCTCAGCGGGTTTAAGTAATTTGCTCCTGGTCATTCCAGAGAAATGAGATTTGGACCAGGTTCATGTACAAATACCTGTTTTGTTCAAGATTGCAAATGTCTAGGTTATAATATTTTTATATACTCGATTGGACATACAGTAGTCATAATATTCTTTTGGCTAATGGTAAATTCAGATATTGCCATTTAGAGAATAATTATTTTTGGAGTAGAAAATGAAAAACATCTTTCCCTGTTGAAATCCAAACTGGATAAAAAGAATGAACAGTCTTTTATCAAGGTTCAAATAAGATGGACGTGTTTGCTGCCTTGTGGGCAAGGAAGCATCCTAGGAATTTATGTGCTTATACCTAAGACTGACATTTCAAATGGGCACAATTCCTAGGGACTCCTTCAGAGACCTGGAGGAAGCCCTGCAGGCCATTACTTAGTGGGCAGTTAGGAGAGTGGCAAGAATTGAAGTGAGAAAACTTGATAGCATATAGATTTTCCTGGGCTAGGGGCAAGAGTAAGTGGTGTGAGAAGGGATGTGGTAGCCAGTTGAGTTTTAGGTAGTAAAAATGGCATAATTTGATTAACTAGAAACATTGGTTTTGTTGCTGTATGGAGAATGGATCTTAGAGGTGCTGCCAATAAAGATTTGGATAGGTGGGAAGTGTACGAAGGTTTAGAACTCTGTCAAAGGAGCTAGGTATGGTGATGTATACATGTAATCCTCAATACTGGGAAGGCTGAGGAAAGAGGATCTCAAGTTTGAGGCCAGCCTAGGCAACTTCCTGAGACCCTGTCTCAAAAATGAAAAAATACAAAAGGGCTGGGGAGGTAGTTGAGAGGTAGAACACTTCTGAATTCAGTCCCCAGTATCCTCCACCCCTGCTCCTTAGAACTCCACCGCAGGAAAGTCTGCAGATAGATGCCAAAAAAGAGTAAAAGAGTTGTTTAATTACATTCAGGGCCAGCTGATAGTAGGAACTGGTGGTGGATTCAAATCAACTGAGTTTGCCACTTGCTTACCTAACTTGGTCTGAGTGACAATTTGGAATCCCCAAAGGTGAGAGAAAAAACAGTATCACTTACCCAGGGTTGCAAGTAAGAGAGGCAAGAATAGTGGAACGTCTCTGCCATATCCCTAAGTTCCTTCCTGGGAGACTGAAGAGAAACAACTTTCCATCTTATCAGAGAGTGATCCCAGACATGGAACCTAAGGCTTTGTATATGCTAGATAAGACTCTCCCACTGAGCCATATCCTCAACTCTTTTTAAAATTTTATTTTAAGACAGATCTTGTCAAGTTGCCAATGCTGGTCTTCTTCCCTAGTTACTGGGATTCCATGTATGCGCCACCATGGCTGGCTAGGTTTCTTGCCTTTAGTGTTTTCATTCAACACTCTGCTTCCCTGGTTGTCTCTCTGAGCAGCACTGTCTTTTCCTTCCCTGGAATTCCTCAAGATGGACTTCTGTTATAGCGTTAAATACAAACTCCTTAGCTTAGGTATCAAGTTCCTTTGTTGTCTAAGCTAGTGGATTTCAGCCTTTTTGTGTCAGTAATACATTTCCCCAGAAATTGTAGCCACACAGCGGAAGTGATCAAAAAAGACTTAAAACACCAGTGTTAGCGATTAAAGTGCTGCAGTGGCCAGGGCAGAGGAGTAGTGTGTGTGCCTTGCCCCTGGTCACCGGCATTTCCCCTGCTTTCCTTGGAGTTGTGTTGCCGCTCAGGAAGATCTGTTTATTTCCCCCTCTAGGGTCCTCAGGGGATCCCATTAGGATCCTATGCTTATGTTAGGGTTTCCTCTTGCTCACAGTGAGTTGTACCCTGTTGTATCCTGCTCTCCACAACCTACTCTGCTCCATTGGACTTTGCCAACAGTGTGAGAGTGTTTGTGTGTGTGTAAAACAAATTTTATACATTTAAAATTTTTGCAGCACATTTGTGGCTCGTGGATTGAGGATTGCTTAAGACAGAAGCTGGGTTTTTCTCTTGTCTCTGTGCCTTTATATGTGTTTCACTATCTGCATGGTCCTCTTCCTGCTTGTCTTGTGCATGCTTCAGTTTTCAGCTCAGTAGACCTGTTGTGAAGTCATCTTCTCCCTGAAGGGCTTTTTTCCCCCCTGTTCTCATTGGACCTTAAGTGTACCTCCACTAGGAAGTTCTCTCATTTGGGAGTCAATGTTTGCAGTGCTTCTTCCTTGTTCTGTAAACCTCCTTGAGGGTGTAGGTACCATGCCTTTCCATCTGTGTTTCTCGCACTTAGCACAGCATTGGACTTTTTGTGAATGAATAAATATTTTTAAATTTTCTGCGGTGAGGATAGGTCTTGCCTACACTAAATAGCAAAGTGGGAGGTAGAAAGGAAAGAACTAGAAGCAATGGATTGGCTGTACTCGTAGCATCATGGACGGTCTTAAAAATAAATAGAGTGCTTAGAGAATAAAAATTTTTAAAAAAGAGTGAAATATATAACATTGTCTTTATATAAAATGAGTCACAGGCCCACAAAGCAGTGATGATAATTTTAGGAGAAAGCCTACCAATATTAAACTTAAAAAATTTAATTTTATAAGGAGAAGGGCAGAGGGGAAGAATTAACTAAGTATATTTTTAGTTCTTTTAATTTATTTGTTGATTGTTTATGAAAACTCTTGAAAGTAGAAGTAGCCTCAAGGTGAGTTGCTTTGGGAAATGTGTTTGGAATTTGAAATCTGTCTAAATTTAGCTGTAGGCACAGTTGAAAAGGAGAGATTTCTTAACTTTCCCCAGATTAGCAGAATGCTTTGTCTTTTTTCATTCCAGACATTGTCTGCCTTTTGAAAAAGCATGCTCTGAAGTTATGCCATGTGTTTAATGGATAAATGAATGTTTCTTGATGTGAATGTACTGATTGTCATGTTCTAGTCTCCTGTTCTTGTTCCCTTCTTCCATGGAACTTTGCATCCCCGACTTATAGTATCATTGGTTTACTTGAACAGGTATGTGTTGTATATATACTGTGTGTAAAATCAGAGTGCTCTTTGGAGAGTGAGGGATAATAGTGGAGGAGAAAAACGGGAAGTATTTCAAAACCCAAACCTTTGTCTTGAAGAAATTTTTAGACCAGTAGGATTGATAAGACAGATACAGACACCTATGTGGGAGTGATTGCAGAGTGGCAAAGAAAAAATTTACTTCTGCTGGAAGTGTTGGGTGTTCTGTGGTCTTCTTGCCTCAGAACTGTAATGACCTTTCCTTTGCAATAAAGCCAACCCTCATTCTGACCTGGACTAGGGCAAGTTTTATGCTCTTTGAATTATTCTAGAAGAATGGGGATGACTTCAACACTAAGGGACAGGGTCTAGGAAGCAGGGAACCTATTCTGATGTGAGAAGTGAGGAAAAATATGTTTTTTGGGATTTCTTATTTGGTGATTTGAGGAGGAGGAAATTATATGTTCCAATTATACATGGAACATATAATTTAAAATATATGTTCTTAGTACAGGCTGAACATCCCTGATCCAAAAGTTCCAAAACCTGAAACTTTTTTGATTTTTTTTTTTTTTTTTGGTGTGTGTGTGTGGGTATGTGTATGTGTGTGTGTAAAGCAAGTTTTATAAATTAAAAGTTTTTGCAGCATATCTTGTGATACCAAAAGAGAAAAAATTTCACACCTGACCTTATGTGATGGGTTGAAGTAAAAACACAGGTGCTCTAGAATTATTGTATAAAATTACCTTCAGGCTGTGTGTATAAGGTATATATATATATATATATGAAGCATATGAATTTTGTGTTTAGACTTGGGGTACTGATTCTAAGATTTCCCACATATATGTGCAGATATTTAAACAAACAAACAAACAAAACCCAAAAAATTCCCCTAAAACAGAAATAACTTTTGGTCCCAAGCATTGCCACATCCCCAGCCCTATTTTTACTTAGAGACAGGATCTCACTGAGTTGCTTAGCACCTCACTTTTTGCTGAGGCTGGTTTTGAACTCTCAATCCTCCTGTCTCCGCCTCCCGAGCTGGTGTGATTACAGGTGTGCACCACTGTGCCCAGCCCAAGCATTTTTGATAAGGGAAACTCATATTTCTTTTTTTAAAAAATATTTTTTAGATGTTGATGAACCTTTATTTTATTCCTTTATATATATGCAGTGCCGAGAATTGAACCCACTGCCTCACACATGCTAGGCAAGTGCACTACCACTGAGCCACAACCCCAGCCCCCCATTCTATGTTTCTTATAATTGAATTGGAATTCTCTGAAATTCAGAAATGCAAAGATAAGTACAAGTGGATGTGGATTGTGATGTTTTGATATTGTTATTGAGATAACTATAGACATTATAATAGCTTATATTTGATATCATTTATATGTACTGTTGTTCGTCTTGGGAGGCTGAGACAGGAGGATTGAGAGTTCAAAACCAGCCTCAGCAAAAAGTGAGGTGCTAAGCAACTCAGTGAGACCCTGTCTCTAAATAAAGTACAAAATAGGGCTGGGGATGTGGCTCATTTGTTGAGTGCCACTGAGTTTAATCTCTGGTACACTGCCCCCCAAAATACACACACACACACACACTGCTGTTATCTATCAAGCCAATAATACTGTCTGAACAGTATTATTACTGTTTTACTCAGAAACATAATTTTATGTTAGTCGCTTACGTAAAATCCTCTAATGAAGTAGTTTTCAAGCTTAAGTGTGCTTGCATGGGTGGGATTCTAATTCAGGGGGTTTGGGTTGGGGCCTGGATTTTGTGCTTCCGACAGGTTCCCAGGTGATGCTGATGTTCTTGGTCTGGAGACCATGCTTTAAGAATCAGTACTTTAGTTACTTTTCCTTTGTAATAAAGCCCACCCTCATTCTGATCTACAATGCCCTATAGGAGCTAGGACCTGGTTCCCTCTCTGCCTTCATTGGTATGTGACTGTTCCTGATGTGTTGCTCTTTCTGGTCATGCAACAGACTAAGCTCATCCCTACCTCAGGGCCTTTTCGTAGAATGTATTCAAGATGATTCAAGTGCTGGCTTCTCCTTAATCATAATTAGCCATTATCAGTCTCCTCTCTGTGCCCAAAGGAATGCAAGCTTTTTCATCACTATTCCTATTACATAAACTGTGCTTGCATAATAGGCACTCAGTAAATATTAATGGTTGCGTGAATCAAAGACATTAATGTCAGCAAAGAGTTGGGATTGAGAGGAAGACATGGAACCAGGAGCAACTTTATTAGTAACTGACATTGATAAGACATTATGCCTGTAAGTCACAGTGTAGAAGTGACAGTTGCTTCTGTTACCACATATGAAGTGGTTATGTTATCAGACAGCTAAGACCAGAGGTTACTTGCTGTTAGAACACTTTTTTAATGTGCAAACAATTTCCCCCACAGTTAATCATTTTTTGCTGTATCCTTTTTCCCCAGAATATTGATTATGTTAGATAATGATTGATTCTAGATGTTACTGAATGAATGACCAGAATATTCCATGTGTGATCAACTTTTTTAGCAGAATACTGTTGAAATTGATACTGAGACTTCTTTGATATCCAAATTCCAATTTGCTAAAAGTGACCAAAGAAATAGTTTGTGATGTAAAAAAGAATCCCATTGGATATGATTTTAGGATTTTTGCTTTAACTCAGATTTGACTGATAATGGCTAATGGGCTAATGCCATAATAAAAAGTGATACACTTGGTGTAGAAGTTATCATTGGGCCTTAATAGAACATTGGTAGACATAACTCACGGTAATTGATGGAAGATTTGTAAAAGTTTAATGACCCCAAGAGTTAACTCTAGGTGGGAGAAACAGCTTAGAAATCATATAAGGCCTTTGTAAGCAGTTATCTTCTGATAACTAATAAAGTTGGAACATACCATCTGGGAGGCTGGGGAGTATCTCTGGGGTAAAGTACTGGAGCTCCTGAGAGGCGGGCTTCACAGAGACCCTGTGAGATGCTCTGTCAGAAAGCAGTTGGGGAGATGTGGGACAGTCCAGGCTGAGGTATTGAGCAGCACAAGTGTGCAGAAGGATGGCATCTTAGCCCACAACTAGGGTCAAGAATGACTGAATTAGAGAGCGAAACTGACCATCTCATCCGTATGTGCATTGTCTGCCATCAGAGTGGCCATCAGAGCATATAGCCAGGTCTGTATGGAGCAGCAGGCACAATATCCCAGAAGATTAGAATGATTTGCATCTTGTTTCTAAGCCCCTTCAGCCTTATAAGTAAGTCATGGTTGGGCTAAATGTGTGAGTTTGAGATTCAGAGAGGCTTTGGTTGATGTTGTTTTTGCTTGCTCAGGTTAAAGGAAACTTGGTGGCTTCCTTCTCTTCCAGAAGTGTACTGGGGCCTTCCTGCACGAGTGTTTACAATAAAATATCAAAATGAAGAAATAGTTCACGTTTATTTCTCCACAGAGGAATTATCAAATCCAGAAACCCTTCAGATGTTTCTCTAATTTCATTACTAGGATAATTAGCTGGCCAATCTGTGGGGAGTTGCCTGTGAGTTGTGATATTTGACAATTTGTTGCTCTTTTTACAGATAGTTCATTTTTCTTTAAAGGATACTTTTTTCTCCTTATGCCCTTTTTTCTCTTAGGCAAACCTAGGGGATTTGAATTTTTGTAAATTAGAAAGCTGAAGGTGTTACTGCAGAGCTTTAATTTCCTGTCTCTGATAAGGAACATCTTACACTCCTGGTTCCTTTCTTTTTTCTATGGAACTTCACATGATTTTTTAAAAAATCAATTGAATAATTAAGCCTCTGACAAAGCAAATTTCTTGTAAAAAAGCCCTAGCCATTTTTTTAATTTCCTCTTGAAAAGGTCATTCAAATTTTAATCTAAAATAACTCTTCTTTGAAAAAGAATCATTCTTATGTCAATGACATAACAGTTACAGTGAATACTTACTCTATAACAATAGAGTGCTTAAAAATAAATCTATAACCCATTCTTTTTAAATAAAAATTATCTGTGTCCTTGGTTTTTTGGAAGGGCACGTCTACATTTGGATGTGACTGGCATGAATTACTGTGCAGTATGTGTAGGGGTTGCCTTTTCTTTACCTTAGTTTTCTTTCTTTCAAAATTGATCACTGTAAGAGGTAGAAATAAGTAGTAATCATTATGTTAAGTAGACTTTTAGGTTATAAATTATTGTAAATGTATTTCAGCTTTGAAATTTGAAAAAATTTAAAAGTGACTTCAGTTGCTTTCCTATACTACTGATTTAATTTTTGTTTTTTCCATTCACATCATTTCATATGTACATCTGTTTTAAAGGGCTATAATCTACAGTTTAATACTGTGTTATGTAACTTTATCTGTCTTTTTATACTTACAGTAATTGGTAGCTGGGTCATTCCATTCTTGCCAGTACATGTATTTTAACTTACTCTGTTCCATGTTGCTGGACATTTACTTTTCCACTTTATTGTTTATAGATCTAACACTGTAGTGAAAATTTAAGGCCTTTAGAATTTTTCTTCACTTCAGTATTTCTTTGGGATAAATTTCCTGGAAAAGCTACATAATCTGTAGCTTTTGTTACATAGTTCATTTCATTTTCTGAATTGAATTTTTAACAGTTTATAGTACTATCCGTTGTATCTTTGAGTGAATCACTTTCCTAAAACTTCACCTATGTTGCTTTAATCTAATCTTTCAGTTGAAGATAATAGTTGTGAGTGGTACCTTGTTTTAATTTACATCTCCTCCCCATATTTTTCCATTTGTATTGTCTGTGTGATCTCTTTTATCTCTACTGCTCTGAAATATGCTTTAGAGTTTATTGTTTATTGATTAATCTCTTTTCCTTGTGGACCATACTACAAAAAATGACATTCCTACTGGGCGTGTAATCTTAGTGACTTGGGAGGCTGAGGCAGGAGGATGGCAGGTTTAAGGCCAGCCTCAGCAATTTAGAGAAGCCCTAAGCAACTTAGCTGAGACCCTGTCTCAAAATAAAAAATACAAAGGGCTGGGGATGTGGCTCAATGGTTAAGTGCCCTTGGGTTCAATTTCTGGTACCAAGAATGGGGGGAAAAAGAAAAAGACATTCCTAATTTACAATTTGGAAAGAAGTTAATATTTTAATGTATGTATGGTTTATTTACTTATTTTTTCAAATTAATTAATTTATTTTAATTAGGTATATGACAGCAGAATGCATTTTGATTCATTGACAACAGTTGCAGCACAACTTTGCACTTCTATGGTTGTGCACACTGTAAGTCACACCGTATGTGCAGTCATACATATGTGTACCTAGGGTAATGATGTCCATCTCATTCCACCATCTTTCCTGCCACCATGCACCACCCTCCCAACTCTCCCTCCCCTTTGACCAATCAGAGTTCCTCCATTTTTCCCATGCCTCCCCCTGGTTTATATGGTTATGGAGAAGAGCTGATCTGACATCCACTGCTGCTATTAAAGGGAAGAAAAGCTGTCTCTTTGTTGCTATCTAAGCTAGACATTGGAAGCATTTTCAGATGTCCCAGCAACTTATTGTCATTGTAGTCTGGGTGCATCTATAAAGACTGATGTGCTGTTTTGACCTTTGGTTGCTGCACTCTTGAAGAAATAATTTACCTCATGGGTTTTCAGAAGCACTTTTGTGGTTTGAGACAGAATAAATTTCTCGCCACAGCATTTTAGAGGATTTAACTCTAGGGAGCCCCATTTTGCTTGTTTCCATGTGGAAAAGCAGCTACTGATGTCATTTTTATTTTCTTGAGAATATGCCATTTAAAAAAATATAAAATATCAAGACAAGATGGCATTTTGGAAGTAAGGTTACTACAGATTTTTAAAAAATATTATTTTATGCTCTCCATTAGTTTATTCCTCTTGGTTGAAACCTCAGTCTAGAACATTTTCATCACCTCCTAAAAACTCACACTTTTTGCTAATCACTCCTTTTCTTCCCCTGCCTTTCAGCTTCTGGCAGTCATTAATCTTTTTTTTTGTATCCTTGGATTTGCATGTGCTGGTTATTGCACATAAATGGAATCACAAACTATGTAGTCTTTGCCTGGTTTCTATCACATAGTACAGTGTTTTCAAGATTCGTGTTGTAGCATGTATCAGTACTTCATACCTTGTAATGACTTTCATTACATTCTAAAGTAGTGTATTTTGAAGATACATTTCTTGATTGCTTATTTTTATTGGCCCTAACTAAAGTGGAGGCAGCAAGGTAACCCAGAAAAAGCACTATCAAATATTTGCCTGACAACAAAGATCCAGGTAAGTAGTAATGTGTGTGAATAAAAATGACACCTTATATTTATCTTAGTGTTTTTATCACTGATTGATTAAAACAATCAATTTGATGGGCTGGGGTTGTGGCTCAGATGTAGAGCACTTGCCTAGTATGCATGAGGTATTGGGTTCGATCCTTAGCACCACATAAAAATAAAATAAAGATATTGTGTCCACCTATAACTAAAAAGTAAATATTAAAAAAATCAATTTGATCATAAAAATAGTAGTATGTAGTCATTCTAGAATATTTAAGCATAAAAACTTTAAAAAATTCACTTTATAATCTCACCACTAAAGCATAACAATTATTAATTTGATGGTTATAGCTTCGGGCTTTTTTCTACATGTATTACATATATGAGTTCTATATTTTTTGTTGAATATATAAATGTGTGTGTATGTCTCTCTTCTATGTTCTTTTTCATTTGCATAGCAAGATATGATGAGTACCATATCTTAACAAAACTGATACATTTTTGAAAGTTTTGGTGTTTGTTTTTTCCTTGTGAAGTGTTTTGGTGTCAGATAATGGATATTGTTTAGTTTATTTTTATTATTAGAGGTCATGTTTCTAGGCCAAGATTGTTGTTTTCTGAAGGACTTAGTTAATAGAGTAGCCTAAAATTTCCTTTAAGTAAATTAAAATTTTCAATATTCCAATAAAACTACTTCACCCAAAAGAAGGAGCTGCTCCTCTTGCTTTTATTTTTGTTATTCAGGGAATTAAATTGCAGTTTTGAAGAATTTCTTTACCATTTGGAGAGCTGATTTATGAAACAAAACATAAAAGAAGCAATGTAAAGAACATATGCTTGCATGTTCTCTTTAGTTTAATCAATTCTCTCTTTTTTCTTCTTTACCTTTTTTGTTTTCTTCCAATTAATGGAAGGAGAAGGGGATTGATATTTATTGGGGGAAAAATTCATGTTTCACTTTCTCCATAAAATTGTAAATAATTTTTAAGTTACCACATGAAAATCTACTATTGTAGCTAGATTATAAATTAAAAGATCTGAAGTAAGCTTTATTTAACCTTTCTTGAGGACATATTTATGTCTATAAACTTAAAGAGTATATGAAATGAGTTTTAAAAGTCTGTTTCAAAAGGTGTAATGCCTTCATTTTGTTCTTATCATATGTCTCTGGGGGGAGAAGTAGCAGTTATGGATACTGTAATCCACTGATCAGTTTGGAACACTACGGGGCCCTTTTCTACCCCACTTCCTCCTGTGGTATGGACAGGTGGAACTTTGCCCCTCAGTTTTGTGTGAAATGTTATAGCCTCATCTTACAGATACCTTTTCTAACCATATTGTTGCCATTGTGTTATAGTGTCCAATCAAGAAATTATCACAATTGATAAATTATCCTTGTAATTAAAAAAAAAAGTAGACTAATCACTGTAATAAAAAAAAGTGAGGTGGGTTGGTGACCATTTGGCCATGCAACCGTGAAGTGTTTGTGGGTTCAACTAACTGTGAAGTGTTTGTGGGTTCTCCAGATAGGTATCAGCACCGGACAGTTAATAAAAACCCATTTAGAACACAAGAGGTAGATAATGTGATTCAGTACCATCAACACTTTTTTCTCTCTATTGGTCATTCCCACCCATTAAAACATTCTGTAGAAACTTCCATCTTGATAAAAACAAAACACTCCTTTTGCTGTGTATCTCCTTCCATGTATGCCTCCACTTTCTCTGACTTGCATTAAAACAGAACTCCTTGGAAGTGTTATCTGTACTGTGTCTCCTCTCCCCTCAGGTTCTCCAGCTTGTTCCTATCTGACTTTTATCCCCATTATTCAGTGCTTGTCAAGGCAGTTGACATCCTTCAGCTCGCCAAATCTAATCACCAATATTCTTCCTCATTTTGTAGATCCCTAAATCTCATTGGACTCAGCTGATTGTGTCTTCTTTCCTGAAACACTTTCTTTATTGGTTTTGGTACACCATTCTTTGGGCTTCTCTCTCTCTCTCCATTTTAATTGATGGATCCTTATCTCTGTGGGACCTCTGGGGGTGTTGACTAGCTCAAGGCACTGAACTCAGCTTTCTTTTCCTTTCCAAGCTATTCCCAGCTGCTCTCATCTGGCCTGTGGCTTTAAATTCCTCTACATAATGTCTGATAGGCAGGCATCTCAAAGTTGAGATGGAGGCCCCTGTCTTGTGGGCCCTTTCCTGGTGTATTCCTCCTTCCTCATCAGTAAATTGGACCATTTTTTACTCATTAGGCAATAAACCCAAATTCTCTTTAATTTCTACTTTCATATCGCGCATCTTATTCCTCAAGTGATTCTTATTGGCTCAACCTTCAAATGTAACTCAGACTTACCCTTTTTCATATTTTCATTCTTCCCAGGATTCCATCCTAACTCATGCTGTGTGCTATATTTGCCCCTTAATTGGTTTTCCCTGCCTCTCATCCTGTAGTCTTACTGCAGTAGTCAGAGTGTTTTTTTTTAATGATGTGAATCCCTTCACTATATTGTTAAATGTTCCAGTAACCTTTTTTAAAATTGAGTTATAATCCACATGTTATAAAATTCACCATTTTGAAGTATGCAACTAAGTGACTTTTCATGTATTCACAGAGTTCTGTGACTGTCATTATTTCCAGAACATTTTCATCACTTTAAAAAAGTATCCCTGTGCTCATTAGCAGTTATTCCTGTTTCCCCTTCCTGAAGCCCCTGTCAACCACAAAATGACTTTCTGTCTCTGATGATTTACCTTCAGTGGCCTTATATATTAAATTTCAAATTCATTGCTGTGGCGTAGACAGTGGTTCTCAGTGCATGGTTTCTGGACCAGCAGTGCCAGCAGCACCTGAAAGCTTGTTAGAAATGGAGAATTCTTAGATCCTGTCCCAGACCTGCCCAATCAGACCCTCTCAGGGTGGGGCCTACAGTCTGTGCTCAGTAACCCTCTGTCCTTGCCAAAGTTGGAGAACCTTTGGTTGATAAAGACTTGCATGGTCTGATTTCCGCTTGCCTCATTGAATTAATCGCCTGTAAACCTTTCCTCTTGTTCCCTCTGCACTGACCTTCCTCTTCCACAAACGTGACAAACTTGTTCCCTTCTCAGGGCCTTTATATGTTTGTTCCCTCTGCTTGATGCATTATTCTCCCATAACTTAGCAGGGCTTGTGCCATGATTTCATTTAGATGGTTTCACATTGCTCAAGAGCCCTTTCTGCATAGTACAGAGAGGAGGGCTTTTGTGCAGACCTTTTGATTTTTTTTTTTTTTCTTCTCCATATTTACTTTCCACCTTCATCTACCTTCCTTGCCTTGTGCCTCAGGAGGATGACTTCTATAAACTGCATCTGTGCTCCCTTGCCATCTGGCTTTACCTCAGATTTGCTCAGTGGGGAGTAGGAGGGGGATATGAGATAGAAGCAGCCAGGTTGGGCTGTTTATTCCCCTGGCTCTTCTGTCTGTGTTCACTGCATCCCTCCTCCACATAGCTCTCTCTTTTTGGATTTTCCACTGTGTTAGCTGTTTAGCAAAAATTATCTACTGTGCAGTAGATAATTTATAAATATTAAATTAATGAAAAAACATTGAATAGAAGCAAAATAACTAGCAGGGTATATCATGAAGAAACTAGAGGACATGCTCTGATTTCAGAGTATATAGCTTTGCTGTAGACTGTATGCTAGACCATTTAGCAATACCTGAAAGAAAACTTATAATGAAAAGAGATAAGATGATGTACTGGGCAAAAATGTTACCCTAAAGACAGAACTAGTAGCAGTGACACACTTAGCACTGTGTGCTCTGAATTTGGAAAAGTCCTTGCCTGTATGCTGTCAAGGAAGAGGATGGTAAGATAAAATAGTGGTTGAGAGCTCAGGCCATGGAGGAAATCAGACTTGGGTTTGAATCTTGGCTTTGCCATTTAATGACTATGTGACCTGGGTAAGTCACTTAATCTCTTTGTGCTTCATTGTCTTCATCTGTAAAATGCAATGCTGTCTACAGGCTTTACATGTTGTGTGTTTATTATATGTCATGTAGTTCTAGATGCTGAAGATCCAGTACTTAACAAAGAAGTCCTTGACCTTTGTATGGGGCTTATACTGTAGTAGGGGAGACACATTAGAAAAATGAGTTAAATAAATAAATTACGTGGTATGTTTGTGACTGTGTCAAGCAGAGAAATCAGAGTGAACTAGGATGTGTGTGTGTGGGTGGTGGTGGTGCTGGAATTTTAGGTAAGCAAGCAGGGAAGCCTTAACTGAGAGGGTAACATTTGTGTAATGACATGAGACAAATAAGGAAGTGAGCTCTGCTGGCATGCAGGGAAGAGCATTCCAAATAGGAACAGCAAGTGCAGAGCTCCAAGGTGGGAACATGCTTGGCATATTTGTGGAACAGCAAGAAGCACACTGGTAGAGCAGAGTGGGAATGGGAAAGATAATGGGGGGGGGGCAGCCACAGGTGTGGACAGATGTGGACAGACCCCATGGGTCTGTTGTAGACCTTGTAATGTTGCCTTGACCCTGAAACCTGGTAAACACTTACTAAATGGTAACTATTAGGGAACTTAAAAGACTCTGAAAAAGTCTTAAAGACTTTCAGAGTGGTGGCCTTATTTAGGTGATCTTACTTCCCTGAGGCAGTCAAATTATGAACAAATTTGAGGTTCGAATCAGATCTGCCTAGGAATCTACAGAAATGTCACATTGTTGGCCTTGTATTGAAGACTTCAGTGTAATTACTAAAATCATTACAGAGCTAGTCGTCATACATGAAAGAAGAAATCGGGTCAGCTCATGCACTTGCTGTTCATAACAGTATTAATCCTATGGGGAAATGGACCCTTAAGTAGGATGGCATCTCTCATCATTCTTATTTGTAATTATACTTTTAAATAAATGAAGCTGTTTGTTTTCCAAAAAGTAAAAGACCAGATGTCTGTTAGGGTCTGAATTACTGTGGCTAATATTTCCTGCTGTAAGGGAAAAGAATAGAGGAAAGATCAGAAAAACAGAATTGTACCCTGACCTCTTCATTTCAGTAGCTAGGGAGATCACTTCTCTCAGTCTTTTTCTTCATTTCTAAAGAGAAAATAATACCTGCTCTGTTTATCTGAGAGTTGATGTAAGTTTGCAAGACTGTGTGTGAAAGTACTCTGAAAGATGAAGTATACAAAGGTAAGGGGCTATTATATTACATAATAGCCTTTTATTTGTTATACAGCATGTTTAGTATTTGGACTAAGTGTCCAGTATTTCTGTAATTTAATAAACATCTTCAAGTCTCATATTTACAATGAAAACAGTTTCTATTTTTGGAGTGATAAACTTCAAAGAAAGTTTGGTGTGGCTGGGGAGTATGAAGAAGTATTATTAGATACCAATGTGTAAATTATTTGTCTCCATCATTAGGTATGCCAAGTATTTTGGCCAGGGGAGCAGCAGGGGTGGAATTCTGTGAGCTTAGTTAATCTTTAGTTTTTCAAGTGATATTATCAAGGGTTTATGATTTTTTTGTGTAGCAGTTTTAAGTTCTGCCTTGTTGGCTAAATGAAGGACCTGGAACTATGTATCTCTATGTAGTACAGTTTATTAGAATGTGAAAAACCTGAGATAATTGGCATGAAAGCCTTTCACAATGGGAGTCTCTAGCTTTTCTTCTTTATTTTGTATTTTTTGTTGTAATGCTATTTACTTAATTTTTCTGGGTTACCTTGTATGTTACAGATGTTTGTGTGCATGGAGGAGATTTGGTTACAAAAAGTGGAGACTCAAACCACCTTAAGAAAACTTGGTTTTAGTGTAAGGAGGAGCTCCGAACCCACAGATGTTAGCTTTTCTCTGGGACATGTCTCCTTCTATTCTTACCTTATATTGTGGCCCCAGTCAGATGTTTTGGATAGTTTCTTTCATCATCATCCCTACTTGGATACTGCTATTTCATAAAGAAGCGCCTAACACAGCTTTCTCAGTTCTCAGTAATGGGTAGAGAAGTTTAAGGTGGCAGAGGGGTATTGAGTGACTGTTGGCAGATGCTGTGACTGCTATATATTATCCTTGTGTCATTATGAGCATATTGCAGATCCTACTTGTTCTTTTTTTTTCTTTTTTTGCAGTCATAAAAGCCCCACATTCCCCAATGTCTATCATAGTCTCATTAATTATTTTAAAAGACCATGTCCTGCCCATCAAGTTTATATTCCATAGCCTTTGCATTCCTTTCTTTGATTATAATTATTTTTACAGGATAAATTCTCACCATGGGATAATTCTTTCAAAAAAAATATTTTTTTAATCCTGATACATATTGGTTTTCATGAAGTGTAGGTACTCATGGAATTGAATGAGCATAGGGTTTATTAATTGCCATCAAAAGCTTATTTGATGTTTCACTTAGTTTCTTCAGCATTGGGAATTAACGGGTTTTTTTTAAAATTTGTGATGATTTAGTAGGTATGAAAATAATTGTTTAGTAGCATTGTTTTAAAGATACAGTGTTTATTTTTGCTTGAAGAAAGATTTTTAATAAGTGTAATCATCTGTTGGCCTGAATGTTTATATACAAGGTCAGGTAAGCATAATTAGCTCATCATTTCTACTTATGAATGAAATCTTAATACTTCAGAGTAGGTATTTAATTTGATTAAAACAGTTAAGTTTAAAAATTTTTTGGATAGGTAATACATGCACATAATAGGAAGATTAGATTTTCCTCTGGCTGTCTTCTGTTTTCTATTCTTCCCTTCAGAAGCAGCACATATTATATATATTCTAAGAGAGGCACATAAATAAATATAGGTATGATATTTTCTAATCAACTCTGAAAGAATTGATGAAAATATTTATTTTTAGTATGGTTCGGGGGCATTCCAGAATCTAATTATTGGGTAAACAATTTAGTATAAATAGAACTGTCAGAAGAGATTTGATTTGAAGTTTTGTGTGAATTGCTTTGACTATATCTGGGGTTCCAGGAGTTCTGCAGGCACTGCTGTGGAAGGGTGGGGATCCAGTTGACCATGTCAGATCCCCACCCTACTTTGGCAAAGGAGCAGCCAGACTGCTGTGCTGCATATTTGTGCTTCCAACTGGGATTTGTTCAGAGAAGGACTCTAAGGTGAATCCCACCCATGTAGATAGTACTGGTGACTATTGTGTTTCTATTTTCAGATGTTTCTGACAGTGTACCTTAGTAACAATGAGCAGCACTTCACAGAAGTTCCAGTTACTCCAGAGACGATATGCAGAGATGTGGTGGATCTGTGCAAAGAGCCTGGCGAGAGCGACTGCCATTTGGCTGAAGTGTGGTGTGGCTCCGGTATGAGACCAACTTTGTGCTTTAGTTCTGCTGTCTACTATTTTGGGGTTCTAGGAGTGGCACTGTGTGAACACTTACATTCATGCATAGATAAACTGTAGAAGAGCATGTCCTTCTGGGTGTAGTGTTCTCCATCCAGCTTTGTTTTGAAATTTTCTTTTTCTGCAGTAAGATGAAGACACTGTAGTACAAAATTAACAGGTCATAGGACAGATGGCTGACGTGCTAGGTGAAAGCTTCTGGGATGTTCTGGTCAAATGTATGGTGTTCAGAAGTAATTTTTGCATGTTTAGGCTCTACTTAGACATTTGAGACTTCTTGATTATCTTGCCCTCTCTTTCATTTTTAGGAAAGCTATTCAGTGCTGAGGAACTGTAGAGCAAGATGCAGTGATGATCTCGTAGGCAGTATTGTAAGCCTTGAAATCAATCCTTCAGGGTAGTTCTTTGGAGTTCTAAAATGGGGCATCCTTCCTTCTTTTGGCCCCATAGGAATTTGTAAACACGGGAATAATTTTCCCTCATTTGCCTTGTTCCTACACAGTCCTGGTCAACACTCATGGTTTTTCTTTTCCTCCTATTTGGGGTGCCAGGTGTCCTCAGAGTGAGGTACACACTGTGTTAATTGAGTTTGTTCCATTCATGGCCTCTGAATTCATCCTAGCCATCTCTTCTTATTAGGCAGGACCTTTTATTCATCTTTGGTTGACTTTTCTACATTTGCATGTTCTAAAAGCCTTTCTGCCCTCTCTCTGAATTACATTTTTTTCCCCTATACATAGAAGCCAGATAGACAATTTGCATAAAGAAGACCAAGTGATCTCTTATTAAAATAACAGTTTGGAGCGGGGTGTAGCTCAGTGGTAGAGCACTTGTCTAGTGTGCAACAGGCCTTGGGTTCAAGTCACTGAATTTGATCCTCAGCAGTACCTCCCCCATCTCCCCACTAAAAACCATATTCCTGCTTAAAGCTCTTTAGTCTCTTCTTTTCCACTTGGAATGAAATCCAAATTCTATCTTGAGATTGTAAAGACCTATGAATTTGTTGTCTTTGCTGTCATCTGGTGCCATTTCCTTTCTTGTCCCCTCGTGCAGCTTTTCAAATACTCTTTGAAGGTAAACTCCATTCCACCTTAGAGCCAGTGGCAGTAGGCTCCAAGTGCCTGTATTGCCCACCATCATTATTGCTCTTACTCTCAATTTTGCCATTGCTGGCTTCTGCTGGCCATTTTGATTCCAGCTAAAATGTTGACTTCCTCTGAGGGGCTTTTCCTGAACATCCTGTTAAAATAGCCTTGAAGTTAGTTCTCTGTTATATCATTCTAATTTAATATGAAGAATTCATGCTGGGCATGGTAGCGCATGCCTGTAATCCCAGCTGCATGGAAAGCTGAAGCAGGAGGATCATGAGATCAAAACCAGCCTTCGCAAAAGCAAGGCACTAAGCATCTGAGTGAGTCCCTGTCTCTAAATAAAATACAGAACATAGGGCTAGGGATGTGACTCAGTGGTTGAGTGCCCCTGAGTTCAATCCCTGGTACTCTTCCCCCCAAAAAAAGAATTCATGTCAGTCTGAGTTTTTGTGTGTATGTATTGGTCTATTGTCTTAATAATCTCTGTAGCCCCAAACATATTAGAGTATCAACTACCTGGAGAAGAGAGACCTGGTTTATCTTATTCTTTGCTTTTTCTCCTGCTCCAGGGGAATGCATGGCACCTAGTAGGAGCACATTAAATATATTTTAATTGAGTAAATGAAGTTCTAACTGCTCTTGGTTAACCTCCTTACATTACTCTTTTTTTTTTTTTTTTTGATACTGGGAATTGAACCCAGGGGTATTTAACCACTCAGCCCTTTTTGAATTTTATTTAGAGACAGGGTCTGCGTAGGACCTCACTAAATTGCTGAGGCTGGCTTTGAACTCATGATCCTTCTGCCTTAGCCTCCTGAGCTGCTGGGATTACAGATGTGCTCCACCACACCCAGCTGCTTTATACCTTTTTTTTTTTTTTCCTTAACCTTGCTGTATGCTTTACTGAGATAATTGAAACCATCCTTCCTCGGTATATCAGATTTTATCTGAACGTGTGCCCACCTTTTCTTCACATCTTAGGGGAAGAAGTGTTCTCTGTTCCAAAGTATTGGGGGAAGCTCTCAATTCCACCTACTTATTCCCTTTCTTCTCTGGTGCCTTGCTCAGTTGAGTTGAATAACCTATAGCTATGTGATGTTGATGTGTAAAGTTCTTCTTTTTCATAACTTTTTAATTAATTTTTTTTTAACAAAAATTTAAGAGTTTTTGTGGGGGCAGTGCTGGGGTTGAAACCCAGGACCTCATGCATTCTATGTAGTGCTCTACCACAGAGCCCTAGCCCCAACCCTAATTTAAAACAATTTAATGAGAACACCTGACTGTGTTCTGTTTATAAGAAGAGAAAAATGAACAGAGAGAATGGATGTCTGTTCTCCCAAGCCTACTCCCTGCTCGCTTGATGTAATCACTTAGGATTTAGCAGATAGCTTTTCAGACCCTTTTTCTGCATTTATTAAGTAACTTTAGAAATAATTTTGTGTTGTTTCTATTTTTTAATGTAAATAAGCATTTGTAGATATGTATTAGCATATTATTTTACCTTATAACATAGCCAGGAAGATCTTTTCAGATTAGTATGTATAAATTTATATCATTATTTTATCACATAATTTTCCATAATTTTCATAAACTACAGTTGCTCTGTTTCTTTATTCATGAACATTTATGTTAATTTTATTCTTGTTTTTATACACTCTGCAGTGAAAATCCTTTTAATAGACTCTTTTGATCGTGTGCCAGTTTTTCTCTAGGGTGAATACCAAGAAGTGGAATTATTGGGTTAAAGGTTCACATATTTAACAAAGAAATATATATTACCGTATTTCCCTCCATGAATATTCTTTCCACTTATTTTCAAAATTATTCCTCATCAACATTTACAATATTTTAATTTTTTCTGATAGCTGAAAACTAGTCCTTGGTTTAAATTTGCATTTTTCTGATTACCAGTAAGGTTGCCCATCTTTTCATTTGTTTATTGGCCATTTGGGTTTCTCTTTTTTTCATATTGGTTCTTTATATACTTTGCTCATAATTCCTTTGGCTTTTGCCTTTCCTTCTTGATTGTAGGCTTTAAGGAAAAAACTATTCTTGATCTCAGGCTTTTTTGTGTTTGATTTGAAGTAAACATCTCTTACTCCAAATTTGTAAAGGTATTCTATTATTTTATTCTGTAAGTGTTAAAGCTCCTACTCTCCCTTCTTGATTCCTTCTTTCTCTTTCCATTTTCTTACTATTCACTCATATATTAGTGAGCATTTCTTCAATACCTATTGTATGTTCAATTTTGAGAGATACAGAGATGAAAGTTTCTGCCTTTGAGTGTCTTATGGTGCAGAAGAAGAAAGAAGTATCAGATGACAGTTGTATTACATTTCAATAACTGCCAAAATGGGTGTGCTCCATCTGTTGAACAGGGTGTCAGGGACATGTCAGGAATAGCATGTCCAGTGTCACACAGGCGGAAATGTCAAAGATAGGAGATAGAGTGAAAGATGTTCATAGGGAGTTTTGAGAACCTTTGAAGTTTCTATTAGTTTGGGCAGGTTAGCACCTGATCTTTTGCTGTCACAGGGCTACCAGAACCTTTGTTCCCGTACCTCATAAAAGAGGCCTTATCCTCCAGGGCAGTACTATATGGCCTGGAAGTTAATTTAACTTCTCTGAATTCTCTCTTTGCTCTAGGGACCTGAAGATTTTCCTTCCTTTCTTAAGAGGTGTGTGTGTGGGGTGTGTGTGTGTGTGTGTGTGTGTCTGTGTGTGTTTTGTGATGGAGAGTGGAGAGTCTACTCAGAATTTCTTTTGGAGGCATTCTTCTCAGATGTGGGTGTTTTCCTCTTAGAATTTATATAGTTTCTAGAAGGGGATTATCTGTGTCAACTCGGTATGTTTCATTACTGAAAGTAAAACTAGAACTACATGTTGTTTTTTCCAACCAGGCTGATTAAGTTCAGGGTTTATTCACAAAATTGGCTGCTGAATGCTTGGCTGCCCCATTCTCTGTCCATGTTATTTATTTAAGGCACTGAGATACTGTCTTTGATTACTGATAAGTGTGTGTAGTTTTTTAGGCTATTTCAGCATTCTTATATTTAATTATATTGCCATTGATTTGTAAGCAGTTGTCTTTTCAAACTCTGCATTTGCTTTTTTAATCCACCTTCCTTTCCTGAGATGTGAAGATTTTTTGAGTTGAACTCAGATGGGTTCTCTGGAAGCTTCCAGAAAAGTTCTGAAAACTGGCATTCTCACTAGTAGAGGGTCCAAATAGATATATTTTCACCATAATGAATATCCTTTATTTGAAAATGGATCTGACTTTTTTACATTAAATTATAATTAGAAGTAGCCTGTATTAAAGACTGTAATTGAAAAAATAAGACTAGGCTTTTTAGAAAGTTGCTTCTAAATTTTACCTTTGTATACTTAGGAAATCAAAACATTAATGTTAGGAGGGACCCTGTTCTAATAGGTTACAGAAATGTTCAAAATCCACAGAGGTTAAATGGCATGGCTACAATGAATAAGAGCTTGCTGGATTAGACTGAAGCTCTTGATAGCTGGCTTAATACCTTCCTCTTTCTAGTCTTTCACCTTGGCTTGACTGATTGTAAGTGTAGAAAATCTATGAAGCTTTATTTTCGAAGAGCTTCTGAAAGAAAAAAATGTCTGAGGATGCTAAGTATTTCCTATATAGGTAATGTATAGTTTGTATCAATGATATATAGTATGTTTTATCTTTATTTTAATTGTAGAAATGTGATTTCTCATTTCTTTTAGAACGTCCAGTTGCTGATAATGAGAGAATGTTTGATGTTCTTCAACGATTTGGAAGTCAGAGAAGTGAAGTTCGTTTCTTCCTTCGTCACGAACGCCACCCTGGCAGGGACGTGGGTAGGTAGCGTTCTGTGAACCATAACAGATATTTGAGCATGTGTTTTGTGCATTGCAGTAGCTGGGGGAGAGGTGACACGTGATGGGAAGCCAGGTAATTTGAGAGATGAAGGAAAGGTTAGAAAGTTGAAATATGGAAATGGAAGGAGACCCTCATTGTTACACAAAATTACATATAAGAGGTTGTGAGGGAATGGGAAAAAAACAAGGAGAGAAATGAGTTACAGTAGATGGAGTAGAGAGAGAAGATGGGAGGGGAGGGGAGGAGGGATAGTAGAGGATAGGAAAGGTAGCAGAATACAACAGTAGTACTAATATGACATTATGTAAAAATGTGGATGTGTAACCGATGTGATTCTGCAATCTCTATTTGGGGTAAAAATGGGAGTTCATAACCCACTTGAATCTAATGCATGAAATATGATATGTCAAGAGCTTTGTAATGTTTTGAACAACCAATAAAAAAAAAAGGGGGAAAAGAAAAGAAAGTTGAAATAGTGGGGATAGACTGTTTTTCTAAGACCTGTGAGTGGGGAGACAAAAGGATATGGTTTTGTTTGAAGGTGGGAGAAATTTGACTATTGTTTTTTAGGTGCATGAGAAGGAGGCAGTTGAGCAGGAGGTTGAAGTTCTGAGAGGGATGGAGTAGCTGGTAGTAAGACTTCTGAGGAGGTGCTTCCACAGCGCTGCTGGAGAGACTCCTCTTAGGCAAGAGGAAGGATCCCTTGAACACTAATAGAAAGAAAACTGGGGCAGCTGCAGTTAAATTTATGCATTTTGGGGGAGCAAATGAAGGGGTTTCTCATCTTGAAAATGGGTTTTCTCTGTGATGAGAAGTAAAGTCACCTGAAAGTGACAGTGGTGGACCTAGGGCAGCAATTGAAGCTATTGTGGAGAAGAGAAAAGTGTGTTTACTTGGGAAACCAGCCCTGAGGCCCACTGAAATGAGAGATGCTGAGACCATGTGTGGTTTTTCTCTAGTTGTACTTTAAAACTCAAGTGGTTTACGAGAGGAAAAGACAGTTGGATTGTTCCAAATTTGGGGTTTTGCCAGACAAACTCAATGGAAGCTCATGGGACAAGGGAGAATGTGGTATTGGCAAGGTGACATCTAACCTGGGTGGGGAAGAGGTGAAGATAGGAGGGGCAGTGGGGAAAGAGTAGATGGGGCCCAGAGATCGAAAGTCTCAATTTGATTAATGAGCTGGCATAGTAAAAGGAATCGAGATGGGTAGAAAGTTTGAATTTAAAATTTCAAAGGTACAACACTTTTAGGTGAAATCATCTCCGGTTGGACCCTGAAATGAGCCTGAATTAGAATGGAAAAAATTTTGGCTATAGAACTGAGAGGCTAGTTTTGGGGTAGTAGAATGTTCCAGAATAAAGGCAGGACTTGAAGCTAGAAAGAAAGTGGAGTCAGGTGATCACTTACTGACCAAGGGTTGTGACCAGGGTTTACAGATGATAGTAAGAAGGAGAGGGTAGAAGATAATACATTGGGTAGAGAGATATGAGCTGGAAATAGTCCTAGACATTAAAGGCATGGCCATCCCTAGGACCTTGGAGGTCTTGTAGTTTGTGGAAAAAGGAGCAGCTTCAGTTCTGGGATCATCAGGCAGTACTGTTCTCAGTGGGAATCCATGGGTAAAAGCCGGATTACTAAGTATTTCCAAAAATGGTAGAATTTACAAAAATGGAAAGTTAAGGACAATTTTCTTGGGATTAAGGATGTAGGTAATATGTTAATTAGTGGACTGTTGTTTTAATATAAGTGTCCATATGGCACCTGACTATTAAAAATGATTAAATTTAGAGGAGGGCACAGAATTGACCTAGGTCTTCTCTACTCTGGATGAGAAGTGCTGATACTTAGGGGTTAAGTGACGTCAGAGACTACACACCTAGAGGCAGAGCCAGGAGTGGAACCTGAGTCACCTTGACCAGGCTGACTTACGTGCCTTTCAGTGGTATCTGTATGCATGTTTTTTTCTTTAAGCTTTTTTTTTTTTTTAATTGGCATTTGAATCTTATTTTTTTCATTCTTTATTTACATTACTACATACATCCTTTTCTAGTTAATAAGTCGAATTTTGTCTGTTCATCTTCCAGTTGAAATATTTTGCTGTGTAGTACCGAGTAAATTATTAAATAGTCTCCCAATAGTGCAATATGCAATTTCAGCATGGTGTGTAATGTGAGACATGCAATCTGAAGATAAAAGAGATGTTTCACTTTGTTGCAAAACACCAGTGCCACACAGTGTTTAGATTGGGATAAAGCAGGATTGCTTTTCATTCTCCTGTAAGAAGGTGTTAATTTACCCTGTTTAGTCCAGACTTCTAGATTAAAAGGAAACTGTTACCATGTTTATGGCTATTGTTTATTATTTTTTCAATTGAACTTGGACCTATGACTTATAATGTGTATGAAATTAGTTTTAAAGCTCTTGCTTTAATTACGCAACTGCTTATGTTAAGGAAAAACTGGTTAAGTACTTTCTTCTTTGAGGCAGCAAAGAAAGTAATTATTCTTAAATTGTATTTGATTTTTTCTTGCAGAAATATTGTGATAGATTATCTGAGCTATTCCATTAGAGAATCAGCAATATTTAAAAAATAAAGCTAATATGTTAGAGTTATGTGTGTGTGTGATACTTGACTCTGAGGATGAATATGTTTATGTTTTGACATGAGAATTTTTGCTAAGCTTTTTGGCAAAAGACATTTGATTCAAAGAAATGTGAATTCTTGGAATAAAATTTAATAATTTTTAAAATTTAATAATTTTTCTAATTCAGGGAATTACAGGTATAGCTTAATTTATTTAAAAGTTCTCTTTTTTGATCTTATTTCTTATAACATGAATTAATTATTTTTCCTTTTATGATGCATTCTTATAACATGAGTTATAAATACTGTTAAGGTACAAAGATGGATCAGTTTAATTTTTAGTTATTTCTTTGAATGAAGCCCTTTTTGATTTCACTACTGAGTAGCTAAATTGAGAAGTAGATGAGTAACTATCAGCAGTTGACATGAATGACCCATAGTCTGAAGCATGTTAATTTTATCTATTTTTCCACTGTTCGTCTTGTGAATAGGTGTGATACTCCTTAGTGCTAGTAATTATTCACAGTTCTATGTAATTGATTTTCCAAAGTAGGCTGGTGTAAAATCTTAACTCCATTGTTATTAGAATATATTTTAAGTGTTCATTCAACTTAAGTATCAAAGAACAACAATAACAGAACTCTCAAATGAAATACTGACAAAAGAGTATTTGTCAACTAGTGTTAATGCATAGTTTTTGAATTTTGTGCTTAGTGAGCGGACCAAGATCTCAGGATCCAAGTCTGAAAAGAAATGGTGTAAAAATTCCTGCTGAACATCGAAGAAAGGAGAATGGCGTAAGTGGTTGTTTTTATACTAATAATATATGCAACAGTATTACTTTTTTAACCTTTAAATCTTAATCACTGTTACTTTGTTAATAGTGGTTAAGAATGGGCCTTTTTAAAGGTTATTTTAAATTTTATGGAAATTTTTAATGATTTCTACATGGCTATCATATAAGTTAGATGCTGAATATATTGTAAATTTGTAACAAAATAAATGCAGAACAAGTTCAAGGAAGTATTTTTTTCCTTTGATTTTTTTTTTTTTGTTGCTAAAAATCACTTTTGGAAAAGTAGAAAATTTATGAGAATGCTCTGGCTATTGTTTATGAATTTAAGCGAGTATCTCAGTATACCTGGAAGATGTTTCTTTTTAGAGCTCAAAAATTTTAATTCCATTAGGGATTAGCTAAAATTACCTTTCTCCACTTTATAGCAAATTTACATTAGAATGTAGATTATGTAAAAATTATTTTAAAACTCTGTTAAAGTATAATTGACACGCAATAAACTGCACATATTTGAAGTGTACAATTTGATGCGTTAGACGCCAGATTCAGTCCCCAGTACTGCTGAAAAAAGTGCATAATTTAAGTTGTGGCATACATATTACCTATGAAGCCATCACTAGAATGATGATAATGAAAGTATCCAGCACCCCCAAAAGTTTCTTCATATCTTTTTATAATTCATTCCTTATGCTTCCATCTCAGTCTTCAAGAAATTTTAGTGGGTCAGTTTATTGTCACTACAAATTAATTTTATCAAATGGAATCATCTGGTATCTACTCTTTTTTATTTCACTCAGCATAATTTAGGTTTATTCACATTGTTGCATGTAGCAATAGTTAATTCCTCTTTCTTGCTGAGAGGTGGTATTCTGTTGTCTGGATATAGCACAATTCTTTTACCCTTTTGGATTGTTCCAGTTTTGGGCTATTTTACATGAAGCTGCTGTGAATATTTGGGTATAAGTCTTTATGTGACAAATGCTTTTAATTCTTTTGAATAAATACTTAGTGGAATAGTTAATCGTATAGTAGGTGTATATTAACTTTCTAAGAAAGTGCCAAATTGTTCTCAAAAGTGATTGTATTTTGTTACATTCCAACCAATGGTATCATCAGTCTTTTTAATTTTAACCATTCTAATATATGTGTAATAGTATTGCATTGTGGTTTTAATTTATATTTCTCTAAAGAATAATGATTTTGGGCATATTTTCATATGCTTATTTGCCCTCCTTAGATCTTCTTTGATGAAATATTTGTTAAACTCTTTTATTCATTTGTTTTCCTTATTGAGTTGTTTACATTCTTGTTGAGTTTGAGAGTTCTTTATAGTCTAGATCCAAAATTTTTATCAGATGTTTGGTTTTCAATTTTTTTTTTCCAGCAAGTGACTTGTCCTCCCTCTCCCCACTCCTCACAGTGCTGCTTGCTGATCAAACCCAGATATTTGTGCCCTCCTGTCCCGCTTTTGAGGCTGGGGTGGGATCTTATGCTATTGCCCAGGCTAGTCTTGAACTCTGGATTTAAATGATCCTCCCACTTTAGCTTCCCAAGTAACTGGGATGGCAGAGGCATGCCAGCATGGTGGTTTGTCTTTTTTTTTTTTTAAACAAACAACAACAACAAAAAAACTCCCAGTGCCTTGTTGAAGAACAGAAGTTCTTAATTTTGGTGAAGTACAGTTGATTTCCTTTCTTTTTTTTGTAGCAGGAATTGAACCCAGGGGTGCTTCCAAGCCACATGCCCAGCCATTGTTATGTTTTATTTTGAGACAGGGCCTTGCTAAGTTGCTTAGGGCCTTGCTAAATTGCTGAGGATGGCTTTGGACTTGCGATCCCCCTGCCTCAGCCTCCTGAGCTGCTGGGATTATAGGCCTACCAAAGTGCCTGGCTTTTTTTTTTTTTTTTTTTTTTTTTTTAATGGAGCATACTTTTGATGTTGTACCTACTCTTTACCTAAGCAAGGTTACAGTTATTTTTCTTTTGTTTTCTTCTAGAAGTTTTGTACTTTTAGGTTTCATGTTTAAATCTATTATCACTTTAAAATTAATATTTGAATGAGCATCAGTGTTCATTTGCTTTTTGCATATGGATATTCAGTTGTACAAGCAATATTTTTTGAAAAGCCTTTCTTATTTGCTTTTGGACCTTTATCAGTTGCCCCAGGAATTTGTGGTTCTGTTTTGTTCTTTGTATTTGTTTCATTGATTTACTTGTCTGTCTTGACATTAGTTCTACACTGTATTGGTTATTGGTACTTCATAAGTATTCAAATTGGGTAGTGTAAGTTCTCCAACCTACTTACCAATTTGTTTTGGCTATCCTAGGTACTTTGCACTTCCATATGAATTTTAGAATCAGTTTATCAACTTTTACAAAAATGCTTGCTGGCATGTGGATTGGAATTCGGTTGCTCTAAAGATCAGTTTGGGGCCAGGCACAGTTATATGCATCTATAAAACCCAGTAACTATGGATGCTGAGGCAGGAGGATTGCAAGTTCAAATTCAAGGCCAGCCTGGGGAACTTAGGGAGACTCTGCCTCAGAATAAAAAGTACAAAAGTTTGGAGATATAGGTCAGTGGTAGAGTATTCCTGGGATCAGTCTCCAGTATAGCAAAGAAAAAAAAATTGTAAAGAATTGCCATATTGATAATACTGAATGTTTCAGTTTATAAACATGTATATCCATTTTTTTAGGTCTTTCAGCAGTGCGTTGAAATTTTTTATTGTTTAAGATTGTTTAAGTCTTGTACATCTGTTAAATGTATCCCTGTATACTTCATTTTGAAGTTACTGTAAATGATATTTAAATTTTTTCAATATTGTCTGTCAGTAAAAGCAGTTAAACTTCTTCCTTACCAATCAGGATTCGGTTTATTTCTCATTTTTATTGCACTGGCTAGATACTATAGGGTAGTGTTGAATAGAGAGTGGATTTCCAACTACCAAACAGTTGGTAGTTTGACATGATAGGTTACCTAAAGATAACCTAGTGATACCTAGTGATAACCCATTGTATCTTGGATTTTTTTTAGTGCTAATATATTTTTAAGTGATGTTCTGATGATTGTATTCTAGGTTTGCTGCCATTGTCCCAGTACTGTGTTTAAAATGAGCAAACATTACAATCCTAATATAAATTAACTATAGAACAAGTAATTCTAAATTTTTCCATTTATTTTCCTAACTTAAAAGATTGTTGGTATGTATATTAGTATGCCTTACATCTTAAGTCATTGTGGTGAATATGAATGTAAAAATTAATGGTCTGTTTAACATTATGAAAAAAGTGGCTAACTGATATTGTCATGATTGGTTCAGATGAAGCTTATAAATAGATGTTTGGGGAGGACTCTTTGTGATCATCTAATAGTAATTTGGATTGTATGTATTTGTAGGTTCATAGTCCTAGAATGGACCTGACTCTTGCTGAACTTCAAGAAATGGCATCTCGACAGCAGCAACAGATTGAGGCTCAGCAACAAATGCTGGCTACGAAGGTAATGTCTTATTTTCAAAGATCTAATAGGTTACTATTGTTAATGTGTATGAAAAGCTGCTTGTGGTCTGTTAAATCCAAAGTGTTTCATTTTGCAGAAGTCTTTGTGTCATCCCTGTTATTAAAGATCTTCCTAATCCCTAATTTTGATCAAAGTTAACCATCTTGTGTGGGTTTCAGTAACATAGGAAAGTCATAAAGAGCTTTTCACCTTGCCACTAGGATCTAACCTGGCCTGTAGCAGGAGTAAGTTTTACAGATGCTGACACTGTCCCCTTATGCTGCTTGGCACCAATAAGAGACTGCTTCCTTAATTTGGGGACATTACCCACAAACTAATCTTAGTCCTGTCCTTGAATGAGGAAAATTATTTTAAGAAGTTTCTTCATTACCATCAAAACCATTTTCACTGTTGCTTCTCCTGCGTAGGCTTCTAGTCTAAACCAGATACCATCAAACTTTTCTTGTTAAAGAGCTATATAGTTAAGCCAGGTGCGGTGGTACATGCCTGTAATCCCAGCGGCTAGGGAGGCTGAGGCAGGAGGATCACAAGTTCAAAGCCAGCCTCAGCAAAAGCAAGGTGCTAAGCAACTTAGTGAGACCCTGTCTCTAATGAAAATACAAAATAAGGCTGGGGACATGGCTCAGAGTTCGAGTGCCCTGGAGTTCAATCCCTGATACCCAAAAAGAAAAAAAAAAGAGCTACATAGTTAAATATCTTAGGCTTTGTAAGCTATGGCTGCCTCTGTACTAGTTACTCAACTTTGCTATTCAAGCAGCCACAAATGGGTGTGGCTGTGTTCCAGTAAAATTTCACTTACAAAAATAGCAACTGAATTTGGCCATCAGGCTGTAGTTTGCAAACCCCTGGTCTAAACACTCAGTATCCTTAGCCAGCGAGTCTTTCAGTGACTGAAGTAGATAGTTGGTAGTTTGACATGAAAGGTTACCTAGTAGGCTTTGAAGTAATAAGGATTTTTTTTCTCCCCGAAGTGCAGGATTTGAATGCAGCGCCTTGCACATGGTAGGCAAGCTCTCTACCACTGTGCTATATCCCCAGCCCTGGTCAGGAATTTTTTCTTTGCTTTTGCAGTGCTAGGGATTGAATCCAGGGGTGCTCTACCACTGATACACATCTATGCCCTTTTTGTTTTTTTATTCAGAACAAGGTCTTGCAAGTTGCCCAAACTAGCCTTGTAATTTTTCTTCTTTAGCCTCCTAAAGTGCTGGCATTATAGGCATGTGCTGTTGTGCCCAGCTAGCCAGGGATTCTTCAAGGCAATTGTCAAAAAATGTACATTTTCTATTTCATTTAATCCTCAGTACAGTAACTAGTTACTATCTATCATATCCATTATATAAAGAAAGAAACAGATTTGTTTTCTTGGTGAAGCTATATAATTTGCCCAGGTAATATGGCTAAGCTTGGGTTTGAATCTAAACTCAAATCCACATCCTGTGCATTTAACTGCTTTCCCATTCTGTGCATTTAACTGCCTTCCCATTCAGCATGAGTTTCTTCTTAAAGTTGTAACAAAACTTTATGAAAACTAGTTCAAAGATTACTGCTTGTTTGCTATATTAGAGCCACTTGGTTAAAAAATGTTGTTTTTAGAGATTCTGAGGTGGGTTCAAGAGTGTCCGTGTTGAACAAACCTCCAGGGTGATTTTGATGGCAGCATATAGTTTACATAGTAAGGGTAGAACAGTGTTATAGGTACACCTTAATCTCAGCATCCAAGGATTGTGGTTAGATGATTTTGAAGTTAGTGGCATACCTGTTTAAAATGATATGCCTGATTGTTGTTTTTTTTTTTAATCATCTTTAGGAACAGCGCTTGAAGTTTTTAAAACAACAAGATCAGCGTCAACAGCAACAAGCTGCGGAGCAGGAGAAACTAAAGAGGCTAAAAGAAATAGCTGAGAGTCAGGAAGCCAAGCTAAAAAAAGTGAGAGCACTTAAAGGCCACGTGGAACAGAAGAGGCTAAGCAATGGGAAACTTGGTGAGTTGTTTACAGTAGGTTTGCTTTAATACCAAAGGCTACATGTTAAGCTGTTTCAGCGTAAGAAATCAATTTGGTGTAAAAAGTTTACTTACATTTGTAGTAAATGAATCTTTGTAGATAACCTTAAAAGGAAATTTTTTTTTTAAAGCATAATTCACTTCAGTTTTGATATTGCAAGCTCCTCTCAATTGAATCCAGCACTGGATGTTATCAATAAAGTTTTTAAATTACCTCTGGAAAATATGGTAATTTTTTTCTTTATTTCTTGACTAAGAATTTGATGAAAAAAAAATAATTTGTTGAAGATCAGGAATTTTATTTATATAAAAGCTCTATCTATTACTATACAATTTTAATTAAAATGTTTGTGGTCCAGTAGCTTCATCTACTATTACGAAGTTGAGAATAAAAGTCCTGAAGTCTGCAAATTCTACAAATGTCTGCACTGAGATAGAAGCATAGACCTTTTAGAGTTGTCTGTGTTGATTTTGGTGGCTTTCGAAAAGAAATAGGTTGATTTTAGGGCATTTTGAAAGATTACTTACTGTTACAAAATTTATTGTAAAGACTGATTGCCTGGGAAGTTGTCCATTCTTTTTCTTTTCAACTCTGATTATTGTTCTCTACCTAGTGGAGGAAATTGAACAAATGAACAGTCTGTTCCAGCAAAAACAGAGGGAACTCGTTCTAGCAGTGTCAAAAGTAGAGGAACTTACAAGGCAGCTGGAGATGCTCAAGAGTGGCAGGATTGACGGCCACCATGACAACCAGTCAGCTGTGGCTGAGCTGGATCGCCTCTACAAGGAACTGCAGGTACACCATAGCTGCTTACTAAATGCAGTATGAGCTCCTTTCCAGAAACAGAGTTGTCTATAGAAGTGGCAGGAAGTGTTAGATTTTAGCTGCTTTCCTTAAGTCAGGGGAGGAGGGGGACCTAAACCCCAAAGAATCCAGAATAAACTTTATGGTACCTCAGACAGGAAACTTGAGGCATAACCACAGCCAGTGGTCTAGCACAGATGTCACTTAATTTTAAACCAGGAGATGAAGTGGAGGACCTTACATTTTTAGAAATTATATAATAGTTAACCATGTGATTACCTGTTGGAGAAATTTTCTTCTATTCCTTGTCTGTCTGTATTTTTCCTCTGTGTTTTATTCAGTTAAGGAACAAATTGAATCAAGAGCAGAATGCCAAGCTGCAACAACAGAGGGAGTGTTTGAATAAGCGCAACTCAGAAGTGGCAGTCATGGATAAGCGTGTTAATGAGCTGAGGGACCGGCTGTGGAAGAAGAAGGCAGCACTGCAGCAGAAAGAAAATCTACCAGTGAGTGGCTGTTGGGACGTGGGCTGGGGGAGGAGGAGAAAGATGACCAGGCAAGAGAGGTCAGTTTTTCATAAGCAACTTCTTCGGAATCATTCCACAGTGTGTCCTCAGAAAAGAGATGGTATTCTTGGATTCCTAAAAGATAATCCGTTGCTTTTTTACTTTTTAACATTTTTACCTGTGTATCTTGCTTTTCCCGCTAATACTTCTAATAAAATGTGGTGATAGTTCATTGTGGAGTATTTTTGTTTATGACATTCTTGTAGACTCTATGGCCAAATTCTGAGAGTGCTCGTTTAGAAAAACTAGGAAAATTCCACAGCTTTTTCTGAGTTTGATCCATGTGATACTAATACTGAAACGCCTGTGCTTTTTTCCTTAAGGTTTCATCTGACGGAAATCTTCCTCAGCAAGCGGTGTCAGCCCCGAGTCGAGTGGCTGCAGTAGGTCCATACATCCAGTCCTCTACCATGCCACGGATGCCCTCAAGGCCTGAACTGCTTGTGAAGCCAGCCCTTCCTGATGGTTCCTTGGCCATGCAGGCTTCAGAGGGGCCAATGAAGATACAGACGCTGCCCAATATGAGATCTGGGACCTCGTCACAAACTAAAGGTAAAAGTGGATGATTTCCAAGTTCTTACACAACTTAGCTCTTCCCCATCACCACTCTTGTTTTTCCAAAGTTTTAAAAAAAGAATTGTCTATATCCTTGTTCGTGTTTGAAAATCCCTTTGTATTCTTTTCTAGTACAGTACGTTTTTTTTTTTTAAACCATAAACAATATAGTTCTATTCAGGAAATGAAATAAAATAACATCTAGAATTGTTTTGGGAAGTTCCTTCATGTTACTGAGGAAATTTTGATCAGATGTTAATAACTCAAGAACTTTTTTTTTTCAAGGCAAACTATCATATATAAAAATGCTATTGTCATCTTTATAGAATTTGAGATTGTGAATTCATTCTCTTGGTGAATGGTGTTAGATGTCCATATGTGCTTTTGCATGGGTATTTGCCTGCTGATAGTTTTTAGAAGGTAAACACAGTGGGAGTTCAAAAATAAAAATAACAAGACTCCTTGCTTTAGTAATCTTTGCATTCTGTGTAGTTCTTATGACACATGGGAGGTACAAGCCAGAGTTTTATAATGAAAGGAAAAAATGAACAGAGTTGTTGGAAGTAGGATTAAAAACATCCTTCATCTTTATCATTCAGATACATGGAAGCAAAAAGCAATAACCAGTGTTGTCTTTTATTTTCCTCTAACCTTTGTTATATGCAAACAGTATCTATAATTATTGATTATTTTGCCGTAATTACTGCTATGAAGCAATAGTGCCAGGTACTCTGGATTTTATTGTAGGAAGAGTTATATTTATTTTGTTTTGTTTCTATAAGAAACAATAAAAGCCATGGCATTTGAAATTTAGATGCCAGTCAGTGTAGAGGAACTTGAATACACTGATTTGAGAAAAACTGGTTGAAGTCATTGGTTAAAAGTCCATATTTTTGCCTTTCTGTTGTGCACAAATCACTTAAGATATTGCCTATAAGGTGAATTTATGTTGCTGGATTGGAAATTGGCTTCTCAGTGATGATGATGTTTTCTTACCTCATTAAAAAATAATGAGTCCTTGCTGATTCAAGTAGACTGTTTATTTGCTGTAACTAATTTTAAATTGCTTGAGTAAGGTGGGAAAAGCTCAAATTAGAAATATAAAGTCTAATGCAATACTATCTGAAGAAATTTACTGGAATGTTTTGAGTCTGGAATTTAAAGGTGTTTTTAGAGATTAAAACTCATAGCAGTAAAAGTGTTTTTAGAATGTGGAGTTATTTGTAGTTGCTTTTGTACATTCTAGGCTCTAAAATCCATTCAGCTGGCCCTGATTGGAGCCCTTCAAATGCAGATCTTTTCCTGAGCCAAGGCTCTTCTGTACCTCAAAGTGCTGGGAATGCCCTGGACCAAGGTAAACATGCTGGTTAAAAGTAAAACTAGCATTAATAATCTTCTTGTATTAATAATCTTTGCATTCTGTGTAGTCCCCAGATACCTGGGGAGGTGCATGCCAGAGTTTTGTAATGGAAGGAAAAAAATGAAAGAGTTGTAGAAAGTTTATTTCTGTTGCTCTTGAACATTATGTTTTGGTCATGTCAAAGGTACTGTGTTTTTTCCTAGGTGGTTCATTTTCTAGCATTGTGAGAAGGGACACTTTTAACAGTAATTAGTTTATTTCCAGATACCATCATTTAACTGAGAAACCAAGATACTATCATTGTAGTGTTCAGTTTATTCTTCTATCAACTTAAAATAGGAAAGCATTTAGTGGGTATAGAATTTCACAGAAATCTAGGCAATAGATACTTATTAGCACATTTATTGCTAACAGTTTGAAGATCACCATGTATTTTTTCTGTCTTCAGCTGATGATGGGGAAGTTCCACTGAGGGAAAAAGAGAAGAAAGTGCGTCCTTTCTCAATGTTTGACACAGTGGACCAGTGTGCTGCCCCACCCCCCTTTGGCACACTGAGGAAAAACCAGAGCAGTGAAGATATCTTGTGGGATGCTCAGGTACTTAGGAATGTTCTGTTTTTTTAAAACTTAATGGTAATTCTATAACATGTTTTTTAAGAAGGAGAAAGCAGAAGAAATAAAATGTATTAAAATAGAGCATGCTGGTTTTTAAATTCTATTGCTTGAATTATTTGTGATCTCCCTGTATATTGTAGGATGGCTGACATGTACTTTTGGGTCATATTTTGTGTAATTCTTTATAAAATCATAATTGTGTTGAAGAACACCATTTTTTTTTTTTTTTTTAATTCAAGTATCTTTCTTTGAAATTTGGAACTGAGGTTATATCAAGTGCTTTTATGGTGAATCTGCTGCAACCCCATAGGTCTTAACCTTGGATAAGCAGGTTATTGGTGAATGCTGCAAGTTGGGTGTTGTTTAACCACAATAGCATAGATTGCAGGTAGTTCTTATGAACAAGAATGACTAATTTTTTGGTTCAGCCTATGAATATGAAAGGTGGTAAGTAAGAGTTTTCAGGTGGGCACTTACAGTTGCCCAAATAAGAAGGAAGTCATGGAGAGTGGGAGTGTATTTCTAGGTCCCTTATTAAATATGATCAAATACAGATTTAAAACTTTTTAATGATTTTAAAACGTAGAGTTAATATTTTTACAGTGTATGTTTATATTTCTAAAGTTAGATTATCTAGAATATCATATGTACTCAGCTATTACAATGTTTTAACTGGCTGTGTGTGTGTGTGCACATTACAGACTGCAAATAAAAATGCGGTGAAAGTACCACCTCCTGTTCCTACAAAACCAAAACAGATCAATTTGCCTTATTTTGGACAAACCAATCAATCACCTTCTGACATTAAGCCAGATGGAAATCCTCAACAATTGCCAACAGCTGTTACATCCATGGGGAGTAAACCCAAACCAGCAGGGCAGCAGCCAAGGGTGCTGCTGTCTCCCAACGTACCTTCAATTGGCCAAGATCAAACCCTTTCTCCAGGATCTAAGCAAGAAAGTCCACCTGCTGCAGCCGTCCGGCCCTTCACTCCCCAGCCTTCCAAAGATACCCTTCTTCCAGCCTTCAGAAAACCTCAGACTGTGGCAGCCAGCTCTATATATTCCATGTATACACAGCATCAGGCTCCAGGAAAAAACTTCCAACAGGCTGTGCAGAGTGCACTGACCAAGACGCATACCAGAGGCCCACACTTTGCAAGTGGTAAGGTTCTTGGTCTTATTTTCACTTGCATAGATGTTGTGCTTACATCCTCCACCAGAGCTGCCAGTTGTCAGCATACAGTAAAATAACTGGTCTCTATTTTGACTGACTCTGGTGTTCTGAGTTGTAATTGTGTTTCCTACTGTTAATTGGGAGTTTTAACAGAGTGACTGCTATATGTCAGTTACTGCACTAGGCACTGAAGATGAGAGGGGCAGTCCTAGTTCTAAAGGAGCTCAGAGGAGAGTGGGAGATATATACACACAGGAGAGAGCATGCAGAAAGTTGTGTCTTCACTGTAGCTCTGGCTACATGCTTTTGGTGGATTGAAGATGACACAACTACCCTGTTTTTAAAATTTTTTATTTTTATTGTTTAGTTGTCAGTGGACCTTAATTTTATTTATATGTGGTGCTGAGAATTGAACCCAGTGCCTCACATAGGTTAGGGAAGTGCCCTATCACTGTGCCACAACCCCAGCCCGTACACTGTGTTTTTAAAAAACACTACTGTATTTAAAGTTATTTTTATGAGGACACACCACTAATGAAATATAAAAAGATAACAAGGACTGGAAGTGTAGCTCAGTTGTAGAATCCTTGCCTAGCATATTCAAGACCCCCGTACCAAAAGGAAATAAACCTAATAAAAACAAAATAAGATAGTTTGTGTTAAACGTACACAAGCTGGACATTTGTTTATTCTTTCTAAATCATTATTTATAGGACTAGAATAAAATTGACCATGTTTTAATTAATTGCAAATGGCTTTCTAGTCATGAAATAAGCATGTAATTGTGGCCTAAGATGTCCTAACAAAAATTAGCCAAAAATCTGTATATATGCTATGTCTTACTCTTATCATGAATCTTTGTTGATGACTGCTAATGTGATAATTTGGGAATTAACTAAATTTGATAGTATGTTAAAGGGGCAATATCTTTGGTAAACACAGTGGTTCTTTAATAATTTTTTAAGGTAAGTATGATGTTTCACATTGGTTCATTTTTGAAAGATGGGGTATTATATGTTTAGAGTTAGTTTGGACAGAGGATTACTGATTTTCATCGGTTCTAAGTTTTTTTCACATTTTGATATTTTAGGTTTGACTGCCAGTCAGTGATTTCTTATAATTGGCCATATTTTCTTTCTTACTGTTTTGTAAAATAATGGTCCATGTTATAGTTAATGGGGATTTTGATTCTATAATAGGTTTATTATGCAAAGATGAAACCCTTGTTTTGTCTTTTGTTCTTTAAAGAAATTAGTTGTGCTTGAGAGAATATAATGTAACTGTGAAATTAAAAGCGGCCTACTTGTTATTTGTTACTTGCCAGTTCTGTGTGATTAATAGTAACCAGGATTTTTATTTTTTTCCTTTTCCATTAGTATATGGCAAGCCTGTGATTGCCACTGCCCAAAATCCACAGCAGCATCCAGAGAACATTTATTCCAACAGCCAGGGCAAGCCTGGCAGTCCTGAACCTGAAACAGAACCTGTTTCTTCAGTTCAGGAGAACCATGAAAATGAAAGAATTCCTCGACCACTCAGCCCAACCAAATTACTGCCTTTCTTATCTAATCCTTACCGAAACCAGAGTGATGCTGACTTAGAAGCCCTACGAAAGAAACTGTCTAATGCACCCAGACCACTAAAGAAACGCAGCTCTATTACAGAGCCAGAGGGTCCTAATGGACCAAATATTCAGAAACTTTTGTATCAGAGGACCACAATAGCTGCAATGGAGACCATCTCTGTCCCATCATACCCATCTAAATCATCCACCTCAGTGACTGCCGGCTCAGAAAGCCCCACAGAAATTCCGAATCCATATTTACATGTGGAACCAGAGAAGGAGGTGGTCTCTTTGGTTCCTGAGGCATTATCCCCAGATGATGTGGGGAGTGCTAATACAGAGAACAGTGACATGCCATCTCCTTCCCCTGCCCTTGATTATGTGCCTGAAGGAGTCACAGACAGCAGCCCAAATCTCCAGAATAATGCGGAGGAACCAAACCCAGAGGCTCCCCATCTGCTTGAAGTGTATCTGGAGGAGTACCCCCCATACCCACCTCCGCCCTACCCATCTGGGGAGCCCGAAGGGCCTGGAGAAGACTCTGTGAGCATGCGCCCACCTGAGATCACTGGGCAGGTCTCTCTGCCTCCTGTGAGTAATGTGGTGTCTCATGACCATTTTGGGAGTCTTACCTTGTCACTCTCTTCTAGGTGGTTGTATTTTTCTTCAGTTTGCCTTTTAATTTTATAATCCCTTAGTACAGAATGGATCTTATCAAAATGCAATATGTTAAGAATAAAGAACATTTTAATGTCTTAGAACCTGTTTCTTTGTGAAGGAAACAGTTTTGTTTTTTTTTTTTTTTTATCCCTGCAGATACCACATATGCTATTTCTCCTGTAGCTGATACCATATATTAGGGAAGAAACACTGGACTGGAAAGACCTAAATTTGAATTTGATCACTGGCTTAGCTCTGTGAGATCTGGCAGACAGTATAACTTTCTCATTATAGTATCACTCATTCAAACTTTTATTTTTTTGGCAGTGAAAAAAAATTTTAATGAAATGTTAGATAAAACCTCCATCTTAAAAGTAAAAGATTGGAAGGGTTGTATGAAGTGAGGAAACTGAGAGGGTGGGTGGCCACCTCTTTAGCTTTTTTCTCTCTTTCAGTATAGTTTAAGAACCTGACAAACACCAGAATCCTTAGGTTCTTTTAAGCTATTCTAAAACTCTGTTTTGGCTTAGAAATGCCTTCCAAATATTAAGCTTTTGTTTGGAAGTTTTCTTGTCACTTTGAAGTAGGTGAGAGAGAATAACAGTTCCAGAAAAGTCTAAATAAAGTTTTCTTTTTCATAGTTTAATTGGAAGTCATTTTGTTTGCACAGAAGAAATAGGATGCTGAGCCATAAATTTAAATGTGGTTAAAAGCAAAATAGCATTTAAAAATGATTTTTTGTAAGTGTTCTTTATGTTTGATCCCTTATTATTTCTTTTAGCTGTGATAGCATTCAAAGATAAGCTTTGTCAAAAGTTACTTTACAATAAATATTTGCTTAAACATGTAATGTAGTAAACTTTTTTTATTACTATAGAGGTTAGGAGAAAAAAGTTATAAAAAATTAAAAGTTAACATTTTTTAAACAACCCTATACCTTCAAACTTCTAAGACTCAATTCTCATTTGAGCTTTAAATGTGAGAAAAGGAAGAGGAAATTTAAGCCAGACTGAAGCTCAACCAACCCATACTCCAGCTTTTTGTCATGTCTCTCCTTATTGTTGTTGTGTCAGTATAATTCACATTTTTGAGAAAGAGAAAGGAAACCAAAGTTTGTAAAAGTATCATACTTCTTTTGAAGATTGTTATTTTCTTCCTAGGAAAGGGACTTACCCTTTTCTTCTTGTTTTAAGTGAAGTAGATATTGCTGTATTGTCCATTCTTTAAAAGTGGGTAGCTAGCTACTTGCAATGTGCAACTTACGAAGGGTATTTACAAAGTCATATTGGTGACACTTATTTTAAAGAACAACATTTATCCATTACACTTTTGAGAGTTACAGCGTTTGCCTCCTATGTTTTTCAAAACTCAGTGGTTTTCCACATCTGAGATAAAATGAAAGAGAAGTATGTATAGTATATTTATCACACCTGAGGAAACATTTCCACTTTGTTGGATGTGCTTAAGGAACCTATTTTACAGAATGTTAGGTTTTTGTCTTTAAAATGCCTTTTTAAAAAAATATCCTTATTAAAATATTTTAAGACTTGTAGGATTCCTCCTTGGTATGTATAATAACTATTAATCTTTATTATTTAGCTTACTAATAGGCTTTTGCCTGAGGAGGCATTATGGTATGAAATGATTAAGAGGAAGGGTTTTGGGCTGGGGATATAGCTCAGTTGGTAGAGTGCTTGCCTTGAATGCACAAGCCCCTAGGTTCAATCCCCAGCACCACACACACACACACACACACACAAAAGGGAAGGGTTGCAGCAAAACCAACTTACCTGGATTTGAATTCCAGCTCTGCTGTTTGCTCGCTGTGTGCCTTAGTTTCCTTTTATATAAGTATATGTTAGCAATTATATTTCTGAGCTGCATTGTTGCTAATTGAAGGGTGTGGGTCTTGATGTACTCTATTAAGAGACCAATCTTGGCTAGTTTTGAAACTTGAAGAAAGTCACCGTCTTCAGATTATGTGCTTAGTTTATGAGTTCATGTTATATTTACAGATGTGCTTCCATTAGGTTTTATAGTTAAGTTCCTCCCACTTTATTGCATAGGTGTTCACACTTTGTGAAAAATTATTTAGCTATATATATTGATTGGTGTACTTTCCTGAATAATAATGTTATATTTGAATAAAATGTGCTTATATTTATATATGCATATACAGCTGAGCTCATTCTACCCTTTTGGTGGTGGTATCTTGCTTAATTTTCCATGCATTTCCTTTGCAGGGCAAAAGGACAAACTTACGTAAAACTGGCTCAGAGAGGATTGCTCATGGAATGAGGGTGAAATTCAACCCTCTTGCTTTACTCCTAGATTCATCTTTGGAGGGAGAGTTTGACCTTGTACAGAGAATTATTTATGAGGTATGGCTATAATTAGTAATTTCCTAAATGTGACTTGTTTTAAAGCTCAAAATAGAAAGCTACAATGGAGAAATCGTATTTTTAAATTTCCTTTTTGAGACTGGGGCTCTGGGGAAGAACTTTTGAGTGTATGCTCTAAAATAGCCTATTCTGTTTTAAAAGCATGACTAAAATTTTGATAATGCAGAAGTTCAATTTTCACTTGTTTTCTCTAGGGTACTTTTTCTTTCTTGGGGAGATCATTATTCTCCTTTAAAATTGATTATGTATGTATTTTTACTGTATGGTATTAAATTACTGATGTTCCTACTTTTCAGAAGCCTACTATTTAAAATATTTTTAGTTCACTTTTTTTTTTCTTTCCATAGCAAATGTAGCTTCTACTTAGAAACTAATTTGTGGTGGGAAGTTAGGACTATAAATAAACAAAAATGACTATAAGGATATAGTTTCTGGTACTTCTTCAGTTTTTTTTAAAAACTTTATAGTGAGTGCTGTGCCTACTTATGTGGCTATTCTTTTTTCTAGAATTGTTCTTAATACAGATTTCTTGGCTCCTGTAGGTTTTAATTAGGATTTTAAAAAAAATCCCATAGAAGTCTATTTCTGTTCTCTTGACCCTGAGGAGCCAGTTAGCGTGACAAGATACATTGGAGTGATGCTTCCCTCTTGTTGACGTTACAGGTTGATGACCCTAGCCTGCCCAATGATGAAGGCATCACAGCTCTCCACAATGCTGTATGTGCAGGCCACACAGAAATCGTTAAGTTCCTGGTACAGTTTGGTGTAAATGTAAATGCTGCTGATAGTGATGGATGGTAAGATTTTTCCTTTAAACTCCAAACTACAGTTGGGGGTAAAAGCACTGTTTTAGTGCTGTTGGAAGGCAAAAATTACATTCCTCAATATTGTATAGCTGATTGTCATTTGCTGGAGAAATGTGCTATTTTTGAGGAATAAGCATGTCCTTATTAACAGTCATCTCATTCCAATAATGGAAGCAGATGGGGTTTTTAAAAGTTTAATAAATAATCAAGATAAGAAATATCACAAAAGATTTTAAGAGGTTACATCATCCCATATTTACTGTAGCATTTTAGTTTTAAAGACTTTTAATGTCAAAAACAAGTTATTATGAAAAAGTAATTTATGGGGCTGGAGTGATTTATAGCTCAGTGGAAGAGTGCTTGCCTAGCATTTGTGAGACACTGGGTTCGATTCTCAGCACCAAATATAAATAAATAAAATAAAAGGCCAACAACAACTAATATATGTGTGTGTGTGTGTGTGTGTGTGTGCGCGCGCGCGCAGGCAGATATAATTTATACATGTGTGCTTATGGTATTAAGTATGCATGTATAAATTGCATGCAGAACATATATATAAATTTGAATTAGGTTCAGATCATTCCATTAAGAGATTTAAGTAACCATGTGTTCATTTATTATGATTGTCTTCCTCTTGTTAGACATTTAAATTGTTTTGCAATTTTTTTTTTGTCATTAATGTTATAAATAATACTTGGAGAAGCATTTTGGTTGCATTTTTTAAAAGAATGATATAAAAATATGTGCCCACTGTGGGAAATATACAAAATAGAGAAATGAGAAGAGGAAAATAAGCTGTCTGCACCTCTGCAGTCTGCAAATAAACACCATTAATATTTCAATATATTTCCTTTAAGCTTCTTTTGTTGTTGGTGATGGTGCTGGAGATTGAACCTGCAACCTCATGCATCTTAAGCATACATTCTACCTACCTTGCCCAGCCCTCAAACTATTTTTTATATACTTTAAAAAAAATGTAGTTAAGACCTGCCGGGCATGGTGGTGCACACCTGTAATCACTGCAGCTTGGGAGGCTGAGGCAGGAAGATCGAAAGTTCAAGGCCAGCTTCAGGCCAGCTTTGACAATTTAGTGAGACTCTAAGCAATTTAGCAAGACCCTATCTCTAAATAAAATATAGAAAGGGCTGGGGATGTGGCTTAGTGGTTAAGTGCCCTTGGGTTCGATCCCCAGTACAAAAAAAGAAAGAAGTTGTTAAAATCATAACATGTATTTTTTATACATAATATTTTTGCCTAATGTTTTGGTTTAGTATTGTAGCTTAAGCAAAACAAATTTTTTACGATGTTATAATATCCCTTGTTTCCCAAATTTAGGGAGTTTAGATTACATATAATTTTTCATTATTAAAAAACCATGCAAGTGAAAAGTCTTAGTAACATTCACCAAATTGTAGTAACATTCACCAAATTGTTAATAGTATTCTGGAATGGGGGACAGAAAATAATTTTTTTTTTCTTTTTAAAAATGATATATCCTGGGCTGGGGCTATAGCTTAGTGGCAGAGTGATTGCCTGACACATGTGAAGCACTGGGTTTGATCCTCAGAATCACATAAGAATAAATAAATAAAGGTATTGTATCCATCTATAACTAAAAATATTAAAAGAGAGAGTGGGGGGTATCCCAATAAAATAAAACAGAGGGGAGAGGTAAGGGTAAAGAAATTAAACCTTATGTACTTCAGAACCCAGTTAACATTCTCAAACCCAATTTCAGTTTGGTCAATGGTACCAGCTCTTAAACCTTTACTGCTAACTCAAGATAATTTATCATATTTCATAAAACATTTTGAGATGCTGGGAAAAAATTCTCTTGAATGGTATTGATAAGTTCTTGTTAACCACTTAGTTAAAATAGATTGAAATGTTTTATGGTCATTTTTCTAGTCTGAATTGAATTGACAAGTATTTTCAATTAAAATTTACTTGAGTTTTAAAAAATACTATAAAGGTAGCTTATATACAACTTGGTTCCTTCAAAATTGGTGATGATAAAGGGATATTTAAAGGCACATGTTTTGCATGAAGGCCTATAATTTAAGGATTGGTAGGTCTTTTACTTTGACAGAAATAACCAGAGTTGGGGATCCAGACATGGAAGGAAATCATTTTATCTTGTTCTTGTTAGATTACTGTATGGAATGTTTTCTTGATTTTGTTCACTCTTTGCTTGGCTCCTAGCTTAGCTGTGGTTCATTAGTCTGGTGTTTTCCTTTGCGGGTATAATTCTTTGGTGAGTTCAGTCATCTGTGTTGTACTGGCTTTTAAAAACTCGACCATTGAACCACATCCCTAGGCCTATTTTGTATTTTATTTAGAGACAGGGTCTCACTGAGTTGCTTAATGCCTCAGTTGTTGCTGAGGCTGGCTTATGAACTCATGATCCTCCTGCCTCAGGTTCCTGAGCTGTAGGGATTATAGGCATGTGCCACTATGCCCAGCTAAAAAATCTTTTTTTTTTTTTTTTTAAATGGTGCTGGGGATTGAACCCAGGACTTTATGCATGCTAGGCAAGCACTCTACCAGCTGAGCTATATCTGCAGACCTTAAAACTGTTTCAGTTTTTCAGAAGAAAGGGTTTGGTAGATGAGAAACTCAAGAAATTTTCTTACAGGTGTCTTATCAGAGCAGGTGTCTTTCAAATTAGAAACATGTTTTTAGGCTGGGCGTGGTGGTGCATCCCTATAATCACAGTGGCTTGGGAGGCTGAGACAGGAGAATTGCAAGTTCAAAGCCAGCCTCAGCAACTGCAAGGCACTAAGCAACTCAGTGAGACCCTGTCTCTAAATAAAATACAAAATAGGACTAGGGATGTGGTTCAGTGGTTGAGTACCCCTGAGTTTAATCCCCAATACCCCTCCCCCCCCCCAAAAAAAAAAGAGAAAAACACATTTTTAGCCCTTGCTGTGTCTTATTCACAGGACTCCATTGCATTGTGCTGCCTCATGTAACAATGTTCAGGTGTGTAAGTTTTTGGTGGAGTCAGGAGCAGCTGTGTTCGCCATGACCTACAGTGACATGCAGACTGCCGCAGATAAGTGTGAGGAGATGGAGGAGGGCTACACACAGTGCTCTCAGTTTCTTTATGGTATGTAGCCAGTGGAATCAATGTGTTGATTACTGCATTCACTTACCTGTCTATCTCTGGGGTTTAATTCAATAAGTATTTTTATTTTAGGAAAGTCTCTTGTGTTTTACATTGTCTTGGGCGCTGAAAATAGAACAGACTGGGTCACAAATAATACAGCTTCTGTGTGTATTCCTGGAAACAACTATTGTCAGGGAAATCTTCAGCAACCCAAGACAGTGATGCAGCTTCTAGAAGATCTAGTGGTATTAAAGGGCTTTTGACCATCAAAAGACCCCCATTAAGGCTTTAACATTTACCAAGTGCTAGCATGTCTTTGCAAATAAGTGAACAGAACCTCATTCTTCCAAGATGATCATAAGAAAAACAGCATTGACACAAGATTCCAAATAACCTATGTTTTCCTGCAAATTAAACTTGTCATTAAATAAAGGCAACACATATTTTGGGGCTTTGTTTTGTTTTCTTGATTTTGAGTTTGAGTCTAATTGCTAACATCAGATCTGCACCTAGAGAAAAATGGACTTGAAGTTTTAGATGCATGCCATTTTTACTTACAAGGAAAATTTTTTTACTTTACAAGGCTTCATAGTTGAGGTTAATTTTTCTCTTTATGACTTAAGAGGAGGTGGAAAGGAGGGAAAACAGAAAAATAAAGAGTCTCGGGACTCCATACTATGCAGACACTCAGAAGCAGCATTACCTGTTGATTGAGAGACCCATGAGTTTAAAGACATATGTCTTTCATCTCTGCTTGATGACTTTCTCTTGGTGTTTTTGTCTATTTTCAGGCTTTCCATGAGAAGGAAGAGGGGTCAGTGAGAACCCTAGACCTTAATTGTTAGTTTGTTTTCTCTCTCTCCTCTCCCTATTTCCTCCCTTTTCTGTACTGGGGATCCAACCCAGGGCCTCATTCATTCTTACAAGTGCTGTATCAGTGAGCCACATCCCCAGCCCCTAAACTGTTAGGGTGTTTTGGGGGATGTGTGTATATAGTAATGGGGATTGAACTCAAGGGTGCTATACCACTGAGCTACATCCACAGCACTTTATAGTTTTCATTTTGAGATAAGCATCTTCCTAAATTACTGAGGCTGGCCTCAAACTTGTGATCCTACTACCTCAGCCTCCCAAGTTACTGAGATTATAGGAATGCATTATTGCACCTGCCTTAATTTTTATTGTTGATACTCAGATTACTTTTTGTTTATGTTTTGAACTCTGAGCCATAGGATATTTTGATTTATTGACATTATTTTAAAATTATTATAGTATCTTAACATGTATTTTGCTGTATTCATTTTATTGGCCATCAGGACTATATATGCTTTTTACAAACATTAGGGACATTTGGTCAGGGATTTAAAAAAATTTATTAAATATATCATGGATACCATGAGTGTTTAGGTCACTAATGGGTTGAACATAGTGGATAACTGTGTTCCTGACCTAGGAAAACAGAACATGAACACTTTCTGACATCATCTGGACTGCCTTGATGTGGCTCCCCGCACACCTGTGGTAAACACTCTGGAAGTTCACCATTCCTTGTTTTTAAAAATAGTTATATATTTTTGTGTGTGAAACCTATTAAGTATTGTTTTTAGTTTTGCCTATTCTTTTTTTAAAATTTAAAATAAATTGTGTTGGTGATTCTCTAGGCTTCTTTTTTCTTTAAACATTTTATGTTTTTGAGATTCACTTGTGTATTATGTTTATTTTCATTGTGTCATACTATTCTTTTTTATGACTAAATCTCAGCTTAACTTTCCATTCTACTTTTGAAGGACATGTGGGCTCCTTCCTTCATTTTTAAAAAAAAATGTATTTTTAAATTTGTTTATTTGTTTTGGTGCTCGGGATTGAACCCAGGGCCTTGTGCATGCTAAGCACAGCCCCTGTCACTGAAGTACACCCTCAGCTCCTTCCTTCCTGTTTTCCATATTTGTTTTCTGGTTTATATTTACAAATGGAACTACCAGGTTATAGTGGCACACATCTAGTGGAAGGTTCCTTTTGCCCCACATCTTATGACCCTTGATGGATTTGGAATGGGATTTCATAGTGGCTTTAGTTTGCATTTCCAAAGTTATCAATGACGTTGAGCTTGTTTTGAGGCCCCTCAAAAATTTTGTAAATTTTTGTAACTCTTAATCTCATAATAGCAAAGTAACGAGAAATTTTTTTCCATGAATGATTTCTTAGAAACTGGGACTTAGGCTGTTATTATGAGCATATTAAAATATCTGGAATTTCTCTCTTACCTCTTTGTCATCCCTGTCCCAAACAGTTTACACACCTGACCAACTTTAAAACTTCGTGAGGTTATAGATACATCAAGTTTTATTGTTGTACTTTATATGTCTTATTTAAATAGGCAAAAGTTGGAAATTTACCTGTCCCTTTATATTGGCAAAAGCCTTGTGTGGAAAGGAACAGTTTAATTTCTTGATTCATTTCTTCCCAGAAGAGAGATACTGTATTTTACGACACATTAATTAATAAGAAATATTAAGTTTGTAATTAGTAGTGCAGTGCTCACAATCTATTCAAAAGCAAGCAGATATTTTCCCGACTGTAAAAATAATAATTAAAATAAAATAATTAAATTAAAAAATAATAATTAACTGAATTGCTAAGAACCTTCTTTTTCAGTTTTCTTTCTTCTTCTATTACCTACTGTTTGATAGTAATTATTTATTAGTGTTGCCCTTTAGGATAGGAATATATAGGATAAATGGAGAAAGACAAAATTTAATTTGCAAATTGATTTTGAACTGGTGAAAAGTGGGGTGTTGAGGATTTTTCCCTCCCCAGTTTATGGAATTTCAACATCTTTCAGAATTCTGATTTTTGTTATTTTGGAGTTGACTGTAGACTTTTATGTCATGTCTGAAGTGCCACATTTCTGCTTTCTAATGTATTTTCTTTTCCCATTTGGGAATTGATAAAGACCACCTTAATAAGCATTTCTGATCTTTTTCTCTGTCTGCTCTGTGTTTTAGGTAATGAAGAATGAATGATGTATTCATAGTTCCTTAGTCCTTACACTTAGAAATAGGTCAAAAGTTGACAAGCATATCATTTACTTTTTTAATAGCCTGGGCTCAAGCAATTCTTTTTTTAGTTCCTGGGCTGGCAAAAGTTTTTGTTTTCTGAGTAAGACCAGTTTTGAGAGATACTTATAAAGTGCTAGGTTTTAAAGCTATTTTAGATATGAAAACTGATTATTTTTTTATCTTTTATAAATGCCACTGGCCCATTCTTTGCACTGACCTTGCAGAATTATTTATTAACTATTTAATGTAGTAGTTCTAACACTCCATCCTGTGCCTATTTCTTGCCATTTTGTTTCATTATAGAGAAAAGTTCTTCAGAATGGTATACTCTGAGTGATATGTCCTTGCTGTGTCTTTCTGTCACAATCATAGGAGTTCAGGAGAAAATGGGCATAATGAATAAAGGAGTCATTTATGCACTTTGGGATTATGAGCCTCAGAATGATGATGAACTGCCCATGAAAGAAGGAGACTGCATGACCATCATCCGTAGGGAGGACGAAGATGAAATTGAATGGTGGTGGGCACGCCTTAATGATAAGGAGGGATACGTTCCACGCAACTTGCTAGGAGTAAGTTATTCCAGTACTTCATGATGTTTTTATGAGTGTCATAGAGGGACTTTGTAAAAACTGTTGTGAATACAGTGTACCGTACTGCCCTTTGTTAATTACACGTGGAATTTTAAATTTCAGATAGTCTTATATTTTGACTTATAGCCACAGTTTTGATGATTTATTTATGCTCAGGAGCATATTTATAATTTTGCCAGAGAAAACAAGAATGATATGCTTCAAAACTTTGCATTGATCTCTCACAGATTCAGGTATACTCTCACATGGTTATATTTGCACAGGGTATATGTGGGGTGTATGAAAGAAAAATGAGGAGGATAATTGAGAGATTGAATAAAGTTTAAAGGTAAAAATGCTTGAAAAATCTGCTTTTGATGAGAAAGTAGCAAAGACTTGAGGGAAGAAAGAGCGACTAGTGGTAAACAGCATATGGCATGTAGATCACCAGCCCTGGCTTCAACATCACTTCAGGTCTACCTGGAGCACTTATTATCTGGGTAACTGAGTGGTGGAAGGAAGGTCGGGATGCCGGAGAAGCTTACCTCCTAAGATTGTTGTGAGGATCATGCAGGAGTCTAATATAGAGCAATGGGAGATACTGTTGTAGGCATTTTCATCAAGTGTCAGAGAAACATGGTCTCTACCTGCATTGAATCTCCTACTCTGGCATCCAGGCCATGAGCAGGATTCTGTCTCAAGTATTCTACAACTGGGATATTACTTTCAGTGAAGTTCCTTGAAATGACTCTATTGCTGGGACCTGGCTCTCTGGATTCTGACCACTGTCCCTCTCCTGACTGTTCCTTCCCAGTGTTGCCTGTTTAATGTGCAATATAAATGACTTGATAGACCTGGACTGCTGCCTTCCCAGGGCTGCATTTACTATGAAATAAAATTTTGTTGGTTTAGGTGGCATTTATTTTTGTGATCATAATATAGATTATAAAGAATAATGAAAATAAAAAAAAATCAGACTGTGGAGCTGTGTTAAAAAAAAAAGCTTTCAAATTACCAAAGGAAAGTAAAAATAGAAAGCTGTTCTCTTTCATGCACTCACATTCGCTTCTATAAAGTCTTTAGCACCAGAGAAGTCAATCTCTTGCATATGGCTACTTTGCCTAATAAAACATCAACAGTGAATAAGCACAGTTTACATATTGTAGTTTCTTATCTGGGAAAAGTGCTACTTAGAACTAAGTGCTTATTAAACTTCTGTTTTAATATTCTTTCTTTTCTTTAAATTGACAAATGATTGTATATATTTAATAACACGGTCTTTAAAAATATGTATACATTGTGGAATGGTTAAATCAAAATAGCATGCATTACTTACCTCATGTCATTAGCATTTTTGGTGTGTGCAGTGAGAATAAACTTTTTTTTCTTTAAAAGCAGTTTTATCAGAAAGATCCTGTGTGTTGGGGGAGAATTTGTTACCAAGTATGAAGCAGTTGTTCAAAGTTGAGCCTTCTATAGAGCTTCAGAAGGTTCTAAAATTAGCTGACCTGACTAAAGATTTTCATTTTAGTTCCAAATTTAGATACAAGTGTCCTCTGCACAATATTTTTGATGTTTTTTAAAAAAGGAAAGTATGTAAAAGTTGACTTTTTAAATCAGAGGCTCAGCCTGAGTCTAGAAAATTATGTTGATTGAATATCTTTTCCTAAAGAAGAATGATAATCCTTAAATAATAGTGACCCATCAGTTTTTCAGTTTGGGCTGGAAGTCTGAATCTCTTCAAGTAAACCTGTTTTTCTGTTGTTTCAGAGAGAAGGGTTTTTGTTTAGTTTGTTAGTTGAATCACTAGTTGAACTTGCTCTGGACTTCAAGACAGTACTTTGCAGCCTTTGCCTCTCAGCTTTTGTTTTGGAAAACACAAAAACCACACTCCACTTAGCCTTTCTTACATCTTCAGACTTTGTGGCATTTTGTTCTTGACAGTCTCAAGTTCCATCACACAATGTTATGTCCACTGTGAATCAAATTAAAAGAGATTTTAATCTCTCATCTTTCTTCCATAGTAATGAAAACTCTAAATGTTGGAGTAAGTAGCATATTGCAAACTGTCATCAGCAGTTTGTCTTCCTGACTTCATTTACAGTTCAGTAAATTGCAGATTGAGTTAATGCCTAGAGCTGCTGAAGGTTTTTATTGCTTTGTGATATTGTCACAGTTGATGGACCCTTGTGACCTTTGATGTCTTTCATGGAGTGGCTGATGAGAACATTGCTAAATGTGAACCTTGTGCACTTGGGTACCTCTGCTTAGTTTGATTTTTTTTCCTGTCATATTTCTGCCCCTCTTCCCAGTGTTTCATGAAGTTTCACTCTGCTCTCATACCTATGTACAGTATGTAAATATTTTTTAAACTTTCTTACAGCTGTACCCGAGAATTAAACCAAGACAAAGGAGCTTGGCCTGAAACTTAACAGAATTTTAGTTAATGAAGAATTAGTCTTAATTATCACCAAGAAGAAATAATACAGCTGTTTTTGGCAGAAATTTTACAAGACTTATTTTAATGACAATGTAGCTTGAAAGCAATGAAGAATGTGCTCTGGAAGAAAATGAAGGATTGAAGAATTCACTGCTAGTGGGGGACACTCATCATGAGGAAATGGAGCTTCTAAGTCAGCAGACCATACTGTGCTGGGCCCAGCTGTTCCACGGAACATTCAGGAAGACACAGTGACAATCTCGTTTTCTGCAAGAAAGAGGACCATTCCTTGAGCTTTTGTGAAATCGGCTTCCTGTCCAGTTTAGTGGGCATTTTTGGCACTGTTCTGTACCAGTCCTCCTCCCAGAAGGACCAGTGCCATCACGGCACCATCCCCAGTCCTCTAGCACCAGCAGGCCTCGGACTCGTGTGGGGGCTTGAATGTGCTGTACACTTGTATATTGTCAGCAAAGAACTGCTGGTTGTTTGTCAGTGAGCAATAACTATTATATATGAGTTCTTCTAGCATCTTAAGAATTATACATGGATTTTAAATATTGAAACTAAACTACGCTACCTAATCTAAATTAGATTTAGAATCTTGTTTTTAGGCTGAATATGAGTCTATATTTATTGTCTTTTGTACCTTGGAGTTGGTATAGACTTACCCATAGTATTTGTCTAGATCATAGCTAACTTTAAAAACATTGTAATAAAATTAAACTTTTTGACTCTAAGCTGTTTTACTGGTTTTCATTTTAGATGTCCTAAACAGCTTCGTCCAAAGGTCACAAATTATTGCAATATCTCTTACCCAAATGAAAAAAGTTCTGTAATAAGACTTATCAGCCATGTGATTAATGTAAGAAGTATTTCTTTGCTTACAGAAAACTATTTTGCATTTTGTGTTTGGATGGTCTTTGGTACAGAACTGAAATTTTTTAATGATCTTGATGATCATTGGGGATAGAAGCCTATGGGTACTTTTGACCTGGAGCCTCTGATATGCTGTACCCTCATTTATTTCACTTTCTTTATAGAGTTATGTTGTATTACTATGTTACTAAATACATGAGTTGCTTTGGAAATCATTTTACGTAGAGGAGATAAATATATAAATAAAAATTTTTTTGTGTGTGTGGTATGAGGATTAAACCTAGGGGTGCTCTACCACTTAGCTACATCCATGGCCATTTTTATTTTTTATTTTGAGACAGGGCCTCTCCAAGTTGTTTAGGGCTTCACTAAGTTGCAAGACTGGCTGTGAACTTGTGAACTCCTGCCTCAGCCTCCCAAGTCTCTGGGATTACAGGCATATGTTATTATACCCAACTGGATCTATAATTAAAGAGAAGACACAAATGAAAAACCATGGTCATTTTTCTTAATATTTTTTTATGAATAGCTAACTTCTAACAAGGAATAGATGAAAGCCATACACACACATCCTTCAGAGAAATGAAGAAAAAAATAACAACATGAACTAAACTTCTAAAATATACATGGTAGGCAAAAATTCTAAAAATGCCTCCCCTCCCCCAGCATCATAGTCCCCTGGTAATTCAACCCAATACCAATGTAGGTACTGTTGTGAGGGACTTTTCAGATTTAAATAAGTTCATTAATCAGCTAACCCTAAAATAGGGTGATTAGCCAGGTAAATTATCCAATGGGCAATGTAATCATATGAGCCATCGAAAGTAGAAGAGGAAGCCAGGAGTCCCAAGGGTCTCCCAAGAAGAGACCCTTCTCTTCAAAGGGATCATGAGTTAGGTAATGTGGAAGGTCAGTCCTTTAGCCACATGGAATTGGACTCTGCCAACTTGCATAGGCCTGCCAGGAAATGAATCCATCCCTCCAGAAGGAAAGTGTTGATGGGACTGGGGTTGAACTTCTGATCTACAGAACTGTGCATTATTATGTATTTTTAAAATAATTTGTATTAAATGCTATTATAGCAATAGGAAATAAATTCAACATGCAATCTAGAACTGGGCTGCTGGACTTAACTAATCCATTAAATGACCGTGCCCAGGACACTTGATCATCCTGTGCCTTATTTTCCTGATAGATACAATGGAGTTTAATGCCATTGCCTTTGATTGTCACTGACAGGAGTCTGAGGAGGTCCCTTCGAGGAGGCAGTGGGACCTCGATTCAACCGAGACAGGTTCCTGACAGCTGCTGAAAAGAATTTCAGGATGTATCAAAAGCAAGGCACAAGCAAAAATTTATTAAAGGAGAGCAGAGGTATCACACTCTAAAAGCAGGGCACAGGTGCCTCATACCTCTTGAGACAAGTCATCTGCCCAGGGTTGAGCTCTTGACAATATATATAATTTTCCTGGGAAGAAATGTACAGGTTCTCAGGCAAGCTTTTGTGAAAGTCAGATCTCATGTCAACCATTTATTATTTGGAGTTCAGAGTGGTTCCTTTTGGTTAAACAATCTAACTATAAATCAGTTGTGGGTACATTGTGTTTGAATCTGGTGACATTTGTGTTTTTGTCCTACTTGATCTGATACAGATATACACTGGAGCTTTTATTCATCTAGTGAAAGAGACAAGCATGGTTAATTATGCTTGAAGATCTGGGTCTCCATTACCAAGGTCTAGTCAGTCTCTCCAAGAGCCCACCTATCTCATGCATACTTCAGAGCTGAAAGGGAAATCATACCAAGTACTATATGAGAAGTGCTTGGTAAACTAAAGAATTATGCAGCCAGCTGCAGTGGTGCATGCCTGTAGTCTCAGCAGCCCAGGAAGCTGAAACAGGAGGATCTAAAGTTCAAAGTCAACCCCAGCAATTTAGTGAGGCTCTAAGCAACTTAGTAAGACCCTATATCTAAATAAAATATAAAGAAGGGCTGGGGATGTGGCTCAGTGGTTCAATCCCTGGTACCCACCCCCAAAAGAATTATACAAATGTATGGAAAAGGAAGATGTGAAAACCAGGAAACAATAATAATCTCAGTTTTATATTCCTTAATCCTAAATTTAGAACATTTGTTTTATTTTCTGATTTTGGTTTTCAATTTATTATCAAAGTATCCTTATTGAAGCTTATAGAAATATATCAGTATAGGGCTAGGATTGTGGCTCAGCGGTAGAGCACTTGCCTAGCACGTGCGAGGCCCTGGGTTCGATCCTCAGCACCACATAAAAATAAATAAGTAAAGGTATTGTGTCCAACTACAACTAAAAAATATTTTTAAAAATATCAAAGTATAGAAAAAATATAGAAAAGTTATAAAGGGGGGAAAGGCCACTTTAGAGGCACTATTGCACTTTGTTGTGTTTCTTTGTAGTCTTGTCAATGAATTTTTTTTCTCTTGAATTATCGAGAGCATACTGTTAAGCAGTATGTCTTGTTTTATGCTTGACATTGTATAAGTATCAACAGGGTTTTTAATGACTACATAATACTCCATTGTGTAATTTATTCAATTATTTATCTGATGAACATGTGTCAATGTTTTTCAGATATATTATAATGTATACTATTATACATTAATAATATACATATATTTATAGTCTTACTATAATGTCATATTTTTATGATAGTGGAATTTTTAGATTTTTGCAAATGGTGAGGAGTAAACCAACTGGAGAGTGGACCATGCCTTGCGGGGGGGGGGGGGGGGGGGGGGTATATAAACTAAAGATTATGCTTAGGTCCTAAAGGCCTTGGAGCCATTGAGGAATTTTACTTAGGGGCAGAGAAGGATGGCCTGGGGTTGTCACATGAAAGGAGTCATCAGAGTTAGCCAGAGAAGCAGACATTAAGAAAACCTGGAGAATACAGATTCTCGATTCAGGGAATAGAGAATGGAGTTAAAAGTAGCAGAAAGGCCCAGAGAGATGGGGGACTGGTAGGTGTTTGTAGTATTTGACATTAGGAAGTAAATGGTCAGAATTATACTCCATGTGTGTATAATATGTCAAAACATAATCTACTGTCTTATTTGTCTAAAATGAATAAATTTTTTTTAAAGGCAAAAAAAAAGTGGATTTAAAAAGTGAAAGGCTATTTAGCCCCATTGTACCAGGTGAAGGGATCGATGAGAAACAACTAGAGAACTAGGTCTAGTATGGGCAGCCACTCAGTATGCTTGTTTGAAGGAAAGATGGAGGGGTGGGAGTAGGCTATGTTCTTTGGGATGTGGAAAGAACATAGGTGCGTTTACTGTAGGAAAAGAAACTGAAGACAGGGAGCGAGTGTAGTTGATGGCGGGGCTGAGGTGGGCCTGGTATTGCAATTAATGAGGGTTTAATTCAGGGTGAGTTTGTACAGGGTCAGAAAGGGAAGGTTTACTTTGTTTATAATTTCCCCCCCTGTAAAATAGACAAAATTGACAAATCTTAGGTGAGAAAACTCAGGATGCTTGGTCAATTTGCCCCCATTTTTAGTCTTTTCTAAGTTGGCTATGATAAGCACATGCCCTATTTCTTTTTTAAACCTTATCTCTTATTGCAACTAAAATGGTAAAGTCCACTGGGTCAGCTCTCCAGATGAAAGTCCAGCAAGAGGGGCGTGTTCTCCATCACAGTCCAGGTTTGGTATAGCCTCTGCCGATTGGTGGGGGCCTGCCCTCTGCCCCACTCTGTACCTAATCAGAAGACCCCTCCCCATCATTTCTGTCCTGAAAACTGTGCTGCTAAACAGAAAAACTACACATCCTGGTGTATTTTGATTATATCCACGTTTTCTAATCCCCAAGTGGCCAGCAAGATCCACTCGGCAAGTAGGAAGAACTTCAGTGCATTGGAGTTGAGTTTGGGAAATCTATTGACTCACCTTTTCAGGAAGTATTAGATGGCATTTGCCTATTGAGTCATCGCACATCTTTCCCAAGGATCCGTGGCAGCTGACCAGTGATATAATCTGCCTATTTTCTCAGCTCCCTACACCAGTCACTGCTGGCCACAGTGACACTGGGCTTTCAGCTAATGCAGGGAACTTCCAGAAAGGCACACAAGTCTGTGCCTCCTTAAAAAAGACCAGCAAGCTGTAGAAATTAGAGCTGCCCTTCATGGTCAAAGTATTAGTTTCTGATTTTTAAAATATTGTATAGTTCTACAATTTAATTACAGGTAAGATATCTTCTCAGTATGTGCATTTACAAGAGGTAATATTCCTCACTTAAGCAGAAACAAGCTATAATTATGTAGGTCCATACCCCATTCCACTAGGACCACCCTCCAGGAGGGAAAAGGAACAGCATGGTGTGACTGCATGGGGCAACTCTTTATTTAACAGGACATTTGGAAGGCAATAAGGCAACAGAGGCAATATTTTTATAATGTTGCTAACATTTTCCCGAGGCCAAAGCCAGGAAACCAGCTTGCGTCATTTCCACAAGAGCTGCTCAGCAGGGTCCTCCCTAACCCGATGCACATACTAGTAGCAATGAAGTACATAAACTTTCTCGAGGCGGCCAACGGCTTGTTTTGTCCTTTATCATTGACAGTTTGCAAACTGGATGCGTGGTTTTGGCACACTGCTTCAGATGGTCACGAGTAGAATCCCTTCAGTATTTAGAAGACTAACTCCTTAATTAAGGCCAAATATGCTCAAGGACTTGAGTTTAAGAACGACTCACTGTTACCAATCAATATTATATAAAACCTGTCTCTTGTTTAACCCAAATGATGGAGGTAAGCTTTTTCCCCTAGAGTCTTTAGATGCCACGAGAGTAAATACGACTTCATGATGCACCCTATATCTGGTTCGCTCTAGAGAAATGGCAGGCTCTGGGCTGCTGTTTGGTAGATACCACAGCTGCATTTTAAAACTTGAAGTTGCTTTAAATATTTCCAGCAAGGGCCTTGTGGCCTTTGAGATTGACTTATGTTTGCTCAGCTGCTTTTCTTCCTGATTTAATATTGCTATGAACAGGAGAGTGTGTAAAAGTAAAAAGTGTATACTATTTACAAGTTTAAAGCTTTCCTTTAGCTTACCAAGGGTTAAGTGACTCACTTGCCTGTAGGATAATGATATGCAAATCTTTTACTTTGATATGTGAAAGTTTTTGCTATCTCAAATAGTATTTTTCAGCTATAATCATCAGTTTAAGTAAATGTTCCCATAACTTCAAGGTCCAGATACAAAATTTTTGTCTGGTAGTCCTTGGCTGATTTTTTTTTTCCCATGAGAAGTCTTCAGGTAGATGAATTATGACTTCAAAGTACTGAAAAACAGAGCCACTGTGGGAAGAAGAAAAACAAATTATTTCATTAAGCATTTTTAAACTTAAAGGCTATTTAAGCCCTTTGGATTATTGTTGAAGATTGTTATACCAGAAAAGCTGAGCAAGAACTAAAATATCAGTGTACTAACATTTTTCTACCTAAGTTCTTGAATCTAGCCAGGTCTGTACAGGTCCAGCGACTGTGTTATTTGAATCAAATGGTCACTGCAGAATGGACTAAATGCATTGAGTGAAATGCAAGTATTATACTAGCATTTTTACATCTCTGTCTTGGAACATCACATCAGAAGTTAGTTTGTCAGGGAGTGGATATCCAGAAACCAGTGGTTTTCAACCTTAGGTCTATATTGGAATGATATGGTCTGGGATATACAAAGCCCCTCAGTGACATAACTTGCAGCCAAGGCTGAAAATCACAGCAAATGAGAGGGAGGTTTTCTGGACACAGTTCCTCCTTGGCAAGACTACTGAGGCAGGGATCCCCAGGGATCTCTTGAGAAGGGATAAGAGCCAGTGGGTAAGATGTGCTCAGAGGAAAGAGGAAGGAGTGGACTGAAGAGGCAGGCCAGGATAGGTGGACAGGGGTGGGGAGAACAGGATATCCAGAAGAGGCCAGAAGTTTCCAGAACCTAATACATGGCATGGTTTATGTCACAATCGTATTTACTCTTCTCTAGCTTGCAGTCTCAGGGATATTTTCTAGGCAATATAGAGTTTTAAGCAAGTTGGCATGATTTGTAAACAGCTAAACTATTTTCAGTTGGATAAAGGCCCTTTATGATCCGTTATAGCACAGTGAAACAACCCTTTGGTTGCTGGCTTCTTCCACAGTTCAAAATTCAAGGGACGGGTTGCCAGTCCCTTAGACCTGGTAACACTTTGCTTCTCTGTCACATGGATAGGATTGATGACAGTGCCATTCCCACCCAACCTTGGCCATCTCACCACATCCCTTTGGGGCCTGTGCCACTCCAGATTCTGTTCCCCTGGGTTCAGAGAAATGAAGACTGGAGCCCTGTGATAATGGATGGTTACCCCACCTGGCTTCTTCAGCTATCCTGAGGACAGAAGGTTCTTTCCCTCAAAGCTATCATCAGGATGGCATTGCTTTTTGTGAAATTGACATACCAACTTAATTTGATTGATGTTCATTTCAGAGATGGGCATTGCTGGGTTCCAGACCCAGCAATGTATAATTATCCATGGCAAACCTATTTACTATTGCTAGTTTAATCTTTAATTTAGTGGGGAGGAAGTAGAGAAAATTTTCTTGGAAAGTATTTTACATAGATCTGGTCTGAGAATGACAGGTCTTCCCCAAACGCAACTTTCATCCACAGGGTTTCTTTACACAAGTACCTTCTCTAAGACACACGGATCAGCAGTTCCTTTTTCTGAGAGTGATCTGGCAGCCACCCTCTTCTTAGCTTAACCTTGTGCTATGCTGTAGTCAAAGCTCATGGGAAGAGGGAGCTAGGTGTGTTTTCTTGAACTCTTAAATCAGTAGGCCAGTTGAGAAACAATAACAACAGTGCGCTGTGGGATTTGATTGATAGCCATTTACAGGCCTATCCCCAAAGGACCAGAAAAATTTTATAATAAAACTTTAAAAGGCAGGTCATCCAAGGAACAGGCCGTTCTGTTCCCGCCTTCCCCCAGTCCCCTTAGGAGAGAGGTGGTTGGCGTGAGCTGCTGACTTACAGAAATAAGGTCGAGCTCTATCGTTCCAGTATTTTCGGGATCCAGCTGCTTAAAGATCTCTGTGGAGGGAGACAAAGGAGATGTCAGAAGCAAGTGAGCCAAGACAGAGATCAAGTCATCCCAACTTGGCAGCTGATTTCATTGACTGCCACAAGCATTTTTTCCTCTTTCCCCAAGCTAACAAAGAGGGAATTTTATTCTCAGTCCCTGGACAGACCATGTCTCTGGTTCAGGTGACTGCACTGTGGTGAAAGGAAAGCTGCTTTTGTACCCAAAGAACTGAAATAAGTATTTCCCCAAATGTTTACGTACTGAATAACGTTTCCAGCCGAACCAAACACCGTACAAAATTATCAAAATCGATGATGAGCTGATCATCAGCAAACCGAGCAACGATCACTTGGTGAAGTTGACAGGGCATCTTGAAACCTGAAGTTAAGTGAACAAACAAACAAACTCATTGCTAAATATTAGGTTGCATCATGTAGCTCTGTAGACAGGTTATGGAACTGAGATGACACTTCAAATTACAACTACAATCACTTTTGTCTCTGGGCTGCTTGCTCTTATGTGAGATTTATTTATTTATTTTTCCCAGTGCTGGGAATTGAACCCAGGGCCTTGTGCATGTGCTAGGCAAGTGCTCTACCGCTGAGCTACATCTCCAGTCTGAGACCGGTTTTACTTTGCAAAACCAGTACCTTTGTTTCTTTTGTTTCCAAACTGTTTGCTGTTGTTTTGCTTGCTTCCTTAATAATGCATAAGATTTTTCTTGCCTCTTTTTTCCATCGTCATGCTACTACAGGCTGTGAACCATGCTTCCTTTCCATGTTTGTTTAGTTAGCTCTGAATCAGCTTGGAGCTGAGTCTCATCCTGGATGTAAGTGGCAGAAACAATTTGTGGTAAACTAATATTAATTCTTCCTTGTTCCACAGTAAATGCATTTTCAATGAGACTATGGCTGCCTGGAATTAAGACTGCATTTCCCAGCTTTCCTTGTGACTAAATTGTAGCCAAAAGGATGTGTAAGCAGAAGTGATGGGTGTGCCCTTAAAGGTACAGAGCTCTTCTGCCAAGCTGTTTGTGGTTTGTGGTTGTGGTAGCAAGTTTTCCTAGAGCCTTAGTGGCTAATGAAGCAACATGATAGGAAGAGCCAAGGGCCTTAACAGTAGAAGGCACCACCCCAGCCTTGGATGGCTTGAGGGAAAGGTATATCTTATTTATACCACTGTTCTTTGGAGTCTCTCCTGTACCATTACATCACAGTTAACAGAGTGCATAGCCTCTTGTCATGTTTGTCCCTAAAGCACACCAGTTTCCTATTCTGCTGGTCTAACCCCAAGCTTATGTCCTATTTATTGCTGTCTAGTTCTACTAGGGACTTCTTGGAAGGGTTGAGCTGAGACATTCCATTTCTGCCTAAACAACTCTACCCAGGAAGGAGGAGCATGGGGGCAGGTCAGTTAAGAGCTAGCCCTGCCTGTTTGCCCTGCCAGACTGCTTTGAAGGAAATCTGGATTCAAAAGGCACTGAAGGCAGAGCCTCAGGGACTGGATTTAATTTGACCAAATAGTTTTTAAGAGGAGAATGAAACAGATGAGTATGTATTAGACCCGAACCTGCTTTTTGTCATAACTCACCAACCAAGCTTTATATTGCATGGTGTAATATAAATGTTCAGTATGCTACAGGTGGAAAAAAAACAAAGGGAAGGAGCTAGATTGTGAAGTGTTACCTGCTTCTTCTAGTGCTTTCCTCATCTCGTAGGAATTCATGGTACCAGACCTGTCAACATCGATTTCCCGGTAAATTTTCTGGAAGAAAGAAAATAGTTATCAAAACCATGACCCAAAACAAAAAACAGGTGGTAAACTGCAGTATGTACAGAGTGGGATGAAGTTCTCCAGGCCTCTAGTTTGGCCTTGCGAGAATTGTCCATGTTTGTACCTTAAATAGCTAATAGTATTTTGCCTCTCTCTGTGAGCAGGTTTGGAAATATGCCCATCATATTAGCTAGGCAATTATCATGGGCACAGGTCATTGTCTCATGCAATTTTTGTACTTGAGCTGACACAAAGCCTAACTACAAAGGGCCACACAGCCTTTGCAGGAAACCCTTGATAATGGCTTTTAGGCAACCCCATTTCTTGTCACTAATCCAGTCAAGGCTGGAATAGACCACTTAGTTTGCAAAGTCCTTGTTTTGTTTGTTTGTTTTTTTGCATTTGTCCAGCCCAGTCTGTCCTCCTTCTGACCTCCATACAGATAAAGGCCCAACCCCTTGGAAATATTCCTCTACCCTCCAGAAGAGTTGTTGCACCTTAAAGAATATGCCTAGAGTGTTCCCTGACACAGATCCTCCTGCCCTCCCGGAGCCCTCCTGGGATCATACTTGGTATTTCTGAATCTTCGTCCAGAGAATGTAGAACTCCTTCAGCCCCAGCTTGCCGCTCCCATCCGACTGCCTTCAGTCAAGGAAAGCTCATGGAGTCTGACATCATTTGGGCATCCTGTCACCTGGTTTGTTCTCCTATCTGGATCTTCTGATTATCACAGCACATATACAAAGAGGTTTTGCAGAAGGATCCCTCTCCTGCTTTTCACATTGCCAACCCTCCATGTAAAGGGTTGGAGGAAGGGCAAGATAGAAACCTCCTGGGTGATCTTTTCACCCGGTGGTACTGTGGTGGCCCCAGATCCTGCTATAAATAAGCCATGGGATGATATGCAGATGGATTCAGATGGCTGAGCCCTTGTCATTTTTTTTTAAAGCATTATTTGGAGTATTTATAAGAGGCCTCTTGAGAGGGGACTACATAATGGGTGCACACCATGATTGTACTAGATAAAATGTTTCAGAACCTTACCATCATTCTCACTAAGCTCAGAAACAAGTAGAGAAGCTGATTAGTCCGCTCTTGGGATTGCTCTTGGTGGCCTAGGAAGGAACTAGATCAAAAGGGAAGGAGAATGCTTTTGGAAGTGGGCTTCATCTATAGATCTAGAAGAAAATCTTGACCAAAGAAAATAGATTCATATCAGAAATATTATGGCTTAGGGACCATTTTCCCAGGAGAAATAGTGGGAATACTGTCACTCAGGAAACAACCCAGGCTGCTCTGGGCAGAGTATGGCAGGTGTACTGTTGAGATCTCTGCAGCAGCCCCAGGACAGACTGGCTGACCGCCCTCTGAGCTTATGGAGGTAGGCAGGGGAGGCACTTCAGTTTCCTTCATCTGGGGTTCTTCATGTCTCCCTGGGAAGGCAGCTCAGTGCTAAGGACAGTCCCACTGTAGTCCCCCAGTTGGGAGGGTGCGACTGGCTATTTTGCATGGGGAGAAGGTAATACATTGGAACATCTCTGGAGTGAGATTTTTAACTCCCAGTCTCTGTTCTTTGGGGCACTTTAAAGGATACATCCAGCATGTCCACCATGATTTTGCAAGTCTCAATGCTGAAGCCATCTGACTTGATATCTTGACCTAAAAAGACAAAATGAACAAAATCTTTTAGAGCACTGTCCAACAGAACTTTCCACAAAAATGAAAATGTCCTTTCTCTGTGACCCCCACACAATAGCCATTTAAATTACTCCATGAGGGTACATGTGGGAGGTGGCTGCCATACTGGGACAATACAGAGATTATGTTATATTTTTCTGCAGACTTCTCTGTATATTTGCTGTGGGAAAATGGTGTTTGAATAGGTGCTTGTTATTTTTATTTTTATTTAATGGTTTCAGACAAGGTCTCACTATGTTTCTGCATTGGCCCAGAACTGGACCCAAATGATCCTCCTGCCTCAGCCTCTCAAGTAGCTGGGACTACAGGTGCACACCACCACGTCTAGCTCAAGTGCTTTTTTTTTTTTTTTTTAAGAATTTTTGTGAATTATAGTAGAAAGAGAAGATGGGAGGGGAGGGGGGATAGTAGAGAATAGGAAAGGCAACAGAATACATCAGACATTAGTATGGCAATATGTAAAACAGTGGATGTGTAACCGATGTGATTCTGCAATCTGTAAATGGGGTAAAAATGAGAGTTCATAACCCACTTGAATCAAATGTATGAAATATGATATGTCAAGAACTATGTAATGTTTTGAACAACCAATAATAAAAATTTTAAAAAAGAATTTTTGTGAACATAGACTTGTTTATTTTTTATACCTTTATTTTATTTATTTATTTTATATGGTGCTGAGGATTGAACCCAGTGCCCCACATGTGCTAGGCAAGTGCTCTACCACTGAGCTACAGCCCCAGCCCTCAAGTGCTTTTTAAATAAGTAAAAGAAGCATATAGATGGAAAGTGCACACAGACGGAAAGCCCCCTGTGGTTGCTGGTCAGGGAAAAAGCCTCCAAATCCAGAGGGCATGTGAGTTTGCTGTGGGCTGTGACCTCTGAGAGGAAGAGGGTTGCTTCATCTGTTCAGCTACAGGCCATATATGGACTGCCTGTGTCCCCAGTTGGCCGACAAGCCTGAGGACCTGGAAGCTCTCCAGAAGCTACTGCATCCTACTAAGGGAGTCCTGTCTCACTGGTGGTTGGCACTATGAGACCCTTGCCACAAATATGACTCTGGTTCCTTACAGACTTCATGAGGAGGAACCAACCTTTGGGTTACATCCTTGTAAAATGTTGGAAACCTAACCTGTCTTGATGTGGCCACTCCTGGCCACAAGCCCCTACTTGTGTATGGGCACAAGGCTGTGTGTGGGGCCCTTGGGCAGGAGGCTGGAGTCACCAGGCAGGCAGGGGGAGGGTCTTGGGCTTAGAGGCACATGTGGAGCAAATGCTGCTCTCCAGACAGGGGCAGGCTGAACCAAGCATGGCCTGATCCCTCCCGCCTTCCATCTGTGCAGAAACAATGAGGCTTCAGTGTCCTCGGGCTCATGACAGCCACACAGCTGAAGAGCCCTGTGACCTCACTTGTGCCTGGCAAAAACCTCAAGGATAAACACATCTTCTTGTCCTCCCCCTAAATTGGAGGAGGGAGGCTATAGGCTGGGACCAGCCTTGGGAAGCCCTGCTCTGGCCACCCAGCTCTCCCTGGTGAGCACTCTGAATCACAGATGCTCTAAAATGGCCTTTTGTTCTGGGGACACAAGGCATGGGCCAGTTTATATGGTCTCTGGGAGGTGCATACACATTGGGACAGAAGACCCTGCTGGCCCTGGACCCTTCTCTGGCTCTAAAAGGAGGATTTACTTTGATCTTATGGGGTTAGGCAAGTGGCCGTCTAATCTGCTGTCAGAGGGAATGATGACCCTTGAAGTCCATGAGACATTTGGATATGATCCATAGGGCTGATGTTCAGGATATGAAAATATATGTATTCTTTTTTATGATTTATAATTATAGATTTATAATTTGTGAAATTGTATAAAACGCTGTTGTCTATTTTGCTACTGTATTGAAAACAGCATAATTATTAATAATTTGACAGGGTGGGGACGTATTTCTTCCTCTTCCCCATTGGTGATCAACAGTAGGGGGAACTGAACAATCAATCCTTGGATTATATTTTTCCCCTAAGAAATAATAATAAGCCAAAAAGATGTGCAGGAACCACAACTCTACCTTATTCTTAAGTCTGTATCTCAAGTTTTTTATTCTTTCTTTATAGAAGCCCTTTAGCCTGGGCTGACGGCTGATATTTTCAGAGCCTTGAAGTCATTTGCTTGGCTTAGTGGCTCAAATGAAGTGACATTTCTCCCAGCAAGGAACTGGTTAGATGAAGCTCATTTAAATACAAAATGGAGAGATGGGACTTTATAATCCATTTTCCTTAACTTGAATGTAAGATGGGCCATTTATTTTCCCATCCTGGCCCAAGGAGATGTCGTCACTAAACCAGTGATTCCTCACTGAATCATCCAGAGAATTCTGAAACAACAGAATGCTTTCTGGTTTCCACTCTTTCAGTAAGAAAAACCTAATAACAGCTACCATCTATGGAGGGCTGGCTCTGCACCAGGCAGTTTCTACATGTTACCTCATGTAAGACCACTTGTAAGAGAGCAAGTCGTAATGTGTCTATTTTGCAGATAAGGAAAGGAAAATCAGAGAGGCGTTATGACTTGGTTCAGATCACAGAACTAGTACGCAGCAGCGGAAACAAGTAGGTTTCTTCTTTGATCTCTAGACCCTGGAAACCGTTTTTCCTTTTTCAATCACATCACTCAAATCCTCCTCCACTCAATTGTTTAGTGGTGGTGGTGGGAATGGCAACAATGTTTCTATAGGAATAGAGATGGATGCTTTAGCCAGAGCTGCCACTGTATGCATGAGACAGGATTCTGGTGTCTCTTGTGTCCACAGGGGAAGGAGAAGATGATGGATTTGCAAGGAAGGGACACTTACGCTTTGCCAGAACTCTCCTCAGGATGGTCTGCAGTTCAAAGGCAGAGATCTCTGCATCCTGTGGACAAGTGACCAGAGCATGTTATTGGCTCCCTGTGGGAGCTGGGCGAAGCCCAGTGCAGCATGTTGGACAGGTCTCGTTTGCACATCTAACAGCCCCAGGTGAGGCTGTGCGGCATTCCCCATCTATACTGAGTAGCTGCCCAGCCTGTTTTGGATGGTATTTTACTATACAACACACTCTAGGTCACTGTTTTTTTGCTATAGGAATCATGTTCCTGGTCTTTTTTGACCTAGTTCTTGCACACTATTCCTTCCTTTCCAGCATGCCTTCTTCATGCTTTAAAACTCAAACCTCAGGCTTCAAGAACTGGTGCCTCCTCTATGGCTCTCCAGACATGGTTCAGGTATCTCTGTTCAGTCAGACATATTTGTGTACCTGAGGGACAAGTCCAACATTGAAAACCAAGGTTGCCTGTCTGGGTGTTGGGTGTGTATGCGTGTGCTTCAATTTAATGCCCCTTCCCTTGAGAAACCAGGAGGGAGGGGCTGGAGGTGGGAACACGGAACAGATGATGGTTTTTAGGACTTTAATGAGAGTCTTTGGTTAGGTAGAGGGGGACTAGATGAGCTTGATGGTGGATGCCGGAGAGAGCCAAATTCCTTCACATCATGGGAGGAAATTTTGTTTTGGGAGTTGTTCGGAAGAAAGAGGGTTGGTTGATAACTTTATAGTGGGCCTCCATGGCTGGGGAATTATTTTAAGAATAGGAAGTCTAATCATCCTTTATAAAGTTGCTTTTATCCTTGAGACTTGAAATCCTCCCAAGTCCCCCACATAGCGATGCTTTGTTTAAGAAATCAAGGATAAGGGGCTAAGTTTCATGCCTCAGCACGGAACAGAGAAAATAAAAGAACTTCAAGGTGAATCCAAGAATCCTAAGGAAGGACAAACATAGAGGAGAGCTGGCCACAAGAATAGAGGCCGCGGGCAGCCTGCAGAGGTCTTGGGGAGGACGTGGACAAGAGGTGTGAGCTGAAATCCAGCTATATTTACAATTATTCTTGGCTTTTGTTCAGTTTGTTTTCTCTCTCCCTTTCAACTGATATCTCCTTGAGGACAAACACTGTCTTTTGTTTTATGTCAACACCGAGTTCGGGACAACACCTACCTCCCCTGCCAACTGAGCAAACAGCCTCCTGAATCCATCATCGATGTCCTCCTCGCTGACATCGATCTGCAAGGTGAGGCACAAATGGAAATAATGGGTCAGATTTGAGAATGACAGAAAGACACCCACTCCCCCTCTGCTTCTCTCCCTCTTCTGGGCCCAAATGCTAAGAATGTTGGGATTGTGATAAAGACAGTTTGAAGAACTACTGGGATTTTTTTTTCTAGTTTAAACACATGTGAGGGAAACAGAAACTCTGTGGAAGGAGCTCCACTTTAATTTCTCATCCAGGTATCTTTAATATCCAACCCAAGTGGCCTTTTATGATCTTCTTTATGGAGTCTAGGAATTACAAAGACTGACTGGAATGTTCCAGTAGGATTTCAGCAATGGCTAGTGACCATTGTCTGGGAGGCTCTTCGAAATTGTTCAGTCTCCCCCTAGGTATGAGAGACAAGCATTGAAATCCAGCAGCTGAAGGGATTACAGAGCCACATCAGACCTCTTCCTGGAGAGGGAGGAGAACCCCTTCCTCTGTGATATTCTTTTTCCACTTGGATTTGTTAAAGTTGGGACTTTTTTTGAAATTCCCAAGTGCCATCCCTGAAACCCCTCCAGGATTTACCTCTGAATCAAATTCTTTTCTGAGAATGTGGGAGCCTGAGTAATCTTATCATTTGTGCATCCATTTTATAAATGAGCAAGGCCCAGCAAGGGGTGTGACAAGGGCCTGTCCCTGCTCGGTGCAGCACTTGTGTCTTATCCTTCTCCACATAACCCTCCTTATGCACATGGGTGAATTCCCCACTGGAGAGCAGGAGACTGACTGGCCCAGATCCCAGTGTGGTCATGGCTGGCTCAGAAAGCAGACTCGATTCCAAGTACAGGGCCATTACCCTCAGTTTCAACCTGTGTTCATAAAGTTCAAGGTGCCTCCCAAACCCTTGACATTATTTTTTGCTCCACTGCTCTCTGGATGTCCAGAACAGAGTAGGAAAAATTTTAAAAAATTACAAGTACCTCTTCAAGGTTGGCCTCAATTTCGTCATCGACAACTCTGGAAATAAAAGGATATTATGTGTTACTTACTGGAAGGCAGGTGAACCGGCAGTGCAATCACTACTAAAGTGGAAGTTCAACATTTAAATCCAGCACAAGGAGGGTGGGGGAATGTCTCTGTGCCCCAGGTTTCTGTGATAACACCTCCCTTAAGAAGCAGAAACTGAGGTAGAAGTAATCTGTCAGGTTTGGTTCTTTACCAAATAGCACAGGCTTCCCATGTAGGAGACAGCTGGGACACTAAGCAACTCACTTAGCTCCTGGCCTTAAGGACAGTCTTTAAGTTCTAATTGAAACTCTCTGCCATTTCAAGGCCCTTGTGCTGAGCCTTGAACACCATGGCCTAAGTGTTAAACTTCAGGTCGAGGAGGGGGCAGGCAGTGGCTGTGTGTAATTTCAACTGCAGCCTGGGAAGGGTTTGCCCGTGCACAGTCCCTGTGTATACAGCCAGGTCCTTCTGCACTACAGAGAGTGTAGGAGGGTCCTCCTTAGGCCCCTGGGATCTTCGGCTAGGCCCCCAAGAGTCCTGTGTGCAGGGTCAATGCCTTGTAGGAAAAAAGGGTCAGGGGCCTTCCTGTAGCTGGGATCTGGAACAGGATTGATATTCTAGAACAGGGCAGTCAGACAGCTTTGAGGGGTAGTAGCTCATCCTGGAGAGAGCTGAGGGAGCCAGTGCTTTTTTGGGACAGTGGCTTGTGGTGGGAGAGGAGGGGCAGTGTTTGACAAAGAACAGGGTCATGATACCAACTAATGACACTGACCATGTCCTCACTTCCTTGCCAGTGGAGACTAAGTTAAACACACAGAGCTTCCTCCAAGGACGCTGAGCTGAGAGGAAAGGCCCCTGCCGCGTGACAAGCACTGGCAAAAGAAGAGAGCCTGCCAGTGGCAGGGGGGCTGCAGCCACGCTCTAGTGGCGCTTATTAGCTTGCAGCTGTCCAGCTGCGTTTTCTCTCCCTTTCTCGTGGGAACTTATTTCTCTGTCCCGTGTTGTCTTGGAGCAAAGGCAGTTCCCTGGCCTCCCTCTCTCACCACAGCTCCTCCCTCTACAGGAGCCAGCCGACCCGGTGGCTGAGCTGAGCCTGGCCTGTTGGACCTTGGGCACAAGGTCAGAGGGGTCACATGCTCTGGGGTCCTCCAGCACACCCTTGGCTGCTGCTCTTCCCAGTCTTCCCCCCCCCCCATCAGTGCTGGGGTTCCCCACAGCATTTCAGCAAACTTCCTTTTATTTAAATTGACCAGGTTGATTCCATCCTCTGCCAATCAAGTGACCGACCAAATATATATGGTTGAGACAGTGGCCAAAGTGGCAGAAACCACTGTGAATTGAGGCCATATGAACAATGTCAGGAAACTGTGATACCAACCAAAAATGGTTCCTAAGAGCTGGGTCCTGAAGAGGAAGGGGAGGGCCTGGAGACCTGTTGACTATGGTGGGGACCATTGAGATCGTCACTTACACCTTGGTGGCTCTCCTGGGCTGGGGGCCTGGGAAAGCAAGGGTTGTGCCAGCACTGCCCAGCTTTCTCCAAGTGAAGGGTGGAGGCTCACAGATAGTTTAATGTAAGCCCTTAAGATGAAAGTGTCAACTAGATAATTCAGAAATGCAACTGTGAAGTTAGATTGTGAAGTCACTCTCCTATTACCTCTTTCCAACAGGAAACAGTCTAATAGTCTAAGGAGATTTTTTTTTCTTTGCTTACCTGAGTATAATACTAAAAATTCTTCAGTATGTCAATTCCCACATTTTATAGAAAGAGACTCCAGCATTCAGAGTAACGAAAAAGAGAATGTGGCTAGGAACAGGAAGGGGCAGGCACAAAGAAGGGACCAAGCCACCTACTGGTAGTCAGCTTTCTTCTCAGAAAACACCCTGACGCAGAAATCCCCGTCCTTGTTGGGTTCAAAGGTGGAGGGCACAAGGATGTACTCTCCTGGGGGCAGCTTGAAGCGGTTGAGAACCTCCCGGAGGTTGATGAACGTGTCTGACCGCTCCCTGGCTCGAGTGGTCAGGAAGAATTTTTTGCTGAGGTGGATGTTGGTCTGCCCTCTTAACTGATGAATAAACAGAGAAACGAGGTTGGGGAGGGAAGAGAGGGGGAAGAGTGCCAAATAAACGTCATTATTGCTCTTTGGGATAAAGAGATTACAGTGAAAATGTCTGAATTACTAAGATAAAAAGCCAATTTTCTATTAAAAACAATTGGCCACAGAGGCAGGACTCAACTCTGTCTGCAGAGATGCCTGCCTTTCCTCACAGAGTTCCTTAGCCTTCTGCAAGGTGACTCTAGGGGGTGAGAGTCCCCACAGCAGGCATCCGGTTCAGTTTTACACTGTGTAGAACCCACTAATTAAGGCAAAGACAAAACCAAGAGCTGAGAAGGAAGTCCTGCTGTTAGGGCAGAGCTCACACACCATCCAACAGAGCCCTGTGCTCTGTCAGTGCCACCTTCCCAGGGACAAATGCAGAGCAGGTGGGTCCAGGCACCCTGTGTGACCACTTTAATAATTATGGCCTTTACAGACACACAGCCTCTTTGCATCTTATCTCATTTGATTAGCACTCTGGCATAATTTAATTCATGCCCATAATAGCCTGGTGAGGTAGATGGCTGAATAGTTTCACTGTAATAGAAACTGAAGAGCAGAGAGGCTGTCACCTGTCTGAGGTCACACATCCTGGGAAAGGGGTCTTCCCTATGCTCCCGCCTTGTCTTAAGGAACAGTCCACAGGGTTCCTCGTTTCCCTTTCTACTCTTTCCCAGAACCACACAAGACTCCAACAAGCCTCCTGCAGTCTGAGGATTGTGGGTTGTCCACCCAGAACTAAACCCTGCACAAGCTCTACTGGGTCACACACAGTCAGCAAACCCTACAGAGGCTTTCTGGGACATCTTGCCCTGAGCTCAGACGAGTGGGATGCAGAGCTGGAGTGACTTCTTTGGGAGGGCACCAGCAGCCATCCTTCCGGCCTCAACTCATGCTTCACCACACCCCCTGAGCTCTGCAGTTTAAGCCTCAGGCACATTGGTGGACCTGAGTCCCCAGAGGCAGGGGCCGGTGCTTGCCAGACGTACCTCGTCCGGAACCTGCAAAATAAAGGAGCACAATTCAGATTCTAGGAAAGCAACAAATAAAAATGCAGGCACTATGGATGTCTCCTTTGCTACCCGCTTTTCTCTAGCTTTAGCAATATCACCTACATTGACATGGTAATTGCTTTCCAAGGAACTCAAAATGTTTCCACATTGGCGAAATTGTAAAACAAACAGACAAACAAAAATCCTCTTATGACAGTAATGTGGATGAGAGTCCCTACCCCCACCCCCAATTTATTGAGCATTGAACAGAGGCTTGGAGATGTGAAATGACTTGTCTATGGTCACCAGCCTAGTAGTGGCAAAGCCCATACCTGGTTCCCAGTCAAGGGAAGCAGGACTAGGCTCATAAGAAGAAGCAACAGTATTTCCTTTAGCAAATCACTTCCCGTCTTGGGTCTCAGTTTCCTTAATTCTAAAATGGGGCCAAAAGATCACAGAAGACTTTCCCAACTCCAAAAGCCCACTGGATTCCCAAATGCACGAGGTAGCGGGGGCAACTATGGGCAATTCTGTTGGCATTTTCCTTGCAGCTATTCTGCTCCAGGCTAGAAGTTTCCAGCTCCATTTCAGAGACCGAGGGATGTAGAACTAGGTGCATTTTTAGAATGGCCAAGCAGACAGTGATGGGTGAGCAAAGAGCCTTGTCTGGGTCCACCAGAATGTGCTGGAAACTGGCTCTGGGGCCAGGCAGAATCCCTGCCTGGTAGTATTTTCTATTTCCCACGGTGTAAATACTCCCCCTGTGACCATTTTCAGGCTGCCATGGTGACCTCGTGCAACATGGGACTGAGGGGAGAGAGGGACAAGACTTGGGAGCCAGGAAGAGCTGATCCAGCATCACTGGGTTCCACTCAGCAAACCAAAATGCTGCCCTAAAGCCTTCCCTGCTCCCCCGAGGCTGTGAAAAGCCCTCTGTGCTGAGGAGAAGTGGGGGTACGGGGGTGTTGAGGGTGGGGGAGGGGGTGGGGAGTGGTTGCAGGGACAGGGGCCCCAGGTTGGCTCTGTTCTCCCTATCCCCACTCCGGGATAGGCCCTCAGCCTGAAGGGGAGCGGCAGTGAAGAGGCTGCCCCCGGCTGCGTCTGAGTGGGGCTTTTCTTCAGCTTGGCTGAGAATGAAAGAAGGACCTGTGGGTGTCGTGGGGAGCAGGGCTCCAGCCAGCATGGCCCTGGGGAGTATAATGACCATTTGTTCTCCTGTCCTGAGACCTCCACAGTCCAAGCCAAGAACTCTGCTGGGCTTTGACCAGCTGGACCTGTTGGCTCAGTCCAGCCCTCACAATATTTCTTGATGTGACCCAGAATATTCTGTTCTCAGTTCAAGTCTCCTCTGTTCTCTGGAACTTGGTGGACCAACCAGAACATGAGGCTGGGGGATGTGAGGAGGGACATGGAGAACTCCTAGAAGACTGGCTATGGGGCTCCAGAGAAGGGCTGGGAAGCCCCTGTGACGCAGACCACCAGTAGGGATTTTCTTGTGTGAGTTGCTTCTAAGTCTGGCTGGGCCTCTGGCTTTGTTTTTGCTTGACTAAGATCCCTGTTCACTGTCCCTTCCCCAACACTGCCTCTGGGATCAGCTCTCCATGCCAAGGGAGAAGGAAAGGGAAATTGTCCGCACCTCGTAGATGCCAAAGCCAATGGTGTGCATGTCCTCGCCCATCTTCCTCTGCCGACGCCGATGCTTCTGGATGAGGCCCACCAGGAAGGTACAGCCGCTCTCCCCATCCTCCTCATCCTCATCCTCCTCCTCCAGCTTGATCAGATACTGAGGGTTCATCCAGAAAGTGTCTGCAACAGAGAGGGGAGCCCAGCCTTGAGCAGGTGTGCCTGGGGGTTAGGGGAGCAGGTATGCGCAGGGGCTGGGGTTGCTGGGAGAGAGATGGAAGAGATGGGAGCTGGAAGAAGCAGAGGAACCAGGGTGGAGCCTGGGCAGGGTGGCTGGGTGGGGACAGGTAGAGGTGGGCTTCCATGAGAGGGTGGTCTGCACTTGCCTAGATCTTAGCTGGACCTAAATTAGGACCTCCCCCTTGTACTTCTCTCTTGCCCTAGGGTTACCTCTTGGGAATTTTTGTCACCCTAGAAGGGAGGGTGGTTACAGCTGTAGCTCCCCCTAGTGGTTGCTTTCCCACACAGAGCTCTGAGGGAGAGATCCTAGAACATTCCTTGGGGCTGGTTGAGGGGACTCCCATGTCTTTTCTTTACATTCTTGCTAACACACCTTACCTCTCAGTGAACTCAGAGGCCTGGGACACCTGTGCACAGTTTCAGTTTCTGTTCCTTGACTTTGGCCTATCCCCTGGCCCACCCCAGTGGTATCTCTAACCTCTTCATTTCCAAAATCCATTCACAAGAAGGATCTGAGAATTATTCATGTTCCAAGGGTAATTATGTTGATTACCTTCCCATACCTAATGGGTACAATTCTAATGATGGAATTAAAGGCATGGTCTTGTGCACAGGCTGCTGCTTATTTTTGCAATTTAAGTTTTATTGGCACACATTCATGTCCATTCACTGAAGCGTGGCTGTCTTGGGGCTACCACAGTAAAATTAAGTAAGTACTGTAGACAACGACTGACTGACACAGCCAAAGTGTTTACTGTTTGGTCCTTTGGAAAGTGTTTGCCAATCCCTGATCTAGTAGGTAGGGGAAGTATTTTTGTGGATGGCAAGGGGCCTTCCAGGTGGTGGCACTTGGGACTGACACTTGGTGACTGCATATGTGATCTGGAGATACTGGTCAGCTAATCCCAATCTTATTACTTGCTCTATGAGCCTGGCATACCATGTAAGAGCCTCAGTTTCCTCATTTGTAACAGAGAATCAATATATGACCACCACCTGCTACCAGAGTACTTAAAGAGTGACTCCATAGTCAGAATGCCTAGGTTCAAATTCCAGCAAGCTGTGTGGCTTGGGGAAATTCATTTCACTTCTCTGAGTCTCAGAAACTTCACCTTAAAGATAGAGATAACCAAGAAGTTTTAAAGAAAGATTAAGTGAAATAATATATATAAAGCACATTAGGACAGTTCCTAGCACCCAATATATGCTCCATAATTGGCCTATGTCATCAGGATCAGGATAAGGACAGTTTCTAAGGGGGTTGGGGAGTAGGGATGGAACCATCAAAGCAGAAGAGGGGATTGGATTGACAAAGTCTGGACCAGAGGAGAAATCCTCATCCCATCTGAGTAGGGCCCAATCAGCATTTGCAGAGTGAACTGGGCATATTAGCAGGCCATGGGCAGCAAGGGCCTGATGTGCAGGAGTCCTAGTGGGTGAGGTTCTCTTTCAGGACTCAGCTATTTGGGCTTAGGGTTGATAAAGTTACTCATATGGGCGACGTGGGATTCAACACTGCTGTTGTAGGCCTGGCAGAATGTCCAGGTACCGTGAATCTAGGCCTGGAGGGGACTTCAAGGAAACAGCTAGTCTTTTTGGAGGCCAATGAGTGCAGGAGGTCATGGCACTGAGAAAACAGAGAAAGGTGTTGAGACTGAGGGTCCCAGTGAGAAGGAGCTGCCTCCCCCAGGCGGCGAGGCTGGGTAGAAGTACATCTGTCAGGGAGGGTGAGGGGTGCCTGGGCCTCTGGTGGCCTCTTGTGGCAGCAGCCCTTACTTGGGTAATTCCTGCAGCCTCCTGCAGTGGAGCCCCGCCTCCAGTTCCCATCCATCTTGGTGAGTTTCCACTTCTTGTAGGAATCACTGGTGAGGGTGTCGGGGGTCAGGTTGCAGATCTCCAGGCGGGAATAGTGCCTCAGGAAGTCGCTGAGAGACATCCTGGAAAAGCAGAGATACGGGCATTCAGGGTTATAGGAGGACATATTCGTTATTAGCCTTGACCTTATGCCAAGGTCAGACTTGCAGCCAGTCAAGGACAGGCAGAGAAGCACCTGGGGGCTGAATAGTAGACATCATGTCCAGAATCAGAAGTCCCAACTCCAGTTCTGGCACTGCCAGGTTACAGCTGGGTCACTCTGAGCAAGTCACTTCACCTCTCTGAAGTTCAGAACTCTCCTTGGTACACATGGGAGTCATCAATAGCAAATGAGACAACACACAGGCACTTTTGGTAAACTGAAAGTTGTCTACAATGATAAGTGGTCCTCAGAGTGGCGTAGACACACAGCCTGCAGGTCGTTGCTATTACTGAGGGACCAGGTACTGGATGAATCTCCAGAAACTGGTGGAGAGAAAGGCCCCATCTCTCCCTTTTCTCTCTTGGGGTCTGAACATGACTAAAGGAATGTCTCTCTCAGTCTTCTCTGAGAAGCTGCTCAGCTTGTAAATCCCACCATAAAGATGGATCAATTGAAGAGGGTGAAGAAGTTGTTTTTTTTTTTAAAACCCAGGGGCACTCAACCACTGAGCCACATCCCCAGTCCCTTTTAGTATTTTATTTAGAGACAGGGTTTCACTGAGTTGCTTAGGGCCCTGCTAAATTGCTGAGGCTGGCTTTGAACTTGTGTCCTGCCACAGTCTCCCGAACCACTGGGATTACAGGCATATGCCACCTCATATATTTTTTGCTCAGGGTTTTATAATTCATTTAAAAGAACAAAATTAGGATCCTGTGTTGTGTGCCCTTGGCATTTTCCAGTGATGAACTCTTTCCCCAAAACCTCTACTGATCTTACCAGAACTCCCCATCCTCATGCTGTCTGGTGAGCCTTTCCCTCACCTCTGGGTCTACAGTGTTCCAGTTTGGGCAGCTGGAAAACAAAGCAATGGGAGAGACCTGAGGAACAGATGTATGACAAGGACTTCTCCCCACGGCTCCCGGGTTGAGGAGCAGGGACACCCACTTTCACGCAGACCTCAGGAAGGGAGGAAGTAGCCCCCACCTGGCTCAGACACACCTGAGTACTGATAAAGCTCTCAGGGGAGTGGAGAACCCAGTGCAGGTATAAAGAAGGAAGCAGGGGGAGTTGTTCTGGAAGATGGGGTGAGGAGGAGTCTGGAAAGGAACACAGCCCATCAGAAGGTAGGGAAGGGGCCCTGGCTGCCCAAACTGAGATGGGCCTGGTAGCTCTTCTAGGGGCAACTGAAAAACCAACAAGGAGCTCCTCATTTCGGCCTCTGCAGATGATCTGGAAGGAATTCTTGGCAGGTGTCTCTCTGCCAAGGTCAAGGTTGCCTGGGGCAAGTTGGAGAAAAGGAGGAAGAACTGGAGGTGCCAGGCTGGGGAGGAGCAGGGAGAACTGGGAGAGAGGCTCAACTGAGCATTTACTTCATATAGTTGAACGTCTAAGAGGCCTTCCAGGAAGCCCTGGAGATTAACAGAGGGTTGTCTCTATGGTCTCAGCACAAAGTTCAAGTCCTTGGAATAGAAGGACCAGTAGAACGAGATGTGCTTTCTTTCCTCCCTGAAGGCCCAATAGTAGGGTGAATTTGAGTGAGGGTAGGAATTAGCCACATTGTGAAAGAATTAGCATCACAGGAGCCCTTGGCCTGGAGAAAGGCACCCAGGCTTCTGGGGACAGTGTCCTGGTATAGTCACTCTTCAAAGGGCATCTGTGCACAGGCCCTGCCTTCTTAATGTGGCCCGTGCTCCTTGAGTCTATTTCCCAGCGCAGTGCATGGGGCCTTCAAATCTCCGTGTCTCAGCAGGGCCTCCTAGCAGGATGCACACCCCCCCCAGAACCCCCAACCCTACACCTCCTCACTTGTCATTCCACTTCCCGGTCCACTCCACTTCTCCCCAAGGATTTCGGATTCGGATCAGTTTCTGTAGGCTTCCTGCACTTTCAACCTGAAGGATCAGATGAGAGAGGAAGGAAAGGTTGAGTGCCAGCCAGGCCTGGAGGGATGCAGACCCAAAGCTCCTACAGACCCTCAGGCTCTTGGCCTGAGCCAAGGAGGTTGTTTGTGAGGGAGGATCATCAAAGGTAGAAGGTGTTGACCCCCAGGTCCCTCATGCTCTCCAAATTTAGAAAATGGAAATTAAAGCTCCAGAATCCTGATCCTGGAGAATGGGGCCCTTTAATTTTTGTTGTCAACCTGAGGCACAAACACACTTGTTCTAGGGTCTGGGTTGGCACATTCCAGCAAAACCTGTTTAGCCAAGTGGAAAAGAATGCACTTTTCTCACAGGTGTTCAAAGAAACTTTAACACTTATTGAGAAAGAACATGGAGGGAAACAAGCAGACGCAGCATGTGAATCTTTTTGCTTTGTTTTGAGACAGAGGCTCACAATGTTGCCCAGACTGCCCTCAAACTCCTGGGTTTAAGCAATCCATGTGCCTCAGCCTCCTATGTAGTTGGGACTACAGGTGAGACAACATACCCAGCTAGTGTGTGACTCTTGATCGAGTCCTGGATCCGGGCTGTGGTGGGGAAATTTTTACTAGAAATTTTTAGGGCATTTTGGGCAACTGGGAAAAGTGTAACTAATCTAATCATCTAATATATTAGATGATGTTATTGAATTAATGTTTAATTTCTTGGTCATGTCAGTAGTGGGCTCATGTAAGAGGATTCCTTATTAATAGGAGATAAATGCTGAAGTATTTGTAAGTAAAGTGTCATGACCTCTGCAAGTTTCTTGCAACTGGCTCAGGAAAAAAAAAGTCCACACACATTGAGAAAACAGATGTGGCCAAAATGCTAGTGATTGTTGAGTCTAGGGGCGTAAAGTTTGGATGTTTATTATACCATTCCTTCAACTTTTCTGTAGACTTGAAAAATTTCAGCACATTAAAGATAGAGGGAAGTTAAAAAAAAATCAAAGTTAGGGGGCTGGAGGTGTAGTTCATGAGCTGTGTGCTTGGTGCAAGACCCTGGGTTTAATCCCCAGTGCTAGGAAAAGAAGGGAGGAAGAGAGGAGAGGAAAGGGAAGAGATAAAGGAAAAGAAAGAAAGGAAGAAAGGAAGGAAGACGAAAGAAAGAAAGAAAGAAAGAGAAGTTAAAGATTACTGAACATGCACAAGACCTTGGGTCAGGTCATTAACAGTGAACTTGGGTGGCTCAGTTGTGTTTATAGTAACAATAGTATGAACAGCAAGGACAGCCACTTATATAGTGTGTCAGGCACTGTCTTAGCACTTTACATATATTAATTTGAATCACCACCACCATCTTCCAGTGGGTATTGTTATTATTTCCATTTCCATTGAAGAAAAGACGGAGTTCAAGTAATTTGCCCAGGTCATGCAGTTGGCAGGAGGCAGAGTCTCGCTTGAACTTGGACAGCAGTGTTGTTGAACAAATGTGAGAGCGTTTAAAAGGGTATAAAACACTCTACGGATGCAAAGTGCTAGTTTTTTGTTTGCATCTTTCTTTCTTTCTTTGTTTTCTACACTGGCCTGCAGAATGAGGTTCTCACGAACTAAAGGAAGAATGAGTGGAGCAGCGGCCAGCAGGGGGCAGCATGGCACGTCGCTGGCAAGGGCGGGGTCAGGGAATATCCTTGTCCCGACTGAACTTCGAGAATACCAGGCCTGTGCGAACGCGGGGGCCCCACCCAAGGGAACCACTGGCCAAAATGCACCTGTGGCCACTGAGTAGGGAGTACAGGCGCCTTGCCCCTCGGCGCAGGACGTTACCTCTTCGGCTCCGGTGACAGAGTACGCGTGTCCCTTCACGAGCTTCTGATACGTGATGGCCTCGGAATCCGCGGCGCTGGTGATCTGCAAACACCGACAATCAGCTGCCGCTGCACCCGTGCTGCCTCCTTTCATCTCTCCCCCCCGTTCTATACTACCGGCCTGAAACCTATGACAACAGGGACGGAGGCCAAGGGAGGAGGCGCAGAGCTCCGCTATCCCACATCTGGAGGACCGCCCCCCCGCCCCGCCACCTTCAGATGCGGAATCGCCAGGAACTATCAGAGAAGGCGACCTGCGACCATCTGTGAGGGCGAGCGCGTGCATTCACGTGTGAATGGTGCATTCACAGATTTCTGTAAACTGAGGAGGGCGCAAAAGGGCCACCCTGGAGAGAGGGCCTGGGGTGGCATCATGGCTCAGGTCAGCCAGCATAGCTGACCCAGATGCTTTGATCCCCCACGCTCCCAGATCTAGCCCAGCCCAACTACATGGTTTAAATACTATGGCGGTTTTTTCTCTCCTGTGTTCAAATTCACTTCTCTTGTATTAGAAAGTCCTTGAGGTAATTCCTTTCCCATCTATTCTGATGAAGGTTGTTAATTTTGTCTTGGTTAATAGGAAGAAAGACTGAGAACAGAGAGGGTATTTTGGGGTCTGACAGATTTTGGTGCCAAGAGTCAGGACTTCTTATCTGCATCCATAGAGGGGACCAGGATCTCCAATGGGACAGGGCTTGGGTGTTGGGCACAGCTTTTGTCTGGATTCTCCTGGGGACAGCACATCCACCCACCTCCCCATCCACTGGTGAGGTTTGCCAGCAAGGCTATTAAGAGGAAACAGTTCTTTCCTGTGCCCTCTGAAGTCTTCCTACAGTACCATCAGCCCTGGAGCAGAGAGAAGGAAGGCTTTTGGGCTCTGGGTGCAGCCTTCTGTGGATGGGGACAGGTATTAGGACCAGAGAGGGCAGGAAGCTCTCAGGGACCCTGTGGTTTGGGGATGGAGGTGAGAAAGTGAAATGAAGAGCAGGGTGAGAAAGGGAAGTGGGCTGGGGAGGTAAGGGCTGGAGGCACCATTACTCCATCAACTGCACATCAGAAAGTCTGGCTGTTGCTAGCAACCCCTGTCTTCCTGGATGATGAGAAACATGGTAGACAGGGATACATTAATGATACATTAATGTTGTATGGGGCAGTGGGTTTTCTTGGGCACTGTTGGGACCTCTCTTCAGCCAGAGCAGACTCGGGAATGAGTTTAGGGAAGGAGGACTAAACTTACATCAATAGAGCATCCAAGGAGGGAACCCTTCTGCAGAGCCTTCTGGATGATCTTGAACAAGTTGGGAGGGGCCTTCTTTAACTCATACCATTCAGCAATGCCTCCTGTGAAGTCCTCAAAGCCCTCGGTGGTGGCACCTCCCGAGAGTGCTTCATAGCACCCGTTGATCCTACAGGAAGGGAAGAGACGCTATCCCTCATCCCTCAGAATGCCACCCCACTTGTACTCTGACATGACCCCCTCCCACATTTGTTTGATGCTCATGGGACCCTCTGCTCTCATTCTTCTTGGTTTCGTCTCCAACATCAGTGTCCAGCTACCATCTCCACAGTCAGTACTGGTACTTTGTGAAGTATTTTGAAAATCTCACAGAACCCGAGTTGGCAGGACCTTACTGATGATCTGATCCAGCCTCCCATATTTATTCTTTCTGTATCTTGAAGGGAAAGGGGAGGTCTGCTAATGGGCTGTTTGGCATTTAGAGCTTAAAAATGACAACAATTCAATAATGAAAGCATCTTCCTGGAGAAACAGGCAGTGGGTCTGTGTGGGCTTATTGCTCCTGACTACCCATACTGGAGTCTGGTGGCTTCTCTAACTCCAGTACTTAAGCTCTGGGACTTAGAAGCATTGCTCAGACTCAGGTTCCATCAGCAGAACCCAGCCCCCTCTTTCCCAGCATGAGGCTGAAAGGAACAGAGATCTACTTGCTCTCTTCAGCCTGTGCAGTATAGCCATGCTGAGGCCCTTTTGGGGAGGGCTGAGTACCGGTCAAACTTGACTTTGGGCAAGCTGGATGGGAAGCAGCTGGGAGGAGTATGGAAAACCACTTCAAATCAGCCACACCACTAGTCTGGGCAAATTTCCACAATTTTCCTACTTTTGCAAAGGTAGTTTTGCCTACTGGCAAAACCTGCTATTTTTAGTTGACAAATATGTAATAGAATCTGTCAAGGAAACAAAGTTCCTTCTCAAGACCAGCACACTCAGCATCATGACTTGTTTCTGTGCATTTGGTTAAAAATGGCAACAGCTATCATTTGTCATTTTACCACGTGGCCTAGCACCCTGTGTGTTCATTATCTCCTTGAATTTAGAACCCAATTTGGGCCAAAGGAGTCCTTTTTATAGAAGAGAACGTCTACTCAAAACAATCCTAAATAGCTCCTGTGTTTTGGAGGGCAATAGGGACAGGCCACAGGGTTTTGGGAGAGGGCATGGTCACTTACTTGGCATAGGCTTTCTCCAGCAGGGCGCTCCAGAACTCACTCCCCTCAGCTGAATGCACAAAGAGCAGCTCTCCATCCTTGGTGGGCAGCCTGTCATCCACTACCACCTCCACCCACTCACCATACTGCCAGAACTGCAGACAAGGGGAGGGAGGGAGAGGTGTGGGGTGGGCTGAAGGAGGAGCTGGTGGCAGCACTGGGATCCCTAAGCTCAGTTGCATCTGGCTTCCTGCTGCCCGGTCCCTTGCTGTAGGCTCCACAGCCAATCCCAGTAGGAGATGCCCCTTTCATTTCCTACTGCAGGGAAGTCCTCATGAAGTAAGCAAGGACTGATGGGCTTGTCCATCCCTCCAAATCCACACCCATCTCTTTAAAAATAGTATTTCTCATTAATCAATATAAAAGGGAAATAACTTTGACATTTTATCTCAAGCTCAGATAATAAATTTATATTTTTTAAAATTTGGGAACTACTTCCTGTATGTCCTGATGTACACCTCCTTGTAAAGTTTTTGGAGCTCTGCCTGCTGCCCCCGCCCCCATCCCCCAGCCATGGTCATCCTGGAAGGGTCCCATGTCATGAGAAGGTTGGGAGCTTCCTGCTCACTGTCACCTCTGTAAAGCAGTGCTGGTCTTTGGAGTCTGCTAACGTGATGGACAGGAGAATCCAGCCAAGCTAAGGGATCGTGACAAGCACTGGGACTTGGTAAAAAGAAGCCTAAGCCCATCATGAACTGACCTGGAAGCGGAAGATCCCTGCATAGTTCTCTTGGAAGCTCTGGTCTAGGGGGACGACTCGAGCCAGGATTTCTTCATTCAAGGTAAGGGAGGCGATGGCAGCCAGCAGCCAGCAGTCACCTGAGAACACAGTGCAAGGAGATCTTAACAGAGGCATCTCAGTACCTGGAAGAGGTTAAAAATCTGGTCCCCACCTCTGGGGGTTTGAAGCCTAAGATGACCTGCAAATAGAGGGAATGATATTTCAGACAGTCCTTATCTAAGGTCTGAGGGAAATGCTGAGGGTGAGATACTATTGGGTTGGCATTGGGTGGGGAGGGGAAAATTCATTCCCCCAAAGACTCGGAATCCTGTAATGGCTCCCCTGTCCTGGGAACCCAGCTCTGTGCCATGACTATGTGGAGTGAATGAAAAGAACTTGGCAGTAAGAGGTTTCTGCAGAAACAGGCTTTGAAGGGGAGTTTGAGTGAGAGTGTGTTGACAGATGGGAAAGGGTCAAATGTTGCATGTCTCCTGGGAGGAGGGTTCGGAGACAAGGCAAGAGAACATGCCCTTGCCTAAAATTTTCCATGACAATTATAGGAAATAGCCTCAAATGAATTTAATTCATTGTTCGATCTATTTTTGTTGATAGGTTTATTAGAAATGTTAGTGAAGTTTACTGAATTTTTTGACTTCTGGTTGACTCCTTAGTACACTCAAGGCTCCTGAACTAGACCATCCTATTGATGTGTAGATAGACTGTATATAACTCTTTGTGGTCTGGATATGACAGATCCATGGCACACGGAGACGTGTTCCTCCCTAAGTCGTCAATAACCAAAGGAAGTCAAACAAATCCTCTTTAAATTAGGTGGGTGGTGCAGGGCTGTGGGTTCACCTGTACTTTTCCATTGAGCAACTGTTTGCTGCCCTCCTGGTAACCCTGAGAGCCTGTCCTCCCTACCTTTTCAATCTGCAAGGTTTTGGTAGCACTAACTCTGTTCCCAATTCCAGAGGAGACCTGAGGCAATCTATGCAGCACATTTGCCTGGCTTCAGTGGATGGGTCAGGAATGTGCTGTGACCCAGCCAGAGCAGATGATGTGCCAGGAGAGTTTCCTGGGGCTTCCGGGAGACTGGGCAGGTGACTTTTTCTGCATTGAATCTTTGAAGATGTACATTATGCTGCTGTTGAAGCTACTTCTGTGGTGGGGAGCAGCCTGTCTGCATAGGAGGCCAGTGCAGAACAGGAGCTGAGAGATGGAGAGAGAGAGACAGCAGGTCCCGGAAAACCACTTGAATCCCCGAATCAAGCTATACCTGAAGTCAGACTGCCTTGGACTTTTCAGTTATGTGAACCGATAGTTTCTCAGTTTCCTCATCTGGTATGCAGGGCTACAAGTTCCTGCTTCTCTACTGCTAGGAGACCTTGGGCAAACACCATTTTGTATTGAGCCCTTCCTATGTTCCGGTCAGTGTTCTAGGATCTTCAGGTTCATTATCCATTTATTCCTCACAACAGTTCTGAGGACACTATTATTTCTACCTCCATGTTAAAGCTGAGTATCACAAGCCTTAGAGAGTTTATGTGCATTGCAATTTAAACAGCTACAAATAAAAGTTTAAAAGGTATAGTTTTAAGGGCTGGAAGATCTAAGAAGCAAACTTTTAGGTCAGTGAGACCTTTATGTAAACAAAACTAAAAGCGCTCTGACATGTTGAGGATATGAAGCCTAGGGAGAAATTTAGCAGTGACTATTTTAAGCTCCAGCTAGGAGTAAGCACTTGAGGAGTCCCTGATTGGTAGTGATGGAAATCTACCTGGAGGGGCTTTTCTTGCCTAATTTCACAGTTGTGCCTTGTACGGACACAGTGATCAAGTAGACAGATGACCTTTAGGCCTTTTCTAAGCATCCAATGCTCTTCCACTCCAACCTTATCAAACTCTTCATCTCCAAGGACCAGTTCATCACGTGCCAGTCATTTCTAGGGCCATGAGACCCTACCCCCTTTTGGTCAGTTTATTCCTCTTCCTCTACCATGGAATCTTTTCATGACGTTAGTCCTTCCTTGGGAATCTGAAGATATCTGTTGACTGTTATTTTCATTTTCATTGAGCGTATTTGAATTTTCTAGGAATCTTGCAAACTGCTTAGATTTGAATCTATCTGGAACACACAGAGGGAAAAGGCTTGAGGGTAAAATGGGACCAAGCATAGGGATTCTGGTAACAGGAGTCCTGGACCAGTTATTCCCCCAGTTCCTGTGTAATTTCCTATTAAATCCATGAGCATCCTCCTAGGAGCTGCCTGGGTCCGTCTGAGTCCAGCCATGGATGGACCAATGTCCTTTTGTTCTATTCCCCTTGGTCCCAGGAATCAATGCTTTTGCATCATGCATGTATGGCAACACACAATCATGTCTGTGGGATGGTCACTTGCTTTTGCAATCTCACTGGTCATGGCTGACTGTGCTGCTATTCAAGGGATATGACTGACTGGATGCATGAAGGATTGGCTTCAGTAGTGGCACTATGTGTTTGTGTGTGTGTGTGTGTGTGTGTGTGTGTGAGAGAGAGAGAGAGAGAGAGAGAGAGAGAGAGAGAGAGAGAGAGAGAGAGAGAGAGATTTAGGCCAGGGCTCAGATTAGTTCTATGCCCCTATCAGATAAACTGCTTAACACCAGAACTTCAGATGTATTCTTGTCACATCCTGGAAACCAGTGGCCATGCTTTGTGGCTTTCAGTTTTCTTTCTTCATGTCCCAGAAGTATCTCTCCTGCCAACCCTGCTGGGAGTTAGGTCTCTCTCCCTCATCCCTTGCTAATTTGTCTCCTCCTAAAGGATTCCCATCCTTCTCATCCTAGAATGTTTCCTAGGGGATGAAACTGGATTTCTAGATTAAGTTACCTGCTTGAGGTCACATATCCTGGAAGGGGCAGAGCCAGGATCAGTACCTGGATCTCTTCACTTCTTGTCTTTCCACTAGCAAACATTAAAAAACCAACAAATCACTAATATTTTGTATATTTTAAAGTTGACAAAGAACATCTTACACATTTTGACCTTCACATGAATCTTGGGAGATTATTATCATTATCATAATCCCCTTTTCAAGATGAAGAAACTTACATTAAGGAAGTCTATAGATTAGATAATTGCAGGGTCTTGCATGTAAAAACTCTAAACCAGAATCTTGGATTTTGTTTAAGAATGATCCTGGCTAGCAATTTCTTTTGGTTAATAGTACCTGATTCCTGTAACTTAAGAAATCCAATATTAATAACCAACTGTTAATTCAAATTTAAAACTAAGGGTCACATATTAGAAGCTTCCTTAAGTCCTATACTTTAATAGCCCAATACTCTTGGTTCATTAACTAGTAAAACATGTCACCTATTCAATACAATGTAATTCACCCAAACATGACAATTTGTCATTGCACAGCTGAGACAATGGCATTAAGATCACAGCAAAGGCCAGAGGAAACAAGTTACATGCATTTTAGTCAAAATTTCAAAAAGTTTTTCATCTATTTTCCACACTCTGGAGTTAAGGGAGGCACAGAGGCCCACAAGAACTACATCTTGACTTCTAATAAGGGGGAGGCATTCAATCCTATTTTATGCTTGATTCTTTAGCTAGCTCATTCCCTTGCCCAATCAAAGCAAAACACTTTGAAGTTGAAAAGCTCATTACCTAGTGGATTCCTTTGATTTCTTTGACTATCTGCTCATAGGAGCTTCCTCAGTTGCAAGATCTGCATAGTGATGACAACAGTTTACATTCACAAAGGTTTACTCTGCACCAGGCCTTGGGCTAAAGGCTTCTCATGTATTACAACATGATCATCTCATTTCATTGTCACCAAACAGTCCAGGATAGGTAATTTTATCCTCTGTTTCGTAATTGAGGAAACTGGGGTTTAAGGGGGTTGAGTGGCTCACCCCAAGGCTTCAGTTAATGAGTGCCTGTTATGTTGGCCTGAGCATTAGAAGTGTTTAATGTATAACCCGCATGGTTTACTTTGCAAAGAGGCTGGTGTCAATTCTGAATTCACCTAATTCAAAGGACAGTGTCTAGGGACTTTTGTCCTTGAGAGGTGACCTGATTATGTTTCAGCATCTGCATAGTGTTTTTTCTCTTTCCTGCTCACTCCACCTGGATGGCCCATATCTACCAGGTTTCTCCCTGCAGCCACACCTGTTATATGACCTCATCAGCTTAGGGCCTCACACTGGCCTTCCCTGCTGAGGGTTCTCTAAAATAATTTATGGAAACACTTCTATTCTGAATAATCCTGTGGCAACTTGGCCCTGGAGAGGGACCCTAGTTGAAGTCCAGGGAATCTCCACATAGCAGAGCCTGTTTGGAGCAGTTACATCTGGGTTGGACAGAACAAGGCTAGCTAGTTTGGGAGGGGCCTGATAACTGGATTAACTCAAATACTTCATAAACCGCTTATGGCTCCAGCTGGTTTTAGCTCCAGGAAAGCCTCAGAGAGTGCCTTCAATGACTGAGGCCTCTCCTGGAATGTTGCCACATGGCTGGGGCTTGAAAGAGATTCTACAAAGGTTTTCACATAAGAATCCCTAAAAGACTCTGGACGTTAACAGATAGGGCATTCCTCAGGCTCATTTATTTGGGTTCTGCTCTTCAATCACACAAGAAGATACTGTGACAGAAGGGAGGGTGGGATGGCCACCCAGATCATGGCCCACCTCAGAGGACTGTCACTGAACAGTATTTTGCACAACAAAACCCCTACCCTCCTCTCCTGGTGGGCTTTCTAGTTATTATACAGGTACTCTGTTTATGCTGGGTTACCTGTTGACAACTTTTTGATCTCCAATTACACCATTTATCTCAAAGAAGAAACAATTATCTTGGGGACCTGAGTATTGGACCATGGTCAGATGGTATTGAGTGCCTGGTGGGTACCTTCTGCTTGCCTCTCTATGTCTATTGGACACCCTTCATTCTGCCCTCCTCAGTGGATCTCACAGGGCCCCAGCAACTCTAGTTCCTGGGTATGTGTGGTGGTGGTGGGGGGAGGTTAGCCAGTGGAGACCAAGCAAGGAAGGTAAGGTTAGGACCATGTCTTCCTTGGCTCCTTCTCTGAGTTTGGATCCAGCCAGTTGTGTTCCTTGACTGTAGGTCACAGCTTCCTCCAGGAGGCACTATATACAACCCACTCCCGGTTCTAGAATCCTGACAACTGCTCCCAACTCACAGTTCCAGGCCTCTTTTGAGAGGAGCTCAGCTCTGCTTCCTCCTTTGACTATAGAAGTCTCAAGATATAAGCTGCTTGTCTCTTAAGAGTGTTCAGAACTTCTCTACTTGGGAGGCGCTGGTCAGCTGTCACCTTTATTAATTAACCCCAAGGGTGCAGCAAGCCTGCCTGGAGGAGCTTAGCCAATCACTTGCCCTATTTTATAAAGAAACCCATATATTTTGTTACAAATACTCATTACCATAAAAGTGCTTTTCCCTCTGAAATTACTCTATAAATTTAATGTGATCCCAATAAAAATAGGAATAGAATTTTTTAAGTTTTTTTTTTTAACTTGGCTGATTCTAAAGTTTATAAGAAAAATTTAAACATAAAGCATAACCAGAAAAAAAAATCTAAAAGGGAAGGGAATCAAGCTCCATCAGATATTAAAACACATATAAAGATATGTAATTAAAATAGTGCAGAACTTGTACATGACTCTACAGATAGGTAAGTAACACAGAACACAAAGTCCAGAAGTAGTCCCAAATACTGAAGTTTAATAAAGATAAATTATTCACAAATGAAACTAGAACTGAGTAGCCATCCAGAAAACAATCAAGCTATAGTTCAGTTTGTCATAAGGCTCAACTTAAAAAATATATATATATATATATATTTTTAACATAATACTCTATTTATTTTTTATGTGGTGCTGAGGATCAAAATCACACAAGCTATGCAAGTGCGCTACTACTGAGCTACAACTGCAGCTGCCAGGCTTAATTCTTGATGAGTAATATTTATATATAAGCATTTAATATTATCTATTATAAATATATTTATATGTATATTATAAACTATAAATATGGTAAATCTAGAAACTTATTTATATGTTTACTATCTACATGTTTATTTATATCATACTTGATTCATATTTTAGTATGATGATATTTAATATAAACATTATATTTACAGAAGACCATAAAAATCCTAGAAGAGACAGTGAGAAAATTCTATTACAATCTCAGAGTAGAGATTGTACCTAAAGATTGTAATCTGGAAGCCACAGATTTAAAAATGATAAGTTAATAATACTTAAATAAATTTAACTACATTAAGGTAAAAAAATACATCATAAAGCCACAATAAACAAAGTCAAAGTAGAAAAAAATAACACAGAAATATCTGTTATTCAGATCCTAGGCCAAAGGTAAAATTTTCTGGCAGATAAAGAAGAAAAGGCCACATCCAATAGAAAACTAGGCAAAGATATAAACAGAGTTAATGGAAAAAGAAAAAAATTACAAATACACATCCTTACTCATCATAGAAGAGATGTAACATAGAACTATACTGAGATATCATTTTTTTTTAATCTTTCAGATTGGGAAATTTAAAAAGTGTGATTCAGGGCTGGGGTGTAGCTCAGTAGGGGAGCCCTTGCCTAACATATGTGAGGCTCTGGGTTCCATATCCAATATTGCAAGGAAAAAAAAAATTTTGATTTCCTAAGGAGGCTGCAGGGAAATAAACACTCTCATAACCCATCAGTGAATGCAGAGATCGGGGCAATCTTTATAAAGGCCATCTAATAATATCATCAGTGTGCTCAGCAGCCATCTCCAGTGATCTTCCCTCCAGACACACTCACATGAGAAATGGTGTGTGCAATGCAACACTGCTTGTAATAGCAAGATTGGGGACAGCCTAAATGCCCATTCAGAGGGGACTGCTGAAATAAATTATGGCTCATCTTTACAATGAAATGCAGCCATAAAACAGAGCAAAGGTGCTGTTGAATGAAATCATCTCCAAGAGATGGTAAGCGAAACAAAGCAAGATACAGAACAGTATGTATAACAAAAAGAACAAAAAAAAAAAGGGGGGGAAAATGAAAAAAAAATAGGAAAAGGAAAAAGAAAAAAATGCTGGAACACAGTTACCTTTGGTAACTCAAATCTGTACACTCTGAAGTTATTTTTGGATGATCTGTTATATAAAAGAGCAATATGTACCCTGCATGCATAGATTATGGTCTTATTATCATAAAAGTTAGTCTATTGCCATTGATAAGACTATTGAGATTATATCAGTCTTGTAGTTAAAAAGAATAGCTTAACATTAGATATTCTAAAATGAAAATTACTTTTTGGCAGAAGTTTTCCATAATAGTTGGTCTATACTGAGATGACAACAAATGACCAATCAACTGGTTTACCCCAGTATCCCTCCAAAGTGTGTTCTATAGAAATCAGTTCCTAAAGAAGTTAACAGGTATTCCTTGAGAAAACTTTATGTGTTATGACAAAATAAGTTCGGGAAAGGCAAAGCTAACCAGGTGGAATATGGAGACTTCTTTCAATACATTCACATGGTGACGTTCCCTGAGATGGGTGGAGGGGAGCAGGGCATAAAATAAATGCCTTCTTGGACTCTGGAACTTGTTATTGACATCTCACATGGCCAGTGCCCCATGGAGTCCACTGGAAATGCTGGATCACTTAGGGTACATTGTGTATCTGGCTCACCCTGTCAGATTCCCCAGAAAGCTAAACTGCTCAGAATCAGATATTCCCACTTGCACCACCCTAGATGCTTCTGACAGTATCTATGCCTTTTGTTTTCTCTCTCCGCTCTTTTTTATTTTTTGAGACAAGGTCTTGCTAAATTGCTGCGGATGACCTTGAACTTGTGATCTTCCTGTCTCAACCTCCCAGGTCGATGGGATTACAGGTATGTGCTACCTCGACTGGCACCCTCTTTTTTCTGAATTGTCTTTTCTTTAGAACTGGATGCTCTTCTTTTCTTTACATGGTTGTTTTGTGTTGCTTGGTTGGTTTGGGCCTTGCATTCCCTTTGAATGAGACGAGGCCCATGTAAACAGGAATTCTGCCTCCGTCACCATATAGCTCTGACTCACTATCTCTTGTCTGATTTTTTCATCCTGGGATCCTGATGCTGGCATTCATCTGTCCAGTGTCTTGGACATACGCAGGGTCAGAGCAGGGTCACTGTAGATATTTATCATCGACTGGACAGAATTTGTGCCTTCCCAGGGGAGGAAGTTTGGTGTCAGTGATATCTCTTTTAGCAGGCCTCTGCTGGATGTAGCCATGGTAAAAAGAAGCCAACCCTGCCTGGAGGTTCCTCAGTCCCCCAGTCAAGGTGCTGGCAGCAGCTGGACAGAATTGGCCATTCCTTCACTAAGACTGCCCCACCCCAGCTGAGCTGTCCTGGAAGACCCTGGAGCTGAGCGGCTGGGAGGACTGTCAGTGTTCCACCAACCTTGTGCTTGTCAAGCAGGGGCTGCCTATTATAGCACAGGATTCAGGGGCCTCCTGTCCAACAACATCTAGTCTTAGTTTCTATAACAGGGAAAAAACCAAACAAAAACAAAACAAAACAAAAAAAACAAGCCTCTCTCTCAACATTCAGGATAAGACTTGGGCTGCAAATACTGTGGAAAGTGAACCCTTGGATTTAAAACCTCAGGGTTTCAGGGAGAAGATGAGAGAGGCAAGGTTCTGGGAATGCGGAACCTGTGTGGTTGGAAGGAAATTACCCAGAGGAGGGGGTCCAGAGTCTCAAAGCCAGGCTTGCTCATTTATCTTTTGCTAAGGTCAGCACTGAGATTCCCTGTCTTCCCCATTGGGATCTCCAGGATCCCCATGAAGGGCAAGTCTGGCTGGGGGCTGGGTTCATGCTTGTTCTCCTGAAGCACTGATCTTGCTGGCTGTCTATGGCTTCTGACTTCATCTCATCTTCTCTGACACTGGTTTGCCTCCGGGCACCAGGAGACACCTGCCCCTACTCCACCCTCTCCGGGTTCCTCAAGTTCTAGGACTTTGGCTGCCCTCTCCTTCCCCTGTGGCTGGCTTTGTTTCCCGCCAAGCCACTTGGGATCTCCCTTCCTGGTACCTTCCTCTCAGGGGCTGAGTCCGCCCTTTCCACATTGTCTTAGGCACCTCTCTGCTGCATTGTGCTGAGCCAATCAGATAGGCAGACTGTCCTTAACATCATGGATTGAGAACCTTGGACACTTGGTGTGCAGAACAGCCAGGCCAGACAGTGCTAGGCAGGCTAGACGGTGAGGGTTCCAAGTAAGTGGGGCTGATGTGCTCACTCCTGGACTTTGGCTGGCCCCCATCATTACTAGGCACTGGGTAAATGGCTTCAAGGGCACCCCACAGGCACCCCATGTCCACTCCGGACCTTCAGGTGACCCCCCCAAAAAAAACCAGAATGGAGCTCAGTGGAAAGACCTCTGAGCTAGACCTAGGAAGCCTGACTAGATGTGGGTGGGAATGAAAACTGGATTTGTGGCCAGAAGACCTGGATTTGGGTCCTGATCCTACTGTTTAGGATTATGTGAACTTGGTTATATTTCTTAATTTCTCTGACCTGTGTTTCTCAGCTGTGGAAGAGGGATAATGAATGACAGGGCACATCCTCAGAAGGTTACTAGGATCAGATGCAAAAGTGGATCTGGAAGCCCAAATATTTTGTGCACATTTTGCCTGTATGCAAATATATGCATTTTTCTAGGGGAAGGAGTCAGGTTTCTTTCTTCATCCTACTCCAAAAGATTATGAAATGCTACAGTCAGAACATGGAGTTCAAGTCTTGGCTCTGACTTGGGGACATTACTCAGTTTCCTTATATATAACATGAATTTAATACTAATAATCTGCCTTCCCCAGGAGAGAAATAAACGGGAGAAAATATATAAAGTACTTAAAATAGTGTTTGTAAGCATTTTCTGTTTTTATTTTCATTATGTGCAAACCTTGCCACATTTGGCAGTGTTGTACTGAAAAGGGTGTGGCTAGTGAGGGGTGGAGAGGGGTGTGGCTGAGGAGGGAGTGAGGAGGGAGGGTGGGGGGAAGGATGGGACCCCTGAAAGACAGAGCATATGTTTCATCTTCCTGAGCCTCTAAAAACTTTCAGAAAAAAAAGGGATAGGGTTCAAATGAGGAAATAAAGGTACAGAATGAGTCCTGATGAGATCTTGGGTACAAATATATTTATTCAAGACCCAGAAGTACCACTGCAGGGTGGTGGCCCCATTTGGACCCAGAGCTCCCGCTGGGACTATGGAGCTCCCCCTTTTCTTCCATCCAGTGTTCTTCTCCACCTGGGGTGAAGCAAGCTTTATAGTCCTTTGTTTGCTTTGCCCATCACAGAACACAAGGCAAGAGGGGACTTTAGGAGCCAACCCCTCCTTTTGAGTCTGCAGTCATGAGCACCAGTCTCTCCCTAGGCCTCTGGGTTGTGGGTGCTCCCAAGGAACCATTACTGTCTTCCTGTCTAAGGCAGGAGAGCATCCCAGTCTTGATTTCTCCATTTATTCAACAACTATTTACTGACATTTTCTCTGGCCTACTCTGAGGCACCTGCTGAGACCACCTGAGCCACATTTGCACAAGGACTCGTCCAGGGAGTGCCCTCCAAATCCAAACTTCCCCTACCCCTGCTAATTTGTTTGGCGAAGGCGGTCTAAGTAGAGTTTGGGATGTCAAGACAGCACGGCTGCCCCCTCCTTGCAGGGTCACTCAGGCTACCTGGATGAAAGGACTAATTGTCTCCAGCTGGGCTGGCCCTCTTGGGGCTCTGCTGTGAGCACCCCTTCCCTCTGCACCTAGGCTCACAAACAGGACCCTGGTAACCCAAGGCGTGCCCAGACCCTCCCCTGAGGACAGAGCTCTCTTATGAATGGCTTCTTTAAGCTCCAGGGCCCTCTTCTGAAAACAGAAATTCATCCAGGGCCATGTCAGTAAATTTCCAGAGCTGCACTCCCCCTCCCCGCACCCCACCTCTGCATCCTGAAGCAATTCTGTGTACAGGCTGAGGCCACCTGGGCCACTGCAGGGAGCAGGACAGGGCTGGGTTACTCAGATTTGCGGCTGCTTGGTGGGTTTTCCCGGGGGGGGGGGGGGATGATACTTGTTTTCTTCTTTCCCTTCCTCTGTGGCTGTCTTTCCTTCCCAAACAGGAAAGCAAAGAAGAGTTGGGAGGCCCTACAGGGAATCCAGGACATGCTAGGCTTCTGATTCAGCCATCCTTGTCACAGCTTTGTCCCACTAGAGCACAATGACCTGTTGACAGTCCCAGTGGAATGGAAGTTCTGCAAGGACAGGGGTGGTGTCTGGCCATCTATTGATTCAACCTCACCAGCCACAGTTAAGTAACAGTCCCCATGTCTGCAGAGGGGAGCTTGTGTTTGGTGAAGTAAGACACAGCCCCCCCCCCCCCCACACACACACACGCTGAACCTAAGAAGCTACTCATCTTGGAGAATACAGATGGGAAACCAAGCCAGTGCCAGCTGTGTCACTCCCAGAAGCCCTCCACCTGCCTCTGCACTCAAGATTCCCTCTCTCCTCTGTGGCCAGACTCTGTCCTTCCTCCTGTCCACTCAGGTTGGGTATCTCTTCTTCCTCCAATCTAGTCTCAAGCTCCACGTCTGCTCATCCGCTCCTCCATGACAGCCCCATGCAGGCAGCTAGCTCAGAGCCAGTGGGGGTCAGGCATGGAAACTCGATTACAGAATTGGGGTGGGGAGCTGGGACTGGACGAGGTGGGCGGAAGCATTTTCAGGGAGACGGACGGTCAAGGATGCAGACACCAAAGGCTTGAGGAAGGGACACGGACAGGACAGGCAGGCAATATGGGCTGCTGGGTGGGTAGAGAGGGCTGAGGCTGGAGAGTTTAGGGTGGACATCTAGGGCTGCAGCTTTGAAATCTGAACTAACCCTGGAGGGCATTTAAGCTAAGGTTCCTTCTTACCCTTTCCTTCCAGAAAGCACTTGCTTTCTCCTTGCTGGGGAAGTGCACTCTGCTCCCTTACCAGGGCCATCGAAGGCCCTCCCCCCACCTCTCTCCTTAGTCATCCTTGGGGACTCATCCTTTGGACACCCCTCTTAACCTCTTGCTGTTCCCCTTTCATGTCCTTATGGTAAGGGTCACCACATCCCAGCTGCCTCCTATCAAAGCATGATCACCTCTTACATTTAGTTCATCTACTTTATCATTTGCTTCTACCACTTCCATCAGCTACCTGAGGACGAAGCTTTTGGCAGCAATGAATTAAAGACAAAATGAATTTAAGACAGGGAGACACCTACAGCAAGAATCTAGGAGAGAATTAAGGCCTGCCCTGGGGTAATGGGGAAATAGGAGAACAAGGAGGTTTAGGGACATATTGAGAACCCAAAACAGAAAGGACTGGTTGGATGTGGGGATGGAAGGCTGCAGAAAGAATCTTTATGTATAGAGGTTATTTTATCTTGTTTTACTGAAGCTCCCAGTCCAGAGCTTTTTCTATGCCAGGAACCCAGTAATCTGGCTGACTGGAAGCAGAGAGGCAGAGGCTGGCCTGTGCAGTCAGGGCCCCTGGGTGTCTCAGAGATGGGTATGAATGGAGTCCAGAGACTGCCAAATCAGCCCAGCTAGAGTCCCCGGCCACCTGGCACATTGGGAAGACCTGAAAACACCCTCAAACCCTGACAGGCTGGTACCCTAGCTGTCTTGGGTCTCCACTGGTAAAGGGCAAAAAGGAGGAGAAACCATGGTATCTTCTAAAATGGCAGCAAAAAATATCTCTAGCCTTACATACTCTTCCAGAACCTTGTACACCCCATCAAGGGGTGGACCTCTGCTCCCTCCCCTTGAACCCCGGTGAGCTTTTCTTCTATCTTAATGAACAGGATTTGGCAGAAGCGATGCTATGTGACTTATGGGGCTGGGTTATAAAAGATGACACAGTTTCCTGGCTCCCTCTTGAGACATACATCATTGTGTGGAGTTCAGCCACTTTCATCCCCTCAACACTAGAGAGACCACATAAGAGACAGAGGCCCTCGAGACCCCAGTTGATCCAGCCTTCAGCCCTCACATCAGACATGTGGGCAAGAGGGGGCTTTCAGATGACTCCATCCATGTCTTCATCTGACTTCACCACCTGAGGGACCCTGGGGGAGTCACCTCACTCAGCCCAGTCATCCTTCAGAACCACAAAAAAGAATGATCAAATGACTCACTCTCATTGTTCATTTTGGGGGGGTGGGATATACCAGCTACAGGTACAAAGATGTCCCTGAGCTCTGTGCCTGGAGTGTGAAATTTGATGCATGCCAGAAGCAGGAAGATGGCTCTGCTGAGCAAGCCTTCACCTCTAGGTATGCCGGCAAGAGAATCAAGCCAACACTGAGATGCCTGTGTCAGGATGCCTAGGACGCCTGCTCTGCAGCCCCCAGGGCACCCTGGACCTGAGATGTGCTCCACACTCTCCCGAGGTGTGGTTTGGAAGGGTGCCTGGGCCAGGATACCAAGGAGACAGACAGGTCTGCCGGGAAAAATGAGAGAGTCCTCCAGGAAGTAGGGAGGGCCCCCTCTCCTCCTTTGGGATCCTCCCAGGGCTGTGGAAGCTTGGCATTCCTCTCCCACATGCTCAGATATCCCAAGGATTCTGCCCCGCCCCTGCCTGCTCAGTGTTCTGCCTGCAATGTTTACTCATCTCTGGGGCCATGCTCCACCGAAGCGAGATGGCAGGTAAGGATTCCATTGGGATCCTTTTCGGTTGGCCACTCCAGTGCACCAGGCTCCCAAATGTCATTCTGTGCTTTGCTGTCCAGTGACCTCCCTGGGACTTTATGTTTCCACATCTCTCTCTCTTTGTTCCCTCTCCACCAGTGGTTCCCAACGGAGGGCATTCCCAATCTTCCTCCACTGGGGACATTTGTCAATGTCTGGAGATATTTTTGATTGTCACACACTGAGAGGAGCTACTGGCATTAGTGGGTAGAAGCCAAGGGATGCTGCTGAACATCTTACAATATACAGGACATCCCTTCCCCCCGGAAGAATTACCCACCCCAAATGTCAGTTGTGCAAAGCTGAGAATCTGGGCCCTGGCTTCAATCTTGCTTGTCTCATTTCTGTTGTGCTTTGTTTTTTGCTTTCCTTGCTGATGGCTGGATAAAAGACGAACAGACCAAGACATTGAAGGCTGCTTCTGGCTACATTTTACTCTTCGGAGACAACAGTATTTTAAGTCCCCAGCAGACCTGTCACCCTGCCTGAAAAGGAGGGAAGGGACAAAGGTCTCCAGGTCCTAAGTAGCCCAGGAAGGGAGAATCTCTGCTCTCAGGCAGCTGTGGGTCTTATCTTTAGAAGGAGAAGGAACCCTTGAAGGGCCAACTTAGGACCATCTGGAGCTGATCGGAAGGGGATTCTCAAGAGGAGACACACCTGGCCCAGTGCCAGGCCTGTGGCAGGGTGACAGGGTGAGATGAGTCATAATGGGCCAGTCCTCTTGTTACTCATTTCACAGCCTGACAGCAGCCCAGAGAAGAATACCCCAAACCACAGTTCCCCACACATGTCTAATCACTTGTCATTTACATCATGGTTGGAAGAAAGAGAGGTGCAAACCCTTTGCTTCACTCTCATTCCCACTTCTGCAGGAGGGGAGGCCCTAAAACGCAAGACTGGAAGGAGACAGCGATGCTGGGGCATAGCATTCCCACTTTGGATTTTGGTAGCAACTCTGGAAGCCTGATGAGTCCCCTTCCTTTCTCAGCCACACCCTGGAACAAGAGGACACACCTGTTGAAGTCTCATCTTTGTGCCCTTGTTCCCTGCAGCTCTGACCCTGATGGACTATTGCTCCCATGGTCACTAGCTGATACCACAGTATTTATGTCCTAGTACCCCAGAGAGGTGGATCCTCATGCACCATGGCTGCCTGCTCACCCTTTTCTTCCTATGGTCCTGCTGCCCCCCAACCAGAGCCATGGGAGAAGGGAGAAGGGGAAACCCTACCCTGTGTTGCAGATCCTGTCCCCAAATCCCACTTTTCAGGAACCCTCCTTCCTCACCTCTTGGAGGAACCAGAAGGACAACATCTGTTTTTCTTGCTTCTTCATATTCACAGTGTTGAGCTAAAGGTAAAAAGTCTCACTGGGGCCAGGGACAGAAAAATGCAAGAAAAACAACCACCTGAGGGTTGGCCCACCAAGATTTTCTCACTCGTATTCCAATGCCCAGAGAGATGGAGGAGCCGCCCCAGAGCCCCTGGGTTCCCAGGACCCCTTTCAGTCATGTAGTCTTAAGATGTGCCCCTTGTGGGAAAAGGGAAAAGGACTCAAGCATCATCTTCCATTTCACAGATGGGTACGTGGGAGCTTGTGGCTGAAAATCACCGGACACTAGAGGCAAGTGCCTGTGTGGGGAGAGGAGAGGAGAGAGTCCAGGTCATGTGGCACTAATGGCCTCTGGCCTCAGTCTCTCCTACTTTGAACTTCATGTGCATTACTTTATCTTCACTGTCCTCTGAGGTAGGCACTATTATTACCCCATTTTATAAATGAGAAAACTCAGGCTTGACAAAGATAATGGTTCAATCAAAGTAGCAGAGCCAGTATGTGGCAGAACTAAGAGACCAGGGTCTAACTGCTGGATACCCAAGTCCTTGCTCTTGCCCCTGATGTTTACAAGTGTTTTCTATGTATATGTATCCTGCTTGGCTCTGTTGTAAGGACCTTTCCAACCCAAAGAGTGGGATGGGAAGATCACAGACTCATGGGGAGCAGGCAGGAGCCCCGCCCGAAACACCCTTGTTACCTGTGATTTCATAGAGGAGCTCTATTCTACCACCCTACTCCCAAAGCTCCAACTGTTGGCTGTGCTGTCCAGTGCAGCAGCCACAGGGCACATGTGGCTATGTACATATAAATTAAACAAATTACAAATCAATCCCTCAGTTGCATTAGTCATATTTCAATTGCTCAACAACCACATGTGGCTAGTGGCTGCCATATTGGGCAATGCAGATAGATATTTTCATCATTGCTAAAATCACTACTGAACAGTGCTGGTCTAGCTTGTCTCATTGTATACTCGCTGGCCAACCAGAGGCAGTGTTGACCACGTTCTCCTGGGGCTCCATTGTAGAGTTGTTGGCCAGGACCAACCAGATATCATGGAACACACAGATCTTCATTTCTGAAATCCCAGGTGGGGATCTCTCTCTGGCTGATACTGCTGGGGACTGATGCTGAACAAGGATCCATGGACCTTGGAGTGGAGCTAATATTGCTTATAAACAAACCTCAGTCAGCCTGAGGCAGGTGTGTAGGGTGGTGAGTGGAGGGTCGGAGATTTTAGAGTTACAGAAAGTCCTAAGTAGTGAGCTTTAGGAAAATCTGATCCAACCCTCTTAGAAATGAGACAACATGGGTGTGGCCTGGCTCCTGGCCACTGGCAGCTAGTGGAAAAGCTGAGGGAGCACCCAGCCTAGGGAAAAGTCACATTCTGATCCACAGGCCTATGGGAGCAGGCAGGAGCCTGGAAACACTCTTGTTACCTGTGATTTCATGGGGGAGCTCTGTCCTACCACCCTACTCCAAAGCCAAGGACACATCTGTCCTGTAGGCATTGGGATGAGGCTGTTGCCGTGAGATCTGACAGTCAAGGCTGGGGCCAGCCAGGACAGGACAGGGACTTGCAGGTAAAATAGCAGGGTTAACAGCTCATCCCTGCCCTGTTCATGAGTGAGCTTAGATACGGCAGCCTCAGGGGAGAAAAGCTGCAAAAGAGAATTTACAACAGAAGAGAGGAGAGGAAAAGGTGACTCAGGGACACTTACATCCGCCCCAGGAGGTGGGTGGGGGTTGCAGCTGGGAGTGAGTGTGTTGTGAGGGCCGAGGGCTGGTGATGATGATTTTTTTTTTCAAATGTTTATTCTTAAGTTTTAGGTGGACACAGTATCTTTATTTTACATTTATGTAGTTCTGAGGATTGAACACAGGGCCTCATGCATGCTAGGCAAGCACTCTACCACTGAGCCGCAACCCCAGCCCAATGTGATGATTATTTTTAAGAAAGAAAACAATGGATTTACTTTCTCCATCAAACCAGCCAACCCCTATGGTCTAGTCTTCTTTTTTAACTACATGCATTTTTGTTTTCTTTAACTGCACCTCCAAATCTGAACAGAGGGGCATCCTACAAAGTCCCTGGCCAGTACTCAAGGTCATCAAAACAAGAAGACTGAGAAATTGTCACAACCAAGAAGAGTCCAGGGAGACATGACAAAGACATGTAATGTGGTATCCTGGAGTGGAGGGGACCCTGGGACAGCAAAAGGACATTAAAAAAAAAAAAAAAAACAACTAAGGAAATCTAAAAAAGTATGGACTTGAATGGTAATGTATTGATACTGGTTCATCAACTGGAGCAAGGGAGCAATACAAATGTGAAATGTTAATAGCAGGGAAAGCTGGGTATGGAGTACATGGAATTTTCTGTACTGACATATCATTGTTTATTTTTTAAAAAATAAATCTAAAACTATTCTAAAAGAATGAAGTTAAGCTTGTTAAAATTATTAAGGGAACCAATTATAAAGGTAAATTTAAAATTTATCATTTTAAAATTATTTAAAACAGTCAGAAATTCAACTTCTAAAATCAAAGCATGCGTATCTGCCCCATTTATGTTTATTTTCTCCCCATATATTTCTTATTTTTAATTAAAAAAAATTTTTTTGTAGTTATAGATGGACAGCATGCCTTTATTTTATTTGTTTATTTTTATGCAGTGCTAAGGATCAAACCCAGTGCCTCACACATGCTAGGCAAGTGCTCTGCCACTGAGCTACAGCCCCAGCCTTCCCCATACATCTTTCTGCCCTTTTGAGTGCTACTACCTGTGTACACCCCAGGTTTGCCTTCTGCCACCTTGATACTTCCTTCCTTGGATTTTTGAGCTTTTCAAAGGCTTTGGCTCCCAGCCCAACTTATTTCCTGTTTCTCCTTTTTCCTTTTCTCCTCCACCCTCTTTCTCTTTTATGATTTGGCAAAAGGACTTTTCACATAGTTGGACTCAGTAACAATCTATGATCCCTTGAATTGGCTCAGGACTCTACAGTGAGCCAAGTGTGTTTGCCTATATCAATCTCACTTTTCTCCAGCTCTGGGAAGGAAAGCTTTTCGATATAGGTGACTTTCCATGGGGTTATGCCCTCATAAGCCCAATGTAACTTGAAAATGTCCTGAGTCAAAAGACATTTAATATTTTTTAATGTATCGGTCAAAATAGTAAATTATGTTAAAAACAATGCATGTAATGAACCTAACTTACTAAACACCATAGTTTGGTCTAGCCTACCTTAAGTATGTTCTGAGCCCCTTAAGTGTGCTCAGAGCTGACAGTTGGGCAAAGTCATCAAACACAAAGCCTGTTTTAGGACAAAGTGTTGCATACCTCTTGGTTTGTTGTTTTGTTGTTTGGCACTGGGGTTTGAACCCAGGAGCATCCAACCTCTGAGCCACATGCCTGGCCCTTTTTATATTTTACTTAGAGACAGGGTTTCACAAAGTTGCTTAGGGCCTTGCTAAATTGCTGAGGCTGGCCTTGAACTTGCAATCTTCCTGCCTTCTGGCCTTGAACTTTCTCCTCCGTGCCACTGGGATTACAGGCATGCTTGGCCACCATGCGTGGCACACCTCATGTGTTTTAGTGAATCAAGTACACTGTAGGACACTGTGGGGGGTGTGTCCCCTCAGGATTGTGTGGTTGCCCAGGAGTTGCAGCTTGCTGTTACTGCCAGGGTCAAGAGAGTCTCGTGCCGCACACATCACTACTCAGGAAAAGATCAAAATTCAAAGTACTGTTTCCACTGAATGGGTATTGTTTTCACACCAAAGTAAAGCTGAAAATGGTAAGCTTGACTATTTTAAGACAGAGACTTCTATATTCCTATTATATAAAAGAATAAATGAGGCTCAGAAAGGTTAGGTAACCTGCCCAGAGTCACACACAGGCTCATAAGGAGCAAGACTGGAAACTTCACCATCTGTCTGGCTCCTTCCACCTCTCTGCACAGCTGGGCTGTAGAGAGGGGCACCCTGTGGCCAAATACTTTCCCGTAGTTGTTCTGGGAGTCCAGGTCATTCCTGGGGTTGGTTAACAGGGTGACTCAAACTCTGAGGGACCCAGAGAAAGGCTACACTGTTCCAACAGCTGTGACAGTACTGTCAGCCTTGGTCTCTTTCCCAGGCAGATAGAGGCCTGCTGGGCACAGTGACCTGAATCTTCCAGACTGGGGAGCTGCCTTTACCCGTGATCTGTACAGTGGCCCAGTGAAAACCACCAGAAGTAAAAGAAGCTCCAGAATTGGGAATTTCCTGGGCCCCTGGGGGGCCATTCCCATTGGCAATCACCTGTAAGCACTTGGTCACTTTCAGCAATTATAGAGCCATATTTGGCCAAGGACAACATCTGGCTGAGGCTCAGTCTGCATTTTCAGCCTTAAAGGCAGATTTTTCTTTGCTGAGTTTATTCCTCCAACAGCCAAATTCTGCACTGCAGGTGGCTCACTGTCAACACAGCTCTGCAAAGAGTTTGAATCACTGGAGGGGGGAAGCTTTGAAGCTGAGCCTTCTGGGAAAGAGAGTGAGAGCCCTCTTTGGGTTAACCATTGCTGGGAAGCACAGGGAAGGCAGCCAGGCATTGGGAGTGTACAAGTCTAAGGATACCCTCCACCCCCCGCCCAGGTTCACTGGGACAGCTGAGTGAGTCTCAGGGTAGAAAACGCACACAAAGAATTTCACGCAACATCGCTGCTCAGCACAGCACGGTAGCGATCCAGAGGCAGCCTTGGGATGATTACAAGAGATAATGTAATGGAAAAGAGCTCTACAAGTCGCTCACTGTTACACAGGTGACCATCACAGATATTATTCCATAAGTGAGATGAAAGATGATCTCAAGGAACTCTTAACTTTCTAGCCCAAGGAACAGGGAACCAGGAGCATCTTTAGAAGAGCTGAATGCCACACCTTAGGGAGTCTCTGAGGTTATCTAATTTACCCTCCTACCCTCCAATTTTCAGAAGAGACAGAGGTTCTGAGTGGTCAGTTGGCCACAGTCCCTCAAATACTGATGTTGCTTCATGTTATTGCCACAGTCCCTGTTCCTGTGGTTTCTGAGCATGTTGGGACTTGGTTATGGTCACCACTCCTTCACCATTCTGAACACAGAATCAGGGTGAGAGTTCAGTAAAATACAATTTACTGTGTAATCTAACTAGGGTCCTTCAACAGAAAAGACCGAGGGAACAAATGGTTAATGTGGATTAAAAACTACCTTAGAAATTAAGATCTCTAAGAAATTAAAAAAAAAAAATTCAGCTTGTTTTTATTTGATTTGGCGCCTAGAGAGGGCAACTTCTCCCAGGAATGTAAGTTTTGTCTGTCTCCTCTCCAAATGGCCTGGTGATATTTAAATAGGACTTAAATCATGTACCGGTTACTTGCAATTTGGCCCTTAAGATGTTATTAAACTTTTGAAGTAGATGTTTAGTCCAGAAATGGTACTTTGCAATTGCTGGGTTTATCTCTGGATTTTTCAAAGTTCTCAGTGTTGGTCAAAGTGTCCACCAAATTCCAGCCCTGTTAATTTCCATTTTTTCCAACCAGTGGATTTTCCTGGAGAACCCACGTTAGGTGCCTAAGGACCTCTGGTCCTCTATATTTGGTGAAGGAAAGAAGTGGGAGATGGGGGGGTCACAATGTGCTCCAGCATCTCCGTAATCTGCACACAGGGTCTAAGGTCAGATTAATCAGGTTTTATTCTCTCAGCCCTGAGTCACATTCTCCCCCAGATTCTGTGCTTGTCCTAATGATCTGCACAGGCCTTGACGCGCTTCAGAGGTTGAAATTTTTCCAGACTCTTTCCCAGGAGGCTAGCTTGAGGTTAAACACACAGGCTCTGGGGTCAGATTGCATGAATTTGCATATCAGGCCCCCACTACAACTGTGAGTGACCTGGGCATCCTCATCAATAAAATGGGGATGATTTTGCAAGTCTAGTTCAGTGTCTGGAAAGTAGTATATGCTCACTAAATATTAGCTGTTATTATTAGGAGAACCCAAGCCTGCATGAGATGGGCAAGGAAAGGAGGTAAATTCTAGTTGATGAGTTTTGCTACTGATGGACTTGTTTGGGGAATCTGATGTCAGGAAATAGGTGTCTAGTTTAGCAGAGCAAATAATCTGCTCCAATAATTATAGGTCCATATTTATTATGAATTAAAAAAACACTGAGGGCTGGGGATATAGCTCAGTTGGTAGAGTGCTTGCCTCGAACGCACAAGGCCCTGAGTTCAATCCCCAGCACCACAAAAAACAAAACAAAACAAAAAAACCACTGAGGGTGGATTCTCTGAGAATCATAAAAATCACAGTCCCAGGTACCACTGCTGGGACTTCACAGAAGGCCAGGGAGCTCTCACCATAAAGCCAGAGGACCCCAAGGGTTCCAATCCTCAGCAAGCACATAAGCAGAGCTAGATCCAAATTTGGCCTCAGACAGCAAGGTCTCAGACCCTCACCCCTCAGCTATTCCAGTTAGTTTTATGTAAACATACATCCCATAAGCCCTGCTTCTCACTGTTATGTTGCCATGGTGAGCTGTCTTGCAAACACTGAGTGTGCCCTGGTCCTTCAGCTTCCTCTCAGCAGCGAGCTCTTGTGTTTCCTCTTCGTTTGTACTGAGTCAGTCCCTTGTCTTAAACCTCACAGAACTGATACCTTACAGTGTCACTGGCCTGGGGAAATCCTCTTACTCAGCCCTTGGCCCAGAGCCAGCCTCATGCATCACTGGTAATATTGGCTCTAGGAGGGACAGAGACCAAGGGGTGAAATCGGAAGCTCCTTGATGCTCCCCACTGACAGCATCTCTGTAACCTCAGTAACTCACCTAGTGCAGAGGCCACATGGGGTCCCATTTGTGTGCCTCTGCCTGGGGTTGGGGATGGGGACAAGAAATTCCAGGGAGGTTTTTGGAAATGGAAATCACCAAGCAGCAGGGGAAGACAGAAGCCACACATGGTCCCTCACTCCTTCCAGTCACATCCTTGGAGAGAGCACCCTGTAGCTTGCCCAACCCCATCACTTACCCAGGGCTCCTTGGCAGATGTCTGTGCGGGTGGCTCCACCAACAATAAATTGGGGTTCATCGCAGATCTCCTGGGAATGAGACCCACAAAGTGCTGTCAGCCTAACAGGTGGGCACTGGTGTTATTAGGGACAGAAGGGAAGGGAAGGAAGTTTTGTAGTCCAAGTCAGAGCTCTGGGCTGTGGTGGGGTCCTTGTGACCTGAGCTCTATAGGTCAGGTCAGGGGTTAGTAGGGAATTGTCCTGGTTGAGGAGGGCAGTCATTGGACCCCTCACAGTCCCAACTGCCTGAAGCCTACTTCATTGGGCCATGGCAGAGAAGGAGTCCAGCCTTCTATGCCAGGCCTTGAGACCCCACCCTTCCCCACTCCCCACACACTCTAGAGCCACCTGAGCCGCCATACTGGCGCCCTCTACTGTTTCTTCATGCAAATTGTCTGACTTTTAGAAGAATTCCTCTCTCCTACCATATCTTCCACACTGTCCCAGATTTCAGAGCTCTTTGCCATCCCCTCCAGGAAGCCCTGATTCATAGGCCATTGGTCCCCATCCCCTTGAGTCCTGTCCCAGAGTCTCTATACTATGCAGTTGAGAGTTGTACTGTGCACTCTCTGGTGGTGCTCATGGGTGTGCCTCTGGAGGGCAGGGGACTAGATCTAGCCCTCCTGAATTCCTCCAGAGGGCCATGATACTTGGAGCTTCCAATATTCTGTAGCTGCTGTGTACCAGACACTGTGCATACAGCTTTATGTCAGGTAGCCCTGACGGGAATGCAAGATGGGTATTAACCCCATCTAACAGGCAAGGAAATAGCTCAAGGAGGTAAGGTGATGTGTCCAAAGTTACACAGCTCAAAAGTGGCAGATGGCACTGGGATTGGAACTTACTGGTCTCAAGCTCAAACTCTTTCCACTCCTCTGCTGCCTCTAATTGATTAGTGTTAAAAACTTAGGGTGATTGTCACAAGCAGCTTGGTGGAAGCCAGCCTTGAACAATTCTGGCCCTTCCAGCAGCCCTCTCTGAGCACGTTTCCTGCTTATGAAAAGCTCCACCCAAAAGCCACAGAGGAAGTCAGGGCCCAAATCTGAGCTTCTCTTGGCTCTGGTAACCTCAGTTTGCAGGATTCACATCTGCTACGAGAGCTGCTCATATATGCCCTGCCCCAGGACCTTAGGGACCCTTCTCAAGCAGGAACTTTCCCTGGGTGGGATGGGATAGCCATCCTGGCTCAGATGGTAGAGACATTTCTAGAAGCACAGTTTGCATAGAGCACATTCCTTTCATGCTTCTCCATCAGTTTGTTTGGGGATGACAGGGACAATGAGAAAGCTCTCTGCCAAAGAAATGAGGCCAACTTTGCCCAAGACCTGCCAGCCCAGCACTTTTCCAGAGGATGGACCCTGGCTGCACTTGGAGCTAGGAACATCTTTATAGAGAATCATGCTGATCATCCACCACATGCCAGGGACTTGTCCCAGAAGGATTTTTCCATTATGTTTCAGAAGCTTTCTCATGCCATTGGTGGCATCTCCAGAGAAGTTCAGACTTTGGAGCCTAGAGATGCTTCAGAAAACAGAACCCTGTGCACAGCAGGTGGGGGTGTTGAATTAAATATGGGACGTAACCATCAGAAAAAGGGGTAGGGGGCTTCAGTTATGGACTCTGATAATCTTATTATGAATCCTGGAGCTCCTATGATTGTGGAAAGTTACTCTTTTGGGGTGGGGGTGATGCTGGGAATTGAATTCAGGGCCTTCTGCACTCTACCACTGAGCTCCACCCCCAGCTCAAGTTAAACTCTTTTTTTTTTTTTTTGGTATCAGGGATTTAATCAGGGGCACTTGACAGCTGAGCCACATCCCCAGCCTTATTTTGTATTTTATTTAAAGACAGTGTCTCAGCAAAAGCATCTCACTTTTTGCTGAGGCTGGCTTTGAATTCGTGATCCTCCTGCCTCAGCCTCCTGAGCTGCGGGACCAAGTTAAACTCTTAATCCCTCGGTTTCCTCATCTGTAAGTGGGGATGACAATGACCAAGGTACCTGCCACAAAAGCTTGTTCTGAGAGCTAAATGAGATAACTGTGTTAAGGTTCTTTGGTAAGCATTCCCTACGTGTTACCTGGTATTATTATTGTTGAAGAGGAAGTTGATAATATCACTGAACTTGGAGACAGGACCTGCAGGTTTGAGGCTGAGTTCAGCCAGCTGAATATAGCAAGTCATAAGCCTCTTAAGGGAGAAATGGGGCCTGACAGCACCTGCCCTTGCTCCTTCTGACTGGCTGCTGGGAGGATCTCGCGTGCCCACGTTGGATGTTGCTGGCTTTCTCCTCACTGTGGCCTACACTGGCTCTGGACCTCACTGGGACTGTAGTTGTTTCCTGCTTTATCCCCTTCCCATCTGGAGTCACTCTCTTGCCAGTGTTGTGAAATCCCCTCAGAGAGAGAGCGGTGGGTCCCTTCTTTCTGCAGCACTAACCGCTCCTCTGCCAGGCTCTGCAGGGCTCTGCCCCGCCCTGTGGCTTCCCCTACTCTCACTTCCTCAGGGACCCTGTTTCATTATCTCCTCCCACCTTTATCTTTCATCCCTTCCTCTCTGGTGACTCGACATCTCAACACATTCAAGTTACTCTCATCTGAAAAAACAGCCTCTCAGATCCCAGATCTCACACTACTTTCCATTTTCTTTCTCTCCCTCTCTCTCCCTTTCTCCTCTCTCCCTCTCTCCCTTTCCTTCTCTTCGCAGACACCCTTCTTAAATTAATGAACCACATTCTTCTTCATTTCCAGTCCCCTTACTCTGGAGTCTACGGCGATCTGGCTTTTGCTCAACCTTTCCACTCTTCTATGGTCATTAATGACTTGTTTATATCCAAATCCAGTGGAAATGATTTGTTCCCCTTGCCCAACAATTGTAGTGTTCGACAAGGTAGGATGGAGCAGAGAGGGCAGCAGTAAGGGGTGGGTTCTACCCATGCACAGGCTAGACCTGGCTCCATCCTGCACACCTGGTTGACTGAGCAAGTATGTAACCTTCCCAAGACTCCATTCTTCAACTGCTTAATGAGAATAATCACAGCACACTCCCCCTTGGTTGTGCAGTGCACAGCCTGCCTGCCCACTGCCTAGAATGGCTCTAGATCTCTCTATTTCCCTACGTGAAAGTCCCACACGCATTTCCAAGTATTGGGAGATATGCCTTCCCCCGCTAAAAATCTGTAGAGATAGAAACTATCTGCACTATTTGTATTATGCCTGGCATATAGTAGATGTTCAATAAATGCTTACTGAGTGAAATAATAAGTGAAGGAGTGTGTGGATTTGCTATGTACACTATAAAGTGCTATACAAAAGTAAAGTGAACATATTTTCTACTTATGTATCACTTTGACAACTAGAATACATTTGAAACTCCTGCCAATCTTATGTTCATTCATTCTACAAGTAATCACTGTTTTGTTCGCTGATGTATCCTAAGCCTTTGGGACAGTGCCTGTCATATAATAGGCACTCAATAAATATTAATGAATGAATAAATGAGTGAATAAATATTAATGAATGAATGAATGAAGTAGTGAAGGGGCACTACTCATGCTAGGCACTAGTGGGTATATTGGTAAGTAATATACACATGGTCCCTGCAATTCATTAAGAGGACAAGCAAATATATATAATTACATTTTGTGTGTGTATGTGTGTTGTTGAGGATCAAACCCAGGGCCTCAGGCATGCTAGGCAAGTGCACTACCTCTGCCCTAGCCCTGTAATTACATCTCTACACCGTGAATGTGCTATGAAGGAAATCAGCAGAGGGTAGTGATACAGAGTAACATCATGGAGGAAGAGGCTGCTAAGAATGGGCAAGAAAGTTCTCTTTGGGAAGTGGACATGTGACAAAGTTCTAAAGAATGTGAATGAGCCAGATTCCCAAAACCCAGGAAAGAATATGCCTGGCAGGTGAGAGGACCCAAGGTAGGAAAGAACTAAGCCCCTTCTCTATACCTGATGGTCCAAGAAGAGATAATATTTAAAGCATCAAGGCTTGTTTTAGATAAAGGGACAGATGAAAGCACAACATGGTTAAATGAACTGCCCAAGGTCACCCAGCAGGTTAGCAAGAATGAGAACCCGAGCAGGATGTGGTGGTACACACCTGTAATTCCAGTCACTTAGGAGGCTGAAGCAGGAAGATTGGGAATTTGAGGTCAGGAGAACCCAAGTGCTCCATGTCCTGGTCCTCCAGTTCTTGATAATTAAGGGTAGACTTTATGATAATAGAAGGTGACCAGGGAGGCTCAGGTGTGTGGGAGCAGAGCAGGAAGCCTTATTCTCATAACAGGAATCCAGAAGTTAGATTTTCTAGGAAGCTTCCTCTAGGTGTGGTAGGGGAAGTCTAATGAGGTGTCCCATAGAAGAGGGGACCACCAGGAGTTCAGAATGGACAAGTAGATTAGACAGCAGAAATTGTCCCAAGGCTTGGGAAGGCAAGAGGACCCAACCCAGACCTTGAGGCGCAGGATGATTTGGAAGGGCCTATGAGGTTCCCAGGTGAGGATTCCCCAGCTAGTAGAATGTAGAGGAACCAGCTCCTTGAGCACATCCGTGTCCTTTGTTAGTTTTCAGTGTCAATGTTATGGGAGGTTTCAGCTAGCAGCCCTTTGCAAACAAGAAACTTCACTGGATAAACCTAACCACCACGACTGCATGAGACCATCCTGGTCAGGAAATGACCAGGCCTCTCTCCCAAGCAGACAGAACCCGAGTTAGACACTGACTTTTTATTCTAGTAGGATATTGTTTCCCAGCATTTTTCTACTAGAGTTAATAAAAGTTCACTCTGAGTTTTTGTGAAGTCTGAAGGCGGCTCGCCTAGAGGTCATGCTAGTGGGACTTGGGGGCCCTCATGCCCCTAACCCGTCCTGAGAAGTATGGGTGGTTCCCGGGGAAGCTTCTTTACAGGAATCCAGGGCTAGGGCAGCACAGAGGGGGTCCTGGGGCCTGCAGTGCTCTGGCTTGGGTCTGCCCCACCCCAGGCCTTGGACCATGTCCCCTTATATCCCTAGTGGACTTGCACCCCACCCTGATTGGCATCCCGCCGCCTTCCTACCGTGGGTCGCTTCCACTCGATGCCCCGAGTTTTGCTGGAGTAGGGTCCCAACTCCTTGAAGCCCAGGGACGACGGCAAAGCAGGGAAGGAGGGGTCCTGAAAGAGCGCCCCGGCCTCCAGGCACTGGTTCCGCAGCTCCTCGTAGTCCTGGTTGAGGTACTTGATGGCTCTCTCGTGCGAGCCCAGCCCCTCGGCCGCCTCCCGGTCCTTGGCCAGCTTGGCTGCGATGCCCGCCATGGTGTGGCCCCAGGAGCCCGCGCTAAGCCGGGAGCGAGATCGGGGGGACTCGGAGCACTGCGCTCGGCTGGGGCGCGGCCAGGGCCCGGCTCACTGCAACGGACTGCGGGCGCCGCCGCTGCAGGCGATGATTCACCGGCGGGAAGCGCCTGGTCCCGCGGGGTGTGGCCTCCGCTGCTCCCGGCCTGCTCGGCGCCCGGCCGGGTACGCGGCCAGATCCGGGCCTGCAGAGCGCTGGCTGGACAGCGGGCTGACGGCGGGGCCGGTGCTGCCACCTGCGGACCGCTCCCGGGATGGCGTGGCCTTGGGCACTAGGCACTTGCGTGTAGGGGTGCAAAGGTTGGGGCTGGAAACCAAACCCGATTGTTAACTTCCAACTTCACGGGGAGGAAAGTTGGGCGAACCCCAGCAATGACTCTCCAGGAAACACTGGTGAGTCAGCAGAGGACCGGGGAGCAAAGTCAGAGACGAAACTAGCTACCACTACTCGGGGCCACTTGTCCTAAGGGCTCTGCCAGCTCTGCTTATGTTGGTTTGTTTAATTTCCCAGCAATTCTGCCAAGAAGGTGCTGCTGCTGTCCCCCAGTTTACAGAGAATACTGGGCCTCAAGGAGGCTAAATGACTAGACCTAGCGTGGCACTAGTCACAGGCAGAACAGGGATTCTAAGCCACCAAGGCCTATTGTAATCACTGGTCAGCTATTTGATCACAGGTAGGGTTATGCGATCTGGCAAACAAAATATCAGTACTCCCTGCTGAATTTGAATTTCAAGTAAATGAGAAATATGTTTTGGGTATGTATATCTTCCAAACATTGCACAGGGCATACCTATAATAATAGTCTGTTCATCTGAAACTTAGATTGTACTGGGAGAATTAATGGTGTTCATGTTGGGGGAGCTTGAGGATAGTAGGAGTATCTGTGTCTGTGGCCACTGTAACACTCTGCTGGAGAGATAGTATCTGATTTGCAGCTTGCACACAAGACACCCTCACATATGTCTCCTATGCTAGTAGAAAAATTTGTGTTTCAGTGGAAAACCACACATAGTTGAGAGCAGTGATTCTCAATTGCCCTCCATTCCACTCCAGGGGACATTTGGCCCCTGTTGGGTAGAAGTCTGGGATGCTGCTAAACATCTGACAATGTTCAGGACCACTCTTTTAAAAAAAGAATGCCATGATCTGGAATGTCACTAACCCTGAGGCTCAGAAATTCTAGTTTAGAACCTCCTTCCAGGGTAGCTGGTTCCAGCCTCCCATTGATTTTGAGTTATTTTGTAGCTCTGAGGTATAGGTAACTGTAGCAATGAAAAATCATTTTTTTCTATAGCTATGCAAATGAATTCTATCCAGTGGAGAGACTGTTTTACCCTCCTGTGGAGTAGCCAGTTTTTGTCTATTTGCACATTCATTTCAGTATCTTTTACTCCATATAAATATGTGCCTCTTTAACTTCTTCTTTGAACCAGTTAAAGCATCTGTCTAGTTGCTTCATTTAATTGTGTTAAATGTTCATTTTATATCTATATGAAAGATATATCATTTTATAGCTACATGAGAATGTTCATCTTATATCTATATGAGAGTAATGATTTTACCTTTAAAAAATTATCTATACCAATATTAACCCTCTGTTCCTATCTATTCTTGTCTTTAACCAAGCATCCATAGTGGCCTGTGGCTTAACCTCTGCTTTACTCCACCAGACTTTACTCAGGTATCTCTCTTTCCTTCAGGTCCCTGAACTCTGCTTGTCCCAAGTCTGAGCCTTCATACAAAAGGTACAGCATGCCCCCTCCTACTTGAAGCTCTCTTGGGAATTGGCTGAACACTTTTTCCTGTTTGGCCCCAGTGGTCATTTTCCCATGTTTGTCTAGCTTCCCCTCCAAAGATTCTGCTTATCTCTGTTTGCTTCTCCTTTGCCATACAAAAGAAAATTCTTTGCTTTTTTTTTTTCTGTTTGATTTTAAGATGCTGCAAATTCCTGAGCTGGAATGTTTTCTCCACTGCAGTCGTCTCTCTAATGAAACTCTCCTAAGTCTAGGTTTGTTTCTGTTGACATCCTCCAGCTAGTAAGTCTCGGCATGCTGCCTGACAGAGGGGTACGCTGTCTGCCACCAGGCTCCATCATCTGTACCCTTGGATGAGATGGGGCACAGGCAATCATTGCTAGCTCACAGGTTTCTGGCACAAGGACTTATGAAATCATCACAACTGGGAACAGAAAAAAGAGACAGCCCTAGACTAGAGGCTGTTAATTTGTTCCACTGTCTGATTTCTATTGGCCCCACCCTGATTCCTCTGGGCTCTGGGTTTTTGGGAGAAAGCTTGTCCACTTGCCCCGTGTGGCAGACTTCTCCCATTGATTTCTTTAAGGACTGCTTAACTCTGAAGGAAGAGCCTCCTCTCAGACAGCTGGGAATAGTCCCCTCACAAGGGCTTTTAGCAATAAATCACTGGGTAGACTAGACCCATCCTTTAGTCAACTCAGAAGCTTCGCACAGCCTAGGGCAGAAGAGCTTCCTGACTCACCCTGAACTTCCTCTTCCCCAGCGGACATAGTACCCTCCCTGGTGCAGTCCTGGTAGCTGACCTTGCCAGCTTCTAGGCAACTGTGCAAAGGACTCCACTCCCTAATGTCTTGGGCTGTCTGCAGCCACTGCAATTGGTTTGGAAACACACACAATGATTATTGCCCTCACCATCTGGATAAGGGCCATTTTTAACCTGAGTATACACTGTTCTTTATGCTCCCAAGCCTCTCCCATGATATGATCTCACAGAGCTGGCCAAGTCTCCTCTTTCTCTGACCACATGATCCCTTTCACAGGCACACACAGGTGAAGGTGGACACACACACCCTCAGTGGAAAACCGTCCTGGAGTGAGTCATCCAGCCCTAAGGGCAGTGGGGGAGTCAGAAGCAGCTGGGAGTATCCAAAACCACCAGAGTCTGGACCCTGGCGAGAGAGAGAGAGAGAGAGAGAGAGAGAGAGAGAGAGAGAGAGAGAGAGAGAGAGAGAGAGGCAGAGTATGAATCTCAGAGGGAATGTGAAGACTATACTAACTCCTTGGGCCTGGATATATCAGAGGCACAATCTGCAGGCCCAGGAGATACTAATCGAAGGTTCCACTTTAGAACAAGCACCTCTGGACACACACTGGCAAACTTAATCTTCACAGCTGGTCAAAGGAGATCTTATCTCCTCATTTGGGGGATGAAAAAACGGAAGCCTTGGGGAGTGGCAGCTAACATAAGGTACAATGAGCCTGGCTCTGAAAGCCTAGACTGCAGTCCCCAGGGTCTCTCCCCTTCCAGCTCAGGAGGACAAAGGGAATGGCCAGTGGAGACTGAGGAAATCCTGGGCTTTCCTCCCCTCCCTGTTTCAGGTCTGTGATCTGAATCCAAAGGAGATCAGAGAGAACAGGAATTCCACAGTGTCATAAAAAATAGTTTTGGACTGGTGGTAGAGGGCTTGCCTAGCATGTGTGAAGCCCTGGGTTTGACGGCCCCCCAACACCACTAGAAAAACAAATCAACAAAACAAAACATCCCCTACCCCAGTTGTGCTTGCAAGGAAATTTCTTTTTCATTTAGAGTAGTTATAGGGTTTATTCGTTCTTTATGACTGGGAGGTGTGATATTGGCCTCTTAAACACCAGTAAGCAGAGAGGGGGCTTCTGGAGGGATCCCAAGGGCTGAAGAGGAGATAGGATAGGCTTTTCCCTGGTGTTGCAAAACATTGGAAATGCAGGGCACAGAAGGTGAGAGGAAAACTCTAGATGGAAAGCTTTAAGCAGACCAGTTTCCTGGGCCCTTTGTCTGTGTTTCCCATCTGCTGGAGCCCAGGGCATTATATCCCACCCTTGCCAAGAGGCCAGAGCCCAGCTGCTGCCCTTCACCCAGCAAATATTCTCTGGCAGGATTTTCATAGCATTGGGGGTGCTATGAGTGACTAACAACACTAACAAGGACTTTGCTAGTGATAAATTGTATCATGTATTTCTGGGGTTTCTTGCTATTTTCAAATACCAGCAAAGGAAATGCCATCTTCTTTGCAGAGTTCACAGAGGGGTTAAGAATGTCAACTCAAGGGCTGGGGATGTGGCTCAAGCGGTATTGTGCTTGCGGCGCTAGGTTTGATCCTCAGCACCACATACAAATAAAGATGTTATGTCTGCTGTAAACTAAAAAATAAATATTAAAAAATTCTCTCTCTCTCTCTCTCTCTCTCTCTTAAAAAAAAAAAGAATGTCAACTCAAAATGTTTGCAGAATTGTTTGTGGAACTGCACAATCTTCAGTGTTATCATTGTTGTCATCATTAGCGTTGACACTTTTCTTCTAAGGGCACACAAGTGAGTCCTTGAGGTGTGGCAGCAAACCTTATTTCCACACTCCCTGATGTAGGGAGAAAGTGTAAAGACGTTTACTTATCTCCCTTCCATGGGAAATGATGAACTCAAATGTCAGCATAATAGTGTGTCGAAGAGGTGTTGCCCTCGCCAAGTAATTTCTACTACTAACATCACCAAATCCCCTAAACAAACAGTTTCTAAGTCAGAAGAAGATGCCTACTAAGCAAAACTAGCTACAAGTCCCAAAGCCACCCCACCAACTCCATCTACCATTCATGTATTTTCCATCTCCAAGTCCCTCCCATGTAGAAGTTCTAGAATTGTCCAGATATATGCTTAAGGCCAAGGTGGCCATCTGCCATTCAGCCCACCTGAGTCTGCAGTCTCCATGGTCAGTGTGTAATTTCCTCCAACACACTAGCTGTGGCAGAAATGGGTGACCCTGTGCTGCTCAGCAGCCTTCAGCAAGTGCGAGGAACATGGGGCTTGTTAAATTGTGATTTGGGAAACACATTTTGAGAAGCATGGCTCTACCAGATCTCTTTGTTACTTCATCCAGTTCATTCCTTTTCTTGATCAGTCATTGTTACCAGGGAGGGATATTGAAAACACGGTGCTGTCCCTGGGGCAGGAAGTCTGTGCTGAGTTAACCACTAGTTGTTTAGTGGATGGACTGAAGGCAGAATATGGAGGTTGCAGAGAAGGGGTTGAGGGGTCAGTGAGGGGGCAGGAGGGGCTGGGGGCAGCCACCACCCATTCTGCTCTTTGTAGATGACAGTCACACAATTCCATCACTGTTAGTCAGCTTTCCTGAGATTATCAACTGATAAGGAGGAAAGGTTTGTTTGGGCTCATGATTTCAGAGGCTTCAGTCCATGGTCACTTGGCCCTGTAGCTTGGGCCTGAGGAGACAAAGAACATCGTGAGGGGAACATATGGGGGAGGAGGCCTATTCACTTCATGGCCACCAGGAAACAGAAAAAGAAAGAGAAGGACAGGGCCAGGGTCCCAGGATCCTCTTGCAGGGCAAGCCCCCAGTGATCTAACTTCCTTTCACTAGGCTCCACCTCCTAAAAGTTCCACCACCTCCCAAAATGCTACAGATTGGCTACAAAGCCTTTAGCATTTGGGTCTTTGGGGAACATTTACGATCCGAAGCAAGCCGAGTACAGCGCACATGCCTGGAATCCCAGTGGCTCAGGAGGCTGAGGCAGGAGGATCATGAGTTCAAAGCCAGCCTCAGCTACAGTAAGGTACTAAACAACTTAGTGAGACCCTGTCTCTAAATAAAATTCAATATAGTGCTGAGGACGTGGCTCAGTGATTAAGTGCTCCTGAGTTCAATCCCTGGTACGTTCAACCCCCACCAAAAAAAAAAAAAAAAAGATCCAAAGCAGTCTTTTTTCCTGTGGGGCTGGAAACATGGCATCCCACAGGAAGGCACTGTCTCTACTGCTCCCTCTTCCAGCTCGGTGGCTGGTGTGATATGGAAAGGCAAAGGCAAAGGCAGCCCTGGGGATTCAGCTGAGAAGCAAGTACAGATAGATGGCTCGGTGGTATTAAAGTTAACCTAACACTATTGTGTGCATGTATGAATATGTAACAAAATCCCATCATTATGTACAACTATAATGCACCAATAAAATGTGGAAAGAGAAAAAAAAGATAATCAAATATTGTCAAGAAGAAGGTCAAGGAACTGTGGTTGTTCAAGGAGTGCTTTTGAGCTTGGTTACAGAAGATCAGACTGAAACTACCAACTGCTTTCCTTTCCCCTAGCACACTGAGGATGCTACTGATTTCGATGAAGTACTGGGGATTGAATCCAGAGACATTCTACAAGTGAGCTACATCCCCAGCCATTTTTACTTTTTATTTTGAGTTGCTGAGGTTGGCTTTGATTTTGTTATCCTCCTACCTCAGCTTCTGGGATTATAGACAGTATCAGATGGAAAAGATGTGGATCCTTTGTCATGTAAACATTGATCATCTTCACCTGGGCTGGCACTAGTTCATGTACTATTATTCATTCCTCACCTTGGAGTTTCCGGATTCTCAGTTGAGTTACCAACATGCTGTTGAAGAATCTGTTGTTCTCATTTATAATCCTATAAAATCTCCCCAAAGGGTCTCTCTCACTAAAGGCATACAGACTCCTAAACTGATGGAAGTTTGTAAAGAGAAGGCTTTTCCTCCTGAAGCATTGGAAAAGGCAAATATCACCTTTGAGCACATGTTTGAAGAAGTACTTACTGTAATTAAAAATTCATATCTGATATATTTTCTAATGTGGGAGCTTGAGAAAAAGTCAACTGTTGAAGATACGTGTGAATTGCTCAGCCTTACTAGTAGCAATCATTTGGGGAAGAACATTCAGTTGCTGATGGACAGAGTGGCTGAGATGAGGCCAGACTAGCCAAATATAACACACACATGAGGAATGCCAGTGAGTAGCAGCATCAGAAACATCAGTATCAGCAGCATCACCAGCAGGAGAATATGTAACATCAGAGTACAGGAGAACCCACTCCCTGAGGAAGACCTGTCCAAAATCCTTAAGCCACCCCAGACCCCTACCAGGATGGATTTGCAGCTCATTGCAGTATTCCAGATCATTTTACAACTTGGAGGACATTATGACTCACTCTCAAGTTCTCAGGATGAAGTTCACCGCCCAAAACTTAGGCAAACTCTTCATGGTCCAGGCTCTCCAAGAATATAACAACTAGCTGGGTGTGGTGGTGCAGGCCTGTAGCCTGTAATCCTAGAGGCTTGGAGGCTGAGGCAGGAGGATCGCGAGTTCAAAGCCAGCCTCAGCAAAAGCAAGGTGCTAAGCAATTCAGTGAGACCCTGTCTTTAAATGAAATACAAAATAGGGCTGGGGATGTGCCTCAGTGATGGAGTGCTACTGAGTTCAAGTCCTTGTACCAAAAAAAGAATACAACAACTAGCTGGGCACCACCTAATTGTGTTCTTGAAGAACCTGGGTAAACCCAGTGGTCGCCTGTAATCCCAGTGGCTCAGGAAGCTGAGATAGGAGGATTGCAAGTTCAAAGCCAGCCTCAGTAACTTAGTGAGGCCCTAAGCAACTTAGCAGGACCCTGTCTCAAAACAAACAAACAAACAACAAAAAACTAAAAAACTGAAGTTTCCAGAAAAGGAGTAGCATTACACTAGGACAAGAATTCATAATTGCATATTGAGAAGTACAGAGGATTCCTTGCTGTTTTTAGATGTAATGTCTTTCTAGCCAGTAATAATAAAAGAAAAACCCAAAATCTTGAAAAAGAAAATGCAAAGCATGACAGTCACCAATCATGTTGGGTTTTGGTGTTTCCCTTGTTTTATGACAGATGGGACATATTTCTGTATTTATTTCCTCTATCCAATGTTGTATCCTATCTGGGGTTAGATACTATTTTCTTGTAGTTGACCTCCACCTTCCTTCCAGGCCCAGGGCTGAACCCAGAGACGTCCCATCATTGCTGCGGGCCAACTTGTTCTGGGGTCCTATATTCTACTTTTCCTGTTTTCCTTCCCTCAGCAGTGGACCCCTTTGGTATCTGATAACATAGTCGTCAATGTCAAAGTGACCATGCTCAGTGGCAGCAGTAAGAACTTGCTCAACTGTGGATCTGAGTCAAGTATCTTTGTCTTTATAGGTCTCAGTTTGTCTTTTCTTAAAATTAGGGATAATGAAATACTTGGTGCTAATAAAGTGCTCCATAATTCTCAGATGGGAGGAGACTTATATATATGTATATAAATTTTGGGGGGTGGGGAGGTTACTGGGGATTGAACTCAGGGGCACTAAACTATTGAGCCAAATCCCCAGCCCTATTTTGTATTTTATTTAGAGACAGGGTTTCACTGAGTTGCTTAGAGCCTCACTTTTGCTGAGGCTGGTTTTGAACTCATGATCCTCCTGTCTCAGCTTCCCCAGCCACTGGGATTACAGGCATGGGCCACTGCCCAGCTGAGACTTATAAATATAGCTCAGGTTGATGGCAGAAGGCAAGCGAGTCCTTGGAGTTTTCCTTCTGTAGAACTAAGCCCACAGTATAATTACTGTGACTTTTCACAATTTGAGATCCATATGGCCAAATCCAGGACTGGATAGAATTTTAGAGGTGGCCTCATCAAGGTCTGCATGGGCAGCAAAGGCCAGCCCAGAACCTCTGTTTTATAGTCATTGGCTTTAGCAGCCTGGGGAGAACATGTCCTGATCACAAGGCTTTACACATATTGATTCACTTAATCCTCACAATAGCCCAGCCAGCTAGATCTTGCCATCATTTCCACAATTGCAGATGAGCAAACTGAGGCACCAAGAGATTCAGTAATGTCCCCAGGGTCATCCAGCCAGTGCATAGTGGAGTTGGGATTTGAATGCAAGGCTTAGTCGGGCCCCTTTGCCCTAAACAGGAGGCAATGCAGTTTGCAGAGTGGAGAGAGACAAGGACACATTGTCATCTGTCAGTGAATATTGCAGTGGCCACAGTCACTGATGACTTCCCTGATTCTAACTCCAGTGAAGTCCTCTTGGTGCTTTCTTCTGTGTCTTGTGGCCGTCTCTGACCCTGTGCCTTTCTTCTCCTTGAAGACCTTTCTTCCCTCTGCTTCCATGGATACTCCCTGCCTAGATTTTTTCCCACCTTCCTGGCTCTTCTTTCTCTGCCTGCCCCTTGGTGTAGGTGAACTTGCCTCTTTGTGCCTCAAAACCTGCCTGGTGCAACACCTCCTCTGCTTCTAACTTCCAATCACAGGAGCCTCTTGTAAATATGCAGCCAGGGCTTGGGGTAGAATATCCAGGATGCTTCTACTGGCTGATGGTTTCTTCCTTTCCCTTAATATATATACATTTATATACCGGGGAGACTTTTGATGTACTTAGAGATACCGATTTTCAGATTATCAATCTGGACCACAGGCACAGCTTGTTGAAGTTTGATGCTATCCCAGTCATTCTCCATAGGAGTTAGATTCCTAGAAAGACATTCTTTCACATCAGCCTCCCTCCCCTAAGGATGAGCCAATCAAGTACAGAGCCCCTTCAAGGCTGCATGAGACTGAGCATTAGGCCTCTTAGCTCCTTCCTGGCTCACAAAGAGGTGCGACCTATCAACTCCAGGGAGAGATGATGGAAACCCCGGCTGGGGCCAAAGGAGGGAATAATCCAAGTGGGGCTTCAGAGCTGAGTTTGGGTCTGAGTCACACCTTAGCAATGCGGCCACACAGCTTTTGACTCAGAGCGTGAAGATTCCTCAATTCTTTTTTTTTTTTAATTTAATTTAATTTTATTTTTTTTATTGGTTGTTCAAAACATTACAAAGCTCTTGACATATCATATTTCATACATTAGATTCAAGTTGGTTATGAACTCCCAATTTTACCCCAAATACAGATTGCAGAATCACATCGGTTACACAGCCACATTTTTACATAATGCCCTATTAGTAACTGTTGTATTCTGCTGCCTTTCCTATCCTCTACTATCTCCCCTCCCCTCCCCTCCCATCTTCTCTCTCTACCCCATCTACTGTAATTCATTTCTCTCCTTGTTTATTTTCCCATTCCCCTCACAACCTCTTATTTGTAATTTTGTATAACCATGAGGGTCTCCCTCCATTACCATGCAATTTCCCTTTTCTCTCCCTTTCCCTCCCACCTCATGTATCTGTTTAATGTTAATCTTTTCTTCCTGCTCTTCCTCCCTGATTTGTTCTTAGTTGCTCTCATTATATCAAAGAAGACATTTGGTATTTGTTTTTTAGGGATTGGCTAGCTTCACTAAGCATAATCTGCTCTAGTGCCATCCATTTCCCTGCAAATTCCATGATTTTGTCATTTTTTAGTGCTGCGTAATCCTCAATTCTTAATGGCAAGAGTGAGAATCAGAAAAGCACAGGCTCCTGGGCGGTAAAGGAGGGCAGGACCACCTCCTCTCCTCTAGTCTAAGCACTGTTGTGGCCCATGGTGGAGAAGGAGGGACTGTGACAGCCCAGGGCCCAGGAGTGCTAGGAGAGGGTTGGTGCCAGCTGGGCCTTCCGAAAGGGTCCCTCCTGCCAGCTGCTTTTCAGGCTCTGCCCAGTCTGCCTGGATGCTGGGTGTGTCGGGAGGGAGGCCTAGTCACTCTGCCTGACCCGGTTATGCTGGGGAGGCCTTGCTTCCTGTCTCATATTCAGAAGGGAGTGCCTTAGAGCAATTTCTTTCCACCCCAGCAGTCTACAGACTGATCAAAAATGCAAGTCATGTCAAGACTAAGTGCTCGTTAATTTGGATCCTGCGATGTGGACTTGAATATAAATCAAAAAGCACAATAGTGGATGATTAGAGCTGTCACTTAGCACTTTTTATGTAACTTCTGTCCGAGCACTTATCACCTGGTGCTACAAACATTTACATGTCTGGCCTGTGAGTTCCTGAAATGGAGAGGCTGTGTCTTATTCACCTTTGTGATTTTGGCAGAGTGCCTGGCACCTGGGGGTGCTTTGGAAAGGCTTATTGGATAAAGGATAACAGGCACAAAGCTTTTCCAAGGCAAAGCTTGTTGGCATCTTTAGTGCCAATATTATAGATGTTTGGGTGGGAGGAAGGCTGCTTGGGCCCTGTGTCCTGCTACAGGGGCCCCTGGATCGAGAGTTGAATAGGAGCCCAGATTTCATACCCAGAAAGATCATTCTGTGTATACAGTAGGATGAGTGCATCATCCCTTGTTTCAAGAGAACTAGATTCCTTTCTCAGGGTGGGGTGCTGTGTTTGTAGGAGAAAGGTAAGAATGTTCCTCAAAGGCTCTGAAAGAATTTCCTGTCACTCCTTCCTTCCTCTCACTCTCTGGGGCTGGACTGGCCCAAACAGCTGGTGCTGGTGCTGGTGCTGGTCTGGAGGAGCAAGGAGAGGAGCCCAGAAAATCTTCAGGGAGTCTGCTTGAAAACAGATTGACCATCACCACAGGACTTCTCCACCCCACTGCCATCTGTAGGGACATTTGAAGGCCAACTACAAAATCTTGGAAATCAGAGAAACCCCAGGAACTCCTGTAATCACCTATGAAAGTATGGCAGTAGGATGCTGAAGATGGTGGGGATACTGTGACAAAGGGGTGTCAAAGAAAATATATTCAATGATACTTGTTAAAGTATAAGAAAAACTTTCTTTTGGACCATCATGATAGGCATAGGGATTTTTACTGAACTCTGAATGTGGTATGATTAAGTGGGAATTTATAGCCGAAGAGCAGGGTTAGGATTAGTGGATGGGAAATTCATAAAGAAGAAGAAACATCAAGGGAGCTGGGATTGTGGCTCAGTGGTAAAGCGCTTGCCTAGCATGCGTGAGGGACTGGGTTAGATCCCCCGCACCACATAAAAATAAAAACAAATAAAAGAAAGGTATTGTGTCCATCTACAACTAAAAACAAGAAATTAAAAAAACAAAAAAAGAAGAAACATCAGGGGTAAGGGGCATTCTCCATCTATGCACCAACAGGATTCTTGCTGAAGACAGGTAAAGATGATGTGACATCCCTGGAAGAATGGTGGAGGATGAGGAACCCCATTAGATAGATAATAAGGCTGACCAGAGATGGAGGATGGAGGATGAAGAATTCTTGCTAGACTGACTTAGCAGGATTCTTTGCTAAAAGTGGATTTTACAAGGGAGTGCACAGATGGGCCTAGAACTTTCAGGGCTTGACCAAAGTTTGGTAAAGCAAAGAATCTTCAGGGGCCAGAGAAGGTCAGAGGTGAGCCACTGGATGGTGTAGGGCTCTATAAGGGCAACAGGGTGATAGAATCTGGGAGATCAGGAGAGGGCCCTCATTTCCCCCATGTTGAAGTTTAAACACCGGAGAAATACCAAAGCAAGCTTAGAAAGCAAGTTTTATTTAAGAAAGGGACAGAGATAGCAGACTTCTCTAGAGAGAAGTAGGGCCCAGAGCTGGGTGCTGAAGGGCAGGAAGGAGCTGCACAGTGTTATCAGGATGAGTGCATCATTCCTGTTACAAGAGAACTAGATTCCTGGAAGTGCGATCCTGAGAGGTGTTATCAACCTATTGTCTTTTCTTTGATAACCAGCCCTCATCTTCTCAACTCCCATCATTCATTACCTACACTGGATGCCTTGGTCTTCCACCCCTTGCCCCAGTTTGTTGAGGAAAGTGACATTACATGTTCCCCCAGGCCAAGTGGGGCTGCAGGCAGATTTCTTTTTTTTGCAAAGAAAACATGTGGGGGTCAGCACAGTGGGCCCATTTTATAGAATAATTCTCTTAACTTCGTGTTCCCACTATCCTCATCTATTTGTTCCTCACAAGGAGACGGGGGTGGGGGGGGGAGAGGAGGATGGGGGTGATGAATTGGAGGGTTAAAGATGTGAGCATAGTGGCCAGGTTGGTCAGGGAAGGGGTAAGATCCAGGCAGCTCTGGTGGAGAGGGTGCTTGAGCCCCAGGGCAGGCATGCCCGAAGCAATGAAGGCTCTTTCCTAGAAGCAGCACTCTGGTCAGGATTGCAGACCTCTCACCCTTTCCATCTCCGGCATCTGTCTGCCCTTCAAGGTGGCTCAGGAGAAGACAATAATGTTCTGTGGTTTCTCCCAGTTCTCTCAGTCACAATGACCACGAGCACATGCATCTCTGCACCCCTAGACTGATGGCCCTCATTGCAGATCAAATAATCCTCTCCACCATTTGTGGAGCTGGGATGATTTCTTTGAGTATGGAGAGTTTTAAAGATTACTAAGGGGCTGGGGATGTGGCTCAAGAGGTAGCGCGCTCGCCTGGCATGCGTGCGGCCCGGGTTCGATCCTCAGCACCACATACAAACAAAGATGTTGTATCCGCCGATAACTAAAAATAAGTATTAAAAATTCTCTCTCTCTCCTCTCTCACTCTCTCTTAAACAAACAAACAAAAAAACCAATAAAGTCTTTCCGCCAAAGTCATGCTCTCCCTGATATCACAATGGTCAGATGAAGGCAAAATGGTGGCCCTGAAGTCCTCTTTGATGTTGCGTTGGCTCCACCATGTGGCAAAACTCAGTATTGTTGCAAGTCAAGAAAAATCCTTACTGAGCTTTGGAAAGGAAATCTTTGCCTCAAAAGGCCTTTGATAGTTTTCTGCATAAACAACTAAAGCTAGCAAAATATATTGCTATGTATCAGTCATTGCTCCTGATACAAAAGCCTTCTGGAGTCTGATACTGAGTCCTCTTTCTTTCTTTTCATCTATCCATCCTCCATCTGTCTATTTGTCTTGTAATCTCTCTGCCCATTCACCTATCTTCTAATCTACCTATCATGTATGTGTGTGTGTTTATATATAAACATTGTTGTTTGGCACAGGGAATTAAACCTAGGGGTGCTTAACCACTGAGATGCATCCCCAACTCTTTTAAAATCTTTTACTTTGAGACAGGGTCTTGCTGAGTTGCTTAGGGATTCACTGCATTGCTGAGACTGGCCTTGAACTTGTTATTCTCCTGCCTCCTGAGTTGCTGGAATTACAGGCCTGTGCCACTGCACCTGGCTATATGTTATTATCATCATCATCATCATCATCATCATCTATCATCTATCATCCATTATTTGTGACTAGGTATGTGCCAGGTACAATATGCCACATACATGGAATGCCAGAAAATGTGGCTTCAACCATGAACATGACAAAGCACTTTTCTCACAGAAGATATGAACAAGTAAATGGGCAATTACATGCTAAGGTGGCAAATTAATTATTGGAATGCTCATTTCAACTTGGGGAATCTGGGCTTATTTCACTTAGCATAATGTTTAAAAGGTTATCCATGATGTAGAATGTGGAAAGATTTCTTTCCTTTTTAGGGGGAATGATATTTGGCTGTGTGCACCCATGACATTCACTGAGGAAACCATAAGCCAAGGCCTGAGAGCTGAGTTCACGTCAGATAAGGGTGGGTGGCAGGTGGGAGAGGACAAGAAAGGGAGGGGGTTCCAAACTGATGGAGTAATACTGGCTGGAAGTGGAGAGAGGTTTACAGTGGTGGGGATCGAATGCAAGATGGGATTGGTGGTGGGAGAGGAGGCTGTAGAGGAGAACAAGAGCCAGAACACACAGGGCTGTGTGAGCTGTGGGAAGGGGCGTGGCCTAAGACAATAGGGTTTCATCCACGGCTTTTAACTTCAGTGTGGCAAGTGGGTTAAAGGGGAGGAAGGACACTCAGGAGGCTATTGCAATGATCCAAATGGACCAGCAGAGGGGTGACTATGCTGATAGAAGTGAACAGATGTGAGAGAGATTTAGGAAGCAGAAGAGACAGGGCTCAGTGTTTGACTGGATGTCCTAGAGTCCAGGATGATGCTCAGGGTTCTTTCTTAAGAAACAGGTGATTTACTGAGCTAGGGAAGGTTTCGGGTAGAAATATGGGGGAGGGAAACAAGAAGATGGTAATATTTTTTTTCTCCCCTTGGGACAGGTTGAGAGATGCTTCTGGGATATTGTTATGATTTGTGAGACAATGCAAGAATGTTCAGAGATGAAATGATTAGATCATGAGAGCTGTAACCTAATTAGTGGGTTAATCCATGGATATGAATTAACTGGGTGCTAACTGTAGGGAGGTAGGGTGTGACTGGAGGAAACAGATCACTGGGGATATGACTTTAGGGTTTGTATTTTGTCTCTGGTGAGCAGAGCTCTTTCTGTGCTTCCCAATTGCCATGTCCTGAGCTACTTTCCACTGCCACATGCTTCTCCCATGATGTACCCTCATCTTGGGCCCAGAGCTATGGAGTTGGCCGACCATGACTGAACCTCTGAAGTTGAAAGCCAAAATGAACCTTTCCTCCTCTAAGTTGTTCTTGTCAGGTATATCGGTCACAGCAATGCAAAAGCTGATTAAAGCAGATACTCAGGTGTGAGTACCCAGTGGACACTTGGAAAGCTGGGTGTGGATCTCTGAAGAGAGCAGGAGATGAGAATTTGGGAATCACTAGCATGAGTTCATCTACCTTTATGGCGGGAGATTGTGAAGATGAGATCAGAACTTTGAACATCACTTCCACTAAAGAACTAGGCAGAGGAAAAGGAACAGATAGAGAGATGGAGAATGAGCAACTAGAGAGAAAGGAGGACACACAGAAGAGACATGTTGATGAAAGCTGAGGAAGAGATGTTTCCCAGGAGAAAAAGTCAAGCTGAGAGGCCAACATGGACAGCGGTCACTGGATTTGATTATTGCAGTTTCATTGCAGTAGGGGCAGGTGACCAGAAAGTTCAAGTTATGTTCTGAGCTGTGTTTTCCAAACCCCATCATCTTGCAAACTCCAAATCTCTCCATTTCCCTCATTCTTCCAGTGAACTAAATATATCTGGCAAGGTTTTCTAATGGAAAATATAATCACATGTGTTTTGCTTATTTCAGAAGTTATTAGAATTAAAAAAAAGTGTTTATACACTAACAAAGTAAAGGAGAGATGACGTGCACCCAGGGAGGCCACGGACTAACCAGATTGTGAGGAGGCAGAGAGGAGGTGTGCTGAGAGGTTGTCACAGCAACCAGCTGGGGCTCCCCTTGACGTTTCCATCAGTCCCTGCCTCCAGTCATTCTATGTTCTTTGAGACATCTCTGGTTTTGACTTTCATTAATATTAAACTTTTCATTATGGAAAATAGTATGGCTATTCCTCAAAAAATTAAATCCAACAATATCTCTTCTAGGTATGTACCCCTAAGAAATAAAAGCAGGGTCTTGAAGGGATTTTTTGTTTGTTTGTTTGTTTTTTGGTACCAGGGATGAAACTCAGGGGCATTTAACCACTGAGATACATCCCCAACTTTTTAATTTCTTATTTTGAGACAAGGTCTTGCTAAGTTGCTGAGGCTGGCCTTGAACTCGTGATCCTCTTGCTTCAGCCTCTGAGCTGCTGGAATGATAGGTGTGTGCCACCATGCCTGGCTTGAAGGGTTGTTTATATATCCATGTTCACAGCAGCATTATTCACAATAGCCAAAAGGTGGAAGCAACCCAAATATCCACTGGTAGACGAGTGATGAATGTATATGTGGTACAGATATGATGGGATATTTTTTAGGCTTGAAAAGGAAGGAAATTCTGACACATGCTTCAATACAGATGAACATGGAGGGCATTATACTGAATGAAATAAGACAGTCACAAAAAGGCAAATACTATATGATCCCATTTACATGAAGTACCTAGAATAGTCAAGTATGTCTTTCTTCCTCCCTCCCTCCCTCCCTCCCTTCCTTCCTTCCTTCCTTCCTTCCTTCCTTCTGTTCCTGGGGATTGAATCCATTGAGCTACATCCTTAGTACTTTTTTTATCTTGAGCAGGGACTTGCTGAGTTGTTTAGGCTGCCTTGAACTTGCAATTCTCCTGCCTCAGTCTCTGGAGTAGCTGGTGTTGGGTAGCTAGTCATTCATGGATGGGTGAGCAGGGAAAGGAAAATGAAGGACCACTGAAAACCACAGGGAGCTCTGATGGGCAAGCAACTGGAAGATGGGGGCCTAGAATGTTAAAAACGTCCCCCAGCCATCTTACATGCCTCTGAGAAAAGTTATTGTTTCAAAATCAAGTCACATCCTGGACCATCCTTTATCAAAACTGTGTTCCAACACCAATGCCTTGGCAGCCAAAAAAGCAAGACCCTCACAAAGAAAGCTTTCAGGGGGTGCTCGCTTCAGCAGCACAGATACTAAAATTGGAATGATACAGAGAAGATTAGCATGGCCCCTGCGCAAGAATGACACGCAAATTCGTGAAGCGTTCTATATTAAAAAAAAAATTAAAAAGCTTTCAGGGGCTATTCAAAGGGCAATAAACCAATTAAGGGGGCTGGAAATTGAGGTAAAACTGGGGGACTCCATTTCCTTAAAAACTCTAACTCTGTGAGCACCATACCATCCTCTCTTCTAGGAGGTCTCTGCAGTTTCTATGCTGTTAGTCAAATGTCAAAAAATGAAGCTGGGCAGGATTCTCTGGAAACTTCCCTGAGTTCCCCAATAAAACTGGAGGGCAAGAAGTCCTCTCTGAGAGGACCCACTCTCTCCCTGGAGAGTGTCCCCCTTTCCGTTTCCTATCCCTTCAATAAACTCATGCCATACAAGTGAGTGACATGTCTGAAATATTTATGGCATGATTGCAAGAACTGGTGAACAGGGGGCCTCTGCAGGTGCCTCAGCATTGTGGCAGGCCTCTGCCACAAAGAATTATAGGTATGACCACTGCCAGGTCACCAGCACCTGGCGGAGCAGTTGATACTCCTGGGAGGTGTGAGCTGCCTGGGAAAATAAAAAGTCTGACATAATCAGTAAGAAATAAAGACAAAGCCAGAGATTAGATTTAGAAAGCAGGGCACCTGATGGTTCTTCTAGCCCTGATAGGGACCTGGAGGGCAGAAAAAGGCCCCAATTCTTTATTTAAGGGGAAGTACATCAAAAGCAGGGATAAGGTTTCAGTGTGGGAGGGGTCTTGTTCCAGTGTGACAGGTGACGCCCATCCCCAGGAGACTGTGTTTGATCCTAAGGCTGTGAGCCAGGACGCCAGTATGATCTGGACTTTCTCAAACTGGAGAATTTCACCCAGCAGTTCCCAGAAAAGCAGCTTCCCTGACTTAAGTTGGCTCAAACAAACCCATAATTCATATACAGCTTCCAAAATGCCACCACGGCCAGCAGAGTAGTCAGTTTCACGGAGACAAAAAGTAGAATGATGGTTGCTGGAGCTTAGGGGAAGGACAATGGGTATGGAATTTCAGATCTGTAAGATTCGATAAATTTTGAGGAATTATTACACAACAACGTAAAGGTACTTAACACTGTTGAACTGTATACTTAAAAATGGTCAGTAGGCTAAAATTTGTGTTATATTTGTTTTAATAAAAAATAAATACTTCTACCATGGTGCCACTTCTCTCCCTGTCTTAGTTAATTTAGGGCTAAAGTTGGACATCTGAGTAGAATCTGTTGCTTATGTTCCAACTGGGTGATGCTTGGTGGCTGTGGTGGCCTGAATAGCAGCTCCTTTCAAATGACTGCAGTCAAGTCCTTGGAACCTGTTGCTATGTTACTTCACATGGTATAAGGGACTTTGCAGATTTGATTAAGTTAAGGCTTATCCTTGATTATCCAGGTTGTTTGGGTTTGGATCTGGAATGTCCACCAAAGACTCATGTACTTGAAAGTGTGGTTCCCAATACAGAAAGTTTCAGAGGTGGGGCTTTGGGGCTTACAGGCCCTGATTGGATCATGGAGGCTCATGGACAGGACTCCAAGGAGGCCTACATGGGATGCTTAAATGCTAGAGAGACCTGTGAGTGACATTCAACTCATCCTGGAATGCTATATTTGCTCTGGAATGTGTTGGGATTGGTCCACACTGGCTTCTAAGATGATAAGAGGGACAGGGAAGATTTCAGGGCACATTGCAAATAGTGTGTGTGTGTGTTTTTTTTTTTTTTCAGTTTGCAGCTGCTTGGACCATGTCAGTCTGTCAGGATATAGTCCGGATGGTAATGAGCTCTTAGAATGTTTGAAGATGTGGTAGCCACACTTGGAATAAAGATGATGATGACACTATGAGCTCATCAGAGGACCCAACAGATTCTCACTCTTACACTGGGGTGCCCTTGGCAGGGGCGGCTTCCTGGACACCTGAAGACACCCACTCTGTACGGTTTTCTTGCATTATTTCATTCTCAATAACATCTTCTTCAACTTTCATAACTTTTTCCCAAGGTCAATGAGCTAATGCAGAATCATAAAATGCTGTTAGATGTTATTTTAGATTCTCATGTCTTCTAGTTACAGTGAGAGGAATTACATCTCTTTCCTAGTATCTTTTTGTACATCAATCACTATCCCTCTTGTAATAACTGCATACCTTCTCATTCAGCAAAAAACAATGAGCATAGCCTCCAGTTCCATGTCTTGAGAAGTTTCACATTTAAGACTATTTTCTTTCATAAGAACATGCAGGAGAATTCTCTGCAGCTGCCAACCTATGTTTTCCTCCTCCGGGTCTTCATTCTTTTCATAAAAAGCCCAGGGATCACAGCACTCAGGGTAAGGTATGTCTTAGATAATCTGGCCCTAGGATGTAGGTAGAGTCAGGGGCTGGAAGAGCAAGCTTCCCCTCCACTGGTGTTATTATGTGTGTGTGGGTAACTGGGTGACATGGGGCTGCCCTTCCCCATTCCATTGACCAATGATTCTCATGTGCTGGACAGCTGTCTGCCACTCTGACCATTTCTGCCTAGTGATACCAAAGGAAAAGACAGTGACCCTTTACCTAATCTCAGTTGTTCCCTGTTAGCTGATTGGGAAGTGTGGACCTCAACCCTGGCACTGTCACACCAGTCTATCCAAGAGCCTGCCCTGGAGTGTGATAGAGGTAGACACCAAACTTTTTGTGAATTTCTTGCAGGGGGATTTTTAGCTCCATAAATGCTATAGTTTGGATTTGGTTTGAGTGACCCCCACAAGGCTTCAAGTGCTGAAATTTAATCCTCACTATGAAGTGTTAAGAGGGTGGAAACAATCTACTATGGTGCCTAGAGGTGAGGCCTTCGGGAGGTGATTAGTGCCTCTGTCCTTTTAACAAATCCTCATCATTTCTCAAGCATTTCCCCTTACTTTATGGCACATAAAGATATTCCAGATTCTTCTTATCTGGTTTTCATGTCAGCTCTGGAATCAACTTCTTCTTCAAGGAGCCTTGGTTCCTTTTAGTGGAGAATTGTTTTTCCAAACCAATGTCTGAGGGCTTATTGGTACTGAAATAGTGGTGCTTCTTGGCCCTCAAGGCAGTCAGATCTCTGTCCTTTAAAGAGAGAGGACTCTATCCAGTCTCTAATTAACAGATCCAACCAAGGATTTTCTTATTCTCTAGTGGAATGTTGGATTTGCCTCTGTTTGATTGGTTATTCACTATTGAACGGGGCTGAGACTCTATAAAGTTAAAATATTAACATATAGTTTTTAAAAAATCTTGTCCAAATGCAAATAATTTCTGCTAGATAAAAAAATAAAGCAATAAAAAATAAAACAAAACTCCCAAACCAAAACAAATAAAATCCCAAACTCTCAAATGCCAAAGGTTCTAGTTTTTTTTTTAATTTGAGCCAGGGTCTCACTAAATTGCTTAGGACCTTGCTAAATTGCTAAGCCTGGCTTTGAACTTGTGATCCTCTTGCCTCATCTTCCTGAGTTGCTGGGATTACTGATGTGCGTCACCACGCTCTATTCTAGTTTTCTTGTCATATATGACATCAATCAGTTTTGTATACAACCCAGAAGTCCTATTTTAACATTACATTCTTTTCTATTTCAACATTATTTATCCAGTGCCTTACTTAATCTCTCAAATTTTCTTTGAATCAGTGTTATCATCAGGTTGGTTCTCTCAATTATTAGATAAATAAATCATAAAAATTATGTAATTAAACCCATGCCTACTTTATGTTTATGGAAATAAGTAAGTAAAACAAAGTTCCACTTTTAAAAATTTTACTTTGCTACATAAGTGTATATTGACCTAGAAAGCCAAATGTGGTTTATTTAAAATTTTTCTCTTTCCATCCTTGTAATTCCCTTTTCTAACAATGAAAAACATAGCTCCTATCCTTGTTGATATAATTATTCATTTATTTAATCCAAGAACATGCAGAAAGTAGTTTCAGAATTACTAATATGTACTACTATGAAAATCAAAGTTACTGACTAGTGCTTAACTTTTATTTACAGTTTCCTTGTTTTTATTTTGTATTGCTGGGGAGGAACCCAGGGCCTTCTGCATGCTGGGCAAGTGCTCTACCACTGAGCTACATCCCAGCCCCTTGTTTTCAGTTCTTTTTATCTTTACTGAGGATATATATTTGAAGTGCTATGGTCAAAGTCTCTTAGATCAGTTCTTTTTTATTTTTTTCTGAATTTAAAATCTGTTTAGAACAAGAACATCTTGATTGATCCCATGACGCTTAGCATGTTGTTAACTGTGGAGATTTCTTTCACACAAAAACAAGTTCTTTATTTTTGCACAAGGTGGTCATGCAAATGGAAATACCAAGTATACATGTAAGTGAGTATAAAAAATAAGATAAGTTGTGTTTCAGTCACTTCCTAAGAGTCATACATTCAATTTACCAGTGATTTATTTGAACTGGCCTTTTGCTGCTATCTTAACTACACATTAGTTCTTTCCACTCCAAGTGAAAAATGACCATATTGGCCCACTTTAATTAACTCTAGATTTTTTTTTTTCTATTTAGAATTCTGAGAAATGGATATTTCTCCAGAGGACCTCAGATAATAAGAAGCAGTTCCAAATCTCCAGAGTTGGGCCATTCAGAGTCAGTTTTAAACAAGAGGTTGCACAATGTCCCTGAATGTTCTATTTTATATATGGTGTTAGCGCACTTCTGACGATAATGGGATCTTTTTTTATGACTCATATAAATTACATCTTAATTTTCAGTTTTTAATAGGTGGCTGTGTGATTTGCATCCTTTCAGGAACAGGATTTTAACAAAGCCAAATTCTGGGCCAAATTTGGAGTTTGTCTTTAGGCATCTGTCCCCTAGTTTATCACCCTTTTCCACCTTAATGATATTCTATTTTCCAAGTATGCAGTGCCCCTAGGATATCTTTTGCAGATTTAGAAATCTTCTTTCATGGAGGTATCTGATTAATTCACACTAAGGAATATATAACAGAGAATAGCATGAAATATTACTGTTCTCCTCTGGATGCTTATGGGACAACTATGTTGGCAGGAGTCTACCCTCAGGGTTGCCTATGTGATTTGTATAATTTGTAGGGCTTGGCACAAAATGAAAACGTGACCATCTTGCAGAAAAAGTGCCATTAAAAGTATTAAAATATTGTTGGGGATATAGCTCAGTAGTAGAGCTCTTGCCTAGTATGTGGAAGACCCTGGGTTCAATTCCCAGCACTGGAAAAAAATTGAGATATAAAACTGTTTCCTTAAATTTATTTTTAGTTATAAAATGTAATAAGGATAAATAATGATATAAAAGTAACAACATAAACTTGCAAGTTGCAAAAATATACTGTTATACTATCCTTTTATATAATGTAATAAATAATACTATTTTATTCATGAAATATCTTGACTCATTATAAAATTTTTCTGACTGATTTTTCCGTAAGTTTATTTTAGGCTGTTTAAAACCTATACTTTCAGGACTGCAATCGCAGAGCATTAAACCAAGCACAGGCCCCTTGAGGCCCTGCCAACCCTGTTGCTAGTTCTCTAAAAGTAGATGATGAGTTGAAGTTTGGTGTGCAGAGTATTTATTAGAGATCAACATCTGTGGGTGGGAAAGGGCATGGGGAGTAATCTTGGGCAGAAGGAGAAGTCAAAAAGTGACATAGGTGTGACAAAGTCCTGGCCATTTCCATGGGATATTCTGGCCCATATAAGGACCATAAGAGATGCCACAACATCTGGGTCCCTATTCCCTGCTTCTATCAGTCATTGGATATGGGCTGTGCCAACTATGGGGAGCGTGATGAGTAGAAAGTTCCAGCTCTCAGATCCTCTGGAGTTTGTCATAGGTGCAGAGAGCCACCTCACCTTACCCAAGGGCTGGCTGTCATCTTACTTTCTCTTCTGTTAGCAAAAAAATGTTAGCAAACAGAATTTAGCTATAAACATATGAAAACACGTCCCAACCAATAGCTGGGATCTATGCTAAGAAGAGAGCATTAGTTTCACATTAGGGAGGGACTCAATAATTGATTGACTGATCTACATCAATGAGACATAGAAAGATTGAAACTGAAATAATGGAAAAAATTATACCATGTGAATTCAAATCAGAATATAAACCATGTGGCACAATTATGTTAATATCAGACAATAAACTTTAAGGCAAGAAAAATTAGTAAAGTGGGTCATTCTGTAAATCATGAGGAATGGTAAGAAGATGACCGTGTTCATATGATATGTCAAAATACATTCTACTGTCGTGTATAACTAAAAAGAACAAATAAAAAAATAATAAAAAAAGAAGACAGGATGAAGGATGGCTGAGAGGAAGAGAACTTGGTGGGACTTGAGAGCCTCCAGGGTATTTCAGCCTCCTCACGCTTCCTCCAACAGCCAGCAGATAGATAGGTCATAGTTTAATTTCTTTAGCTTGGAACACTGTTGTATCTTTTTTTTTTTTTTTTTTTTTTTTTGGTACTGGGGATTAGGGGCACTTGACCACTGAGCCACACCCCCAAACCTATTTTGTGTTTTATTTAGAGACAGGGTCTCACTGAGTTGCTTAGTTCCTTGCCATTGCTGAGACTGGCTCTGAACTCTCGATCCTACTGCCTCAGCCTCCAGAATGCTGGGATTATAGGTTTTTGTCACTGCACCTGGCTCATTGTTGTATAGTTAAAAACAAACAAACAAACAAACATAAAAACCAAAGCAAGCAAGGAGCTATCAGGTTCTGAAAAGACATGGAGGAAACTTGAGTGCATTTTATTAAGTAAATGAAACAGTTTTGAAAATTCTACATGCTATACAAATGCAACCATATATCATTTTGGAAAAGGCAAAATTATGGGAAAAGTGAAAAGATGATTGCCTGGTGTTTGATGGAGAGAGAGGGAGGGAGGGAGGGATGAATAATAGAGTGTGGAGGATGTTTAGGACAAGGAAACTACTCTGTAAGATATTAACAGTGTCATTATACATATGTCCAAACCCATAGAATGTACAATGCCAAGAGAGAGCCCTAATATAAACTGTGGTGACAATGATGTAGCCATGTGGGCTGATCAGTGTAACAAATATACCACTATAGTGCAAGATGTTAACCATAGAGAAACTTGTGTGTGCATGCATGTGGGTGTGTGTGTGTGAACTCTGTATGTTGCCCTTAACTTTTCTGCAAACCTAAAACTGTTCTCTATAAAGTCTACAAGTTAAAAATAAATTACTGGGCTGGGGATGTGACTCAAGCGGTAGTGCGCTCGCCTGGCATGCGTCCGACCCGGGTTCGATCCTCAGCACCACATACAAACAAAGATGTTGTGTTCGCGGGAAAAAAAATAAATAAATATTAAAAAATAAAATAAAATAAATTACTAGCAGACTGTGTACAGAGATTCTTTTAGTACAAGGAACAGAAACCAATTCAAAGTAAACCAAAAACAAAAATAAATGTTGATAGGGTGTGATGACTGCAGATTGATGACATAAATCCAAGAACCTGGCAAAACAGCTGAAGTTCTCTGCCAGGCTTTGATGGTACAAGACCCTAAACAGAATCCTCACCACCCAGGGGCTCGTTGAGGATATTAGGCAGACAGTGGGAGAGCTATGGCACCTGCCTGTAGATGTACAATATGAAAATGGCTCAATAACATGGGCCATGAAAATGGGTCCAACGTGAGAGAGGCAGAGCATCATGGTGGAAGGGTGTGATGGAGGGAAGCAATTGGAACATGGCAGCCAGGAAGCAGAGAGAAATAGAGGTCTATTCACCAGGGACAAAATATAAACCCCAAAGGCAAGCCCCCAGTGATCTATTTCCTCCAGCCACACCATTCCTAAAATTAATCCACATGAGTGAATTAATCCACTGATTTGGTTACAGCTCTCATAATCTAATCATTTTACCTCTGAAATTTTTATTGTCTCACACATGAGCTTTGAGGGGATACTTCCTATCTAAACCATAACAGCAGGGCTTCTGAGTCTTGCCAATAGGAGGCCCAATATTAAATATTCATTCATTGGGAGAAAAACTGGTCAGTCCATTGCAGGCAGGAAGCAAAGACAGAGAGAGAGAGAGAGAGAGAGAGAGAGAGAGAGAGAGAGAGAGAGAGAGAGAGAGAGAGAGAGAGGCAGGGGAAGGGCCCAGGACCAAGAAATAGTCCCCAAGGGTACATTCCCAGGGACCTACTTCCTTTAACCACATCCCATCTAGTTATAGTTTCCATCACCTCCCAGTAGTCTACTCAAATTATTAATCCATCAAATGGTTTGGTCCACTAATGAGGTTAGAGCACTCAGGATTCAATTATTTCCTAAAAAGCCCTACTTCTGGACATTGCTGCTTTGGGGACCAAGTCTCCAAAATGTGAGTTTTGGGTCGTTCCAGATCCAAACTTTTCACAGCTTTCAGTCACCAGATCCAACCAAACGCCAAGGAAAGAACTCATTGGCCTGTGTCGGGTCAGTTTCAGTTCCTTGTGTGGGCAAAAAGTACCCAGCCACCAGGACTATGGGTGTAGGTTGTGGTTAATTTTGGTAAGCGCTCCATGTGTGTTTGAAAAGAACATAGGCTGTGCTGCTGTTAGGCACAGCATTCTCTGAATGGCAGCAAGGCTGTTTGCTAATTGTACTGTTCCAATCTTCTGTGTCCTTATTGATATTTTTGTCTGTTTGTTCTAAGAGTACTATTTTCCCGTTTTATCCTGCCAATAATTACTTTATATATTTTGAAGCTATGCTGTGATGAGCGTACGAGTACATACTGATTGCTATATATTTCCAATGAGTTGACTTTTTATTATTATGATGAAAACTTTCTCCTTATCTCTAGTAATATATAGATTTTAACTCAAGGTGTACTTTTTGTGATAATAGTACAGTCTTCCCAGCTTACTGTTGGTGTTTGCATGCATTTTCCCCTGTCTTTTTAAAAATTTTTTTTTTTTGTCAGTAGAGGGGGCAGAGAGAGAAGAGGGGAGGGGAGGGGAGGGGAGGGGGGATAGTAGAGGACAGGAAAGGCAGCAGAACACAACAGACACTAGTATGGCAATATGTAAATTAATGGATGTGTAACTCATGTGATTCTGCAATCTGTATATGGGGTAAAAATGGGAGCTCATAACCCACTTGAATCAAAGTGTGAAATATGATATATTAAGAACTATGTAATGTTTTGAACAGCCAACAATAAAAAATTTAAAAAAATTTTTTTTTTAATTTTATTTTTTAGTTGTAGTTGGATGCAATACCTTGATTTTATTTACTTATTTTCATGTGGTGCTGAGGACTGAACCCAGGGCCTTGCACATCCTAGGCAAGCTCTTTACCACTGAGCTACAACCCTAGCCCCTCCCCCTGTCTTTTTAACCTTTCTATTTCTTTATAATTAATCTGTATCACTTTGTTGTTGTTTTTAGTTAGTCTGTGGATGTTTAATTAGATTAATTAATTAATTAATTAATCAATTTCTTTTTGGTGCTGGGGATTGCACCCAGGGCTTTAAGCATGCTAAGCACATACACTTCCATGGGGGCTACACCCCTAGCAAATTTTTGTTTTCTAAGTGTGGTTATTTGGGTTATCCCCATATTTTTACTGGTGCATTATAATTATATGTAATGCTGGGATTTATATTTCTATATATTTTTTTGGGGGGTGCTGGGGATTGAACTCAGAGGCACTTGATCACTGAGGCACATCCCCATCCCCATTTTGTATTTTATTTAGAGATAGGGTCTTGCTTAGTTTCTTAGTGCCTTGCTTTTGCTGAAGCTGGCTTTGAACTCCTGATCCTCCTGTCTCAGCCTCCTAAGCCTCTGGGATTACAGGCGTATGCCACCGCATCTGGCCATTATTACATATTTTTATATGCACATTATCTAACAATATAATTTGGCCAATATCTTTCTCCAGTAGTCATTTGGACTTAATGGAATACTGAAATGTTAGTATTTAAACCTATTGTCTTCGCTTTGCTTTTTATTTGTTTCATCTATTCTATATCCACTTTTCTTCTTTTTTTGTGCTTTCTTTTGTATTAACTATTTTTTTATTATTTCACTCCACTGTTAAGGTTATTTAGTTATATATTCTTTTTGCTATTCTTTTAGTGGTTATCCAGATCACAATGTCAGTGATGCAATGGTTGAGAAACACTGCTTCATCTCCTGTTTTCTCTAGACTGGCAATAAGGTCTGGACTCAGTTTGTTCTTGGGGAGAGGACACAATTCTTCACAGGTGGGCCTGTATGATGCACCCTATTATATCACATAACAGGGAAATACTGTTCTGTACATAAGTATGTATAGGTATTTCAGTCTGTTTTGTCCATCTTAAAGCTCTTCATTAGTCTTTCATTTAATCGTGTTAGCATCCATTGGTGGCAACTGCCTACCTCCATTATTTCATCGAGGGTTGTAAAATGGTGACTTCTACCACTGGTTCTCCTACACTGCAATTCTTCTATAGAGAAAAGCATTGCATTATCAATTACTAAATTACCTTAAAACACAGTCCACCCAGGAAAGGCAGGATTCAAGTATGATTCTTTTCCTTTACTAATTTTCAGAGTCCCTAGTTACTTCAAAATGTGCTTAAAATAAGATTCATAGGTATTTTCAGAAAACTCAGGTAGTATCCATCCTCTGAGGATTGAAAAAGGGTGTTGCTACAAGATAATGTTATACCAGGCACTTGGTTTTAGAGGCCACAGATCTGTTGGGAGCAAATAGAATTCTAGGGGGCAGCAGAGACCACCAGCTGCCGGAGCCAGAACACTGTGGCTTTGATTCCTTTAAACATTTGTAACTGCTGACTGATCCTGCTCACAGTCTAATTTCAGCTAACTAGGATATCAGCTGATTTGAGACGTCCCAACCCTGGGGCAGGGTTTGCCTCCAGTGCCCCAAGCCCTTACTATCTGCTGTTGGAAGGTGAGGAGTATCTCCCTTGGGATAGCCAGCAGGAACCCAGCCCCCCCCCCCCCCATGGGGACTCCAGTGACAAAAAAGCAATTTCCATATTGTGCATAATATGGAGCAGTCTCCATAATATGCAGTCTACATATAATAAAGTGATCATGTATAACTTTAACAGTGTCAGTACAGCACCTTGGTCAGACATGGGGGTTTAAGTTGGGAACAACCAGGGTTCAAATTCTTTTCTGTGGCTATGATGAAACTCAGTTTCCTTGCTTGTGGAACATGGTTGATGACAGTTGCTGTTGCACAGGAGTGTTGTTGCAGAAACAGGGTGGTGGTGGTGGTGGTGGTGGTGATAGTGGTGGTGATAAGGTTTGGTCCAGCTCTGGGTTGGTGGCTTTGCCCAGGTATCCCTTTGCCTTTCCTTTGAAAAAATTCCAGCAGAGAATTCAGTGTTTTTATTGTCCCAGTGATGAGGGGAACTGAAGTAGCAGCCCTCCCTTCAGAGAAGCTTAACTAGACTGAGCGCATAGCAGGGCTGTTCTCTGGGCTTCTCACACCCTCTGTGGCAGATGAGCAAAGGAAGACCCAGGATTAAAGTGACTTCCCCAGGCAACTAGATAATGTAGCAAAACCAAGGCCAGAAACCCAATCTCTGGACTCTTGGTTTGGGCTCTTATTGGCTGCATCTATTGCTATTTTCTCTAGATAATCAGAACTTCCCTTGATCCTTCTTGGGTGGTCTTGTTGTAACTGATGCTTTCAAACATTTTCAGAGAATCAAGTATGAAATAAAAGTCCTCAGGATGCATGTGTACTTAAATATCTATAGTTATTTCCATTCTGGGATTTATGGTACTGTCTCTTGTCAGCCCAAGGGTATGAGATACAAAACTTTAATATGACTTGCATATCTAGGATATCTAATCCATCAAGCACCTATTATATGTCAGGTACTAGGAAATAAGGAGATAAAGGCATATGAATGAAAAAATATAGTTCCTGCATGCAAGGGATTCTAACTCTAACAGAAGGAGTGGAGGTAGCTGAGAAGTCAACTAATGATTACAATTCGGTGTGATGCTATTATGGTTTGGATATGAAGTGTTCCCCAGAAGCTCACGTGTGAGACAATGCAAGAATGTTCAGAGGAGAAATGATTGGGTTGTGAGAATCTTAACCCAATCAGTGAATTAATCCCCTGATAAGGATTAACTGAGTGGTAATTGGAGTGGTAGGGTGTGGCTGAAGGAGATGGGAATTGGGCCGTGCCTTTGGGGTATATATTTGTGTCTGGCAAGTGGATACCCCTCTCTCTGCTTCATGATCATCATGTGAGCTGCTTCCCTCTGCCACACTCTTCCGCCTTGATGTTCAGCCTAATCTCGAGACCTGAGGAATGGAACAGCTGGCTGTCTATGGACTAAGACCTCTGAAACCGTGAGCCCCTCAAATAAACTTTTTCTCCCCTAAAATTGTTCTGGTCAGATCCTTTAGTTACAGCAGCAAAAAAGCTGACAAGAACAGATGCACAGGGTAGTCTTTATCTTGGGGCTCTCTCTAGAGGAATGATATTTGAACTTAATCCAGGAAGATGAGTCATGGCGAAGCAGGGAGAGAGCAGAGTAGTAGTTTCTGTCAACTGAGCTAGAGGGGTCAGCAGAAGTGGGGAGGGTGGAGGAGCTGCCCACAGCTAGTTCTGTGTGGAAGACCCATGGGAGGGTAGAGTTGTGATGGTGATGGGCTGGGACAGGAGCCAGATGGTTAGGGTCATGGTGCTGTGCCAAGGAGGTGGGATGTCACTTTGAAGTCTAGGTGAGGAGCATTGGAATACTTTGAAGTTACAGGATCAGAATGGGGAGATTACAGATGGAGAAATTTGGAAGGCTTTAGCTATGATCCAGACTGGAAGGAATAAAGAATTGCATTTAAATAATGGCCGTGGGGAAGGAGAGGAGAAAAGTGACTGAAGGGACATTTAGGAGGAAGACTGGGCAGGACATGTGCTCAATCAGTAATCAAGGGAAGGATCTACAGTCATGTTTTGGAGACAACGTTGGGAAATTGCTATGATATGCACTAATTGCCACCTATCTATTACAGGTTCAGGTCGGAGTGTCCCTCTAAATTTCCTTGCACAATGGAAGTGTCATAAGACTCTACTGAAGTTTCTTTCTTCCTTTGCCTTTCCTTTGAAAAAAATCCCAGCAGAGAATTCAGTGTTTTTATTGTCCCAGTGATGAGGGGAACTGAAGATGGGAAGTGTGGCTGTTTCAAAGTGTAGCCAAGAGGGACATGATTGACACCTGCAGCCACCTTCCTCCAACTTGATTTCACTTCCAGATCCTGTTAGATTTGACCCTCCTTGGGCAGGATTCCCAACCCATAACTCTTTCTCTTTCTCTCTGCTGTGGGAATTTCTTTCTTTCTTCTTCTTTTTTTTTTTACTGATAATGTTCCCAATTAGATGAATTATAATCTTTAATCTGTGACACGTTCACCATTCATCCACATTTGGCTTTCCTTAATTTCCTTTATTTATTATTAATAGTATAATGAACCCTTCAGTTTCCATGGCCTCACTAAACATTAAAACATTATCTAAAACTTAAATCTCTCTATGGGCTGCCATCCCCGAATCCAGGATGGAAGGGGTCACCATTCTGATCTTTGTATTTATCTTTCCTTTTAAAATGTGTTCTAGTTCATATATTTATATTCACAATCGCCTCACTAAAAAGGGAAGAGGAGAACCCTACACTTGAAGAGCAAATATACATTTTTGAAAATTGAGTCTGGAGTCCTTTTATGTGTCTCAAAGGAGACATATAGCAGTTTTTATTAAAAACCTAAAAAAATCCTCTTATAAAATGTAAACTTCAGATAAAAAACTGACAATCCAAGAGCACACATTTATGCTCCAGTATGTCACCAAACAGTCTGGGGGGCAAATATTCCTAGTTAGAGAGCCCCGGCTGTCTTCTGTGACCCCTGTGAAAGTGGCCATGACAGCTCTAGAGCAGTCCAACCCTCCCACAGAACAAGCAGGACTGGCTGCTTTGACAGGACTCACACCAGAGCCTGTGACATGAAGATAGTAAAGGACTCAGAGGGGTGAGGGCAGAATACTGGTGTCTTGTGATCCTCGTGCCTCAGCCTCCCAAGTCACTGGGATTACAGATGTGCACCACCACACCTGGCTTAAAAAACATTTTGTTTTTTAGGATACTAGAATTTATAAAAGTTTTCTTGCTAGAGGAAATGGCCCAGTAAAGGAGAAAACTGATGCTGCAGGTGGCCACTTGGCAACAGGGACTGAGGGCAGGCAAGTGTGTGATAAGATGACAAACCCAACAAGAACAACCTCAAGTGTAAGTAATTGCCTCCCAGATTATGCATAATCTCCATGCATCTCTGTAAACTCGAAACTCCCTTGATCTCACACTGGCCTTGAAAAGCACACAGTTGCTATTTCAGGGGCTTCTTTTCCAAAACCAGGAGAATCTCTGGCTTTGCCCTGCCTCTTTCCTGGAGTCTTCCCTATTTATCCAGAATTCTGAACTGTGGCAGCTGGTGGGGAGGGTGAGGTTAAGATCTCAGCCAGCCAGAAGAGAGATATAGGAGGCTTTGGCTGCTTTCCTGTGTTTAAACCACACTTCAATTCTGATGCCACCCATGTGTGTTTTTTCCTCTGCTGATCAATTTCCCAACAACAGCATGGTGTCCCATGGTTTAACTCAGTTCTGACACTAACTGTCTGGGGTTTGCACAGACCCCACAGAGTAAGGGCTCCTTCTTTGAAGACTGCCCACCACTTTAGATCTCATGACCAATGGTGGGGCCTGGGTAGCTGCTTCTGTCTGATTTGATTACAAATTGGAAGTTCCTCCAACTGTCTTCTTGCATTTGGTCATTGCTTAGAAGGCTCACAGAACTCAGGCAAAACATACTTACTAGAATCTTAGTTTATTTGAGAGGGATGCTACTCAGAAATTGCCAGATGGGAGATAAGCATAGGGCCAGGGATTGGGAAGGGGCTTAGAGCTTCTATGTCCTCTTCAGGTGCACGAACCTCCCAGAACCTCCATGTGTTTCAGCCACCTGGAGCCTTTCCAAACTCCACACAGTTCAGGGATTTTCATGGGGGTTTCATCATGCAGACATGATTGATTGTCAACACAGTCTTCAGCTCTTCTTCCCTTCCCAGAGGATGGGACGGGGAGAGGTCTGCAAGTTCCAATCTCTGAATCATGGTTTGCTTCTTCTGGTGACCAGTCCCCGTCTAAGAGTCCATCAAGAGTCACCTCATTAGAATGAAAGATGCTCCTGCCACCAGGAAATTCCAAGGGATTTAGGAGCTCTGTGTCAGAATGTGGAAATGAAGACCAGAATACAATTTTGTTTTTTGGAAAAAAAAAAGTGCTTAGTTTTTTAGTATTGGAAGATAGATTGAAGGACATATTGTTATCAAAACAGTAATTAACTTACTAACTCTTTTCCTACAGTGGACAGAACAGAATAATGCAGTGAAGTATAAGTTTGAGTTTACAAAGCCATCAAACTTGCCCTATTTCCTGTAGGCCTAAGTGAAGACTGAATGTATCTAAATCAATAGTGAATTAAAGAAAAAGCACATTTTTTTTTTTTTAGTTTCTCAAAGAACTGAGTTCTTCAAAACCCAAATCTAAATAAAAAAACAAAAAACTAATATCTTTAAGATAGTAAATCATGCCTCTTTTCCCCGTTGTTTATCTAAGTTATCATCAATATATTTATTTCTCATTTTAGTGTACTTTAAAAATATATAAATCAAAATAAAAACTTATTTAAAATAAAAAATAATATTTCTCCATTTCAAATATACAAACTCATTCTCTCTTGAAGTAACTGAACTGAATTGGTTGTCTAAGATTTTTGTGCGTATTCATGTATTGAAATTTACATACATGTAGCCAATTTCATGTAAATATGTTTCACATTCTCATGCATAAAAAATGTAGTTTGCTTTGCATTTGTTTCATATAAATTGGGTCAGCTATATATGTTGCTTTGCAACCCTTTTTTAAAGTCTAACATTTTTTGATTTGTTCTAATTAGTTATACGTGACAGTAGAATGCATTTGACACATCATACGTAAATGGAGTGTAACTTCTCATTCTTCTGGTTGTACATGATGTAGAATCACACCAGTCATGTAATCATATATGTACACATGGTGATAATGTCTGATTCATTCTATTATCCTTCCTATCCCCATATCCCCTTCTCTCTCTTCACTCCCCTCTGCCTAATGCAAAGAACCTCTATACTTCCCTCCCCTGCTCCCCCCTCCCCCACCTGCTTATTGTGAATTAGTGTCCAAATATCAGAGAAAACATTTGGCCTTTAGTTGTTTGGAACTGGCTTATTTCACTTAGCATGATATTCTCCAGCTCCATCCATTTACCTGCAAATGCCAAATTTCATTCTTCTTTAAGACTGAGTAATATTTTTATTTTATTGCAGTGTCACAGGAGATATCCTGGTTGTGAATTCCTGCCAGCCTCCCTGGACTCACAGAGGAAGAACCTTGGGAACTCTTTGCCCCACCGGCCCAGCCTCACTGCCACTAACCCATGTAGGCTGTCATCAGTTCTTGCTTGGTTCATATCAGCAGTGTTTTAGTTATCTTTTTCATCACTGTGACCAAAAGACCTGACAAGAACAATTTTAGAGGAGTTTTATTCAGTTTTGAGATCTCATTCCATAGATGGCCAACTCCATTGTTCTGGGCCCTAGATAAGATAGAACATTACTGTGGATGGGTGTGGAGGAGGAAAGCAGTTCAGCACATGGCAGTCAGGAGGCAGAGAGAGCTCTTCTCAGCAGGGACAAACTCTAAAGGTATGCCCACAGTGACCCACCTCCTCAAGTCACACTCTACCTGCCTATAGTTACCACCTGGTTAATCCCTATCAGTGGATTAATCCAGTAGTTAAGTCCCAACTCCCATAATCTAATCATTGAACCTCTGAATGTTCTTGCATGGTCTCATACATGAGCTTTTAAAAGAAAGTTTATTAAACTATTTTCTTTTAATTTAATTAATTTATTTATTTTTGGAAAAAATGAAAAAGAAGTTTTATAGTTTTACTAGCAAGGGAGAAGTACAGGGGACTCCTGTCCCAGAGGCTGTGGTTCTACCCCTTTTCTTTTTCTTTTAATTTGTACAAGATTTATTCCCCCCTACCCCATTTTTTTTAATTGGGCATATGAGCTTTTGGGGGATACCTCATATCTAAATCATAACAAGCTGCCTCCTAACTGGAGTGAAAAACTGCACACCTGATACGTTGGCATTCAAGGGTCCTCTGTCTCTTCATCTTCCATCTCTCCTCCTGCTCCTGAGCCACCCTGATCACTGATGTTCTTTTGGTACTGTGTGCAGGGTTACTGTTCCCTGCCCTTTCCATATCTCAGCATCCCCTTCCCACAGTCTTTTTAAAAAGGCCTCATCACCCTCCAAGTCCCTATTCTTTAGCACTGAAATGCCACCTTCTCCACCTTCTCTAATAAGAAGCTCTCCTTATTGCTCTTTAGCCTCAGAAGCCACCTCTCCTTTCTCTGAGTGCTGCTCCGTCTTGCCTTGACACTGAAGTTCCTTGTGGGCAGACAGTGCTTGTCATTTTACCCTTCTACCCCTTATGGATGCCAGTCCATGGTGTTTGCACAGAGGAGCCTTGTGGGAGGAAGGGGTGTGTGTCTTTGGATCCCTTTCAGGCACCATTCCTCATGATGGCCTATTTCCCAGCTGAGGGTTTCCCCCTGGGAAGTGTAGGTCTTATCTCATGGGAAAAACATAGAATTTAAATTCAGAAGACTTGTGTTCAAGTTTGCTGCATGAGTGTCCTTGGGCTAACCTGACAATGGACTTGCTCTGGGTCTAATTAACTACAGACCTGAAAGAGCTAGGTGTACCTAATATTCCATTCTCATGTTGGGTTTTATATCAGTTATATTGGGTCAGCAGAATCTGAGTTGGCCACTAGGGGGCAATCTTAACTGGCCTTACAGCTGGGCTTGCCTGAGTACTTTCTTGCCTGAAAGGAGGGCCTGAGGTGTGATCCCAAGATGCAATGAGCCATTCCAGAAACCTGGAAAGAGATGAGCCTACAGCACCTGGATCCATCCAGTTTTATGTTTTCTTGGGGCCTGTTAGACAGGGTTTAGTCTTACAGCCCCCGAACTCCATGGCATGAATGGGGCACTTGATGTCCTGGGCAGATGGGAAGCCAATCTTTTCCTTAGAGACCACGGGTGAATGTTTGGATCACTACAGCTTTTTCCTTCTGCAATACCCTCTCTCCCCATTTAAATTTTTATTGAGGTAAAATTCACATAGCATAAAATTCACTATTTCCAAGTATCCATTCAAAATGTGATCTTTAGCTGTGCAACCACCACCACTAGCTAAATCCATAATATTTCCCTCACTCCCCAAAGGAAACTTTTACCTATTTTCAGTTAATCCCGATTCCTCTTTTTGCCTAATCCCTAGAAAGTAATTTACTTTCTGTCTGTAGGTGTTTGCCAATTCTGGGTATTTCATAACTTTTCATTTGACCATATAATATGTGTCCTTTCATGACTAGCTTCAACTTACTTTGTACAAGGTTTTCAAAGTTCATCTATGTTGTAATATGGAAGAGTATTTCCCTCTTCTATTGCATACGCCTACTATATTTTGTGTATCCACTAATCCATTGATGGGTATTTGGGTTGTCTCCACTTTTTGATTTCTGTGAATAAAGCTACTATGTGTATTTGTGTACAAGTTTTTGTGTGGCTATATATTTTCAATTCTCTTTCAATTTCTTGTGACATGGGGAATGTCGCTGGGAGTTACCATACAACTCATGGCATCCTGACGAAATTCCTGACTGCTTTCCAAAACAGCCACACCACTTTATGTTCTATCAGCAGGGATTGAGACTCTGTAATACCCTTGACACTGAATTTAACTCTTGCTTGCCTTAGCTTTCTGAACTTGGGAGCCTCAAGAGGCAGAAACATGCTGCTGGAGTTCACCTCTCCCTTTTCTAAAGTTATAGTTATGCAAGAAAACAAGCTTTGCAAACTTTAATTATCTGAGGAACACACTTGAGTTCTTGGGTGCAACCAGGGTCATTTATCTTTTTTGCTGCTGAGGAGATTCTATTGCCTGGGTCCTTCCTGTGGTTAAAACTCAGTGTTCTGGCTCACCTGATATGCACCGAGAAGGAAGCAACATTTACCTGGGCTGTTTGCCAGGAGGTGTTCTTATTAGGTAGGTGCTGCCAGGCGTGTGTCTGCACAGCCTCATCACCTCTGTAATGGATCCTGAGGCTTCCTGGCAGGGAGCTGGCATGGGTTCTTGCAGGTGTCTGAGGCATGAGGGAGGAGATAACATCTGTCCAGGTGGACAGAGACAGTGGGCATGGCTGCCTCCTCCTGGGCTCCCGATGGGATAACAGGTAGACGTTTGCTATCTGCTCACAAGAGGCTGCTTATCAGAGACCTCCCAACTCCATTTGCTATTCTTTTCGTGACTGAGCAAATGAGGGCTCTATTTGCAGTGGCTCAGACCTGCCTGCCTAGATGAGAAAGGGCTTGTTTGTGTAGCATCTGGATGCAGGAGTGAGGTAATTTAGGCAGGTGGGGTGGGAAGGAGATTGCTAACCCCAAAGGAGTTCTCTGGTGGGGAAAGAAAATTACCAGCTGTGCTTATTCGGCAATTGGCTGGAGGAGGACTTGTTCATTTTTGTCAGTCTAAAGGGAATGTTCTGGGGGAGGCATAGTGAAGAAACAGCATGGGAAAGCAATCCCAGGAGATCCTTATTCATCAACTAACAACCCTGCCGGGAGGTGTCATATCCATTATATTTGGTTTAGACATATCCAGCCAGTGGACATCTTTGATCTCTGGGAGCAGCAAATATTTGCTGAGACCCTCCTTTGTTTCAGGAGCTATTTAGGATCCAGGGATACAATGTTGAGCAAAATTAATGCTGGTAGTTGCCCTTGTGGAGATCAGAGCTGAATGGGGTGGAGGGGAATCATTCAGTGACTGTAGGGTATTTCAGTTGCTATGAGGGCATATGATAGCCCATAAAAGGAGAAACAACTTGGTGTGGAGTGAGGTCTGGGAAACCTTTCCTGGGCACCTGGCATCTGAAGAATGAGCAGAGGATGGGGGTGAGAGAAGACCATTTCAGATGAAGGGCACAGCAGGTGGAATCCAGATGATCTTCCAGGATTGGAAAGAAAGCCAGGAGGGGAGAACTGGGAGGGAGGAGAGGCCCAGGAGACAGGAGGAGAGGTGGGCAGGGCCACTCTGATCCTGGACTAACTGGCTGTGCAAAAATTCCCTTGTTCTTCTCCCAAGAGTGGTATGCAGCCACTGGGGAGCTTTCTAGCATGACAGCGACATGGTCAGGTTTGTGTTTGAAATGTCCACTCTGGGAAGAGTGAAACTGCTCATGGACATCGATCCCAGGATTCAAATAATTAGGTGGTAGATTAAAAAAAAAGAATATTCCTTTTTCCTTTCCCATGCAGTGTTGCTGGATTTCTCCTAGAATCCTTACCTCAGATCTACCAAATAAGAACAAAATCCTTGAGGGGATTTTGTCTGGATTGGATGGAGTTGTGGTTCTGGTTTTAAGGAAGGCTGGGTCCATCATATAAGATGATAATCAACTTTGTGGGCTGTGAAAATATAATAATCAGGTGATCAGCTGAATAGTGGGGAGATGTCGGATCAAGGTAAAAAGGATGTTAAGGGAATGAAGTGGAACCCCCAAGGGGCCATACTTAGTCCTTCAGATATTAACTTGAGCCTCTGAAGGTCATTTTGACCTTGAATTTCTGATGAAACCTGAGATATCACAATTTTTTTTCCCTGCATACCTGGGAAGAAGACCCTGTTTTCTGCTCACTCAGACCCACCCACCTAGCTAAGTGCTGAACATATGGATGGTCACTTGCTTGGAGGTCATTGCTGGAGGCCTTAGGGGTAAGCTGGTCCAGAATTTCTAGAGTGTGGTCCTTGGACCTGGTATTTGCATTGTCTTTGAGGTAATGGTTTAAAAACTACAGATTCTGGGTCTTACCTCAGACCTACCAAATCAGAACTCCTTATTTTCCGAATGGGGGCAGTAGTAAGGCCTGCTAGGGAATCACCATTTTAATCCAGTGCACCACGGAATTCTTATGCATGTTGCATTAGTTTCCTGTGGCTGCTGTAATAAATTAGCACAAATGTGGTGGCTTATAACAACAGGAACATAATCCCTTACTGTTCTGGAGGCTTGAAGCCCTAAATCAGCCTCCTTGGGCTGAAACTAAGGTGTTGGTGGGGCCACATTCCATCCAGTGATGCTAGGGGAGAATCCATTCCTTCCCTCATCCAGTGTCTGGGGGCTGCAGCATTCCTTGACCTGTGGCAGGATCTCTCTAGCCTCCACCTCCCTGATCACCTTGACTTGTCTTTTGTCTGTTGTCAGGTCTCCCACTGCTTGCCTTTTATAAGGACATCTGTGCATTTAGGACAGGATAATCTCCTTATCTCAAGATCCTTAATTTAATCATAACTGCAAAAATCCTTTTTTCTGAAAAAGGTAACACTTACAGATTCCAAAGATTAGGACCTGGTCTCTTTGGGCGTTCATTATACAGCCTGCCACATGCACTGAAATTTGAGAGACATTGATAAGGTGTGCATCCTTAGGGTAGATGGGGTCTAGGAAATTGGAACCCAGAGAGATGTGACTAATCCAAGGACATACAGCCTGTCACTGACTTCTGAGATTAGAAACAAGATTCCTGATTTCTGGGCTTCTCTTTTTGGTCCCCACTCTGAGGAATAATGATATCTGACATTTGCTAAATGCTTTCCACGTAGGAGTCTATGTAAATTCCCTGTGCTACTTCATCAACTTTTCCAAACAATCCTATGAGGTAGATTTTCTGATTATCTGCCATTTTGCAGCTGAGAAAATTAAGGGGAAAGAGGTTAAATAACTGGCTTGAGGTGATAGCTAATTACTGGTGGAGCCCAGATTAATTACTGGTAGACCAAGGCAGTCAGAGGCCAAACCTTTGTTCATAGGTTGAACCGCCTCCAGTCGGGTTACTCTGAATCAGCTCCATGAATCATCTCGCTGGTATTTTTGCCTTCCTAGAAAATATGAAACCAAGCTTTCCTGGAGAAAAAGGAGATGGCTCTAACCACTTACCCTCTACCCACTCAGAACCACGTCTCCAATTCCTTGGTGAATTTTTAACAACCTTCTCATATCTACAAAGGGTCCAGTGTGAGGTGAGCAGGCTTTGCAAAGAGAAGTGGTAGAGGCCCTGGTGTATTTCTTAGGCTAAGAGCCTGGGATGTGCACTGGAAGGTCCCCTGACTCCGAATTGTCTGTGAAAGGTAAAGGAGATTGTGAGACAGACTCATTCGCACCTTGGGTACATATTTGTTCCTGGTCATGACTCACTTCCTTCTGGATCAGAGCCCTGGGTGAAATGTTTACCTGCCCCACCTCTCTCTGCGCTGTCTTATAGCTCCCCTCCCAGTGGGGCAGGAGTCTGAGAGTGAGGAGCATCTCTGTCTTCCTGTCCACTCACAGAGCCTATGGTCATGGCGGCCCTGGCAGCAGAAATGTCCAAGCAGCGTGCGGTGGCTGAGGGTCTTGGCTCCAACCAGAACGCTGTGAAATACTTGGGCCAGGACTTTGAGACTCTGAGGCAACAGTGCTTAAAATCAGGAGCCCTATTTAAGGACCCAGAGTTCCCAGCATGTCCATCAGCTTTGGGCTACAAGGATCTTGGACCAGGTTCCCCCCAAACTCAAGGCATCATTTGGAAGCGACCCACGGTAAGGGGTGAGGTTGTAGCGGAGTGTCTTATAGGGCTGAGGAACCTTGCATCTATCTGGTCAGGAGTTGAAGAATCATGGATTTGGATTATAAATTTTTGGATTCCATATTTCATTTTTTTTTTTAGGCAGTGAGTTATTCCAGAAAGAGGGTGCACAGGCTTTGGAAGTAAACAGGTTAGATTTGAATCCTGACTGTGCAGACCTTGAGCAGATAACTTAGCCTCTATGAGTTTCAGTTTTCTCATCTGTAAAATGGTCTCCTGGCACTAGTATTCAGTGTTGATATAAGAACTAGAGGTAAATCTGAGTATAGTGTCTATCATGTAAGAGGCACAGAATATATGGTAGTTATTATTGCACAGTGGCCCCTGGACCAGTGCCCAAAGGAAATCAATGCTAAATGTAGAAAGCCTGGGGTGAGTGATACAACAGCTTTCCTGAAAGGTGCAGGTTGCTTAAGGTCATGGATTGCCATTGTTTTATCAGGGCTGACAGGTGGAGAGGACAGGTGGGAGCCATGCCTCTGTGGATGCCGATTGAAGGCTCCCAGCTCCTGGATGCTGCCACTGATAACTGCAGAAACTCAAAGGCAGAGGATGGAGAATTGTCTTCCCAAATTAGGCCCGGAACCCATCACTGTACGACCATTGTCAAGGGGATTTAACCTCAGGGAAAAGAACCCCATCCAAAAAGAATGGCTGTGAGAATTGAAATGCTCTATTTAGTGTCTGGCACCTGATATGGTCTCAGGGCTATTAAATGGATATCCTCAGGAGCCCTTAGCTCAGGGCACCTTTTTTCTTCTAAAACATGATAAGGAGATCAAGTCATAGTTTCTATTCCTGGAAGTGGCTGAAAAAGGAACATAAGAAAAGTTCAAAATTATTCTCGTCATTTAATTGATCAAAATCATCATTTTAACTCCAGCAATTCCTTCTGTTTTGTACCATAGTTCCCCCCCCCCCCCAGAGCAACTCCTGCCCACCACGGCCTCTCTTTCTTTACCTTGCTGACACCTTCAGTTTACCCTGGAATGTTGGGAAAAAATCAAGGCCTGGGATTACACTTTTATACTGTAGTTTCAAGAAGTGATGCTCAGGACAGAATGAAGCATGTACTCAGCAGAGGCACAGAGGATAGATTGTAGAACCTGAGGTGTTACCTCTGAATGATGGAGAGACTTGAGGGAAGAGGAAACATTCTGGTGGCTTGGGGGAGGGGGTGATGCGGGAATGGAGAGGGGTCATGAAATACTTCATTTCATGACCAAAGTCAGGTATCAGTTACCCTTTGCCTAGTTTTTCTCTTTCCTTTGAAAATCTTCTTTTAATTGATTTTATTTTTTAAAATACATGACAGTAGAATGCATTACAATTCTTATTACACATATAGAATACAATTTTTCATATCTATGTATATAAAGTAGGTTAACACCAATTCATATCTTCAGACATGTACTTTGGATAATGATGTCCATCACATTCCACCATCCTTGCTAATCCCCTGCCTCCTCCCTTTCCCTCCCTCCCCTCTTCCCTATTTAGAATTCATTTTTCCTCCCATGTTCCCCCTCCCTACCCCACTATAAGTCAGCCTCCTTATAGCAGAGAAAACATTCCACACTTGTTTTTTGGGGATTGGCTAACTTCACTTAGCATTATCTTCTCCAGTGCCATCCATTTACCTGCAAATGCCATGATTTTTATTCTTTTATTGCTGAGTAAAATTCCATTGTGTATATATGCCACATTTTTTTTATCCATTCATCCACTGAAGGGCATCTAGGTTGGCTCCACAGTTTAGCTATTGTGAATTGTGCTGCTATAAACATTGATGTGGCTGTGTCCCTGTAGTATGCTGTTTTTAAGTGCTTTGGGTATAGACCGAGGAGAGGGATAGCTGGGTCAAATGGTGGTTCCATTCCCAGATTTCTAAGGAATCTCCATACTGCTTTCTATATTGGTGCACCAATTTGCAGCCCCACCAGCAATGTATGAGTGTACCTTTTCCCCCACATCCTCTCCAACACTTATTATTGTTTGTCTTCATAATAGCTGCCATTCTGACTAGAGTGAGATGATATCTTAGAGTAGTTTTGATTTGCATTTCTTTGATTGCTAGAGATGATGAGCATTTTTTCATATATTTGTTGATTGATTGTATATTCTCTTTTGAGAAGTGTCTGTTCAGGTCCTTGGCCCATTTGTTGATTGGGTTATTTGTGTGGGTTTTTTTTTTTTTTGTTTAACTTTTTCAGTTCTTTATATACCCTAGAGATTAGTGCTCTATCTGATGTGCGAGGGGTAAGGATTTGCTCCCAGGATGTAGGCTCTCTGTTCGGCTCACAGATTGTTTCTTTTGCTGAGAAAAAACTTTTTAGTTTGATGCCATCCCACTTATTGATTCTTGGTTTAATTCTTACCAAGGAGTCTTATTAAGGAAGTTGAGGCCTAATCCTATATGATGGAGATTAGGACCTACTTTTTCTTCTATTGGATACAGAGTCTCTGGTTTAATCCCTAGGTTCTTGACCCATTTTGAGTTAAGTTTTATGCATGGTGAGAGATATGGGTTTAATTTCATTTTGTTGCATAAGGATTTCCAGTTTTCCCAGCACCATTTGTTGAAAATGCTATCTTTTCTCCAGTGCATGTTTTTGGCACCTTTGCCTAACATAAGATAATTGTAATTTTGTGGATTAGTTTCTGTGTCCTCTATTCTGTACCATTGGTCTAGCAGTCTGTTTTGGTGCCAATACCATGCTGTTTTTGTTACTATTGCTCTGTAGTATAGTTTAAGGTCTGGTATAGCAATGCCACCTGCTCCACTCTTCCTGCTAAGGATTGCTTTAGCTATTCTGGGTCTCTTATTTTTCCAGATGAATTTTATGATTGCTTTTTCTATTTCTATGAGAAATGCCATTGGGATTTTGATCGGAATTGCATTAAATCTGTATAGTGCTTTTGGGAGTATGGTCATTTTGATAATATTAATTCTGCCAATCCAAGAGCAAGGTAGATCTTTCCATCTTGTAAGGTCTTCTTTGATTTCTGTCTTTAGGGTTTTGTAGTTTTCATTGTATAGATCTTTCACCTCTTTCATTAAGTTGATTCCCAAGTATCTTATTTTATTTTTTTGAGGTTATTGTGAATGGGGTAGTTTTCCTCATTTCAAAGGCTTTGTCATGGATATACAGAAATGCCTTTGATTTATGGGTGTTGATTGTATATCCTGCTATATTGTTGAATTCATTTATGAGTTCTAGAAGTTTTCTGGTGGAGTTTTTGGGTCTTCTAGGTAGCCAATAGTGCTAATTTAAATTCTTCTTTTCCCATATATATCCTTTTGATTTCTTTCACTTGTCTAATTGCTCTGGCCAGTGTTTCAAGAACTATAGAAGTGGTGAAAGAGGGCATCCCTCTCTTGTTCTAGTCTTTAGAGGGAATTCCTTCAACAATTTTTCTTCATTTAGAATAATGTTGGCCTGAGGCTTAGCGTAGATAGCCTTTACGTAGATAGCCTTTGTCAAATGCTTTTTCTGTGGTAATTGAGATGATCATATGATTCTTATCTTTAAGTCTATTGATGTGATGAATTACATTTATTGATTTCCATATGTTGAACCAACCTTGCATCCCTGGGATGAATCCCACTTGATCATGGTGCACAATCTTTGATGTTTTCGTATTCAATTTGCCAGAATTTTTTTGAGAATTTTTGCGTCTAGATTCATTAGAGACATTGGTTCAAAGTTGTCTTTCTTTGATGTGTCTTTGCCTGGTTTTTGGATCAGGGTGATATTGGCCTCATAGAATGAGTTTGGAATTACTGCCTCTTTTTCTATTTCCTGGAATAAATTGAAGAGTATTGGTATTAGTTTTTCTTTAAGGGTCTTGTAGAACTTGGCTGTGTATTCATCTGGTTCTGGGATTTTCTTGGTTGGTAAGGTTTTGATGGCTTCTTCTATTTCCTCACTTGATATTGGTCTGTTTAAATTGTATATATCTTCCTGACTCAATTTGGGCAAATCATATGACTTAAGAAATGTGTCAATGCCTTCAATGTCTTCTATTTTTATTGTAGTATAATATTTCAAAATAATTTCTGATTATCTTCTGTATTTCTGTAGTGTCAGTTGTGATATTATCTTTTTTCATCACGTATGCTGGTGATTTCAGTTCTCTCTCTCTCCTTCTCTTCGTTAGCATGGATAAGGGTCTGTCAATTTTATTTATTTTTTCAAAGAACCAAGTTTTTGTTTTGTCAATTTTTTCAATTGTTTCTTTTGTTTCGATTTCATTGATTTCAGCTCTAGTTTTAATTATTTCTTGCATTCTACTGTTTTTGCTGCCAGTTTGTTCTTCTTTTTCTAGGGCTTGAGATGTAGTGTGAGGTCATTATTTGTTGACTTTTTCTTCTTTTAGGGAATGAACTCCATGAAATGAATTTTCCTCTTAGTACTGCTTTCATAGTGTCCCAGAGATTTTGATACGTTATGTCTATGTTCTCATTTACCTCTAAGAATTTTTTAAATCTCCTCCTTGATGTCTTCTGTGACCCATTGTTCATTCAGTAGCATATTGTTTAATCTCCAGGTGATTGAGAAATTTTTATTTTTTATTTTGTTGTTGATTTCCAATTGTATTTCATTATGATCTGATAAAATGCACGGTAGTATTTCTACTTTTTTGTATTTTCTAAGAGTTGTTTTATGGCATAGCATATGGTCTATGTTAGTGAAGGATCCATGTGCTTCTGAGAAGAAAGTGATGCAGGTTGAAATATTCTATATTTGTCATTTAAGTCTAAGCTATTGATTGTATTATTGAATTCTATAGTTTCTTTATTCACTTTTGTTTGGAAGACATATCCAGTGGTGAGAGAGGTGTGTTAAAGTCACCCAAGATTATTGTGTTGAACTTGAGTTTGTTTGTTGAACATAGCTGCACCATTGTTGGGGCATATATATTTATGATTGTTATGTCTTGTTGGTGTATGGTTCCCTTTAGCAGTATGTAATGTCCATATTTATCCCTTTTGATTAAACTTGGCTTGAAGTCTACTTTATTTGATATGAGTATGGAAACCCCTGCTTGCTTCTGCAGTCCATGTGAGTGGAATGATTTGTCCCAGCCTTCCACCTTCAGTCTGTGTATGTCTTTTCCTATTAGATGAGTCTCCTGGAGGCAGCATATTGTTGGGTCTTTTTTTTTTTTTTAAATCCAATCTGCTAGCCTACGTCTTATGATTGGTGAGTTTAAGCCATTAACATTTAGGGTTACTATTGAGACACAATTTGTATTTCCGGCCATATTTGTTTATTTTTGTTATTTTACATGAATTGGTTTTCCTCTTTGATTAGTTTTTTTCCTTTAGTGTACTACCTCCCTCTGCTCATTTCCTCTTCATGAAATATTTTGCCAAGGATATTTTGTAGTGCCGGTTTTCTGGCTATGAATTCTTTTAACTTTTGTTTATCGTGGAAGGTTTTTATTTCATCTTGAAATCTAAAGCTTAATTTTGCTGGATATAAGATTCTTGGTTGGCCCCCATTATGTTTCAGAGCTTGATATATGTTGTTTCAGGATCTTTTAGCTTTCAGGGTCTGGGTTGAAAAAATCTGCTGTTATCCTAATTGGTTTTCTCTTATATGTAATCTGATTTCTTTCTCTTATGGCTTTTAAAATCCTCTCCTTATTCTGTATGTTGGGCATTTTCATTATAATGTGCCTTGGTGTGGGTCTGTTGTGATTTTGTACATTTAGTGTCCTGTAGGCTTCTTAAATTTGGATTTCCAATTCATTCTTCATGTTTGGAAAGTTTTCTGGTATTATTTCATTGAATATATTGTTCATTCCTTTGGTTTGGACCTCTATGCCTTCCTCTATCCCAGTAACTCTTAAATTTGGTCTTTTTATGCTATCCCATATTTCTTGAATGTTCTGCTCGTGGTTTCTTATCATTTTCACTGTGTGGACTATGTTCTTTTCAAGATGATTTATTTGATCTTCATTGTCCTATCTTCCAAGTGCTCTACTCTGTTGGTGATGCTTTCATTTGATTTTTAAATTTGGTTTATAATTTCTTTCATTTCAAGGATTTCTGTTTGTTTTTTTTTTTTTGTATAACCTCTGTCTCCCTGTTGAGATGATCTTTTGCTTCTTGGATTTGTTTATGTTGTTTATTGTTGAAGTGATCTTTCACTGCCTGTATTTGTTCTTTTATGTCTTTTTTTTTTTAGTTTTTTTTTTATTAGTTGCTCAACACATTACAATGATCTTGACATATCATACATTTGATTCAAATGGGGTACGTGTACAGATTGCAGGATCACATTGGTCTTCTTTGAGGTCCCAAAACATTTTGTATATCCTGAAATCTTTCTCTGTAATTTTTTTCTGCTATAACTGCCAATGCTTCTGATGATGTGTTTCTTCCCTTTTCTTTTCATGTTGCTCATGTGTCTTCCTTTCCAGCTCTGTGGATCTGGTGTGTTATTGTTTTTACCCTATATATTTGTAGTGCTCTTGTAGGGTTCCAAGATCTCTCCTTTGTGGGGAAGGACAATGTTAGCAGATCCCAATATCAACAATACATCACCTATGAACAAATTTTTGTTATTAAGACATTTACAGTTTAGTCTCAATGTCCAGAAATGTTGGATTCAATTATTTTTTAAAATATAATCAGTATTTTCATAAAAAGGTTTACAGTTTCTGGCAGTGGACAATAAACTGGGGGTCAGGCATAGGACAATATGTTGAGGAGAGAAGATGTGAGGGTATATAGTTAATATATCTTAGGAAATGTGAAGAAGAAATCTAGTGAAGAGTATTAGTAGCAGGAGAATAGATAGGAGGTAATTTGGGGTAGACAATTACGTGGGAAGACAGTAGAGTACATAAAACAAACACATGTTTTTAGAAAAATACAGGATGTTAAAATAGTATAATTTGGAGGGTGAAGGAAGAAGAAGGAGAAAAAGGGAAAGAAAGAAAGAAAAAAGAGAGAAGAAAAAGAAAGAAAAAAAAAGAAAAAGGAAAAAAAAGGCTTATGCAATTCCTCTATATTATATTATTCAGCTGACTCAGTCCTCAAAGTCCTATTTCATGTAAAGTTCTTGGTTTTACATATGTTGGGGATGTGAGGGCCAGAGGATAGAAGGGTAGAAGAGAAAGAAAAAGAGAAAAAAATACTCTTAGAGATTCACTTCTTTCTCTTCTCATTCAGTAGGTGAGGTCGTCTCATCCAGTTGGTGTCTCTACCCTCAGGATGGTGTAGGTAACTAGGGTGTGAAGACTGGACCTGGTGTGGAGCATCTGGAAGTGAGGAGTGCTGCCCACCAGTCCTAGCAGGGAAATAGCACCTCACGGGTCTTTTTTTGTGACTTGAGCCCCCGGTATTGTCTCCCTCTCTTGCCTGGAGATTTCCCAAATCCTGATCTCTCTGTTTTGCTCCAGACTTTAGTCCCCTCCCCTCTCTTATTTATCAGTTCCCAATTGCGGACCTCTCATCCCCAGGCTCACACCAGGTGGGTGGTGCCCTGTTCAAATTGCACTCCTGTCCAACTGAGAGCTGTTCTTGTGTTAGGTGGCCACTGTGCCAAGTTAACGCTGTTGGGGAGGAGGAAGAATTGGAAATCGGGTACCTGCTCAAATGGCGACCTGATCTGATAGCCACACTCACCACAAAATGGCGAGGAAGGTTTTCCAACATGGAGTCAGTCTGCTTCCAACGCCGGGGTGTCTGGTGATGTGGGGAGAGCTGGGCGATGGCCTTGTGCTGTGGATAGGTAACAGCCAAGTGACCTGCGTGGGAGCGGAGCGCAGTCTGGAGTTCTGTAGATGTGCTGACAGATGTTTCTGCTAAGCTGCTTGTGAGCCATGCATGGGCTAGAACTGTGGGCTTTGGGTCCAGGTCCGGAGACTACTCGAGCCCAGAGGCTCTTATTTCTGCACCGGTGGTCTCTGCGGGGGTGGTTGCAGCGCTGGTGATTTCTGCAAAAATCCACGGGCCCCTGGAGATCCAATCTGGGAACTGCTCCCACCTAATATGGCAAAAATGTTGAGCCAAGATGGCGGAGGTCTGCTGTCATCTCCGGGCTGTCTGGTGAGGTTGGGGGAGCCAGGCCGGGGCGTTGTGCTGAGGGTAGGTAGCAGCTGAGTGACCTGCGTGGGAGCGGGGTGAAGTCTTGGTGGTCTGCAGATATGTTTTTAGATGCTTGCCAAGTCTTGTGTGACCTGGAACTTCGGGCCTTGGGTCCTGCTCGAACACTGAGGCCCAGAGCCCTGAGCGGGGTCATAGCGCTGGTAATTTCTGCAGAGAGCAGCTGTATAGGGGTCCTCTAACTCTCTCAGAGATGCAGTATTCCGAGTAGGTGAGATCTGGATCACAGAGTAACATAGAATGCTGCCTCCCTCTGGTCCGCCATCTTGAAACTCTCCTTTGAAAATCTTAAAGCCCTTAATTAACTCCTCAACCACATTGTCTGCTCCCCCCTAGACCGTGTCTTCACCTGGTGTCACTGTCTGTGTCAACTTAGTAATTTTAGGTTGGATGTGCTGATTTGTACCTGTCAAGGGAAGCAAGGAAATCAGAGAATGAGGCAGTGGAAACTGATTAATGTGGAATTGAAAGACTCCTTTTTGGGATGTTCAAGTGCATGTCAAAAAAATAAATGTTGTCAGAATTTAACCTCTTCCTCCCCAGTTAACAAGGGGGAGTTATCACATGGCTGCTTTCAGCCACCCTCATGCTCATATCCCACAAAGCTATATTAGAGGACACAGCCTTATCCTCTACGATCTTGTAGATTTTAACAATAGACTCCTGAGTTCATGAAGATGATTGTATCTCTATTGGGGATGGATGTGTCTTGGGTTCTGAGAAAATTGGCTTTTTCCTAAATGCTTTATATTTTTCTCCCAAAAGGCCTCTCAGGAATCTGCAAGCAGAGTGGAGTGTTCAAGAAATGTGGTTTGCTAAAGTTTGCTTGATTGATCGATTGATCAATCAATGAATCAATTTATCTACTTCCCTATCTAATATTTATTTATTTACTTATAAGTTGTGGTAAAATATAGAAAACATATAATTTACCATCTTAGCTATTTTAAGTGTACAGTTCAGTGGCATTAAGCACATTCACATTATTCTGCAACCATCACCAGAACTCTTTTTATCCAGCAAAAGTAAAACTCTATACTCATTGAACACTAACTTCCTATCCCCCTCTCCCCCATTTTCTGGCAATCACCTGTCTCTATGAATTTGTCTACTCTAGGTCGAACTTCACTACTCATATATGTGGAACCACACAGTATCAGTGGTTTTGTAACTCACTTAATTCACTTAGCAAAATGTCTTCCAGGTTCATCCAGATGTAGCATGGGTCAGGGTTTTCTTTCTTTCTATGGTTGCAGGTTTCCCTGGTGTCTACATGCCCTGCTTTATTTACCCATTCGTCTACAGTGGACACTTGGGTTGTTTCCACTTTTGGTGCTTGTGAATAATACTGCCATAAAAAAATGCACAAATATTTCTTTTAGACTCTGATTTTAATTACTTTGGTTATATACCCAGAAGTCAAGTTGGTCATATGATAATTCATATGGTAATTCTGTTTTCAAGTTTTTGAGGAATCACCACACTGTTTTCCACAGTGGCTGTGCAGTTTCACATTCCTGCCAATAGCTCTCTGGAATTCCAGTGTCTCCACATTCTCACCAACATTGTTGTTATTACTTTTGGATAATAGTAATCCTAATGGATGTGAGTTGCTCTCTCACTGTGTTTTTGATTTGCATTTCCCTAATGACTAGTGATTTTGAATCTTTTCATGTGCTTATTGACCATCTTCTTTGGAGAAATGTCTGTTCAAGTTCTTTGACATTTTTACTCAGGCTGTTTGTTCCTGTGCTTTTCACTTTCTTCCTTAGTTTAGAAACCTTAAGTCAACTGCTCGGATGTGGCTCTTATGATCCTGTTTCCCAAAGGGAAACAGAGGAAAGGAGATGAGAAGGACTGAACACATATGTAAATGTTTTTCCCTCTCAATAATGAATAAATCCTGATCTGTAGATGTTTTCACCCTGCTGAGTGTTTCTACTTATTCTTAAGTTGCTGAGCAAAAGGTTTGTCTGGATTTTGTCCCAAGGGTTGGAAAGACAAGTTTGCCCAGATGAAGGTCTCAAGTCTAACTTGGGTTTTCAGGATGAATTGCTTTTTTTTTTTTTTAATTATTATTCAAAATCTTAAGGCAATTTTTTCTCAGGGTATTGGGAAAGAGCAACAATCCTATCACAAAGGAAATGTCTGGCTGTGCCGATCAGGGAATGCTTTTAACAGCTGCTTCTCTGCATCCTGGTTTCTGGTTTTCCCACTGTGCTGGGTCAATGCCCAGCTCAGGCCCCTACAGTTTGACGAATGCCCAGTGTGAGTGGGCCTGGTGTGGCTTAGTCAATGATACTGTTCTCTGAAGTGTCCATTTTGGGGCAATTAAGCAATTTATTGATCTTAAGAAGAAATACAGAGAGATAGGAGTGAGACCACATCAGCTGCATAACAAGGACTCAAGAGACAAAAGGAGGAGTTGAATTGTGGGGAGGTTAGAATAAGAATGAGCAGGAGAGGCCTCCTTTTTGAACTTCCATTCTTTCTTTAGCTGCTCCCCCTTGGGTTAGTGAACCTGGAGTTTCTAATTCAGCCACGATTTATTGCATGCTGTTATCTGCAGGGATTAGGGCTGAGAGAGACCTTGTGCAGCTGCAGAGAGAGACCCATGGACAAGCAGAGGACTGTTAGGCAGCAGAGTGGTGAAGAAATGGGCTTGGGTGTCAGATGGATCAAGGTTCTGGTCCCTTATCGGCTACTTACTAAATGAGTGATTGTGGATAAGTTATTAAGCTCCCTAAGACTCGGTTTCCTTATTCATGAGATGGGAACCATAATACTACCTATACCTTCTTAGATTATTGAGAAACTTGACTGAATGCTTGATTTTAGCAGAGCTTAGGAGATCTATTAAATATTCATATAATGTGCCAATATCACATGAGGAGTGTGAGGGGTACTGAATATACAGCTCAGGGAGTTATTTTGGAAGCGTCATCATAGTCAGTAGCTGAAGGCATGGGTTTGAATGATTTCACAAAGAGAATGCTTAGGGGCATGTGATTGATGTATCAAATGGGACCATTGCAAGCAGGTCGAGGAGGGGGCCCAGGGGTTCCCAGATTATTAGGAGAGTAGAGCAGAGTTGAGCAAAGGAACCCATCAAGGAAACTAGAAAGAAAGATTTAGAGAGGTGAGGAGAAAAGAGCTAGCAAGGATATGGAAATCAAGGAAACAGAGTTTTCTGAGGGAGAGAAAGACAAGAATATCACATGTTAAGAAGCAGTCAGTAGCACAGGAATAGAAAATGTTCATTCTGTGATTACTGGTGACTTTGGTGAGATTAATTTCCTGGAGGTGTGGAGGAGAAAGGCATATTTGTGGGCAGTGATGGGTGAACGGGTGATGGGGAATGGGAGACTACACTGAGAGAATGTTTAAGGGAAGAGATTCTTGAGAACCCCTCTTGAGAGCTCTCCTCCCTTCTTTCTTGATCAAGTGATCTGTATTCTTTTGAAAAACAAATTTTGAATTGCTTTTTTGTCCGTTTCTTTTTATTTATTAGTTTTTCCACATCTTTTCACTTTTTGTTCACCAAGAAATGGCCACCCCAGGACTGGGAACTCTTGGGTACCTGGGAACACGGTGGTAGCTGCCCTTGAGAACACTGAGATTGGCTGGTGCCTTTTCGCTCTTTTAATTACCATCAGAGACTGCAAAAGATTGAAAAAAAAAAAACCCAAACTAAAACAAAAACTAAAATTCTCTCACTAGAGGACTGGCTACATAATTTGTGGGATTTTAATGAATTTGCAAACCTCTCTATGTCCTAAGAAAAAATGTAAAAGGTATATGTGACAGTACACCTATGCCCACAGACACTGCTATCATTTGTGTCTGGAATGTCCTCCAAAGACCTATCTGGTAAAGACTTGGTCCCCAGGGTGGTGTTATTAGGAGGTGATGACACCTTTAGGATGTGAGGCCTAGTGGAAGGAAGTTAAGTCACAGGGGTGGGAGGGTTGAGGGGTGGAGGGCACGCCTTTGAAGGAGATTATGGTACCCTGGCTCCTCCTCTTCCTTCCCTTTCCTTCCTGACTACCATGAGGTGAATGGGCTTCTTCAACCACATGCTCCTACTATGATGTGCTGCCTCACCACAGGCCCAAAAGCAATGGGCTAACAGACCACGGACTGAAACTTTTCCTCTTTTTTTTTTTACTTGATTATCCCAAGTATTTTGTTATAGCAATAGAAAGCTCACACACACACACACACACACACACACACATACATGAAAATGTGCCTTTATACTGGAAAACAGTTTTCTGGAAGGATATATAAGAATTGTTGACAGGGGGAAAAAAATTGTTGATAGTGAAGAACTGAAGTGGAAGGAATTTTTTTTTTTTTTTTTTTTTTGTCTCATGCCATTATTTCCTGATGGATTTTTTTTTCCTGTGGGCATATTACTTTCTCAATAAAAAACAAGTTGATAAGTTTTTTTTTTTTAATTTAAATTCTTGGAGAAATAAAGCTGTTTCTGGTCATGCAGGCAGGAGCTGACAGCCTTATAAAGGATTGTAGGACTGTTATTCAGAAGCTTCCATCTCTCAGAGTAAAAATCTCAGAATCCCCATTCATGCCCCTTCCCTCAGCCCATCCTCCTCCTTTTTGACCTATCATTTATTCATGTCTGTGGAGTAAGGGAAATGATTCTCACACTTCCACAGCCAGAGAGTTCTTGATGTAGCCCAACCCATTGATTTAATTGCCTCTGATTAAATGTAGTGCCAGTTCTTTCTTGTATTTTGAGTCCCATTCTTGCCCCCCAGTGATCTGCCCTCCAGGTGGACAGGAAGATCCAGCTCTTCTCTGGGGGCCTCCTTGTAGACTGCTCCTAAAGTCTGCCTTCCTGACAACATGCATATGGTCTCCCACGGGTAATCTTCAGCCGTCATCCCTACTGGGCATTTCTCATTTTATGCACTAGTCTTTTTCTCTGCCTTTTTTTTTCTTCTAAATAATGTTAGGTTGGCATTCCCATGTAGATGGAAAATACTTTGGGTCCAAGTGTTTTATTTCTTTTCTTTTTCCATTTCACCATGCTCCCCCTCCCCCTCCCTGCCTGCTATTGTGTAGGTAGTACAGGGTATAGAATGGGGACTCAAAAATCCTGCTGGATAAGCAAATAGAGAGGAAGGGGGTGGGGAGGCCTGAACAGAGCTCAGGGCTGGGACATTGCCTGGGGGCAGATGCTAGTTGGAGAGTGGAGGCTTGGCAGGTCCGATACCTTTGACTGCATCTGAATTAAGTTTTGCTCTCTGGAAATAGTACTCGCATACCTCAGTGTTCCCATCAGTGCATGGGGTCATTATCACTTTGTCAAGGTCAAGTATTTAAGGAGTGTCCACAGGGTGCCTGGCATTTTGCCCAACATGACTTCAATCCTCTCTTTATGTAAATAGGGGTGTTGTCTGAATGGGTGGGATCACATTTCATCACATTATTATCTCAGCCTGTGCCTTTCTCCTACCTCCATATGCCTCAGTGCCTTTTCACACCCACACACCCACACAATATGCATAGTGATAAAAATACTGGTCACAACAGGGACTTTGGGCTCCAGATCCTACTCTGTGTGATTCTGGGTAGGTGTCTTCCCTTAGCTGGCCTCCAGGGTCCCTAACAACAAAATATATGTGTACTAGACAATCTCCTAGGTCTCTTCCAGTTCTGAATTCTATGCCTCTAATGTTCCTTTACTGGAGCTCCCACCACCATGACTGGGCATCTTGTGACTTGTGTTCTGTTCCAAATTACTTTCAGGAATTATGTCCCAACCCTCAGTTTATCGTTGGTGGAGCCACGCGAACAGACATTCGTCAGGGTGGTCTAGGTGAGTAACTGGGGAGAGTCCTGTTTGCTTTGGGAGAGGGCAGGTGAGTGTGTGTAATGAGCAACGTCTGATTACACTGTTAGTCTTGACCAGCTAAATTATGTACACGGTTTGCCCACATGGGTTTGTGCTTTAGAAATTGTCTTCTTGACTATGGATCTGAATGCTGCAACCCTTTTTGGCTTCTCTTAACAAGAGATTTTCTGCCAACTCGTTTCAACTCCCTTTCATGCTGGAGTAGCAAGCCAGGAATCTATATATACATGGAGTGGATAACCATGCTGTACCATGTTTTTAAAATATTTGCTTTTAAGCAGTCATAGTTATCTATGGAATGGCCCTGTCCATGTAATTATGGACTGCCAGAATAGATCCTTTTACAATTGGTATTGCATCTTTCTAGCCAGATATTCTTTCATAGATCTGGGATTTGTAAATCAAGAAACTTCATTTAGGGGGTGGGGATGGAGCTCAGTGGTGGAGCACATGTGTCACACACATGAAGCCCTGGATTCCATCCCCAACACCAAAATGACCAAACAAGCAAAACTCCCCTTTATTGCCTAACTTATTATATTCTTTTCAAGTCAGGTGCCGTTGAGCTTAGGATGTACTTTCATTTTTTGTTTTGTTAAGTTCTAGCCTCAGTTGTCAGAAAAGCAGGCTCTTCTAGATGGCAGATTAGCTTTGTTGATCTCATAAACCCTCAGAATCTCCAAGCCTCACAGATGGGAGTTTCTGCATTGAGTAGACCACACTTAACATTTTATGGGACAACATGGCCTGAATCGAATTTGTTGGCCTTCCAAACCACTGTCTGGTGACAACTGCAAAATATAGACTTGGACACAAAGGCAGAGAAGAAATAGACTCTACTTGATGAAAAGCAGCCAGATAAACAAAAAACCCTCAGTCTCCATACTGACTCTATAACCTTTTATATTTTAGGAAGTTTCCTCTCTTTTTCTTCCTTCTTTATTCCAGCTAGGAAAACCTTTTCTCTTCAGCCTGCTGGAAACCATCATGATTTTGAAAATTGCAGGGCATTTTATTTTAAATGCCTCTAATGTTCTCTCCTTTAATAAGTATAGCAAATCTGCCTCAGCCTGAGCTCATGGTGCGTGACTATAAAGCATGGAGAACAATTTGGGGTGCCGCACACAAGTGCGTGTCCTGTTGCCTGAAAACACAGCCCATATCTCCCAGGCTCTTGTGTGTGGCTCGCTGAGGGGTGGCTTGCTGACCTTTTCTTGCTCTTGGTTAAGTGTTCTGTACCTTTTAACTTGGAGCTGAATGTTTAACCTAATTTAGCAAGCGTCTCAGGGAAGCAACCTCGAATGTGCGCTTTTACTGCTCCTTGTTAAAAATGTTTTAACCTTGGGAAAAGCATTTAATTAGTGTCTTTTCATCGATTGGCGTGGGGGGATTGTCCTTTGAATAGCTTAAAGCAAAGACGTTTGAGGGTTTCCTAAAAGGGGCTGGAGCGTTACCATGGCGGCTGATGGAGACCAAGGCATTGGAAGGGCAGGAAATGAACCCAACTGGATCTCAGAATCAGGCTCACATCAAAACAAATGGGACAGCTGTAGTGGTGGGGGATTTTAAATGAACAGAACAGGAAGTGGCTGTTGAGTCCAACCTCCTGAAAGGGGCCTGTTGCTTGAGAAAGGGTTTGAGGCTTGGTTTAGCAGATTGAGCCTCAGCAAGTAGAACAGTAGGTGCCTCACAGATCTGAGGCTGTGGCTGGTACAGCAATCTGCAGTGACCTGTGGAATTTGAGGCAGGGTTGCCCTCTCTAATGGGTGAGTTGTGGTGAGATTAAGACTTGATAAAGAGCTGCAAGATAAACAAAAAAACCCAGAGATCCTAGCTGGGCGCAGTGGTAGAAGTCTGTAATACCAGTGGCTCTGGAGGCTGAGACAGGAGGATCCTGAGTTCAAAGCCAGTCTCAGCAATGGCAAGGCACTAAGCAATCAGTGAGACCCTGTCTCTAGATAAAATACAAAATAGGGCTGGAGATGTGGCTCAGTGACCGAGTGCCCCTGAGTTCAATCCCTGGTACAAAAAAAAAAAAATGATTATAGAGATCCCACCCAGGATACAGAGCATATTCCAAAAGAGCCAGGGAAGGTATCACACAGTCAGCACTTGTTGAACCAGGGTGGGATGTGGATTAATGTTTGTTTAATGCTTTGCTGGCTTTTCAGAGTCCAGTACAGGACAGCAGTGTCTGCTCTAGGGATTAAAAAAAATTATTTTTATAACAGTTCATCTGTGTAACAAAAAATGTCTTTTCCCTAGAATTGTGTTATTATTTCATTATTTTGAATACACATGGTTCAAAAATTAAAACAACTGAAAGCTATGCTGTGAGAAATGTGCTTCTCACCTGTCCTCTACCTGTCTCCATCTACTCCATCACTCACTGTCTTGTTAAAACAATCCTTTCTGGCTGGGTGTTGCAGCACATGCTTGTAATCCCAGTGGCTCAGGAAGGAGGATTGTGAGTTCAAAGCCAGCCTCCACAGCAAGGCCATAAGCAGCTCATCAAGACCCCGTATCTAAAATAAAATATAAAAATATGATGGGGGATGTGGCTTGGTGGTTAAGAGCCCCTGGGTTCAATCCCCAGTACCACAAAAAACAAAAACAAAAACAAAAGAACAAAACAAATACCTTTCTATTTTTTAATGCAAATTCTAACAAATCTATATATATATATATTCTTATTTTTAACCCTTTCTTGAGCTGAAGGTGACATATCATCAACACTGTTTGACACCGTGACATTATTTCATTGAATAAAACATCTTGGAGGGCCTGAGGTTGTGGCTCAGTGGTATAGCGCTTGCCTAACATGTGTGAGGCACTGGGTTCAATCCTCAGCACCACATAAAAAAATAAATAAACAAAACGAAAGTATTGTGTCCATCTACAACTAAAAAATTTAAAAAAAAAACCATTTTGGAGATCACTCCATATCATTCTGTAAAGAACTTCATTCATCTTTTTAACCGTTGAGTATGGTACTGCATTGTATGGATGTACCACAGTGGGTTTATCCTGTCTCCTGTTGACAGATGCTTGTTATTTTCTCTGTCTTGCTATCATAGAGTATTGCAGTGACTCTCCTTGATCACACATTGTCTTGTCTGTCTGAAGCTCGCTGGCTGCTGTCACGGTATGGCATCCAAAGAACCTTCCTCCTGACCAACCTAAGTGTGTGAGTCTCTTGGTTCTCATCCAAGTTTATGTTCACATAGAGCCCAGGACCTGGCTTTCTTTGGAGATAATAGAAAGAAAATAAAGATTGTAGAAACTGAAAGCTAAGGATCCAATTGCCCCAAACAATTCTTACTGTAGCAGGTGACTTTTCTTTGGATAGCTCAGTCCTTGTCTCAGTCCAGGAAGATAGTGTGGTTCTACATCCACATAAGTCATTAAATGAGTGTCCTTTGATGACACAGCCCCCCAACAAAACCCCTTTCTGAACCCCCATGCCTCCTGGTACACCGAGGTGGAGAGTTCTTCTCCAAAGATGCTATCCTCTGCAATCCTTGTCTTGTTTCATCTTTTCAGTGGGGGCCATACTCACCAGCTCTCGCAAAGGCCACCCACACATAGTGTCCACTAGAGTAAGAGGATATCTCAGGGCCACCCCATGTTGGGATGGAGTGAGCTGTAGGTGTGCAGTTCCAACATCTGCAGGTGTCCATTTTCAGTGGATGATCATGGTTATAGATCATTCAGGGAGCTGCAGGGACCTAGCGGGTCCCTCTGCTGCTCATAATAGTACAGTCTGTCTCTCCGTTGCATTTTGGCCCAGGCATGCACCAAAGCATATTGTGGCCTTTGGGGCTGCTTGATTAGACCCTGTCCTATGTGTAAAGTACACATTCTGGCTTTGTGTACCTCACACAACAAGTTATACCTATGTATCAACCAGAACTTCTTTGGTCACTAGCTTTAGAAGTCCAACCCAACTAGCTTAAGGAAAAAGAGGGGTGGATCTTTTGGTTCACCCAAGTAGACCATGGAAAAGGACGGTAGTGTTAGCCTTGGGGAAACCTGGACTCAGGGATCCTAATGTTCCTGGAATACTCTCTGCCTATCTCTTGACTCTATGGGTTGGCCTCATTCTCTTCCATGGCGGACAGGCTCCATGTGGCAGGAATCACAACTCCTAGTGGTTCCAAGCTTCATCCTAGCAACACCATACACCAGATTTGATTTTATGCATTTAGGAAAGGCCTCTGATGGGATGATCTGGGTCTTCATCCACTCCCTAAGCCAGTTACTGCAGATAAAGGGGCAAGGGTCCATATGATTGATTCAACCTGGGTCATGGGCTCACTCTTGTGGTTGGGAGCCTTAGTGACTGGAGCCTCCCTTCCAACCACAAGGAGAATCCTCCAAAAGGGAAAGACAATGGCTCTGGGAAGATAGAATAAGGAAAGTATATCTCACCATATAAATAGGACTGACCTGGCCTAGGCTTTACCTCTCCCTGATCATCTTTGTCCTCTGTGCCCAGTGGCCTTGATATGCGCCCCCTCCTCCAATCCATTACTTTGCAATACTCCCTGAAATGCCTTTCCTGAGGGCCCCTCCTCTGTTATTGGATCTGTCCTTAGCCATGCCTAATTCAGCAAATCCAAGCAAACCAGAGTCTTCATGCTTTGCCCACTCAGTTTTTTCAACTATGAAGTGGGGATATAATCAAAACCAACTTGCCAGAGGGTTGTAATAAGCAGAGAATCAACACTTGGTTCCTTAAGCTCTAGGAAGTAGGCATGGGTGGAGTGGATGTGAGTAACCCTGGGAGTCCTGCCTGTGCTGCATGCACCGTATTAGTCATCTCTGGGTTCACTGTGCCCTGTGCATACCAGAGCTCAGAGAAGGTTTGTTGCACTTTTGATCAGTTGATCTGAACATTCTTTCTTATGTTATTACTAGAACACTTTAAAACAGCCTAAATCTGAGGCTAATTGTGTTTTCCTCTCTCCCTTGCCAGTACCTCTTGACAATCGGGCTGGGTCAGGCACTGACGATAAAAGTCTCATCCTGACATTGCCTATATGTACTGATTTTCAAAGGATTTCAAAGTTTTTGCAAAGCAACTTTTCTGCTTGTCAGTCCCCAGCTTGCCGACATTGCTGGATGGGAACATAGAGGTGTTTGAAGGTGCTTGCTGAGCCTCAACAATAAAAAATGTTCCAGAAACAGACCACAAATGAGGCTGTCCCAAAGCCCCTGCTGGTGGCTTTGGAGAAAGGCACACACACAGAGAAGTTTCTGTGGCCACACTGGTTTCTGTGGCCCCCACTGGGACTCTCAGAATTGTCCAGTCACCCATAAGCTCCTTAGTAACCACTAACTCTACCTGCCCTGGGCTACATTCAGTCCTTACCTCCAGTTATCCATAGGAGGGGAAACACCAAGATGTAGTGTCATTTGTGCCTGTGGTTGTGGAAGTGCAATAAGACTTGAAACATCTTCACATCAGTGGACCCAAAGGCCATAAAAGAGATGTTAATCTATGACCATAAAAGATCTTGGCCTCTGGAAAATGAAATTTGATGCTTGCTGCTTTCAGGAACAGGGAATAGGAAATGTTCTTATTTAACAAATGAGGACCAGAGACTTCCACAATGTAGATAGAAATTGGAGTGCTTTCTGGAGAGCAAAAGCTGTCATGTGATCTAAACCTTGAATCTATTGGGTGGCTTGTTTTCTTTCTTCCTCTCTCCCTCCCTCCCTCCCTCCATCTCTCCTTCCTTCCTTCCTTCCTTCCCCACCTATTTTTCACTCCCAGTCCTGTGTCAGTGTGTTTGTGTTTCTGTATGCTCATTTCTTCGAAAAATCCCTTTTTCGCTATTGATCTGCTTTTTCTCTTCACCTCTGTGGAGTTGGTGTCTTTTTCATCTTTATTGTATTTGTTAAATAGAATTTATATTCCGCATACCTGTTTTGAAAAAAAGAATGGACCATTTCATAAGTCTCTAAAGACAAAGAACCAACAGCAATGACCTAAATTCATTGCCTTCTTGTATGCATCTCTCACATTGATTTTCCTCTGTGAGCCGATGCCCCCCCATGGCGCGGGGGCCTGGACTCCTGGAACGGGCCTGGTGCACACACTCGTTAGTAATTGGGAGTAGTGTCAACATCCTTAAGAGCATTTTTTTCCAGACACGTTTTGATCTGTAGCATCCTTCAAGGACTGGGGTGAAGTAAATTCATTCACTAGGACTGGTTGCTTACTTTTAATGAGCAATCAGGGAAGCCTCAGAGAACATAAAGGGCCAAATCTGCTCATTGATTCTGGAGAGCACAGGGTCAGACTTCTGGGAGGCAGGAAAAACTGCAGATGACAGTTCCATGCAGCCCTGTGGGCTTAATTGTGATGTGGGGGAAGTTTGGTTTGCTAAGGGGATCCTTCCCTCTCTAGGATGGCTCCATTTCATCCTTCTATCTTTTCCCTATAACTTTGTTCCTAGTGCTCAGTACTCTCATGTCCTGTCCCACTACTTCCTCTGCCCTGTCTACTCTGAGCAAAGGTGCCCAGGACAAAATGCAAATTTGAGACAGTGGGTTCCAAGAGGATTTATATATTGAGCATTATTTCAAGAGCATGAAAGAATTCTACATTAAACAATCAGTTCTGCTAACCTTAACAATCTTATTTCCTTCTGTTATGAATGCAGGCAATGAAGCCCAGTAATATAAATCACATATTATTTTCATATCACAGAACAGTTGTTAGAAATATCCAAAATACCACTTCTGCTCATCAGTACCTCATAAGTATGCTGTTTATTAGGCCCTTCTCCAAATCTTTTATACAGGACATTAAGAAAGAAACACAAACATTACTATAATTAAAAATATTTTTGATAACTTTCAATGGAATTGGTTTTTTGTAGCCTTTGTTTCTATTTTACACATTTAGAGACATTATTCTGAGATCAGACCCTGACTTTGCTGAACTGCCAGCGGGGTCCATGCGTAGGAGAGGTTGAGAATTCTGCACCGTGTGAGTGTGAGGCTCTTTCTTCCAGGCAGAGATTTCTTTTGCAGGAAGGGGATTTTTGCCAGTGGGCTCCAGTTTTACCTACTTAAATTGAACTAGGTCCTGAGTTTCTCTCACTTTGTAAGAGAACTGTGAAAAGTACAGGTGAACCTCTGACTGCCCAGGGAGACATCTCTTTAATGAGGCTGCTTAACCATAGGAAGAGGTAGTGGGTGATCCCAGGCCAGGGCACTGCTCTCTGTGCCCCATCTTGGCTGAGTAGCCTGAGGTTTGGGTCTGGAAAACCAAATCTCAGATTGAGGCTGATTCCTACTCAAAGGGGAATCCACCAGTGCTACATTTTTAGGGGATAATTATTTTAACATATTCTATAGACCCTACTTTTAAGGTCTGATTCCATGCCTATCAGCTTCCTGCCTGCAGCTTAGGTTTTGAAGAAGTCTACCCAGGGACCTAGGATGATACCTTCATCACACATGAGCCGTGAGTCTTGGATTTCTGTAGCTCTGTTTGATGTAGTAGGGGTATACTGCTGCTCCCATTTTAGTCATCAGGTCTGGCACATGGGGCTGGTTAAAGGGTCTAATTAAAGGAGACCTGGGGTTACCTGAAGGGAGTGTGTTTGATGGAGGGATCCAGGGAGCTTACGGGTGCTAACTCAGGGCCATGTTGCAGAAGGAAAAGGTGGAAGCAGGCTGGTTCAGGGCAGGCACGATGAGATCACAGGCTGTGTTCAGGTCTCTGTCACATCCAAGACAGCCAGGGGCCCTTATTGGAAGCCTGACCAGCTGCATCTGGAGCTGCAGCCCAGAGATGTACACCTTCAGCACTTAACAGGCTGATTCTTGCCATCCAAGGACCAGAAGCAGAATCCACAAGAGCCTGGTTCTTCAGGAAGCAAACGCACACCATCTGCTCACAGGAGAAAGGATGGATGCTTCCTTCCTTCTGAGAGGCTACCAATTTGATGAATGGAAACAAATGCCACCCCACCAGCCCTTTACAGATTCTGCTTCATTTTGGATGTTTCCTCTTGCCCTTCAGTTTCTGTTACCTCCCTGTTGCCATCTCAGCTGTCCTTGGTGATCTTGGGAACACCCAACAGAAGCTGGTGGGATGTCCTCCATGTAGGGGCATAGTCCATTCTTCAAAGACTCCCTCGACCCCACGGTCACCCCCTCTAAAGTTACAGTTAGGGTTTCCTGCTGGCTTGGGAATTGCACAAAGCCACTCTATACCTACCCCCATCCCCTCTTATCTGCTCGTTGAGGGTGTGACCCTCCCTACTTTGCGCTTTGGTTTTTCTTCTCTCATCTGCTTCAAGAGGCTTCTTCGTACCTTCCTTGGTGGTCCAAGGATGGCTGTGCAGCTCTGGGCTTCATGACGCTGGTCACTGGCTTGCATTCTTGCCTCACCTTGATCCCTGAGGCTCTGGCACCTTGGTTCCCCAGTCTTTTACTCTATGAAGAGAAAGAGAGCTGGGAATGACCTACATGCATTTTGGCATCCTTCTGTAGACCTGTTCAGGTTTCAAGGATCATGTTTCTCCACCAGTCCCTGAAGAGTTGCCCTCAGCAGGCTTGGCTTGGGATCATGGACCTTATTTACTGGGGTCTTCCTTGCCTTATCTACTCAATTCCTATTTGCTTGTACATAGCCTCCCCATCAACATGAGGCCAATATCACTTTTCTTCTAGGTCACCAGAGTTGGAAGGACCTAGAGAAGGATTCACTCCAGGGGCCACAGCTCAAATGCCTACAGAGGCCACATAAATGAGTGAGGTAGGCAAGGAGTAGTGGGGACTGTGGTGAACTAGAGCGTTTCCCTGTGTGAGGGCGAAAGCCATCACTTGGCTTGATCTGCGGGTCACCAGGAAGGAGCCAGGAGACCTTCCCTCACTGCCCTACACTTAATAGCCCTTCCCTAGTTCCTTACCCTGCTTTGCTTTCTTTATTGTATTTACCACTACCTGGCTCATGGATTTATTTATTGTTTGTTTTTGCTACTAAAATGTGCACTCCATAACATTTAGGATGTTCTTTTCTATCATGGTATACACAGGAATAGAATCATATTTGGTGCAGAGGAGATGCTCAATAAATACTTGTAGAATGAATATATAGAGGAATTTTGATCAGGTTTTGCCATAGTCAAGATAAGCCAGAAATCTAGATTTTTATGTGAAACCCCTGTAATTCAAATGCATAAATCACTATGCAGGTGGGTACTGTACACCTCGAACAGAATAGATCTGCAAGCCACTTCTAACTGGTTTGTTGTAGTTCAGTCTACACTGGCCTGAGTTTAGCACTGACTCTGGAACTTTCTATATTCCAATTGGCTTTCCCCCTTCAGATCTGCCTTTGGGTTGCTGCAACTCATGGTCTTTGGAGGAATGATCTTTGGTGAATGCACTCCAAGGCCCCTCTGTACTGGCTTCTAGTTGAAATTACTTTCTGTCCAGTTGCTCTCTTCCCGAGCTAGACGAAGTCCCCTCTATCAAGAGTTTTGATAGAGTCCTCCCACCCAAGTCTCCTTCCTTCCTGTCTCCTTTTGTGGGGACAAGTGCATGCAGTACTGCATACATGGCATACATTAAGGGCGTCTGAGTGGCAAACCACTCCCCTGCGCTAGGCGTGTGAGCTGCAAACCGCTTACCCCATAGGCACAGACCTGGGCTTTAGGCCGCGTGTTGCAGTCTCTGCACTTGCTCCACAGCCCACTCCTCGATTGGTCACTGCAAGGATAGTTGGCCAGAAATTGCATTGGTGGCTGCCTGTAATCTGCTTAGCTACTGCCTGAGTATATATATATGGTAACTGCACAATAAAATCAGAACTGCTTCCTGCTTGGTCTCCGGAGGTCTTGATTAGTGTCTCTGCAGCCACACTGTCCTCTACGCTGTTCGGTGGACCTTCTCGTTGGATGAGAGAGAGCCCACACATCCTTTCACATCTTTTTGCTCTTATGCACTTGTGCTCAGATATTTTCCCAGCCTAAAAACACCATGCACTCTAATTAAAGGAGACCTGGGGCTACCTGAAGGCCATGCATTTGATGGAGCACCAGGGACTCAAGACCCTAGTCCTCAGGGCTCTGGGGAGCCCATGGTACTCTGTTCTCATGTGCATTTTTGCACCTGAGTTCACTTCACTTCATCTTGTAGTATATTTGAGGTTGGAAGGCCACCCTCATTTTTCCATGGACACTCTTTATTACCCTGTGTTTAATATTTGATGTACTTTAAGGACCCACATATGTTTGGAAGCCTTAAGGACCCTAGCTCTGATTTGGGTGTGCCACACACTTTACATCTTTGGAGGGGGACATTGAACAAGGCTGTCCCCAGCACAGACAGTAATGGACCATTTTCTGTATCTTATCACATGCATTTCTGTTGTGTTTCTCATCTTTTCATTTTTTTCTCCATTTCACCTAGCTTCTAGTGTCTTATTTTTTAATCCAAAGGGCATTACAATTAAACTCAGAAGCAAGCAAGCCACTTTCTCTTGAAACCGGCTCTGAGATGTATTTACATAAGCCCTGAATGTATTTACTTAGTGATTTTATTTTTCCTCCTCTGGTGAATCAATTCCATTTTTAATAATCTACTAAGAATCTTTTTTTCCCCTCTAAGTAGCATTGAAGTTCTAATTTAAAGCTGGGGTGGGGTGGGAAGAAAAGAGCAGGAAGTCCTAAAACAGTTTCACGCCATTGAGTCTGATTTCTTCAACAAGAGTGGAAATTAGATGAGAATTGGCCTGGCCGGCTTTCTGAGCAACTCTGAGAAACTCTGAAACAATCTGAGACAATCGGATTCCTTGTTTGCTCTTTTCCCCTTTTTCTCCCCTCTGATGACTTATAAGATAAAGCAAGATAGCCTCTGATTCAAAGGTGGCCTGCCAACTTTCCCTGTTTATTCTCTCTCTTTCTCTCTCTGAAGCATATTAACTCTCTGGGGTGCTCTGCAGCTCCTGGAAACAGAAGACCCCCTGGCCTGGAACTGTCCTCTGGCAAATGTGATGTGTGATAGTGGCCCTCAGTGCTGAGCTGCCCCCCTGCTGCTGTGGGTCTGCTGTCAGGTCTGAAAAGCCCCTTCTGGGTCGTCATGGGAACCAGGAGTGGCAGCGCAAGGAGACCTGTGGGGGGCAGCAGAGTGGATTATTTAGTGTGCTTTATTATATGTGGTACAGCTGGAAAGAGTTATTTTGAGGATATAAAAATTACAGTTGCCGCAAGTGAGTCACATTGCCATTGCTCAGAAAATTACCAGTAATACTTGGGGCTATCTTTGAAACTGTATCAGTAACTTTCCTCCCAGGGTGACCCCAATACCTCACTCCCTGCTAAGCCCATGGCACCTGGGCCCTCTGGGGTTTCTGGACTTCTGATGTCTTGCTTCTAGAACAATGATATCTTGCTATAATGCAGCCATAAAATCAGTATGGCATTTCAGTAAGGTGTGCTAAGCTCATTTACAACTCCAGCAGGAGGTGTCGAGTGGTAGGGGATCCAGGCTGGTGGTGAGATGCTTATAAGAGTGAAGGAACATGTGGTTTATCTGACATACTCATTTGTCAGAATCAGGAAGAACTTTCACAGCTCCTTCATTATTTAAATATTGATTAAGTTTCTTCCTTGTGCTGGAAACGGTGGACAAAAGACAGGTGCTGTCTCTCTTCTCCTGGTGGAGCTGGGTGAAAGGGTTCCATGCAGCAGAAATATGAATAAAAGTCCTTCATCTAGAAAGAGTCTGTCCTCAAAGGTGACTTGCAAAGAGGTAGCAGGGCTGCAGCAAATAGGGGGCAGGGATTGCAAAACTGAGGGTGCAGGGGGCAGCAGGCAGATCACTAGGGGCCCCGATGCTGTGTGAAGAATTTTGGATTTTATTGCCAAGGACAGGGTGTATATAGCCAGGTTTGCTGCTGCGTAGACCTTGGGAACACCAGGCAGGACACAGCTGCATTACCAAAACACCCTCATTATTTGAGGATAACTGGTATTGCTATGGAGCTGGGCCCTTCTGAGAAACTGAAACACTGTGAAGACCTCCTCTTCAAACACCAATTCTTGCAATCAAGTTAGAAAGATTTCAGACGTGTCACTTAGAGTAATAGGAATGACTTTATTGAAGGAAGAGGAAAGGGGAAAGAATATACTCTCGAGGGAGAGAATGGATCCTCTCAGACAGGAGAGAGACAATGTGCCTCCCTTGCACTCTAGTTTTACTGGAGATCCCAGAGAAGTTTCCAGAGAGTCCTGCCCAGGTCCACCTTTTGACTTTTGACTGACAGCAGGGTAACATCAGGGGACTTTTAAATCCCCACTGTCAGGGCAACTCTAGGTCCACCTTGGCCCATGCTGACAAGTTCTAATTAGATTCTTAACTATACATTCTTACAGATTGTATGGTTAGGAGGAACTATCCTTATCTCCCAGAGTTTCAGGATCTGGTCACAAAATTCTCCTCCTTCAGGGTAACTTGTGTTCCTCTTATCAACATTATTTTGGACCTGCATTTCTTCTTCAGTGAACAGGTAGTTTGTTGAGGAATGTGACATATCCTGTCCACTGAGGCCAGGCAGGGCTGCAGCTAAATTGCTTCTTGGAAAAGAAAGCATGTGGGGGTCAGCACAATGGGCCCATTTTATAGATTTATTCTCTTAACCTCATGTTCCCACCATCCTCATTTGTCTGTTCCCTAACAGTATGGGGGGGCACTCAATGTAAAATGGAAGACCTAATTTCTTAGTGTGCAATTTAAAAAAAATATTCGATTAGTGTATTACTTTGAAAAATGATACAAGAAATTTTGAGCTGGGTGCAGTGGTGCACATCTGTAATCCCAGTGGCTCGGGAGACTGAGGCAGGAGGGTTGTGAGTTCAAAGCTAGCCTCAGCAATTTAGTGAAGCCCTAAGAAACTCAGTGAGACCCTGTCTCTAAATAAAATACAAAAAGATCTGGGGATGTGGCTCATTTGTTGAGTGCCCCTGAGTTCAATCCCTGGTACAAAAATAAAAAGAAGAAAATTTGAAAAAAATCTTGTATATTTTGACAAACTTATGTAATAATTACTGGTTTGGGCTAGCTCTTTGAACAGAGGATGAATCAATTTTTCACTTTTTTGAGGGATGGGTACACTGGGTTTGAAAACATTACAAGATAACAGGATGCAGCACCCTCCTCTTTTGACTGTTGAAGCAGAATCATGAAAATATTCAAAGACTCATTAGTTTTCCCAAGGAGCTCTCTCTCTTATCCTTGATGCTCAAGCCAATCACCAAAGCTGCCTAGATCCTCAGTAGTCTTGCTGTTTTCTCTTCCTCAGCTGTAACCGTTTTAATTCTGTCAAGTTCTCCTTGGTCAGTGGCAGTGAAGCACAACTCCAATGTCACTTTCATCAACTCATGAAATCCTGCAAATGTAGCAAAATTTTCAGAGTCACAATTATTCTGTTTGTGCTGCTATAACAAATAATCACAAACTGGGTAATATGTCAGTCATAGAAACTGATTTCTCACAGTTCTGAAGGCTGAGAAGTCCAGGACCAAGGTGCCAGCTGGTTTGGTTTGGTCTTTGCCTCCAAGATGGTGCCTTGTTGTTGTGTCCTGTGGAGGGGATGAAGGCAGGAGGCAGAGGGTAAAAGCAGGTCAGACTCCCTCTGTCAAACCCTTTGTGAGGGCCCAGCTCTCGTGGCTTAATCATCTTTTAATACTGTTGCATTGAGGATTAAGTTTCAACATGAATTTTGGAGGGACACAAGCATTCAAACCATATCAGCCACGTTTCGACCAATTTACATTGTATTTGCATGTACAGCAGGAATGGTTGATAGTTACAAGTTACTAATGTTAAGTGGGAAAGGATGTTGGACTGCAAACTCATGAATATTTTCATGTCATGATAACTTTGCTTCTTTCTGCAGCTTCCTATTACGTCTCCTGAATAATGAATATTTGGAGAAAGAATGTTTCTTATAGTCCCAGAGGGAGAGGAGACAGTGACCATGGTGTTGGACTGAAAGGATGGGATTCTGGAGCTATTTAGGAATAAAATCAAAAGCATTTGGGGAGCGACTGGATATTAGAAGGGAGAAGGAATCAGAATGGCTCTTAGACTTGAGCAACCAAGAAACCAATTGTGTGGCTGCTGGAGGGGGAGGCCTGGGCAGAGGGTACTGGCTGGGAACAGGATAGCAGTCCTGCTCTTATGCCAAACGTGGGTGGCATAGAGAAGGCACCCGCAGCTTCCTGCTATCATTGTTGTTTTTGTTTTCTTAAGGTAGTAGACAATAAATGTTTGCTGATCCACTTGTTTGTGTCCCCCTGAGTTTTGGGTTAATTGTGTGGGCGGGTGATAATAGCTAATTATGAGGAGGTTTATTGAGGGCTTTCTCTGTGGCAGGCACTAAGCTAAGCATTTTATACATCTTATCTAATTTTTATCTTCATAACAACTTTAAGAAGCAGTGACTGTCTTAGTTACTGTAATGTTAAGTAGATGCTATTATATGAGGTAGGTCAGAGGGTGAGCCCAATGTTAATGAGGGGTGGGGAGAGGGTATGTTCAGAAGCAATTGGAAAGTGAAGATGAGGAGAGGCTGAGAAGACACATGTGGGTGGAAGATATGAGGACCATTCCTGGAATTTCTTGTTTCCCCTTGCAGGGAGGATTAGGGCATGTCTTTCAGCTGGTGATGATCACATTTACTTTGGCTTCTGAGTGGCCCTGCAGGGTATGGATGAGGCAGCCACTTGTCACCTTGCTGGACTGGTCCTGGCTCTGGCACTGACTTTCTGACCTTGGGTGGTCACTTGAATGCTTAGGGGCTCAGCTATACTCATGAAGCAATGGGTATTAAGAACATGCTTTACCTGTGTCCAGAACAGGAAGGCAGGCTCAATATAATAAGTGCAGATGGCTGATGTGATTTCAGAGAAACTCTGGGAGGGTGAAGGCTGAGCCTAGAACATATCTGCCCCATCCCAATCTTCCTTTTGTAGAACTCACCTTGTCCAGAAACCGTTTTTTTTTAGCAGGATTTATTGTATGTGGGCAACTTTTAGATGTGGTTCATTAACCTGAAGTAGATTTGCAGGCTTAAAGGAGGCCACAGAGAGCTGGTGCTTTAAAGCTGACTCAGTAGGTGGTGTTAACAGGGTAGACAGCTCAGGGCAGGGCAGGGCTCCAGAGCAGGGGCTCACGTTTGCAATTGTGAGCTGCTGCTCACAGAAGTGTTCCCTTTGGCTCCATGTTTTCTGTTGGAGGGGGGTAAAGAGACCTCTGTAGGCAGAGCCTGAGGTGCTGGCGGCAGCCCTATCTGTGGTTCTGGGAAGAGCTGAGGATCCTATTTTGCTCTGGATGTGGGAAGGCCAAGAAATTTTCCATTATGAGCAGAGAGGTGGTTGCTTTTGGGGGGAGACTTTACTGAAGTCACTTAAGCACATCTCCGGTGAGCTCCGCTAGTCCCTGGTTTTGGCACGGAGCACAGGTCTGAGATCTAAAATTGCTTTCATCTTCCTTAGGAGCCCTGGCCAGGGAAGTGGCAAACTAAATTTAGTCCAATCTGTTTACAACTTTGTCTAATTCAATAGTTTAAACGGATTTCAGAGTAACTCAGGTCCTTTGGGATAATTGTCCTGTATGAATCCCATATCCCTCTGCCTTTCTCCTCCTTGTCCCAAGATGGTGCTGGGCATGTGGGGAGCCACCCGCAGGACTGGCCCTGCCTGCGGAGGTGTGCTTGGTCTAATTCCCACTCTGGGCTTTCTGCTGGTGTCCCCTGCTGGCATCACACGGGTGACTTCTTGTCTTTTTCTTTGTGTGTGTGTGTGTGTGTGTGTGTGTGTACTGGGGAATGAACTCAGGGCACTAGAACACTGAGTCACATCCCCAGCCCTATTTTGTATTTTATTTAGAGACAGGGTCTCACAGAATTTCTTAACACCTTGGTTTTGCTGAGGCTGGTTTTGAACTTGTGATCCTCCTGCCTCAGCCTCCTGAGCCCCTGGGACTACAGTCGTGTGCCACTGCACCCGGCTCTTTTCCTGTTTTGAGGCCACAGGGTAACTGAGGGGTTTCTGGAGAGCCAGCTTGGTATCTCTGTCCAGCCATGATTCCCACTTTTCTAACCCTGTGGGAAGATGCCCGGGCCTATGCAGGACTTCTCTCTAGAGTTGTTTTCTCTGAGTCCCAGTTGATAAGGGGCCAAGAGGTCCTTGTTCCTCTGTGCCCACTTCAACCCAGACAGGCACCTCCTCCCTGCTCTGAAGTTTAGAATCCTACCCGTCCTGCTCTTTCCAGTATCATTTCTCTGAATCTTATTGGCAGATGGGGTGGAGAAAGAGAGAGGCTCACTTACTTACAGGGAATCTTAATCAAGATACTCAAGAGGTGCTCCAAAAATACTATGCCTACTGTTACATATATACTCAAGTGTATCTTTTATGTCCCAGCGTCCTCTCTACTTACCAGGAGACCATACACACAGCCTTGTGCTCCTTAATGACAGAGATGAGCTCTGAGAAATCTGTCCATAGGCCAGCATCACAGAGTGCGCTTACACAAACCTGGTGTAAGTGAGTCCCTCGATGTGACCTTGTGATGCCATGGAGAGATGCAGTAAACACAAGATGTATGAAGCTTCTACTAGTATAACTTGGGATGCTATTTCACAATAAATTGTTTTTATAAGTAGAGAGCATACCCTGTAATAAAAATTACAGGATAGTAAATACATAAACCAGTAATGAGAACATTTGTTATCATTGTCAAGTATTATGTCTGTCTGTATGTACGGTACATAATTTTAAATGCTATATTTTCATATGACTGACATATGTAGGTGCAGCAGGTGTGTTTACACCAGCACCACCATGAACACGTGAGCAATGTGTCATACCACAACATCATGATGGCTGAGATTGAGAAATTCTGTTCTAGCTGGATCGACTTGCAGCTTTATGCACCAAGAGAGGAGCTCTAAATTCTAAATCTGGTTCTAGTCATACACAGTATTAACACAGGCAGCTGTATCTTTCCCTGATTGAGATATCCACCACAAGTACATGGACACAATTCAACTCTGGGGCTAAATCAAATCATCAGACTTTCTTGCTGGTATCTGAGGTATGAATTTTCAAATCACTCCTGACACATTCACCTTGAAGTGAATTCACTCAGTAAAAATTTTGTGCTGGGGTCTATAAGAAGCATAAAATCTGTCATCTGCCCCCAGCCAACTTCCAGTCTAGTCAGAGAGAAGGGAATTGTGTTAGCTGAGCAAGAATAACCAAACATGCCTGTGCTTTAATGCAGCCCAAATGGCATGAATTAAATGCTGAAGGCTTGAATTAAATGCTGTTCACCAACAGGAGGGAGGGAACGAGCTTTCTATGATTGCTTAGCAGAGCTAAATTAGTGCCCTGTGCATAAAACCACGTAGAGTAGGCAAAGGATTTCTTAGCTGTGATAAAATATTGAAGATGGATTAAGAAAAACACAAGCATTTATTTTAACAGGGTCAAAATCTCTATGTTACATTCAGATGTGCAATCAGTGAAGGATTCTTTATTTTTCTCAACTATTTTCAGCTTGCCAGGGCCCCCCATGTCCTTTGGCCATGAGTGGGAGGAAGACACAGAGTTGCCTGTTAAGGTATTGTGACTCTGCCTGTTTCAGGTTTTTGTCTCCTTTGGATAAGAAGTCTTTCTTCTATTACTATTTTTGAGGGTGTTGTAAGTGGAATTTTTATGTTGCTTTCCCATTTAATTTATTAAATTTCAACATCCAGTGAATTTGGAGGTGGAGCTTTTGGGAGGTGATTGGGACATGAGGATGGAGCTCTTGTAAATGGGATTGGTCCCTTATAGAAGACATCATGGATACGGGGCGCAGTGGTGCATGCCTGTAATATCCCAGCAACTCAGGAGGCTGAGGCAGGAGGATTGTGAGTTCAAAGCCAGCCTCAGCAGATTAACAAGGCACTTAGTAACTCAGTGAGACCTTGTCTCTAAGTAAAATATAAAAAAGGACTAGGGATGTAGCTCAGTGGTTAAGCATCCCTGGGTTCAATCCCCAGTCCCCCACTCCAAAAAAAAGACAACATGGAGAGTTACTATATCCTTTCTACTATGTGAAGACAGAGTGAGAAGTTGCCATCTATGAATTACCAAGTGGGTTATCACAAGGAACCAGCACCTTAATCTTGCACTTCCAGCTTCCAAAACTGTGAGATATAAATTTCTGTTGTTATAAGACATCCAGTTTGATATTTTATAATAGTAGCACACATGGGCTAATATGGGTTGCTCACTTCTTAAAGGATTTCTACCCCGCCCCCCTGCTTCCCCAAGATGGTGCCTGGATATACGTCCTTCTGGCAATGGTGAGTGGGCAGCTGGTCTATGTGCAGCCTGGTATTGTCCTGGGTCCTTGCTAACTGGTGTGACTTGATGTGGCTGGTGTATTGTGTGAACTTTTTTCCTGGTTTGTCATGGTCCAGTGGACCATCCCTAGCAGATCCACCCCAACTTGAGTGCTTATTAGGGATGCCGACATGACACATCACCCTCTCTGTTCAGTGCTTGACTCATGGAGTCTACCTCACAGCCCCTGCAAAAGGATTAATCCACCATTTTCTTCCCTGCTCTCTGCTCAGTCATCAGATGATGGCTGAGGCAGACTTGAGGTGCTGTAAATCTTCTTTCACCTTCTCTCTGCCTCATTCCTTCACATTGCCATTTCTGTTCTGCTCCTGGATTCCTCTGTGGGTAGTAGGGCACAAGGGCTCTCTGCTTGAGCTTCCTCTTGAAACCATCTGGAGTTTTACCGCTGTTTCTACTCTAGTCATTATTCATCCTTGAGGTAAGGGAAGGGCTTCTGCAGAGGTTCCAATGTTTTCTTTCTTTCCTTTCCTCTTTCTCTTCTTCCACCTGTGGCCCAGAAGCAATTCCACTTGTTTATCATCCATAAAGAGGAGGAGGGCAGAAAGACACCATGTCCCTGGAATGCTACATTATTTCCCAGGAACATGGATGAATCAAGAAAACAAGGAGAGCAGTTGTGGGTCAGGATTGCCCAGATAAACTAGCAGGACACCAGCTCACTCTCATGCATGCTGGGAAATTAGGGCAAGTTAGTGTTATTGGTGGAGAGCTGCATGTACACCAGGTTGCTCAATGGGGTACTGGTCACACAAGGGGACAAATCAAGCTAAGTGGTTGCTACTTCTGTAACCTAACCTATAAACCCCCTCTCTGGTGTGACTGGTGAGGATGAATGCTGTCCCTGGGCAAAGCATGGAGAGGGATGGGAGCTGCTAGTTTGTGGTGAGGTGCCAGGGCACTGCGTGCTGCAGAGATACACCTGTCCTGCCCGTTACCTCTGGACCTCCCCAGTAAGCATTTCTCAACAAACCCTTTAATCTCATATCCCATCTTGGTGACTTCTTTGGTCTCTTGGCAACCAATCTCATTGCCCTAGCCCAACTGGGTGGTAGATGGTAGAACTTCTTCCTTTGATGTTTGGGAAATTTTCTTGAGCTCTATCTAGAGTTCTTGCCACCCACCATTTATAATAACATGGTATGTTCAAATATTCAAGCTTTGGTTTTATTTATTTATTTTTAAAATTTATTTTCAAGATGAAGCCTCTCTTTGTTGCCTAGGCTTCTCTCCAACTCCTGGGCTCAAGTGATCTTCTTGCCTCAGGCTCTTGACTAGTTGTGACTACAGGCACATGCCACTGTGCCTGACTTCAAGTTTTAATTTAATGTGTAAATTTGAATTAAGATATTTCCTTTTTATTTATTTAATTTTTAAAAAAGTTTTTAAATTGATTTTTAAAAAAATAAATGACAGCGGAATTCATCACAATTCTTATTATACATATACAGCACAATTTTTCATATCTCTGTTTGTATTTAAGTATGTTCACACCAATTCGTGTCTTCAAACACATACTTTGGATACTGATGTCCATCACATTCCAAGATATTTCTTTATAAAAAAGTTAATCTTCATTCAGAATGATTGTCTCTTGGTAGATAGTAAAGTTTTTTTTCCAACAGGGGAGAAAAACACCTTCATTGTTGTGAATAGGGTCTGTCTGCTCCTTACCAGAAGTCCTGCAGCTCCCTGCTACAATGTATGAGGTGATCTAGGGGATTCTTATTTGAGGGGAAGAAAAAATTATTAAAAATTTAATTAATATTAAACTCATTACACATATAAGCAGAGTAAGCAGTTGGAAGAACAAAGTTCACATTTTTCTCAGAACTTCCCGGGAGGTCAGTGACCCAGAAGACCTCACGCTGACTTTCGTTGGCCTAAATCTTGCTCAATGAATGATTCTGTGAGTGGCCCAAACTCGACACCATGATTATCCTACTAATGAGAAGATGGTAACAATAATTTATTTTTAATGTGTTTGCACCTAAAGATTTATTTCTTACCTTGGTTTACTTTGGGTTCTGGAACTCTCCAAGGCAACTGTCTTCCAAGCAGTGACTCAGGTACCCAGGCAGCCCACACCAAGAAGCTATGCCATCTAGAATAGATACCTTCCAGGCACGAGAGGGCTGGAGGGTTGTGTGCTGGCTTCTACATGCTTTGGCCCAGGCATGAAACTCTTTCTTCATTATGTATAAGACCAGAACTAGTCACATCACCATGAAAGGGAGCTGGGACAAATGTAGAGCACTTAGATACATGGTAAAGAGTAAATGTCTCTCTGCTGTAGTCGCTAATGTCCTCCACACTGCTAAATCCAATGATCAGTTCCCAGTCTTCATCTTCTTGGATCTGTGTGTAAACTCTGACCCAGATGATAAACCTTGGTGTTCATGGCCCCACATTGGAATGGTGTTTGCCTCCTATGCTGTTGGTGGTTTCTTCTTGGTCTTCTTCACTTTGAGAGCAGTAACTTAATGAGAACCTACGGTGTTCTGTCCATCACTGGTCTCATTTGATGGCATAGTATACCTCACAGGAGGTATTATTGTTGCTTCTATTATATAGGTTATAAACTAAGGTTCAGAGAGGTAGCATATTTTTTCCTGAGTTCACACAGCTTGAGAAGATAAGGTAAATAACCTTGTCTTGTCTTGTTTTCCCTCTAATGGGATTAATCCCTTCACTGTAGTCATTGTGAAAAGGTTCTAGAAGTCCCTTTTTTCTGTTGCCCTTTCAAAAAAGTACCCCTAAATCTTGGGAAGTATTTATTATCTCTAGTTATTTTCTTCATGGGACCCAAAGCTGCCTACAACCAGTTTCCCTCTCTGTTGACCCTCTTCTTTCATTAGGTCTCTTTTGTCAAATGTCACACCTGGATGGCTTTCCTATTTTGATTTTGAGAATTACCATGCGACACAAAGTTCTTCCTAACCAGTGACCAGAGCAGAGTCAACTGGAGCCCTCGGGTTCCTGCTCTGGTAACTCTGTGTCCTTGGGTACCTGCCCCTGTGACTCTGATGAAACCCACTCCTTTCCTAAAGCAGCTCCTGGCATTTGCTCCTTTTCCCAAAACTTTGCAGCTGAAGTTTGCTTCAGTAGACCACAGTGCTGAGAAAGGTCCTCCCCAATGTGCCTTCTAGGGAACCTCTATTTCTATCCAAGCTGCTACTTCTTGCCATGTGCGAGGGGCCGCTAGCTCACTGTCTGTGTTGGGTAAAGGACAGAACAGTCTTTGCTGCTCCATCTCATCTGTTAGACCCACCCAGATGGGCTACAGGAATCCCAGATGCCCCAATCCAAACTCCTCTTTCTCTTCTCCTTGACACTGTGTGCCTTCCCACTTGTGCACCCGCCCGCCCCCCCGCCACACCAATATAGGCTCAGAATTGCTTTCTAACTGCTGTGGTTGGGTAGGGTTTGTTCCCACCAAGCCCCCTGTTGAAATTTATTTGCCAGTGTAATAGTGTTGGGAGATGGGGCCTTTCAGAGGTTGTTAAGAGGGAAGGATTAATGGCTTTCTCTTGAGAATGAGTTGTTATTGCAGGAGATGGGCTTTCTTTTCTCTCCTCTTTCTGTGCCCACTTGCTCTTCTTCTTTCTGCCATGTGTTGAAGCAGCATGAGATACTTGCTGGTATCTGAACTTCCCAGCCTTCAGAACCACGAGCTAAATAAACTCATCTCCTTTATAAACTCCTCTGTCTCAGGTATTCTGTTATAGCAACAGCAAAACAACTAAGACATCTGTGTCCTTTAGAAGAGCATCATTTCTGTATTGCAAAGCATATATATGTTTTTTGGGGTTGAGGGAGCCCTGGGATTTCCTTAGGCAGCCTTCTTCCCTACTTCAGCTGTTTGAGGTCCCATATGCAAATGCTTATATTCTATAGTGCTGTATGCTGTGACCCTCCCTCTTTGGAGAGCAGATACAGGTATTCCCAGCCAGATCTAGTAACCCCAGAACATATACAACCCAGTGCATGGAACAATGTGTGTATTTCAACTGCTGCCATTCCCAGCATTTTTTTTTCTTTTTTTTTTGGGGGGGGGGTACTGGAGATTGAACTCAGGGGCACTTGACCACTGAGCCACATCCTCAGCCCTATTTTGTATTTTATTTAGAGACAGGGTCTCACTGAGTTACTTAGCACCTCGATGTTGCAGAGGCTGGTTTTGAACTTGTGATTCTCCTGCCTCAGCCTCCTGAGCCTTGGGGATTACAGGCACGCACCATGGTATCCGGCGTATTTCCAGTGTTTTAGAAAGAGCTCCTTATGTGGAATTTTTTCTCTGAACCTGTTTATGGGGCACACCAAATCCCTTCATAGTCATTCTCATTTGATCAGTTAGGAAAATGTTGGCTGCAAGCAGCATACAACCCAGCTGCTAGTGGCTTGAACAAATAGAGGGCTAATTTTTCTTTTATAACAAGGAGTCTATATGCGCTTAGCCCGGGGCTAACGTAGCTCATGTCCTTGGAGACCTGGCTCACACTGTGCTTCTACTCTAGTCTCCCGAGTGTGTTGACTGTCATCCTGCACATGCAACCTTGGGATTGCAAGGTGGCTGTGTGATGTCCAGGCCTAAGGCAGACTTTTTAGGTGGAAGGAAAGGGGAAGGGTAATGGGCAAAATGTCTTGATCAGCTAGTCTGTCCCACTTCCTCAGGAAATTAGATGTTTTTCCTGAATTCAGATATCTGCTTAAAGCTCATGGGTAAGACCTCTACCCCATGGCCAGCCCTACCTGAGGGGTGTCTGGGGAGGAGAGACTAGTCCATATTTCCTATTTTTTTTGGTCTATCTTATTTGCCACCAAACTTGGATCCCAAATCCTCTTGCCTGCTTTCAGAAAGTAAAACTATGCTCAAAGATCAAGGCTATTTCCCCTTGGAGAAGAACCCACTAATGTGCCATGAGCTTAGAAGCAGTTCCTCAAACAAGTCTCTAAACTGTTTGAGCGACAGAATAAGTGTTTATTTTCCCAAGAAGACCCTTTGAATGGGAACACATTCATCTGGACATGTTCCTTGGAAAAAGCATCTTGTCCCAACAATCCACTCACACGTTACATAGTAACTGGCAGAGATCCAAATGTCTACACACCCACAGCATCTCCTTAGGGCCTCTGCTTGTAGCAGCAGCCTGGTGAAGGCTGTGAAATGTCAGGAATGAGGTAGATGAAGAGAAAATTAACCTCTCCCCTGGCTGGGCAGCCTTGTTTGATGTCAGCATCCAAGGGATATTTTGGTGCTGCATCTTGAATCATGATGTCTCCGGAGTGCTCTGGATGGGCTGTTGGAAGTAGCTCAGACTGGGAGAATCAAGTTCACATCAGAAGGGAGCCAGGGCCACACCCATTAAAGAAGGCTTGCAGCTGCTGTGGGCTCTTTGAGGAGCTACTTGCTTCAGAGATGTTGTAGAGCCATCATCTTGAACATGCCCAGAGGACTGTGCATCTGCACTCATGTTCCCTTATTTATCTCCCTTTGCCTCAGAGCTTTAGACACCAAAGTACCTTGATGTTGGAGAGGTGGAACTTGTCAGTTTCAATGCAGGTCCTCACTGGACCTCAGACCTGGGAGATTCAGGTGCAAATGTATATAAGGAGCTGTAGGAGATTTGCAAAATATGTTATGATTCATCAATTTGTTTGGTCATTTGCTTATTTTTTAAAATTTATCAAGTATTCACAGGGTCCCCACTATATGTCAGCCACCTTCTGGGAAGGCTACAATTATGGACTTCACATCCCTGCTTTGCAGAAGAGATCAGAAAGAAATGGGAAAGCAATGATCAGATGCCATCGTTGACCTTGGGAAGTGCTGGGGAGCTCTGACAAGGGAGGGTTTGAGGCCATTAAGGAAAACCAGGGTAGGGTCAAGGGACTCACCAGTGAGGAGTGGATATGTGAATGGAGTTTTGAGTCCAGTCTGGGTACTAACTGTCATCTGAGACAGTTCATGGTAAATGTGCAACAGAAGGTTAAATAAGGTCTTTAGGACACACAAAAATAAGAGGTGGCTTTTATCTGGAGGGTGGGAGGCTTCAGGGAAGGCCTCATGGATAATGGGTAAGATTCAGCTGGTGAGTTGCAGCAAGGACCTTGCACACAGAGGGAACAAATGAGGAAAACCACGGCAGCCCAAAAAACCAGGGCTCTTTCTGTGCATATTCCAGGCTGACTGGGAGATTAGATTCATGCTGGGGGTATAAAGGAGAAGGACTGGAGATGCAGGTGGAGTTGTGTTGTGATGGGTCTGGATGCCCTGTCAGGGGTTTTAATTTTGTTCCTAAGCAATAGAGGTCAGTTGCAGGTTTTTGAGCAGAGGAGTGACATGCTCATAGGTGATCATAGGATGCAATCTGGGTTGAGAGGAGTGGGGAGGGAGGAGGACACTATGTTATTTCATTCACTCTGCAGAAGTTGCTTTTTTAATGAGGTACTGCCCTACTCAAGGCTTCTGTGGTAAGAAGCAACAGAAGCCATGGTTGTTATCTATGCCAACTCTATCTCTAGGGTTACCTTGAAGCTCTGATGCCATCAGGTAAAGAGAAACCTGGTGAAGAGAGAGGCAGGAGGAGGTTGCTTCCTGGGTCAGAAAATCCTTCAAAAACTAAATGTGTGTGTGTGTTTGTGTGTGTGTGTGTGTGTGTGTGTGAGAGAGAGAGAGAGAGAGAGAGAGAGAGAGAGAGAGAGAGAGAGAGAGAGGAGGGAAAGAAAGAGAAGAAAAGGAGGAGGAGGAGGAGGAAGGAAATTGATTGAAGGTATGAGACTGGTTGGGGGAAAGGAATTAGTTTGGGGTCAAATCATGAGCTACTTCAATGAAAAAGATAAGGTAAGATAGAAAAAGGATTTCTTGGATGACCTGGTGATGGAGATTTTGTGGATCCTCAGAAGTGGCTCCTGGGGCCATGGTTTACTAACTACTTGCATAGACAGCCTGAATCTGAGAAACAGAACAAAACCAGTTCTGTCCTCACCTGGAGCATGCATGCAACTTTGGCCATAGGGTTGAAAGAAAATGTAGATTAGATAAGGACCTGGATGGCCTCCAGAACATTGAACTGTCTTCTTCTATCTGAAGACACACAGAGAAGGTTCAGACTTTTTCCATGGAAAAGATGAAGGCTGAGATACATGGACTGGATTTTGGAGCCAGTGGAGACAAATGAAAATAGGCAAAACAGGGACTCATTCACCAAACCCCAGACTTCTAGGGCTAGGGATCTGCAGTGAATCTGAAAAGAGGCAACATTGGGCCAGTAAGATGAAATATTCATTTACACGATGAGAAGTTCATTTAAGGACATTGAGAACCCAGAGGCTGGTGTGCAATAAGCATATTCATAAATAGGAGCAAGATGATAGGTCCCCCATAGGATGTTAAGGTAAGCAATCAGCATCTGGCACCTGTTCTTAATTGTTTGAAATCAACACGAAGGGACAATTACACCTTCCCAGAAAGTGCCACTCAGGGCCATTGGCCTGGGAGGTCCTGACTTGCCCAGAAAGGGGTTTTCTGTTTGCTCTTGAGTTTACTTAAATATTCAAAGTGACAAACAGCAAGCTCCAGGATTTTTAACCTCTCTTGACTTTTATTTTTTCTGCCTCAAATTATGATGATTTAATGCTAATCAATATCTCAAGAGTATTAAAAGAAACCATCAATGCTTTCACGGTGAACTCTGAAACATAAAAGGACCGTGCTCTAGACAGACCACACAGAGCCAGTGCCTGTAACCCAAGGCCCCAAGGGGCAAGGAACGCACTCTCTCTCACACTCTCACTCACATGCACACATTATGGGCTAGCTACACAGCTTCAGTGTCCCCTGCCAACCAAATTTATCAGAGTTGCCAATAAGGGACCAAAGGGACTCATTTTTGTTCCCTTTTGCTTTCTTTCCATTTCCCACTGCACTGGTTGGGTGCTTGGGAGATATGAAATAGTCAGCATGTGTGGGAGGAGAGTGATAGGAAGGAGCAGAGAATTTCCCCATCTGTGTAGACAGCTCTCAGTGAGGCCCCAGAAGCCGATTGCTACATGTGAGTCTCAGGTGAAAGGAAGAGAATCTGACTACCTGACTTAGAAAGGAGTTGTGTGATGTCACTGTGGTTTGAATGTGTGAGTCCCCCACAAATTCATATGCTGAAACCTAAGACCCAGACTTCTAGGCTAGGGATCTGTAGTGAATCTGAAAAGAGGCAACATTGGGCCAGTAAGATGAAATATTCATTCACACGATGAGAAGTTCACTTAAGACCCCCCTATGACAGTATTAAGAGGTGGGGGCCTCCAGAAGTGATTAATTCATGAGGACTCCACCCTCACGAAAGGGATTGGTGCCCTTATAATAGGGCTTGAAGGGGGATGGGCCCTTTTGCTCTTCCATTCTTCTGCCATGTAAGGACTCAGAGATGAAGTGCTATCTTGGAAACAGAGAGCAATCCGTCACCAGACACTGAATCTGTTGGTGCTTTGATCTTGAGTTTCTCAGCTTCCAGAACTAGGAGAACTAAATTTTTGTTCTTTATAAATGACCCAGTCTTAGGTATTTTGTTATAGCAGCAAGAACAGACTAAGACAGACGTGGACTCTGAGTGACTGGGGCAGTGGGAGTCAGAGAAAGCAGAGACCCTACCAACCCCGTCTGACCAGTCTGTGTCCTCCATGATGCTGTGCAGGTGATTGCTGGCTTCTGGCGGCCATTGCTTCTCTCACCCTGAATGAAAAGCTGCTTTACCGGGTGGTCCCCAGGGACCAGACCTTCCAGAAGAACTATGCGGGCATCTTTCATTTTCAGGTATTGTGCTTTGCTCCTAGCCTTTGTCACTACTTTCCACATCCTTAGATTCCACTTCAGATGGAATCAGAAACTTTGGGGGGTGGGACCCAGTAATCTATGCTTAACAATCCCTCCCAGTGATTCCAGTGCATGTATACTTAAGCTGGAGAACCATTTATTTAATACCTCCATCTAATCATCCAGGCCTCTATCTCCTTCCCATCTCCCCTTGAGGAAGGCACTTTGGACTGAGGATCAGGAAAGGAGTGAATGAGTCACCCATTGTCACACTGGGTGATGCTGTGAAAGTTCTCTTAAGCACAAACTCAAGAGACTGAATTAGATATTTCCTGGCTCATCTGACATAAATCCTGCTCTTCAGGAGCTTGGGGTTCATGAAACGCCTGAGACTTGATCTCTGGCAGCACAGTGTTCCCATCTGAGGGCCACCAAAGGGACTCCCTTTCTTTATTTGTATGAACAGCCATTGTGCTTTCCCACACCCAGTTCTGGCAGTATGGAGAGTGGGTGGAGGTGGTCATTGACGACAGGCTGCCCACCAAGAACGGGCAGCTGCTCTTCCTACACTCTGAAGAAGGCAATGAATTCTGGAGCGCACTTTTGGAGAAAGCCTATGCCAAGTAAGTGGGGCACCTGTCCTCTCCCACACCTGTTTCCCCTCCCCAAACTCAGGGTGTCATGGCCAAGTCTTCCCCAGCACTTGGATCTCCAAGGTCCAGAGGAGCATCCCTCAGGGATGAAGAGAAATGGAAATTTGATCTGGGAGCTTAAAATCTCAGCTCTGTCCCATGGGAATGTGGGGATGATGAACTTGTTGTATTGCCTCTCTGTGTCTTAGCTTTTTTCTCTTTCAAACCCCAAGATAAATTTTAGGGCAATGTGAGTTTTTTAAAAAAAATTATTTATTTATATGCAATGCTGAGAATTGAACCCCCAGTGCCTCACACATGCTAGGCAAGCGCTCTGCCACTGAGTTACATACAACCCCAGTCCCATGTGACTTTTTAAAGAGAGAATGATGATGATGAAGAAGAAAATAAATGTACTTAGGTACCAAAATTCCACCATTTCCTCAGGAGCCGTTGTTCTCATTGGCATTCATTGTTCAAAGACTACTTCTTTGAATTCATTTTATTTACTGATAACTTTTTCTGCAATCCCAGTTCTATTTCCAGTCCTGTTCCCTAAGTGAGCTTCAGCAGATGCCTTCCAGTCTTTACAGAGGGTCCTCTTTGTCCCTAGAAACCTCCAGAAAACTAAGCGGTTGGGGTCACCCATGGAAGGGTTGCCCTTGGCTTTGTAAAAGAGTGTGTAGCCTGGAGAGAAATTGTGTGAGGTCCATTGCTAGTGAAATGCTGAGCTGACCTTGTGAAACAGTGGCCTAAGTCCCTTCCTGACCCAGAGTCAAAATTGGCAAAGGGCCCCCCTTGACCTTCCAGACCACAATGTCAAAACATTATCTTTTCCCTCGACCCTTGTAGTCCTCTGCTGGGGTTGCAAATGGCTGTGGATGGTGCACATTTTTTTTTTTCTTTTCCAACAGGCTCAATGGTTCTTATGAGGCTCTTGCTGGAGGGTCCACAATGGAAGGGTTTGAGGATTTCACAGGTGGTATCTCCGAGTTTTATGACCTGAAGAAGCCACCAACCAATCTGTACCATATCATCAGAAAAGCCCTCCGTGCGGGGTCTCTCCTGGGTTGCTCCATTGATGTGAGCCAGGATACTTTTCTTTGTCACCTCTACCCGGGTGTGGTCGAGAAGGGACTGGATAGGGAGGGAGAGGCCTGGGAAAGCTTTGACAGTATCTGGGATTTAATGGGCAAGTTTGGTGTCCATGGCACATGTGAGCTGGCTAAGACCTAAGTAATGGATAGAAACTGGGGTTCATCATATTGGAGCCCTGATTTCTCCCTTGCTGGTAGAACCTCTTTAGTACTGCAGGAATTGCCCCGAGAACATAGTCTTGCTCCCTGGATCCTAGACTCTATTTTTTGTTACTCTCTTTTTGCTAAATCATCTTGAGATTTGGGAAAATGAATGTGATTTATAATACTTAAGGGACTTGGAGATCCTTGAAGAAAAAGGAAAGAGGTTCTGAAACCAGGTAGGTGTCATGCCCCGACAGGAGGGTTGCCTGTTTGGACTTTCAAGGTGGTCAAAGAGAACAGACCTACTTTCCTTTTCTCTCTTGCTGCCAAAATGGATAGCTTTCTTTGGGCATCAGAGGGATACTCACAGAGAATAAATGCTGCTGGCATTTGAATGACTGGTAAGTCAGATTCCCAGCTTGGCAGGCACATAGCACCTGCCTGGCTTAATTAAAGAGTGTTGAATGGAGACGGCTGTATTTACCTGAGGCTCATTGCTTTGCTAGTTCCACACTGGGGCCCTCTGGCTTTGTAGTGTATCTTTGGAAAGGGATGACACCAAAGCGTTCAGGTTAGCTACCTGACCTGACTTTCTCCTCAACCCAGGTCTCCAGTGCAGCTGAAGCAGAAGCCATCACCAGCCAGAAGTTGGTTAAGAGTCATGCGTACTCTGTTACTGGAGTTGAAGAGGTAAAATTAGGTGGAGGAGGGGAAGGTAATGTGAAATACTGTTACCACAAATCCAGAACATACCTGAGAGAAGAGACAGGAGGTCACCTAAGAGGTTTAGAGTTGGCTTTGGTGCTTCCTGCCCTGCTGGAGAAGGGGGTCACCTTGCTGCACAGAGCCCTTGATGTCACAGATGTGCCCTTAGTTCTTGCTCATTACGAAGGCCCTTCTGATTTTCACACTCTTGTGGATGGGTAACTTAACGCCTCTGACCTGCATCTCTATGAGTTCTAGTTAACTTCTCTTCTGAGATGTGGCCAGGAGAGTTGTAGAGATTGTCAGTTAGGTTCTATACTCATTGTAAGATGTCTGTTTGTATAAACAGTGGAAATGCATAGGATCCCTAAAAGAAAAAAAATAAATTCCCACTTCCATTTTTAGGGTGGGCTATAATAATGAGAAGGCAAGCAGGTGTTTCTCGTTCTCTAACCCAATTAGTTGAAAGCCTGGACTATAATTTTCATTAATTTTATTTTTTATCTTCTGACTACTTCCAAAAACATTTGGAGGGTTTACAATGAAAAATATAGACACCATGCAACTAAGGTAAGATATATCCACCTAGGCTAAAGACAGTGTTATCTTTGAGAAATTGGTTTTGCTTTGAATTTCCCAATGGCCTCTGGAAAGAAAAAAAAAAAAAGAAATTCAATGGGTATCCCCACTCTTGGGCTTTGGCAACACAGTTTCTGGTTTTCATCTTGCACCTACCACTTAATAGCTAAGTAGTCTTGGAAAACTGAGCATCTCTATGTCTCAGATTTTTGAATTGCAAAATGAAGATAATAATAGTGCCCACCTCACAGGGTTGTTCTGAGGTTTAAATGAGGCAATTATGCATTTGAAATGCTCAGCACAGTGCCTAGTTCATATGTACTTAATGAATATTAACTGCTGTGCTATTCATTCAGAGGGTGTACCGTGATGTCTCATATATTAAGAACAGAGTCAATCTTAGTCAACCATGAAATCTAAATCCAAGTTGAAGAAGACATGAACTTGATTTTGTACTCGGCTCACTCTTTACTTATTCAAATTGTGAAAAATAGAACACTTGGCCAAAGCCTGAAAGCACCTGTTAAAAGAAAGTGAAAGTGTGGTCATTTAGGGACATTTGAAAAATTTCATGCAAATCCTTCCAGGTGCACACATGAATGCAGGGCAGGCAGTAATTGCTTTTGTGTGTATGGACCTTGCAGGTGGATTTCCGTGGCTGCCCAGAGAAGCTGATCAGACTCAGGAATCCATGGGGCGAAGTGGAGTGGACAGGAGCTTGGAGCGATGAGTAGGTTCCTCTTTACTTCCCCCAGTATTACTTCCTTCCACAGAGAAGTGTCTTGTGAAGCACAATAATGAGACCAACATCATAGTGAGTTCTGAAGTACTTACTGTCCAAAAATCACTCAGCCTGTTCAGAAGAGTATTAACTGGTTCCAGGCTGGGAAAAGCAAAGTCTGTAATTCCGAATTTCTGACTTGGCATTTGAGAATTGGGCAGCTCCACTGAATTTTGCTTAGTGCCAAACAGTTTACCTGTTTTCTACCTACTACACCGTGGTGGTCAAATCGATCATTCACAATCTGATCTTTCCACTCCACAAACACTGGTTCCTTTGACAAAAGGCCAGGCCCCTCAGCTATGAAAGGAAATGATGATGCTGAGAAAATGAAACTTGATCTTGGAAGTCATGGCCCCAGGCAGGTATTGATGAATGGGGGTGTTGCTCACCCCATGAGCTCATGACCTGGGTGGGTATTGATCATTGACTGGAGGGCAGCCTTTCTGCTTGAGGGGAAGTTACTCAGAAATGGTGATATCCTGGGACAGCTGTGTCCTGGAATTGATGTCTCTGTGACACAGGAGGATGGGGAAGGCATGGTGTGCTTTCTGTCAAGTTAGCACAGCTGGCCCAGGGGAGGAAGGCTGGTGCTGGGGAATGAATTACAATGCACAAATCTTATTAAATAAAGAGCCACTAGAAATGAGAATTGTCACCATCCTACCCTCTCCCAATACATCCTTTAGCCTTGAGTATACCCTCTGTCCATATTCTGTGATGTCACAGGGCCTTAGGAAAGTGCTTTAATATGGCTTATTATCTCTCAGAGCTACAGAACTTTCCTCCAGGCCTTTGTCAGGAAGGGGCACAAGATGGGCTTCCTCTATGAGAGTTTCCAGTCCACTGCCTAACATTGAGCACACCCCAAAACTTCAATTCTGCCATCTGCCTTAAAAGGATGACATGACTGAATGAAATAGAAACCTCAAGTTTTATCCGTTTTCACCAAAAGCCATTCAAAAGATGTCAAAAGGGTTTGCTTGACTTCATCTCCTCTCCCTGATGCCACCCAATCCCTGACAGGGTGGGAAGGTCTCAAGGGCTGGAGTGGGTGTGGGTGTGGGTGTGGGTGGAATCAAGTCCCGGAGGCTCTACCAGCTAGACACAGCTCGGGATACTTACATACTGGCTGTTGGCGGAGAGTGCTGGAACTCTGAAATGACATTCCTAAACTCAGTGCAATGTCTAGATAGATTTTTGTCCCCCTTCTCCCCAGTTTGTAAAAACCAACTGGAAGATTTAGATCTGCAAATTTCCAACTTGTCTCCTAATCTTTATTTATAACAGGCACATTCCAAGATCTATTCTGATTAAATGAGAGTTTCCATGAATTTAAGAACTCTCCTAAACTCTTCTGCTAATTCCTGGGGCATTGGAGGCCAGATCTGGGGGATGCTGAACTTGGGTGTGCCTCAGCTTCTATGCTGGGGCAAGTAGGGGTTGGGTTTTGCTGAAAATATTTAGGAAAGAGGTAGGGGTGTGTGTGTGTGTGTGTGTGTGTGTGTGTTTTAAGTGGATCTTGATACTGCTCAGTTATTTAGATGTTGCATATGTATTTCAGGAAAACTTGACTTTGGAAATGTCAGATAAACTGGAGATGGCATTTAAACAAAGTATATGGATATTGCCAAGGAAAGGTCAACAGCAGGAGGCCTCACAGGGTGACACTCCTTCAGGGAAGCTGCCATGAAACTGGGCCTGATAGTTATTCTTGCAGGCTTAGAAAGTGGACCATATCTATGTACCCTAAGCTGGCCAGACCTTCTTAGAATATATTAATCCCAGATTGACAGATGAGCCAGAATGACAACTTATTAAAGAATACTAGAGTGCCTGCCCTTCTTGTCACTGGACCCCTTGTATCTCCTCTCCTGGACTTCCTCATTCTTGTGACCAGGGGCCTGGGTATCCTATATGAAATTGTAAAACTTGTTCAGAGAGTGACAGTTAGAGCAGGTCCATAATGCTTCTGTTGTATGCTCAAGGTCACCTGCTGGTGCCCATATTCTGGCCTCATGTCTTCTCCAGACTGTAGTTCCACCCTTATGGTCCAGCCTGTCCATCTACCTGCTGTATTTTGGGACCCCATTTTTGGCCCTTAGGGGGCTCTTTTGATGCAGTAAATAGCTTGCCCCTCAGGAATGACCACTTCTGCTCCACCCTTGACCCTCCAGTGCACCTGAATGGAACTACATAGATCCCAGGCAGAAGGAAGAGCTGGACAGGAAAGCTGACGACGGCGAGTTCTGGTAAGAGGCTGCTTAGTGGGCTGGGGCTGTGGCTCCATGGCAGAGCACTTGCCTAGCATGTGTGAGGCACTGGGTTTGATTCTCAGCACCAGATAACAATAAACAAATAAAATAAAGGTATTGTGGGCTGGGGTTGTGGCTCAGAGGTAGAGTACTCACCTAGCATGCATGAGGCATTGGGTTCAATCCTTAGCATCACGTAAAAATGAAATAAAGATATTGTGTGTCCACCCACAACTAACAAATAAATATATATTTAAAAAATAAAGGCATTGTGTCTATTTATAACTAATAAAATATTTAAAAAAGAGGCTGCTTAGCCACCTCTTAGTTGTGAGTCCATTCCAAGTTCTGATGTGGGCACAGCCCATCTCCAGGTCTTAGGAAAGTGACAAGGTTCTTGGCCTTGGTGTCTTTCTTCTTTTTTTTTCTTTTTTTTTGATACCGGGGATTGAACTGAGGGGCACTCCACCACTGAGCCACATCCCCAGCTCAGCTTTGCCATTGCTGAGGCTGGCTTTGAACTCACAATTCTCCTGCCTCAGCCTCCTGAGCTGCTGGCATTAGAGGCATGCGCCACTGCACCTGGCTTGGTGTCTTTCATTCTTCACCCCCTTTTTGCTCTAGTATAATTCTACCTTTACTCACGTATCTAAAGCACCCAGATCAAGATATCTGGGCCTTAAGCCACAAGCCTGTCTGCCTTTCCAATGAACAGAGAGCTCTACTTCTAGTTTTTTAGAGCTAAGATTTGCCTTACCATCACAATAGGATGGCTTCCTTTGCTGGAGGCTAGGGAAGATGAAAAGGATCCCCTTCTTCTATGGTAGGAGTTAGGGGACATCTCTATGCTGTACATCACTGAGAATTAAATAGGAAGAAAATTCCTATGGACTCAGACTTAACCCAGCCTAGACAAAGGCAGGGGCTCTTCCAGTTCATGCCCTGACTCTGTGTGGCTGGTAGGTCTGCAAGTGGGGTTCTCCTAGAGCTGAGATGCTAACCACAAAGAGGAATTTGGATGGTAACCTTTGCCTGTTCCTATCAGTGGACTGTTGAACAGAGTCAGTGAGCCCTTAGCCTCTGAGACCACTCACAGGACTCTGCTGCTGGGTGTCCCTTTAATCACCCCTCCAGCCCAGCTCCCTTGACTGAGAGTCCTCCGGTTCCTCTGTCCCCCCAGGATGTCATTTTCAGATTTCTTAAAGCAGTTCTCCCGCCTGGAGATCTGCAACCTTTCCCCAGACTCTCTGAGCAGTGACGAGGTGCACAAATGGAACCTGATGCTGTTCAATGGCCGCTGGACACGGGGTTCCACCGCAGGTGGCTGCCAGAACTACCCAGGTAAGGTGGAGCTCTGCCTGTCTGGTCCTCTCTGAGCTGGATGACTTCATATGTTAATCTTGGGATAATGTCTGTAGACTAGAGGCTCTGGTTGTCTTCATGCTCAGAGGCCAGGGCAGCAAGGATGGGTGGCCTGATCTCAGCTTCTGTGTGTTCAAATCAGCCCTGCTTTGCCCAGCTGCTCCTGCCTCCAAAGAATGTGCTTCTTACTAACTGTTTTCTTGCTCTTGGCTAAGACCTTTTGTTCTCCTGGGCTTCCCTGCTAGAGGAACACGGGCCCAACAGCTGCTGTTCCTATAGGCTGCACCCCACAGAGTATCTGGTTTGCTCTGTGTGGGCATCTGAGTCAGAGTTGGAAGGGCGAGACAGTGGCGGTCAGGGGTGGCCACACACAGGGCATGCGTGTGGCCACCTTGAACTCCTATGGGAGTCACTGGGGCTTGCCTGCAGGGAGAGCCTGGTGCAAACCATTGCTTCCACACTAACCTGGGTCCTCATCTTATTAAAGGGGGGTAGTCTTCCTGGTTCACAAAAGATCATTAATATGTACATGCATAGGCTCCTCCTAGGTTGAATCTGCTGAAGCAGCACCTGATGAAGAAGTTCTGAAAAATGACTCCACATCTCTTAAGGAGAAATGAAGGAAAGCTAAACCTACTCTCTTCACTTTGCAACCCCCCTCTTTCCCACTCCCTGCCGAGTTTGCTGTTGATGAGTTGATTTGGGTTGATTGACTCAGCGGGTATGCTCAGGGGTGGGGCCAGTCATGTTGTTCTCAGCACACAGCTCAGTGCCGGAAGTGACATTATCATAAAATCTCATGTGGATATGGTCTGGGGGCTTGACAAGGTCTCTCTTCCATCCTTATCCAACCAGAGTTCCTATTTTTTGGTGGCAGAAACCAGAATGCTGGGCAGACAGGAATGAGGGGAGTCTGTAGTCCTGACCCTGTTGCTTAGCTGAACAGCTGTGAACTCCTGGGAGGGACATTTCCCTTCCCTAAGCTTCAGTTTTTTGATCCTCAGAATGGGGTGATAATTCTTAACTTTCGACCTTACTTGGGTCTCAGTGAGCATCTTAAAGCAGAATGTGTAAGGAAGCACTTTGTAAACTGTGTAGCGTCATACAAATGGGATGTATTATCTTTATGGCCCATTCTCTTCCTACAGTACTGTTAAGGAGTAAACAAAAAATGTAGGGATTGCAGTAATGTTGCATTTGGGAGAAATTAAAATATGCTCACCATTAGCAAGCTCTTAGAGAATGTAGAGGAAATTCGCATGGATCATTTTGGGAGCTCAGAACTGTAGGGGGTGCCCAAGGTATCTGTCTGTACCAAATCATAATCCCATCTGTGCTGCCAACTAGCTGTCAGGAAGAGATGGATTGTTCTTGCCCTTTGGTAACGATGTAAGTATAGAAGATTACTGAATTTTCTATCTCCCCTGGAATCTACAGATCATTGGCTTTAAAATCCATACACTTGTGCCTCAAATCAAAAACCTGGAAGTGGAGATTCCGGGAAGGTGGCATTGAATAATACTGTTAAGAAAAAAATAACCAGTGGCTCTTGATCACCTGGGAGTGCTATTGCTATTTCATGGAGTTGGCTCCTCACTTAGAGGATGCAAAAAACCCAAATCTAAACAACAACAATAAAACCGAAACAGAGTTCAAAAACCAATCACCCTCTCCCACTCCTTTGTCCCCTCAGGGCACATCATTATTGAAATTGTTGAGGCCCTTGCCTAGAGACACCTGTCAGGCTGATCCTTTTCAATTATCCTCTGCTCTGAACTGTCATAGAATTGCTGCTGTGTGCCTTTGGATGATCCTTTTCACTTCTCTGTGCCTCTTGGCTTGTGCAGTCACCAGAGAGTTTTTTTGTTTTTGTTTTAAATTAACTTCATCTTTGAAATGAAGAATTCCTTTTAAATATCCATAGATGGTGTGTACAAATGCTTTTTAATTGCATGATTCCTCATGCATGATTAAATGACTTTCTCTTGAAGGGAGTGTGTTTTATCAATGGGCTGCAACACCGTTACCATCATGAGGTCCTTGGGCTGGTGGACAGAGGATTTGTTCTCCGGGTTGCGTTGGGCTGTGGTCTGAAGCTGGGGGTCTGAAGCTGGGGTCTTCTCTGAAGGAGAACATATATCAGTCACAGGGCTTTCTAGCTGTTCAGGGGAGTTCTCAGACTCTTCTGGGACTCTGTCCTCTTCTGTCTAAGACATGCTTTTCTCATGAGATCTTCCTTCCTCTGGGATTTTTTCCCCATAGTCCAGGAGCTGGGGACAAGGAGCTATTAACTATTTCCCCAGTGGGACTTGGAGGTTATTTTCCAGCGCAGCCCAGGGTAATCCCAGGATCCTGGGAACTTGAATATTGCCAGTCAAGCAGGGCTGGCTTTGATTGAATGCTTGGGAGGATGAAATTGACAGGTGCAAACTTTCCTAGTGCTATGGGATGAGTCTGCTCATGTGTGGTGTGGGAAGGAGGGAGCAGAAGTGCCTGACCACCTTTAAAGAACATTTTCTGGGGCCTGCTCACCAGGCACGGCTTGGCCACAGTTATGCTTTCAATGGGATGATCAAGATTCTTTTTTTTTTTTTTTTTATTCTTTCCCATCTCCTTACCCCCCACAATGGAACCACCATTACTGGGCAATTTCCAGCCACTTACTGGACCAATCCACAGTTCAAAATCCATTTGGATGAGGTAGATGAAGACCAGGAGGAGGGAGTTGGTGAACCCTGCTGTACGGTGCTGTTGGGTCTGATGCAGAAAAATCGCAGGCGACAGAAGAAGCTAGGGCAGGGCATGCTTAGCATCGGCTATGCTATCTACCAGGTATTGAAGAGTTGGGTTCTTATTTACTGTAAACTTCATGTCTTTGGTCTGAATGTCTTGACCCATAATTGGACTGCATATTCTATTGCTTAAATATTCCCAATCAAGCATTGTCTTTGCTCCCCTAAATACCTCTCCCATTGGCCTTACTGACAGGCCTGAGTTCCATAATTAGAGATTCATTCCTATGGATCAAGTCTCTGTTATTAGCACTGAGATGTGCAATTCCTTAACTTTGCCTGTTAATTGAGAACTCAGTAAAAATATGTTTATTAGATGCTTTTCCAAGTATAGGTATCTTAAGAGACAGAAGAACATGGGGGCAAAAGGCACTTGAGGTGACATAGGTGGATGATAGGCATTACTAGGTAGGAGGAGAAGAAGGTTAGATATGGGAGTTGAAGATACAAACCCCCTTCTTCTCACCATGGGGAATCTGGAGACATTTGTGGAACATACAGAGCATGGCTTGGGGACACACGGCCATTTTAGGTTCTGATGTCTCTAGATTGGGGAACACAACCAGTACAGCTCTTGGCCTTCACCCTTCTGCCAATTTAACCTCACAGATATGTTAAAGTAAAATGTTTAGGTCTTGATGACCCAGCAAGGAACAAATTGGAATCTGCTTCTTCATACAGGCAAAGACTCCTTAGAACAAATTCCAGAGGGATTCATGGTGGTTGTGGTGTTGTTGTGTGTTTTTTTTAAATAATTTTGTTAAAAATGATTTTCTTGGGATAAAAACATAGTAATAATTTTAATCAAAAAGCTGATAGGCAGTCCAATGGCCCAACATGCAAGAAAAAGAAGTGCTGTAACCAGTAAAGAAAAGTGCAATTGCCAAACCCTCCTCCACCCCTTAATCTTTCATATTCTAGAACTTAGGGCCTTACACTGTGTGTGTGTGTGTGTGTTAGTTAGTTACATGTTGGAGGGATGGTATATGGAATAGTTACTGCTTAATGGCAAGATAAAGAATTGCAAATAAATAAATTACAATTTTACTCCTGATCAGCTCTTCTAGCCTCACCTAAAATGTAAATATTACAAAACCAGAATCATTGCTTATAGGCATAAAAACATAAGAAGATACTTTTTATATGCATGCCAATACCACAAACTTTAGTGAGCATCTACAATATACCCTGTGTGGAGATGAAAATTGAGGACACACAGGAATATCACGGTTACTGCTCTCAGAGTGCTTACCATCTAGTGTGGAAAATCAGATGCACACCACTGGGCAAGTCTAATCAGCTATGATTGTGACCAACATGGTGGGCTGGGGGATCCTCAGCTTTATGCAGAAGGAAACTTTGATCAGAGCCTCAAAAGATTTCCTAGATTTCAAAGGTGCAGCAGGGAGAACATTCTAGCCTGAGGGAATATCATGTGCATCTCAACGGCTTGAAAGTCAGAGTTCTGGAGAGAGAAGAGTAAGCAGACATGGCTGCAGGGTGAGCTAGCTACTCAGAGATAATGCTTCCAATTCTCCATCCATTGAGTCTACCTTACATAGTCATTCGTTTCATGATAGCATTGTGTGATATAGCATTTGCATTCATAAATAATACATAAAGCATGCCAGTTCTTCAGGCATCACATTATAGCTGCTTATGAAATACTCTCATGTGTGTGATCCATGGTCTTTCTTCTTATAAGAGGCACATAATTTAAGGCCTGACATTTGTGAACAGAAGCAGTTTTAAAATTAGATTGAGGGAATGAATGTAGGGAGTAGCCGTGGCTATAGGGAGCAGCTGGGGTTGCAGGGAGCAGCTGGGATTGTAGAGTAGCTGGCGTTTTAGGGATGCCATACTCTTATCCATGTATCTTCCTTCTCTGGCCTTAACTGTCTGAAACTGGAGTCTAGTTTGAGGCGAAAAACCTGAAAAGCAGCCAGGAATCCCAGTAAAGAGCCCTGCTTGTCTGGTCTTTCCTCCTTTCATCTTCCTGCAGTGACAACAGCCTCCTGCCAGGCTGGCCTGTCATTTGCACTCAGGATCCTGCACTTCCTAGATAGCTGTCTCTTCCTATCCCTCCACGGGCAATGGCTAAGGCCTTCTCTTCTGTCTCGCTGCACTTGCCTGGCTCAGTTCCTGCCCAGTGACTCTTGGCGGGGTGGATTTGGAGCATATTGATAGCAGCTGCAGTGGTCGAGTTGTTATGAAAAGACTGCCAAAGTGGTTAGGGAAGCCCCTGCTGGGGAGGGAAATGCCCCTGCTTTCAGGCCTGGAGTGGAGAGGGAGATTTCCATGGGGGGGAGGGGGGCTGCTCTGCTTCCCCAGACAGTCAGGGCTTCTGCATGGATGATTTGGGTTTGAACTCAAAATTAAAGAAGGAAACAGTGACCCCAGACTGTTCCGTGTCTGTTGCCAATGACAAATGGATGCCTGCTGGTCCCAATTTTCCCTCATTTTGTTGTTTCTCAGAGTTGTAGGCAGTTGCCCACTGACCTTAGCCACCAATAATGCCTACCCTGACCTTCTGGTCCAAATAGCCTGTGTGATAGAGAAGAAGGAGGGAAAAGGACACGTGGGGATGGAAGTCTTCTCTAGCCTAGCACAGGAGCCGTGGACATGGCAAGGCTCCCACTCTGGATCTGAGACTCATCTCTTGTGGGAGTCAAATTTGCAGTTGTAAATAAGAGAACCGATGTCTTAAGCTTGTAAGAAAGGAATTTATCACCTCATGGCCAGACTGAGGGAAAGAGAGGGATGCTTGGGACAAGGGACTTGGGTGCTACCAAGACTCTTTCTCTCCACACCTCCTGTTTACTGTTGGTGCTCTTTTCCCAGACTAGATGTCTTTATCCTGTAATATCACCAGCATAAGGGAAGGGGCTCCTTTCCTCAGTTTCAGTGACAAAAATCCTAGAGAATTTTTTGATAGACCGAACTTGGGTCACATGCCTATTCTTGGACCACTTGTGATGACCAAGGGAAAGATAAATTATGGCTCAAGTTGAGTGAGATCCCTTTTCTGACCAGGACCTTGATCTGGGAAGCCAGGTCTGTAGGTTTATAAGAAGATGTTAGCTCTTATTTAACCCTGAAGTTTATTAACTCTTGAAGAACCTAGGACTTTGGTAGATTATACAACAAGAAAATAAAGTAAAAAAGTAAAACCTTCCCTCTACCCCCAGATTTCTAGGACTTAGTAGTTTATGAATGGCCTTGAAATTGATTAAAAACTGTCCAGACTCAGAAATGCTAACTAGTTTCCTCACTTAAGCAACAACTAAAGCTACTAAAATGTATCATCTATAAGATGCAGGAAGGAATGCAAAAGCAGAAAGGAAGGACCTTAAACTGTTTAGTAACCTGCTTTTTTAAAATTATTTTTTTATTTGTTCTAATCAGTTTAACATGACAGCAGAATGCTCTTCAATTCATTGTATACAAATGGAGCACAGTTTTTCATTTCTCTGGTTGTACATGAAGTAGAGTCACACCATTCATGCAATCATACATGTACCTAGGGTGATGATGTCCGTCTTATTCCACCATCTTTCCTATCCCCATGCCCCCCTCTCCTCCCCTCCCCCACTTTGCTCATGCTTGCCCCACCCCCCACCCCCAAGTTATTCGGGAAAACATTTGGCCTTTGGTTTTTTGGGGATTGGCTTACTTTGCTTAGCATGATATTCTCCAACTCCATCTGTTTACCTGCAAATGTTATAATTTTATTATCTTTTAATGCTGAGTAATATTCCATTGTGTGTAGACACCACAGTTTCTTTATCCATTCATCTATTGAAGGGCATCTAGGTTGAGGTAACCTGCTTTTATCTTCTGTCCTGTAGGTTCCCAAGGAGGTATGTGAGTACTGTACTGACCGAGACATCCTTCCTTTGGTAAGAAAGAGCTTGGCTGCCTTTGGGACAGGTACCCAGCACCATCTGCTTCCTATGAGGGAAGCCAGTTCTCCTGTGGACTCACTGATCCGGTGAGCTGGTAGCCCTTGTCATGGACACCATGGGTAAAGACGAGCCCATTCCCACCTGTCAGGATTCCCGGGAAGGGAATGGAGGCCATCTTTGCCCCTGTGTGTCTGATGTTCTGGTCTAAACAAGATGATTTTAGTACAACTTAGATTCCTATTTACCTGGACAACAGAAATAAATGCTTTCTGATTTCTGGTAAGAAAAGGAATTACCAACTTTATCTTCTCAGTTCTCTGCTTTTCCCAAGCCTCAGTCATTTCCAGCTGGGTTAGGGGGCCATGTTTTCAGTGTCACACTTCTATCCGGAATGTCCTCTGCCATCCCAGGCTTCACCCGGCTATCCTATCCACTCAGCTAGTTGAAGGCAGGAGCCTCAGGCAGCACTCCTGGGAGGAAACCTGCATAACTCATTGTGAGAAGCAGTGAGCACAAAACGAGGCCTTTACACATGCTAGTGATGGACTCCTGGGTTATAACTGGAAGAGCCTTCAAGAGTCTCAATGCTCAGGCTACACCAAAGCTCAGCTGCATCAGAATCTCTAGGGTGGGAGTGGAGGATCCAGGCATCATAGATTTGTGAATGACCCATGTGATTCCAATGTACAGCCAAGGCTGAGACCCACTATTCCACTCTGGAGTCAGCTGCACTCACTATGTAGCAGTGTACCTGCCCTGTTGCAGCCTTCCTCCTGCCTTTTCAGGTTCTCAGGCTTGTCCAGTGATGTAACACATACCAACAAGAGCAATATTCACAGACCCCAGGCCTATAAAGTGTTAGAGACTACTGGTCTACCCTGCCCTTAGATCACAAATGCATTTTATTATGGAGGGAACAGACAAGGGCATATGGATGATTCAGAGCAAACACCTCGTTGCTACTTAAATTAAAACCAAACCTGAGTTAAATCAAGTTGATGATGGTTCCCATCAGAAATGCCCCATTAATATGAGTGAGGGATCATATACCTGCACACAGTAGAACTTTCCTCGATAGCACTTCATGGTTCCCTCAGTGTGACCCTGTGGATCTTGTGTTCTCCAAGTGTCAGTGAGTCTTTAGGTCAATGGTTATCAAACTTGAAGTTGCCTCAGAATCCCCTGGAGGGCTTGCTAAAGCACAGGTGGCTGAGCCTCACTCTAGTAGTTTCTGGTTTTGTAGGTGTCCAGCCCAGTAATTTGCATTGCCCCTAGGTTTCTTATACTGATTCTGGTCTGCGCCCACACTTTGAGAAGCACAATTAGTTAAACGTGCCGGATTCCTGTCCCTTTGCTCCTGAGTCAAGTTGAGAGAATATTTAAGTTCAGGGATGTTGTTGCCCTAGCTTGTGGGGGGTTCCTGGTAGGAAGAGGGGATCCAGCTCTTGTGTTAGTGTCTCCAATTCCCACCCAACTTCCCAAACAGGGCTTCTCTAAGCTGCTCCACCCTGGAACTCAGCTTCCCTTCTTCCCAGCTCAACCCAATTAGAGTTTGCTTCTCTATTTCCTTCTTCTTCTTTTTTAAATTGGTGCATTATAATTAAATAAAATAGCAGGAATCGTTGTTACCTATTTGTAAGTGCACACAACAGAACAATACAATTTGGTCAATTTCATTCCCCACTGCTTCCCCGTTTCAACATTACTTAGTATTTCTTCTGAAGGGGCCCTCTCTCTCTCTCCCCTTGTTATCTTCAGGGATGGCAAGAATAACATTTAACTAGGGCTGGAGATGTAGCTCAATGGTACAGCCCTTGCTTAAGATGCATGAGTTCCTGGGTTTCATTCCCACACTGGGGAAACACACACACACACACACACACACACACACAAACACACATGTAACTCATGACACTTAGGCCTTAGCCATGACCTTGTTGATCATGCTCCCAGCATTCTTATGCCCAGACTGTAAATATTTTCGGTGGGAATATCAAGCACTGTGACTGCTGGGTCAGCAGGGGCTGCCTGCGGGATCCCTATGAATTCCTGGCCAGAGCAATGGGGACAGGTGGCTCTACTTTCCTCCCCTGCTTAGCAGACATGTGGTTCAAGAAGTGACCACATATGGACACGGCCCACTCCAGGGTGGGTATTCTAGATCCAGGTCACGCAGAAGTCTTTGCCCTTGCAGCTTATCAGCACTTGCCCTCTGTCACAGACATCATGATGAAGATTGATCATAAAGATGCAGTGCCATGGGAGGCTTAATTATAGCAATAACAACAGTGGCACCTGTGTTTTCGAAGCACTCTGCAGCCACTAATTAGCCTGTGCCACAAACCAATAGCCTCTCCCTTCCCTACAAAAGTAAGGGGTTCCTAGGGAGCATCTTCTCCTCTGGGAGGAGAACTAGGCCCTGAAGAGGCCAAGAGGGACCCCAAATTGGGCTGGCTGTGGCTGCCTCCTCTGCCTGCCTCCTTTAGAGCTGCCTCTTTGGGCCCCAGCCTGATCACCGCAGTCACATTGCTGAGTAATTTCCCCAGGTAGCCAAGAGTGAGTGACCCATCTGGCAGCTTGTGTTTAAGGACCAAGATCAAAGCTCACTCTCCAGTCTTGGGTCTGTACTGGGAAGGTCACTGTCACATCTACAGGGATAACTGCAGAGTAAGAGTCTATTGGAATTAGGAGGAAAGTTATCCAAATAGCACACACCAGAGGTCCTGGGCTCAACCTTTCAATTTGGGGAGGTTCAGAGAGAAAAGGTCCGGCCTCTCTCAAGCAGTGAAGTCAGTGCCTCCAATAGGGCCTGGCACCAAGAAGATGCTTCAAATACATTTGATGATTGATACACAGTGAGATCATGACAGAATTCAAGGCTTTCTGATTCTCAAGAGTGGTGTTAAAAATCAATGATCCCTAAATCAGCACTATAAAACCCAGCTCTTAGCTCTCATCTTCAGGATTTAGGAAGAAATTGATTCTGCCTATTGCTTACAGCTGGAAAATCACACAGATATACACCTGGGCCGGGACTTCTTCCTGGGTCACCAGCCCTCCACTCGCTCCAGCACCTATGTCAACCTGCGGGAGGTGTCTGGCCGTGCTCGGCTGCCCCCTGGAGAGTACCTGGTGGTGCCGTCCACATTTGAGCCCTTCAAGGACAGCGACTTCTGCTTGAGGGTGTTCTCCGAGAAGAAGGCCAAGGCCCTGTGAGTCTCCTTTCGCTCTGAGGTGGGGCCTAAGGTTGCCTGAGTGCCAGGCCAGACAAGGGAAATGGCCGCACCCAGGTGCAGGGGCCACAGGTACATGGTACATACATGCACATAGGGCTGTGGTCTCTTGCTGGCTCATCTCCGTAAGGTCATTTCAACAGGGATTCACGTAACCGGGTTCCCAAGGAAGGAGAAGAGTGATAACTGGGGTAAGGTAATGGAAAAACTCCCCAGAAATCACCAGGCTAGATCTTCTAGAATCCATTAGAGACAATACTTAACTTGAAGCTCTTGTCTCTGATGAAAAATTCAGGGAGGGGTGAGGGTTGGGGCAGCCAAGGAGAGGGATTCTGGTTGAAGATTCAGTTTATGCAGTTATTAGTAGGAATTGCAGGTCTCAGGCGGTCAGTCAGTTCCTCAGAAGGGCCAAAAACTTCCTATAAGAACCTAGTTATTAGCTGAGCTTTTAACTTTCTCATGTTTTTTTTTTTTTTCTTTGTGTTTCAGGGAAATTGGAAATGTTGTGGCTGGAAATCCACATGAGGTATGCAGTCTCTTACTATTGTAAGTTTTGACATATTGTATAGCAGTAGTTGGGAGTTTCTTGTTGATTTAACAGAGTTTTTTACATATTAAGGATGGCAACTTCTTATTCATCAAGTCCACAATATTTTCCCAGGTGCTGGCTCTTCCTGAGAAGAGGAGAGATAGAAATAGCACTGGAATGCAGGCTTTGTAATGCATCCCCACTCCCTAAGGGACAGGTCTTAGCATCTGCCACATTCAGTTAGAGAGCTCACTGTGTGCTTGAGTGTTCTGTGCAGGATAAAGAAGTCAATGGGAGAAATAGATAGAGTCCCCTGTTCTTGGATTGATCTCCAGGGTTCTGGAGGACAAATGGTGGAAGCATATGAAAAAGATGAAAGGAAGTGCACACCTTCCCTAAGCTTGCATGTGTGTAGGGTTGGGGCAGCACAGGGGAAGGATTTAGGGATGCTGGTTTAGCACTTACTCTGGGAAGGTCCCATGGAGGAAGTGAGTTCAGAGCCACCTTTGGAGGAAGAAGTATATGTGGTATTCAGTGTGGGTTCACCAAACTCCTCCCTTTATCCCTCACTGTGTCTTCAATTTCCTGTCCTTTTTCTCAGATGTGTGTGGCATTACCATGCTGCTGCTCTGTGAGGGTCACCCTGTGCAGGCACTGGTGCAGGGCCCAGGGGTGGGGCAGGACTATCTTTATGGGGGCATGGGCCCAGCTTCCACCCCTCCAACCTACCCAAATGGTCTGAGGTGTCTCTGGCTGCAGATGTCACATAAAGCAATCTTCACCCCAGGGGCTGAGCTGTTTGTCCTTGGCTGAATGGAGGTGGGGACAGGCATATTTTATTACTGGACATATATCAAATTTGTAAGGTTGTATTTCTGAAGATGCATGAGAAAATGACAAATAAGGACCCATCCTGTCCTGGAGGTTTTTGTTGGGAGTCTATCAGATAGAAAAGCACACTCCCACTGTCTGTCCTTTCCTACTCGGGTTAGTGTGCTCTGATGTGATTGCTCCCCTGGGTCCTGGAGCCCAGTACTGCAACCCACTGTCAATAGTGCCTCAAGTCAGCTGCAATGCCTGGCCCCAGGGGTCCTTCCTGTGCTGTGGCTCCTAGTGGCCTAGCCTGTCAGAATTCTTCCTCCCACTCTCACCTCCCCGCAGTCGCAGATGCCAGCTCAGCCTCCTTGCTGCCCCCAGGGAGCTGATCATTCTCAGTGGCATCTCTTACTGTCAGACCCAGGCATGTTAGAAGAGTCAGTTCTCCAGTGTGGAGTAGGGATCTGAGTCTTTTTGTTTGTTTGTTTCTGCTAAATCAGCTTAAAACCGACTCTAAGCCTCCCTTGGACAAGGCTGGCAGAAGTTCAATCCTGGTGATCACTCCCCATCTTTATTTCCCATGGTCTTGAGGTTTTCTGAAGACCCAAAGCAACACCTCTTCTGGCCATGGATGCAGATTGGTCAGCCCATGGTCAGCTCTTAGCTTCCTGCATAGATTACAGCTTTTGTGTTTCTGCACTTGGCCTGTGGCTTGATGAAGTAGGATCCCCCAAGCAGGGATCAGCCTTCTGGGGTCCCCAGAGCTTGGCTATGGAGCCATACAAAGGTCCCTAGTATTCCAAGACCTTGTGGACTTCCAATGTGTCCTTGATATCATAGAAACTCTACTTTTTCTCTCTGGGGGTAGTTTCCCCTGATACTCGTATGCTACACTACATACACACATACACACACCACATATACACATCACACATGCGTACTACATAAACACACCACAAATACATACACACCATACACAAAACACACATACATACCCACACATATATACACCACACACACAGCACACATATACCACACAGGTGCACATACACATAGCACACACATACTACACACCCCAACACCTGCCCCCTACACCTAGCATACACAAACTGAGCATATAAATTACATACATATACTACATACATGCTATGCACATACACATACACATATCATACCCCTCACATGCATACCCCCACATACATCCACACACAAACATATCAAATACACATACAAACACCACATGTATACACATACCACACATACACACACAGTACACGGATACATGTACACACATAATACAGTGATACTGTGTTCAGGGAACTCAGGACTTTACAAGAGACAGAAAGAGTTATTGCCTTCCAGAACTTCTCTTCCTCCCTCCAGAAACCTCTAAGACATGGACAGTTGGATGCTCAAAGGGCCTGAGAGCCTGCTTAGAATGTGCAAAGGGGAAAAAATTGAGGGTGAACCAACAAAAGATTGGAACTTAGACATGTTACATTGAGCAGGGCTGTAAAGATGTCACTGACTGACAGGTGACATAATAACAAGAACTAGTTCCTTGAGTTTGCCATATCACCTTATCATTTGCAAAGTTTTTTTGCATATATTCTATGAGGACATATCTAGTCCATGATAATAAATTCCTTGAGAACAATGCATCAATGCATTCAGACACAGATGATGGACAGTTCCCAACTTGTGCCAGGTGTTGAGTGAGTCCTTTTTGAATGAATGAACAAACTTAAGTTATGTTTTTACCATCATAATGAACACATAGTTCTCATTCCCTGTGTCCCAAAATTCCACTGTGTCCAATGATCCCCCTAGTGGCCAAGTGCCTGCTCCGTGCCAGTAGGTGCTCATATCCATTCCCTGGTTTTAGTAAAACATTTTCCCAGAATAATAGACTTTTATTTCATGTCTAGAATTTATAGACTTCTCACTAGGTTCTAGTGGTCCACATTCCATGAACAATATAACCTTGGCTTTTTTTCCTCCTGCAAAACTACTTTAAAATCATATGTATGAGGTAGGAAGTATTTATCAATTTTTCCTTCTAAAAATATATATGTGTGTGTTTTTGGACTTCCTCATCTTATTATTTATTTTTAAGTTTTAGGTGGACACAATATCTTTATTTTACATTTATTCGGTGCTGAGGATGGAACCCAGTGCCTCATGCATGCTTGGCGAGCGCTCTACCACTGAGCCACAACCCCAACCCCTTCCTCATCTTATTGGTAATGGTAGGCGTTAACATCCTCCCGTGATGAGTGAGGAAACAGCCCTGACAGGCCAAGGATGGGATGCAGAGAGCAATAGGATGCCAGAGACAGGAAAGGTCATTGCTTTCCAGAACCTCTGCTTTCTTCCCCTATAAGTCTTCAAGTCACAGTTCACTCATTTATTCAGAAATCTCTGGTTATCATCTTAGATGTTGGTGGAGAAGTGTGTAGCTGGAGTTTGAATCCTGGTTCCATCATTTACTGGTTGTGTGATCTGGTCCTCTTACTTAACTCTTGAAGTTAAAAAATTTCTCTGTCTGTGAAGTGTGAGTAGTAATGAGACCCCCTCACAGTATAGTCATGAGTGTTAAATGAAATAATTCATTTAAAGTACTTCATGGTAGCAAGTACTCAACAAAAATAATTTTGATTCCTACTGTTGTTACTTATATTAGTGTAGAACTGTCAGGCTGTATTGGGCCTTTTATATTTATCTTATTGATGGTTTTGGAAGACATTGACCTGGCCCTCTGAAAGCTCTTCCAACCCTCTGGGAAGCTGTGACTTTTCTGTCTAGTGGTGACAGTTGGAGGATTGTTTAATTTTGGATGGAGCCCATTATCATATCAGAAAGTCTCTGGTCAAAGGCATTCATATAATGGTTTGTGATTTTCAAAGGACTTTGACATACATTAGTGCTTATTTGATTTTCAAAATGACCCTATGAAACAGCTCAAGTTAATTTAATATTTAGAGTTGAGGAAATGGATATTCAGAGCCCTGACATGGGATCCAGTAAGTGGCCAATGTGCTATTTCAGCCCTGGTCTTCTGGCTTTTAGTTCTGCTGTATCTAATTAGGCTGTGTTCTCAACCACTTTTTAATCATATTTGTATTAGTCAGCTTTTTGTCACTGTGACAAATATCCAGGAAAAACAACAGAGAGGCCAGAGACAAATACCTTTCCAGGGCACACTCCCAGTGATCTATTTCCTCTGACCATGCCCCACCACCTGTAGTTTCCATCACCTCCCAATAGTCCATTCAGCTGTCAATGAATTAATCCACTGATGAAAACAGAGCCCTCGGGATCCCAATCACTTCCCAAAGGCTCCACCTCTGGACACTGCTACACTGGGGACCAACCCTTCCATATGTGAGTCTTTGGGAGGGGGACATTCTAGATCCAAATCATAACAGTATTGTTCTTTGAGAATCTGATAAAAACTAGGAAAATACATATAAATATGACTCAAAATTTTCATGCCATTTATGGAGTTCACAGGTCCCTATGAAGGTCATCAGTGAATCCCATAGATTCTGTGTCCACAGACCTAGACTGAGATTCCTCAATGTCAGGGTTTTGGTGTTCTCTGAACCACTTTCCGGGTTGAAATCAGGAATTGTGTGTGTGTGTGTGGGGGGGGGGGTTCAATTCCCACATCACTCAGAGAGGATCCCTTGGGCTGTGGCAGGGCATCCTTGCTGGATCTTAAGCCCTGTCAGGCAGGGACCTCAGATGGCTCTCTTGTTCATTCCCACTTAACCCAAAACCTGACACAGGATTGACGCACAACAGATACTAATGGATGAATGAATGAATAGCGAATCTTTGTCTTTCATTTTTTTCCTATGATTCCTATCTTGACTTTGCAACTTTCCTTCCTCTTAGCCACATCCCAGTGAGGTGGATCAAGAAGACAAGCAGATCCAGAGCCTGTTTGAGGAATTTGCAGGGAAGGTGAGTGGAGGGCAGATGCAACTTCCCAGATGGTCAGAAACACACTCAAGAATGCTCTGGTCAGGTTTGTCTTTATTCCCTTGGGTCTGAAGGAGCACAGAAAATGAAGCCGTGTTCTCTGGGTGCCCAGCTTCTGTGCCTGTCCCCTCATCCTCTCAGAGGACAGAGGGCCCTTCCTACACTGCTGGGGGAGAGTAATCATTATCTTGAGGTCATTTTTTCTCCCTGCGTTGGCTGACTTGAGAAAACAGAAAAGCGGAATCTCTAGATTCTGTTGTTATTTGGCCTGGTCGGATGGGGGCTTCTGGCTAGAGAGTCATGGCTGCAAAATCTCTTTAAATTGATACCCTTTGGAGGTGGGATTGCCCAGCCTAGGCAGGAGGCAGCTCAGTTAAGCTAGCCTGGTCTTGGAGGCACAGCTAGGCCCACTGGCCCAAGAGACCAACAGTGAGTGCTCAGCCTGCAGAACCCAAGCTTGGACAGGGTGCGAACGTGATAACGGGGTGCTTGAAGCAGAGATAGAGCTGCCCCGATTCTTCCTCTCTGCACTGCAGGACGAGGTTTGTTTTGGTCATTAGAGCTTACCCAGAACTCAGAGTGCCCCAGGTGGCCCCGTAAAGAGTGACTGACCCTGTTCTTTGGAGCATAATAAACTGCCCAAAAGACCTCAGAAAGGGAAAAGAAGTGCTCTCCATGGAAAAGCTCTGGAAGACTTTTTAGAACTCAGGCTGGAATGGAAGCTAAGCACAGAAGCATGTGTCTGTAGTCCCAGCTACTGGGGAGGTTGAGGCAGGAGGATCAATTGAGCCCCAGAGTTAAGGCCAGCCTGGGCAACATATCAAGACCCTATCTAAAAAAAGAATAATAACAATAAAAATGATGCAATGGAAGAAAATGCATCAGAAATCTCTGCAGAAAAGAAAACCTGCCAACAGTTCTTTTACATTGCCATTGGAGAAAAATCCTTGCCAAAAGTCAGTTCACGTTTTAGATGCTCAGGACAATGTTTTTACTAACAAAAGCTTACCAAGGGGCCATGTTTTATTTAGAAGAACATCCAGAATGATAGAAAAGCTCATATGTGTAGAGTTCTTCCTATACCTATCTTTCTTCTTTCTTCTGCTGAGGAGGGTGGCACTGGCCACTCTCCCCATTCTGCTGGGGACATGACAGGCAACCAAGCCTCATGAGAGACAGGGCCAAGGTTCAAATGTAGACTTTCAACATTCCATTTCTTCCCTGTCAGGCAAATGAGGGCTGTATTCTGGCCTGGAGGCTTCTCAGAAGGACCTCAGGTGTTATTATTGGGACTGATCATCCTGTGCCCCAGTGAGGCCAGCTGTCCTCACAGGAAATACTGCCTTGTGTGGCTCTGATTTCTCTTTTTCCAGTGCCAAGGCCTGGCTGGGGAGGAGAGCAAGTAGCTGTGCCAAGGACACAGGATAAGGAGCGAGGTTCAGATTGGATCCCAGCTCTCGGTTCAGTGCCCCTTCATCATCCTGTCTTCCATTGGAGGGTTAAGGCATGAATCTTCCCTCTGGCTCAGTGTTTATCAGAAATATACAGGGTATATCCTGCTCCCCTAAATATCAAGTCCCAGTCTGAAATGGGCTTCTGCATGAAATAGCAATTCCCACAGGTGCAGTGGAACAAAGTGGCACTTTGGGATGAGACAATCCTAGCTCCACCACTTGGTAACTGTGAACCTCAAGCCATCATATCCCATGAAAATGGCAAATGACAACATGCATTTAGCAGTTTACAAAACCATGGCTCTTTAACTGTAACATGGAACACACTTGTGTTATGGATTTAAGTATATCCCATATCATATGTGGGGCGCATCTGAGCTGGCTCCTGTTATTGCTACTTGTCACACTTTGTTTTCTGTTTAGGCAAGTCCCATGCAAGGCAGCAAGAGCCTCGGAGGCAGGCAGCCTTCTGCTGCGGTGGGCACCAAGCTCACAGTGTTAGCACACACCCCTGCTGGGCTGTTGGGGACCCCAAAGGAAATGGAGAATTTGAGTTTTTAAAGCTGTCGTATGCTTTTAAGATCACAAGGCTGGTGGGCTGGGTGTCTGACCATGGAAAAAGCTCTGAATTCATTTAGCATCTTTAAGTAGCTTGGCAGGGCTGACATGATTTGCAATTGGTTGCTCTTTCTAGGATTCTGAGATCGGTGCCAATAAGCTCAAGACAGTTCTGAATGGGGTGTTTTCCAAACGTAAGTTCCTCCCTGGGGCCTCTCAGAAAGTCTGTGGGCACCTAAGAAAGATGCTGGGGTGGGATTGAGGGAGGTGGCAGGCAGAAGTTAGCCAGGATCACTGTAAGGGGGACTTTGGCCTCTGACTCCACAGGTCCAGCAAGATGGGAGCCATAAGGCAGGAGAGATCAGTGAGGAGGAGGCACTGGGTGGGCGTGAGGGAGGTGTGGAGATCAGCTAGACCTTGCACAATGGATCAATAACCTGTGATGTCAAATGCAATCATTTGCTGAGTCCTGGGAGTCTGGGCTGCAATTGACTTATGTGACACTGTCTCACACATTTAATATGGTTGTACCATGAGACATGGCAGATTAAGGACCTTCTTCTGTAGCCATCTGGGGAGGCAGGGTAGAAGGGATGATTCTGACTGTCCTAGCCTGTACTAGGTTCCCCATCTTCAGACTTCAGCCAGTCTTGGGGGCTTCCTCAGAGTTCATTCAGTTACACCCAGGAGGAGAAGTTCATGCCTCCCCTGGAAACCTCAGCACCATGGGAGTTGGTATGGAGCCTCCTTCTCTTCTGGTCCAGGGATGGGCCTGGTTAAGTCTTCCAGTTGGTGGAGTAAAGGCTGTCTTTCACCCTGAATGAGAATACAGGAAACAGGGGCTTCCTGGAGATGGACATAGAGCTGAGCAGCTCCCCAGGGCTCTGAGCCCAGGCCCTGGCTCAGGATGGCTCTTCATCCTCTGCTCCTCTCTTGCTGCTGCTATTGTTGAGAAGAGTGGAGAGAAGAGGAGAAGGCTGCAGGGTCTTTGACACCTGCCTTGACTCCCAGGTGTGAGGAAGGTTATGTTAGAGGCCAGGGATGAATAGCAGTGCTCAATTGAGTGACTGTAGATTGTAATTAAAAGTGTAGGCGGTGGAGCCCCAACTCTGCCCTCTACTGGTGGTGTGACCTTGAGCAAACTGTATAACCTGGCTGGACCTCCGTTTTCTTATCTATAAAGTGGGGACAATGATGGCATCTACCAAATCAGGTGGTTTGGAAGAGTAGATGTATAGTGATTAGAACAATATCTTGCTAGTGAAAAGTTGGCTGTTTTATTTAGAATTTATATACCAATCTCTGGGTTAACACTTCACTTACATCATCTCATTAACGCTCACCAGTTCTTGGGGCAAGTATTGGCATTAATATTATCATTCTCATCTGATGGAGAAGGAAACTAAGCTTTCAGATATTAATCTGCCCAATCCATGCTGATGAGCAGCAAATTCGGGGTTCAGAGATTGAACTCTGATTCTGGTGCTTGTCTGTATGTCTGTATGTGATCCAGGAGGTTTGGGGGGTATCTGCCCATGAGCCCATCGCAATGTTCTCACTTTTTTGTGGAGACCCACATTCAGCTCCATAGTCTGGCTGGTGTCTTTGGTGGTCTCCTACTGTGGAGGTTATTTATTTCCCTTATCTTCAAACAATCCTCATTCTCACCCTCTTTTCTATTTCAATCTTTAGGAACAGACATTAAATTCAATGGATTCAACATCAATACTTGCAGAGAAATGATCAGTCTGTTGGATGTATCCTTTATATGTCACATTATTTTTACTGTTTTTAAAGATTCCTCCACCTTTTCCAGTAGGAAAGGAGGGCAGAGTAGAAAAGGGGGAAATGAGAAGGGAAGCATGAGCATATATTGAGCATATATTAGGAATCGTGGTTGAGTTTCAAAGAAAAAGGTATCATTTCATGAATATTCCTCAATAAACTTGATATTATCTCTGCTTTCCAGGTTAAAAAAAAAAAGAGTCAGGCAGTGTTTAAGTGGCTTGTCTAAAATCATGCAATTTAAAGATAGCAAATGGGTGGTATTGTGCCCCTCCTCCACCACCCACATTGGGAACTGCAGTGTTCCTCCTTTGGTCCCACCATCCATCCACTGCCCATCATGACGAAGACTTTTTTCAGAAACTTCGCATAGTCTTTGGACTTTCTCTACCAATACTATACAATCATCACACAAGATATTTTCTGTCTGATCTAATTTAACACTCTCTTCCTGTCAAGGAATGGTTTTAATCTTTTCCAGCTGCTATAACAGAATGTCATAAACTGAGTGGTTTATAAACACCAGGAATGCCTGGTGCAGTGGCACATGCCTGTAATCTCAGTGGCTCTGGAGACTGAGGCAGGAGGATTATGAGTTCACAGCCAGCTTCAGCAAAAGTGAGGTGCTAAGCAACTCAGTGAGACCCTGTCTCTAAATAAAATACAAAATAGGGTTGGGGATGTGGCTCAGTAGTCAAGTGCCCCTGAGTTCAATCCCAGGTATCCACCTTCCACCAAAACAAAACAAAACACCAGAAATTTATTTATTAAATTCTGGAGGCTAGAAAGTCCAGGATCAAGGCATGGCAGATTTTTGTGTTTGGTGAGGAATTGCTTCCTAGTTCATGACTATAACTTCAGAAGGGGGAAGGAATGAGTTTTCTGGGGTCCTTTCTATAAGGACACTAATTTTGGTTGTGAAGGCTCCACTCTCATGACCTAATTTCTTCCAAAGGCCCTACCGCCTAATTATCTCATACTGGGATCAGCTTTCAACATATGAATTTTGGGGGGACAAAACACCCAGTCTATAGCAAGTGGGTAGGAACTTTAGGGAGGGATGGAGAAGGCTAAGGCTAAGCATGGATGGTCCAACATCATTTCATCATTTCAAGTTTTGCCTTGGGCAGCTCCAGGTTACCATTCTCCACAATGTTGGCGATAGAGAAGCTTTAGAGCTTTGGGAGGTTGTCCTCAGTTCTTAGGGTCTCATCCATCCTGAGATCTGATGCCCTTTTCTGCAGGATTCTTCACTAATAATGGGATGGGACAGGAGGACTCATTTTCCTTTGTGTAGTTTTCATGCAGTGCATCATGAGCAGTTCATGTACTGCTGGGTTATCAGTGATGGAGAGATGGTGCTATTTAGTGGTCCCAGAATGGCAGAAGACTATTCTCTGTACAGTGCTGGAGCTGTTCAGCCCTGTGTCCTTCCAGTAGTTTATGGACCATGGAGAACTGTTAAGGGTTGATCTATTCTGCTACAAATAGTTCCTTAGTTTCTGAATCTTTCTCATCACACCTTGCCTATGGACTTTAATTCGAATCCTAGAGTTACTATGTCGTTAACCCCTTATTGTCCCAGTGGTATTTGTATCTCTCACAGTTCCAAGAGGACTGTGATTCTGTCACTCTTCAAGAGTTTTTCTTCCACAGATTAGATAGTACAGGGCAGTGGTTCTGAATCATGGTGTGCAGCAGAACCACCCATGTAGGTTAAAAAAAAAAAGAACAGCTTAGTTAATATATAATTCATGTTCCAAATAATGTAGCCACTTAAAGTGTCCAGTTCAATGGTTTTTGGTAGATTCAGAGTTGTACAACTGTATTAGTCAGGATTCTCTAGAGGAACAGAATCAACAGGAAGAATAATTATTAAAAAAGGGATTTATTAGGTTGGCTTACATGACTAGAAGTTGCATAGTCCACAATGGCGATCTGCAGGCTGGAGAGCTGGGACAACCAGTAGCTGCACAGTCCAAGAGGTTGAAGCCCCAGAACAAGAGGGATCAATGATATCACCCTAGTCTGAGACCTAAGCCTTCTGGTAAATCACTATCAGAGTCCGCTTTGGAAGAGTGAAGAAGACAAAGTCTGATATCCTCAGATGATCACAGCAGCTATCAAAGCCCCAGTCAAGAAGAATGGAGCTTGCATCTGCTGCTGCTTCCTTGTTCTTCCAACCTTTATTCCATCCAAGCCATCATCCTATTGGTCAATGCTTCCCATGCTTAGGGAGGGTCTCCATTTCAGTTGGCTATTCCCACATGCCAATCATTCCTAGACCCTCATGGACACCCCCATAATCATCTTAATCCTTGACATCTCTTAATCCAATCAAGTTGACAATTCAAATTAGCCATTTCAACAACCATCACCACAATTTAAAACATCTTATTGCTTTGAAAAGAAACCTTGTATTCATGTTAGAACTCACTCCTCATCTTCTCCCATTCCTAGGCCACCACTAATCTATTGGTTCTATAAATTTGCCTGTTGTGGACATTCATGTAAATGGAGTCATAGAATATGTGGTCCTTTGTGATTGGCTCCTTTCATTAGCATGATGTTTCAAGTCCTATAGCATATATTAGTACTTCATTATCCATAGAGATTTGAAAATACAGTTGCCTGAGTTTCAGTCCCAGAGATCCTGCCTAGAGGTCTGGTCTCTATAGGCAATTTCCTCTGGAATTTAGAACTACTAGTTTTCTGGCACAAGGATTTTGGAACAGACAAAAGTCCAGATTCTGGCTCCACCACTTGTTAGATGTATAAATTTGGGTAAGTTGCTAAATGCTCTGAACCTCAGTCTCCCCCAACCCTGGAAAAATGGGATAATAATATCTACTTTGTGTGGCTATCATAAAGGTGAAATGAGATGCAAGTACATGAAGTGCCTAGACACAGGGTGTTAACTTTCTGTGTATAGTACTCTCCTCAGATATGTTGTTTGTATTATTAATAAGCCTTTGAAGGCTGTGGTCAACATTCAGTGTTGATCATAGATAAAAGAACATAGACTTTCTTAAAGGGTGTGTGTTCGTCAGCTGTCCATTACTGTAACCAAGTACCTGAAATGATCAATTTATAAAAAGGAAAGGTTTATTTTGGCTCACAGCTTTTGAGGTCCAGCCCATAATTTATTTGCCTTATTACTTTGTGACTGTGGTAAGGCAGCACATCATGGTGTGAGTATGAGGTGGAGCAGAACAACTTACTTCATGGAAGCCAAGGTGGAAGAGAGAGAGAAAGAAAGCTGAAGTCCCAATACCCCTTCAAGGTCATGCTTCCAATGACCTAGAGTCTCCCACTAGGCCCACTTCTAATGGTTCTACCACCTCCAATGACACCAAGCTGGAGACCAAGGCTTTAACACACAGTAGGAAGACATTCCAGATCCAATCTATAGCAGTGAGTTTTACAAGAATTTTAGCTGGCTAAGGAAGTGATCAGTGGTCTGTTTTAGAATTTGAACATAGTGCTGTAACATGCTGGTGTTTATTCATTTTGTTGTGGTGAAAAAAGGTAGACTTTCAAAGAGACTAAACTTCACAAGGTTGAGTCCAGTTCAGAACTGAGTCCCATAGGGTGGCACAGCATTCAGGGTTCACTGGTGGACAAAACCTACGTTGGACACAGAAGAGTAGGCATGGCTCCCCACCTGCTTTAGTTATGCAGTGGCTGGTGAGGAGACTGTTTGATTGAGAATCATGGTCCGGGCCTCCTGATGATTTTTCTGATAACATTTTTTCTGATAACATGTTGACATTCCAACAAACTGTCATTTGAATGACCAGTCACAGAAATTTAAATCTGGAAGTGAATTTGCAGACCACGGAGCTCTGTCGATGCTAATTAGTGATATTGTTAGGAGGTCTTCAGGGTGGTGATATATGTTCTTTATTCCTACCTCTGTGTCTGGCTTCAAAGAAGGACCTTGGTGGGTGTCTGGCTTTTTAATCTGCCTTTAAATCTGTTTCCCACCATCACTCTGTTGGAAGGTTCACAGAGCTTATGGCTGTCCTGCACACTCACAAGAGAAAGAAATCCTTAGGGCATTTAGATTTGGGGCTCAACCATGTTGGCCTTTAACATGCTTAGAGCCATGGGACAGGCACCTTGGGACCGGTGGAATTCAAGATGCTGTGGCTGAAGATCCACAAGTATCTGGTAACTCTTCTCTCCCTTGTGGGTAGCCTCTGGGCCTTGGCCCCTTTCCTCCATTCTAACCCTCCATGGCATTCATTCCTGGTCTATTTTGGACCCTAGTTTGACCAGACCTTTAGTCATGATCAAAACCACCCAAACCTGGACACCTGGTTCAGGAAGGAACACGGAAGCAATGAGAGATGCTAATGGCCAGCCCCTGCACCGACCGTGCTATCCAGAGGGCAAGAGGGCTGGCACTGGCCTTCAGCCCAAGCTCTTCTCTTTGTTCTGGAACCTTCATGGGAGGAGTCAATGAGGTCTCTTCTTGAGCATGTCCCTCACCTTCTAAGGGAGCAGTAGAGTGGAGGGAGATGGTTGTTGCGGGCCAGGGGCTGCTGTTCTCTATCTGGAATTTCTGTCCTGCTGTAGGAGATCTATCAGGAAACAGATTATAACCACTTAGGGACCATGGATGCCCACGAGATGAGGACAGCACTCAAGAAAGCAGGTGAGGACGGTACCTGTAGAGAAGGTCTTAAGACCCAGAAGTGCCCAGTTTTAATAGTTATTCTCAGAATGGTGACTGTTAATGTTCCCAATCACTGGGCCATCTTCTGTTGGAGCTCAGTGTGGCTACAGAGCTTTGTCAAGTACCCTTCCTGTTCAGGAAGGAGAGGATGCTGCTGGACTCTAGGTAGCATAGAGCTTCAGAATGTTCCAAGAACTGTGTGCTACTGGGAAGGTGACAGCCATTATAGAGAATGGGGCCCTGAAGGGGACAGGGAGGGGCCCAGCCACACGGGCGGTCCCTCACCTTTTCTGCTTTTGCTTGCTATGGCTGATGGGACCCTGCCTCAGACAGGGCTGAGGCTAGTGTTGGACCAGGGAAGGGACTGATGAGGCTTATCTAAGAGAAGACAGACTGGATGACAGGACATCTTCTGGGAGCCCCTGGGGGAGGCAGAGTCAGTTGGTTTGCCAATTTAGAGAGAATCATGAAGGGGCCCGTGTAATGTCAGCCCTTTGAGTTTTTACTAGGGACAGTTCTGAATCCTCCACTACCTGTGACTCAGGTCTCCTCTGCCCTCAGGTTTCACCCTCAACAACCAAGTGCAGCAGACCATCGCCATGCGGTATGCATGTAGCAAGCTTGGCATTGACTTTGATGGCTTCATTGCTTGTATGATCCGCCTGGAGACCCTTTTCAGTGAGTCCTTCTCTCTTTCAAATATACAGGACTGAAGTACAGGGGCAGGACCAAACATTGCCTTTGGGAGGCCAGTGGTTCTAAGAAATCATAGCCAGGGCTTCTACAACTGAGGCTCCCTTGGGGGAAGGGGAGGTGGACACTAAAGGGGCCTAAGGTGGTCCTGTTGGCCAGGCCCAAGGACAGAGATTGCCTTTCCTTGGAGATTTGAAAAGCTGTGATCTAGAATATTGAGCATCTACTATGTGCAGTCACTAGTCAAGGGGAATGAATCTCAGAAATGGTCCTTAGATGGCATTCAGTATCTATACACATTTGCCCTTCCATGAGGGTCATATTAGGAGCCATCCAGGGAAGGGATGGCGTCCTCTCTGGAAAGTAGTAAGTGTTCTCCCGCCACCTTGGTCCTTGGGAGCCTGCTATTTTATAATCAATAAGAGGCTTCATCCAGAGAGGGAGTTTTCCTTTCACGGGGGTGGGCTGGGGAGGGTGGGAAGTGGTAAATCTTAAGAAGAAATGATCAAGTAGTCAGAGACAGAGCTAAGGGACTTGGATACCCACTACTTCACCTCCTGCTAATATAATTGCAAGTGTCTGAGACGAAGCTTTTGAGGGTAGAGATGTGAAAGGGACCATCTCTACTGATAACTAGGTTTATCCGTTTAGGACATCTACTGTCAAAAAAGCTCACCCTGGGTACTAAGTCTAGATCTAACTTGAATATTTTTTTCTTTTTTGGTGATACTGGGAGACTAACCCAGGGTCTCATGTATACTAGCCAAATGTTCTACATTGAGCTACACCACTAGCCCTAGATCTAGCTTTTTGAGGTTCTTGGGGCTAAGTAAGAGCTGGAGGGGAGGGGGATGTAAGAGAAAGGGGATTTCCAAGTCGGGACGGGTTGGACAGATGCAAGGCTCTGTTCCAAAGACCAGAAACAGGCTAATTTTATTCTTCTCTGGTATTTTATTCTTCTTTTAGAATTATTCAGGCTTTTGGACAAGGACCAGAATGGAATTGTCCAGCTCTCTCTGGCTGAGGTAAATGATCTGGTTTGATGAACTGATTGCTGAGGGTGCAAATTCTTGGAAATTCTTGGGCGGTGTAGTACTGGGTGGTGTTTGTTCCTACTGACCATCTTATTTCCACATGAATACCATGCATGGGCTAGGCGAGCATAGGGGAAGGAATGTGTTTGTCTATCACGCAGTTTTTCAAACATTGTTATTTATTAATATTATTATCTTAAAGATAAAGCAATGACTACTTTTCAAATCCTTTCAAAGATGCAAGCTCTTGTTAATTTGGACGGAATTGTGTGTAGTAGGAATAGTTTGAAGTCTCTGACTCTAGGGCCAGTTATCTCAGGTTGAAATATAGAAGGACATCAGAGGCAAGAAATGAAGTTGCAACAAGGTAGAATGAAAATACAAAATAAATGAGTGGTTCTTTTTTTCTTTGCCATGTACAAGTTACATAATGCTTTATGCAGAAACCACCCTACTGCTTGCCAGTCAAGAGCTGTAGCCTCAGGCAGCAGAAGCCTTTAACTGGCCTGAGGGTGCAGCAGGAGGTGTTGACATGTCCTAAAGGTCCAGGTCAGTGGGGAGGCATGAGCCCTGGTCCTGCTTCTGAGGCAGTGGACCAGGTTATTTCTGACCCTGCCAAGTTGCCTGGCCCAGCCACATTTCTTTCTTCTCTGAAATGAAAATGTTGTTGACCCCTTTTCTGAGATCTAGGAAAGGCCCTCCTTCCAACATACCTGTAGATTTCTACAGATGTCCAAGCAATAATGCGGAACCTAAAATGAAGTGTGTGTGTGTGTATATGTGTGTGTGTGTGTGTGTGTGTATATATATATTACAGATGCATATACAGGAAAATAGGAAAAATATAGATAACATATAATAACAACATGTATACATATATAGAAATATAAGTATAAGAAATAAGAAAAATTATGAGAAATACACACACACACACACACACACACACACAGAGTTGTCCCTGGGTATCCACAGGGGCTTGGTTCCATATACTTTCTCAGAAACCAAAATTCACAGATGCTCAAGTTCCATATTTAAAATGGCATAATATTTGCATATAACCTACGCATATCCTCCTGTATATTTTAAATCATTTCTAGATTATTTATAATACCTAGTAAAATGTTAATGCCATGTAAATAGTCGTTCTACTGTATTATTTAGGGAATAATGACAAGAAAAAAGTCTGTTCATGTTTAATACAAATGCAATTTTATTTGAGTATTTTCAACCTGTGGTTGGTTGACTCCATCAAGGCAGAACTTGGGGATGTGGAAGGACAACTGTACACATACACACATACCCCTATGTTTGGAAGTCCCCTTTGGGTCTAGAGCTTTTTCTAAGCCACATTTTTCTAGTGCTTTGGCTAAGGGGCTAGCTTGTGACTTAGCTGAGGGCTTCCTGTGATAGAGGAAGACACTCACTAGAGAGTGGGGATATAAAGAGTCGTGCCTAGTTGGGGCTGGGAGACATGGTGGTGGAAGGATACTTGCTCCCTAGAAGCTGTGAGCTCACCCTGTCTCTTCTTTTGCAGTGGCTGTGCTGTGTGCTGGTCTGACCCAGTGCTTTGGACACCGATGGCACTCCCAGCCTCTCCACAAACCTCTTTGCCCCCATCTTCTTTACAATCTCATGAACATTTACCCTCAAATGACACTCAAATTCATATGGTTCTAGCCTATCCTCATTCCTTGAGATGCTGGTCTTTCCTGCCAGAGCATGCTGGGGGTCTCTGGGCCTCATTCAACAGCTTGGAGCCATGAGTTACTTAAGCTGATTCCAGAGCCCAGTGGGGGGAAAGCAATCAATTAAAAGTTGTGTGCCAGGGTGGATTCTGCCTTTCTCTAGCGATATGAAGTGTAGACTGTATCTTGGGCTTTTCCCACTGTAGGAAAAAAGATGTTTTGGAAAATGACATGAACCAGATTACCAAAAGGTTGAACATGTGGATTAATTTCCTGGAGGAGAGCCCTGCTGAATATGGAGCTGCTGCCAGGGGCCACCTTTAGGAAAGAGACCCAGCTCCAGTCCTGCCGGGGGAAGGATGCAGGATGGGGTTCAGGGGAGACCAGAGCTTTCTTCCTTCCATGCAGGGGGTGTGGCTGTGCTGTGCTGAGAGGGATGTATTATCTGACAAAGAGCTAGAGACAAATGCAGTTCAGGCTGCTTCTGCTCACAGAGGAACACAGCAATTGTGTGGTGGTTAGAACAATTGAGGCCACAACCACAGTGTCCCATTGGGTAGATGAAGATGGAGCTGGTTCTTACACACCGCCTTTGGAAATGAGGCACAGAGGGGGAAACACACGTACAAGCCTTGGCCTCTGTGTTAGTCTGATTAAGGACTGATTTTCTCCTCCAGAAGTGGGGCTAGATGAATGTTCCTTGTAGGAATGTGACCTGGGAGGATGGCAACACACCTGTCAACCTTCATGCTGCCTTCACATCTTCTGGGACACAGAGGGATGGACAGGGTGGGTGGCCTTCGCTGAACAGGGGAGGTCAAGGCTCTGGGGCCTCACCCACTGGGGAGAGGGAGGGAGTGCTCAGTTAATCTCATGGTAGAGAAGGAGGTATATTTGTTTTAGTGGCCTGTGAGTCCCAGAAGGGATCCTTTCTCATCCATTTAGGGGCACAGGTGGGGGAGGGCCAGAGTTTCCAGCAGGCACAAATCCAGCTACCTTCCGGCTGCCTGGAGATACCCCCAAGCCTCCACTGTGGGCCTGACAGATGTTCTTCCCAGGCCCATCCAGTAAGGAAGAGTCCTTACCCCACCTCATTCTTTAAAAACACAGTGCTGCAAACCAAGTCCCAAATTTAAAGTGCTGTACAAATGCACCTCGACTTACATTGGGGCTGTGTCCCAATAAATCCCTCTATAAGTTGAAAATATCATAAATCAAACATGCATTTGATAACCTAACCTACTGAACATCGTAGCTTATTCAGCCTACCTTAATTGTGCTCAGGATACTCACATTAGCCTACAGATGGACAAAATTATCTAATAAGAGATCTACTTTATAATTAATGTTGAATATCTTATGGAACTTATCGAATACCTGTATCCAAACCACACTGGCAACACTGTGTACCATGGAATGTCACTTGTTTCCCCTGTGACAGAGTGACTCACTGGGAGCTGCACACTACATCTTACTTGTCCAGGAAAAGATCAAAATTCAAAATTTGAAGCATGGTTTCTACTAAATGTATATAGTTTTTGCACCACTGTAAAACAAAAAAAGTTGTAAATGGTATGGTAAGTTGGGGACCATCTGTAGTATGGTCAACTTGCAACAGGTAGTTTAATTTTGTATTAAGCCTACAGGCTTCCTCTACTTTAGGAAATAGTCTGGTAATGAAATAGTCTCATTACAAAAATGACATTTGCTTTAGGGTCTCAGATCCCAATACAGTCAGGAAGCAGGTTGAATACCCCTGCACTACAGAGTTTTCCACTCAAACATCTGAGAGTTTGCTTTATACTCCCATCTCCCCAACCTTTCCTCAGATTAAAACAGTAAGAGATGTTGCTTTTAGTTGTGGCCTCTTCCTTGCCCCTTGTATTAGCTTTCTGTGACTATAATGAATCATCTAAGGCAATTAACATATAAGGAGAAAAGGTTTATAGGTTTTGGAGATTCTAGTCCAAGATTGGGCAGCCCCGTATTTTTGGCCCTCAAGTGATGGTAGCATATTATGACTTTAGCATATGGTAGAACAAACCACTTGTATCATAAGCCAGGAAGCAGAGTGAGAGGACTCATCTGGTTTCACAATCACAGTGACCTAAAGACCTCTAATAAGACCTCACTTGCTAAAGGTTCCACCATTTCCCAATAGCACCACCCTCGGCACCAAGCCTTTAACACATGGACTTTTTGAAGACACTATCCATAGTCAACCTATGGCAGTCCTGGATGTGGCACATCTTGAGAGAGATCAGTTCCTCCCACGGCATCCTGCAGTTCCCCTGTCAGACCCCACAGTGAACTTTGTTGCGTTAACATGTTGACTTGCCTGTCTTCCCTGTTTCAGTCCTATAGTCGTGGATGCAGAAATGGTATTTTCCTTGTTCTCCCAGACCCTAGCACTGTACTTGGCCCAGATGGACACTCAGTGAGTGAAATGATATCTTTCCTCTTGCAAACAAGGGTGACTCACTTTCTCCAGCAGAGGGGATGGGTTTGCACTAGTCCTTCACAGATGACCCAGCAGTTGATGGGAACAGAAGCCACAGGAGGGAATACTGCTAACATGTGGATGCATGAAAGCCAGGCCTCTGTTAGGTGTGAAGGCCATGTGGCTCTGGAAAGATGTGGTACCTGCTCCGTCCCCAAGCTCCTCCCCATCTACACAATGCCAGGTACAGGGGAAGCTGTGGCCACTGTGGTCAGCAGGTCTTTGTTTGTGCAGAGTCCCTAGGAGCTCTTGGGTTTTCTCTCATCTTCTGTGAAAATAAAGCAGCTCACGGGGAGCTTAAGTCAGATTGGAGAGACACGGGCAGAGTCTCATGCACCCCAGCCCTTCCTGGCCCGTGGAGCCAATTTGTTTCTCCTTCGTTTGCATCCTCATTAGTGGATGTGAGGAAACACGGGCCGCCGTGCCACCCCCAGACTCATCTGAGACCTCCTGGGACAGGGAAGCTGATGTGTAGTGAGAGTGCACTGAGTAGTCTGTGTCATTCCACAGCAGTGAGGCCATTTCAGCAAGTCCCTCTTTCCTGCTGGGAATCACAGATTAGCTTTCCCCTCACATCCGCTGCCCAGGCAGGGCTTTTTGTAATTACACAAAATCACAGAAACAGCTTGGAGCGCGGCTGGGAGATTCAGGCAGACAGTCCATCCACAGGCTACAGAAGGCTCTTCCCAGCCAAGGTCCTGACCACGTTGGGGTCTCAGCAGCCTGGCTCTTCGGATCTGCATCCCAGCCATCACAAGGAGCAGCGAGGCTCCCCCCTCCCCGGGCCTGGGTGGTCTCTTTCTGGCTCCTGGCTCCTTTTCAATGCCAGCTGCTCCTCTGAGTTGGGTCAGTGGGTCTCTGGAACAAAGTCTTTCTTCTTTCATCAGCTGTGCTTTTTCTGCTTGACGAGGCTCACTCTCTCCGACTTCTCAATTCCAGTTTAACCTGCTTTGCTTCTCAGATGTCCAGTGTCTTTTCAGCTTCAGATGTCTCAGTTTCCTGTGAACACCAACCATTTCTAGCTCTGGCTCCAGGACATGGCTGTTCCCCTCTTCCTTAGCCCATTCCTTCTCTGCTCTTCTCCCATGGTGGCCTCCAGTCATCTATCAATGTCTCCCTTCTGGACTTTAACCATTTCCTTTGAGTTATGGGTGTGGTGGAGCTTGAGAGTTCACAGAATTGATGGTGAATAATGAGGATTCCCACTGATCTCTCTACACACTTCAGAAAAAACAGTGTCAGAAGAACCCATTTAAGGGGGATTTGTCTGTCAGCTTTCCTCCATTATTTAGTTCCATGTGACTATGGGGACCATTTTTGTGGTATAACAGGCTCTATAGACTGGTTTGTGTCCCCTCCCCCCAATTCAAATGTTAAATGTGATGCTATTGGGAGGTGAAACCTTTGGGAGGTGATTAAGTCATGAGGGTAGATCTCCAGGGATGGAGAATACAATAGTGCCCTTATACAGGGATAACCCAAGAACTTCCTGGTCCCTTCAGCCAGGTGAAGACAAAGCAAAAAGATCATTGTCTGTGAGCCAGGAAGTGGGCCCTTACTCCACATCAAATCTGCCAGCATCTTGACCTTGGATCTCCCAGTCTCCCAAACTGTGAGAAATAAATGTCTGTTTTTGTAAGTTACCCGGTCTGTAGCATTTTGTTACAGCATCCTGAATGGACTAAAACAGAAAGGGTGGAGAGAAGCATCCTGGATATTCTCTGCCTCCAATCTTGTCTGATGCAGAGCTTGCCCTGGTTGAATGGCTCTGGTCTTTGGGAAGGATCATGATAGTTACTCCTAGTGGCATCTGCATGGAAAAAGGGATCCCAGCAATGGAGAACAAGAGATAATTTGGAGTTTGCAAGTTGTGGAGACAGATGCTGGCTCCTCCCAATTTGGGGAGGTATGTGCTAGTTAAATAGGAGAGGACTTTATGGGGGGGTGGAAATATGGCAGAGGCATTGTCCCTGCCGCCTGAGGTCTCCGGAAGGCTGATGATGTGTCTCCCACTTCCCTGAGCTGAGCCAGGGCTGCAGGCAGTAGGGATCCTTTAATTAACTGCCGTCTATTGACATTTTCCTGTTTTTTTGAAAACACCCACATATATATATTCTTGCATGTATATATTTTATAAATTCATTTCTTTTTTTTTTTTTTGATGCTGATGATCAAACCCAGAGTCTCATGTTAAGTACATGCTCTTCCACTGAGCTATACTCCCAGTACCTATAAATTCATTTCTATGTAAATTATTTTATTTACTATTATTTTACTTATCAAATATATATTTATTATTATTTTACTTATATATATATATATTTGATAAGTAAAATAATAGTAAATAAAATAAAATTATATATTTATACAATTTGTATATTTATTTGGTATTTATATTTATATAAGTCATGATAAGTAAAATTAAGAAAGTATACTGAAACCTTATATATTACCATCTAGATTGAACAATTTTTAATGTTTTGCCAAATCTGTTTTCAGAATTTTTTGTTAAAGAAAGTCACAGGCATTATGACATTTTGTTTTATATTATGCATCCCCCATGAAAGGACATTTTATTACACAGCTGTAACACTGTTATCCAACCTAATGAATTAACAATAATTCTTTAATCACATCTCATAACTAATCTATATTCAAATTTCCTCTATTGACTTCAACATAATATTTTTTAGAGTTGGTTTATTTGAATGGGGATTCAAAGAAGATCCTCATTTTGCTCTTTATAATCTATAGCCATCTTCCCCTTTTTTTCATGCCATTGAATGATTAATGAGTAATTGGACCTTAAAGAAGAACACTGGCATGGTGAATGTTTCTACATGCTTCTCAGTCTAACTGAGAAGTTTCCCCTCAGAGTTTCCTTTCTAGCCAGCTTCCTCCCTCTCCCCAGGGCCATACATCATGGCTGGAAAATGGGGTCTAATTTTCATCCTGCTGTGGGTGTTGTCCAAGCCTGCCTATCTTTGGAAGCAGCCTCTCCTGCTCCCAGGCCTGGCGGTTCAGGACTGTCTGGGCTGGGAATGTCTTTCTAGCACCCACACCTAACTTCTATCAGGTCTTATTCTTTGCCTGAGCACTTCCCTGGGTGGGGAAGCAGGATCCTGGGGAGCATGTCCTTCCTGGCTTCTAGAAATCCCTCCTTTTGTGACCTTCCTCCTAACTCCTCCTTGCTCCCTTCTGGAGTCCTAGTTTTCTCATAAGTCAGTCCCTGAGCTGGGGTGTAGCTCAGGGGTAGAGCACAAGCCTAGGATGCCCTGGGTTCTATCCTAGCAGTATGATCCCTACCTCCCTAAAAAGAAAGAAGAAAGGAAGGAAGGAAGGAAGGAAGGGAGGGAGAATTCATCCACTGAAGACAGTGTTTTGGTCAGCTTTTCACTGCTGTGACTGAAAGACCTGACCACAACAATTATAGAGGAGGAAAAGTTTATTTGGGGGCTCACAGTTTCAGAGGTCTCAGCCCATAGATAGCCGACTCCATTCCTTAGGGCTGGAGGTGAGGCAGAATACAATGGTGGAAGAATATAGTGGAGGAAAGCAGCTCACACGATGATCAGACGATGATCAGACAGCAGAGAGAAACTCCACTCACCAGACACAAAATATACAACCCAAAGGTAGGAGCCAGTGACCCACCTCCTCCAGCCATATGCCACCTGCCTTCAGTTACCACTCAGTTAATCCCTATCAGGGATTAACTGCTGTTAATTGGGCTAAGGCTGTCATAACCCAATCATTTCTCCTCTAAAACTTCTTGCATTGTCTCACACATGAGCTTTTGGGAGACACCTCACATCCAAGCTATAACAGCCAGAGGGCCCATAGCTTGACCACCTTCTGGCCATCGCTGTGGGAAGGAAAATCACAAGGAGAACAAGCTAGACTTGAGGCCTTAGTGAATCATGATGATATTAAAGGAGGAGCTCACTGGTGCTGAGAGGGGAAGGTAAGGCAAAGGTTGGGCTCCAGATCCCTCCAAAAGGGCTCCCCTGGGCTGGAATTTCACATCATTCGCTCATTCATTCATTCAAACATGAGTCACCCTCCCTTGTCCATCTGCAAGCAGATTTCTACAATCTCTTAGACTGTCATCTTGCCAGTTCCTCTGGGCCTCTGCTTCCCGAGCCGGGAACTTCTGACCCAGCCACAGTGGAAATGAGAGAGAGCTAAGGAGTACAAACTAGGAGGAGGACAAGCTAAGGAGGCAAAGCTTTAACTGGGGGATTTTTACCTCAAAAAGAGGGGAGATAGCACTGATAGAGACCTGAGGCTGCTCCCCAGACAAGGGAACGGGCCAACTTTGTATTGAGTTGCTGGGGTGGTATTTCTTATTGATGTGGTGGGTTTTTTTAGGAAGTTTTTTTCCTTGTGGAAGATACAGATCAGTGGTTATTTAGTCTATTCTTAGAGACCTTATGGCACCAATATTTTGGCTTTTCTGAAAAAAAAGAGAAGGATCAAAGTAAAGAAAAAAATGCATGCCAATTTTTAGGGGCTGAAGTCTGGCTGGGCACAAATGGCCGCAGTCTGGCTGGGCACACAATCCCGAGCCACCACACAGCTTGTAGATTCAAACAGCAACTCTTTATTCCCGAACTCACACCAGCCGTCTACAATCACGTTCTGGGGAAATCCACGTTCTCTGCCCAAATCCACGTTCTCTGGGCTTCTATCTCCAAAATATATTGTCTGAATCCCGTGAGAACTCAAGGGGAACTCAGGCAGCAGGATACGCCCTATTCCCGGCAGGAATAATCTTAAACCTTAAACCTGGAACCTAAACTGGGAACGCCCTAATCCGCCTTGGTCCTTGAGCAAGGTCACCTACATTCAATGTCACTGCAACATGGGGTACGCTGGCAAGGAAATTGTCATACCTACTTGGCTAATGGCTCCCAGCATCTCCCCCCTTCTGATTAATTAAACAACAAGCAATGTGGCTTAAGGACCGTGCCTGGTAGGTTGTCCAATTCAACATATGGTTCTTACCCGTCATCGGAAAACTGACCTTTAGGCGTCAGCCTCCTGTCTTAGGTTGATACCACTGCAATTGGATCATACCCGTCACTGACTACCGGTCCAGCATAAGCCATTGGCCCCCAAATTTTAGACCATCAGTAGCAGAAGGGAGGAGGATACAGAAATGCCACAACACCAAGCCAATTGACGGCTCCTTGGGAAAAATTGCATCACTGGTGACACCATCAGGAAAGATATGTCAGCACTACCACAATTAACATGGGGTGTGCTGGCAAGGAAATAAAAATTGCATCACTGGTGACACCATCAGCAAAGATATGCCAGCATTACCACAATTCGCTGCACCAAACGATAGTTACATAGTCCAGGCAAGTTCTGCAAGCAGTTCAAAGCGGAGGAATCTATCAATACGTCCATTTCCTCCCAAAATCCGTTTCCTCCCAAAGTAAGTTGACTCTTTGAGCATTACTTGTTGAGTTCTTCACCGGCACTGGGATGGAGATAGGAATTCTGGCAATGATGCTAAAGAGACATTATCCTGAAAAGAATTATTAAATATAATGAAAAGGAAAGGTGAAAGTAAACAAACAGATCTGTTAACCTACTTTAAAAACAATCCTTAACAGCTTTTTACCTAATTTAAATTAGTAAACAAACAGATCTGTTAACCACCTTTAAAAACAATCCTTAACAGCTGTTTACATAATTTAAATTAAACCATTTAAATCACGTGAATAAAAAAATAATAATAATTAGGATCCATTTTTTCATGAGCACTCCTCATGTAAGAAATATGGACATACGCACATACAGACATACAACACAAAACACAAGAGTGTACACAAACGTACAACACATAAGAAAATAGTAAAGGCCTTGTAGCTTTACCTAGGTGAAATCTCCATTGCAATGTTTAAAAACTCCACAGTCAAAAAATAAAACTGATCAGAAAAACATTAACCTAGGTTTGTATGAGCTCAAAAAATAAAAATAGAACCTTATGATGTGGAAACATGCAATAATAAAATAGCTATTGAAAAAAGCATCCTGGTTAATCACTGTCGCAGATGTAAGAATGGCCAAGCTGGAGTTCTGGATATCAGCTGTTATGGATTTGAGTCAAATCATCTTCTTTTCGATCTGTAGAAACTGTTTTAGTTAATCTCTCTGGAATCCAAATGGGCTGCTGTTCTCCCTGTGGAAAAACACAAACAGACCCCCGACTCCAGACAATCACTGGGTCAGGACCTTTCCATTGTCCTGTTAGAATATCTTTCCAAAGTACTTTAGGCTTATGTACATTTTTTGGATACATATGCCTTTCCGCAGCACTAAGTCCTGATGAATCCAAATTTAAAAAGTTTAGAGTAAAAAGCGTTATTTTAAGTTTATCTTTGGGGGATATATACCCCCTTCCAATTCCCTCTTTTTGCTTTAATAAGTATGTTTTAATAGTTTGATGAGCTCTTTCAACTATGCCTTGTCCCTGTGGATTGTATGGGATTCCTGTTATATGAGTAATACCAAATGATGAGCAAAATTGTTTAAAAGAGGTAGAGGTATAGCCAGGACCATTATCGGTTTTTAACTGTTTAGGAACACCCACAGTGGCAAAATTTTGTAAGCAATGAGCTATAACATCTTTAGTTTTTTCTCCGGCATGAAGGGAGCCCATCAAAAATCCAGAAGAAGTATCAACTGTAACGTGTAAATATTTTAATTTTCCAAATTCTGGCAAGTGTGTGACGTCCATCTGCCAAATATGGTTAGGTATCAGTCCTCTAGGATTGACTCCAAGATTAACTTGTGGTAAAAATGTCACACAATTTTGACATTGTTTTATTATATGTCTGGCTTGTTCCTTAGTTATTTTAAAACGCTTTTGTAAAGTATTAGCATTAACATGAAACCTTTTATGAAAATTTGTAGCTTCTTCAAATGTAGAGAAAATATGTATGTCATGTGTAGTTTTATCTGCTAAATCATTGCCTAAACTAAGGGCTCCAGGCAATCCTGTATGTGCCCTAATATGTCCTATAAAGAATGGATCTTTTCTGTCCCAGATTAGACTTTGTATAGTGGAAAACAAAGAGAAAACAGTAGAAGAAGGAGAAATCCTACCAGCATCTTCAAGAGATACTATAGCATTAACTACATACTGACTATCAGAAAATAAATTAAATACAGAATCTTTAAACATCAAAAAAGCTTGTAAAACTGCATTAAGCTCTACCTTTTGAGCTGATTGTTTGGGTACTAAAAATGTAAAAGTTCGATCTGGGGTAACTACTGCTGCTGTACCATTATTAGACCCATCAGTGAATATATTTGGAGCATTCATGATAGGTGTTTTTCTTGTCATTTTAGGAAAAACTACAGGATGCTTAGACCAAAAAGACAACAAAGGATTAGATGGTAAATGATTATCAAATGTAACATTAGATTTACACATGATTATTGCCCAAGTATTTAACTCATTAGCTAACTCATCAATTTGATCCATAGTATATGGAGTAATAATTTTATTGGGAGAAATTCCAAACACTCCCTTCGCTGCTTTTATTCCTTTGAGTATTAATTGTCCTACAGCCTCAGGATACCTAGTAAGAATAGTGTTAGGAGAATAAGATAAATGTATCCACAATAATGGACCTTCTTGCCAAAATACTCCTGTAGGAATATTTTTTGTTGGTAGTACAATAAATAATAAAGGCAAACTTATATCAATTCTATCCAAATGTATGTTTTCCATATATGTTTCAATAATTTTTAATGCCTTTCTTGCTTTAGGAGTTAACATGCAGGGTGAATTTGGCATTTTTCTGTCCTTTCCACAAACTGTATGATAACAGGTCAGCGGTCTCAGCCTCCGGTTTTCATCTTTCCTTCCAGTGGTGGTCCCTGTCTCACCTCAGCTTCCTTATCTGAGACATGGGATGCTAACAGATACATATCATATAGGATGGTTGTGAATATCAATGTTTTACAGCATGAAAACACAAAACCGGTGCCCATTCCCTGGGAAATACGCCATAAATATTAGTGTTTGCTATTGTTTTCATGCTTGTTTTTATTAGAGGCAAGGTTTGACTCTCTTTTGTTCTTCGAGGCTTGCCTGCTGGGTTTCCCTTTGATCTTGATCAGTTTTAAGTCCAACACAGAGGAGCCTGAAGTTCAGCAATATTCTCAGTGGTCTCACCGAATGTTCCTTTTGACCAGTGCAGACTGTGCCTGCCCTGGCCTTTCCTGAGGCTTGGAAGATGCCAAGCCCAGAGGAGAGACCCTGCCAAAGTGAGCCTGCTTCCAATTTCTCATGTAAGCAAAAACAGAGGAAAGCAGATGGGAAGGCTCCAGGACCGTAGAAGGTTCTGTGCCTATTGTAAGCCTTCAATTAGGCTCATTGAATCAAATGAGATGAAAGACATGATCTGGTGATGAAATTCAAGCCAAAATCATCCAGTAGTCAAAATTACTTTGCTTCTGTTCTGGCGGGGGATTGCTGGGGAGTCTGTTCCAGAGCATCATGGATACTAACACATGGTTTTGCACAGTAGACCTTCCCAAGGGGCATGGAATGCTCCTGTGTAGTCCCTTGGCTGCTTCTGCCTACCTGAAGTGGCATGCCTTCACCATCCCAGGGGAAGTGGGGGGTGCTTTCAGGAGGTTAAGTCACTCAATTCTGCTCAATAATGCAATCAATAAATATTTCTTAAGCACTGATCACATATCAGGGCTCAGTGCTTGCCCTGGGAATTGCAGAGAGGGGTGCAAAGTCATATAAGTCAGATCTTAGCCTCCTAGAATCTTTCTGTCCAATGGGGGAGACAGATCTGTATACAAATAATAATTTGAAGCAGCATGACATGAGGCAGTAAAAGAGAAACAGAGAAGCCAGACCAGCCAAGGGGAGAGGGAGGTTAATGATGCTTCAGAGCAGGTTTCACGCAGGATGGGTAGGAATTTGACAGATGGAACTTCATTCATCCATTCAGTAAACATTTATTAAGCATCAGGCATCTTCTAGGTGTCACGTGAGGCACTGGTGAGAGGGAAAGCTATTCCAGATGTAAGGAAGAGCATGAGAGAGGCAAGAGGAGCTGGAGAAGCCAGGGCTCTTCCAGAGAATTCAAAGCTTCCCTGTGTCTTTGAGGCCATCACTGCCACCTTGAAGGACGGCCTGGACCAGGATATAGTCATCTTCCTTGCTTATTCCTGTCTTGGGCACGATGATCCTGCCTATGTTAAGCAACATGGTACTTTCCCCCACTTCATCAGTGGGAAATAATTTCAAGCTACTCCACACATAGAGAATTCTTAGACTCCCTAGGGTTCAGGTTGCTTGGCAACATCTACCCCATCCGCTTCTTGGTTGGAGCCCTGAGAGCTCTCTGGGTAACTAAGAGATATCTTCGGTGGCTACTGTACAGCACTGACTAAAATACCTGTGTTCAGGTTTAGCCCTTTGTAGTTGTATCTTTATCACAGAGGGGAAAAGAAGAGGGGGCCATACCCCAGAACTTCACGGACCTGGATAGTGTTCTTTATGGGGAATGACCCTGGGTGAGCCTGGAAATGCTCCCCTGGAGCTAGAAAGCAATCCAGCTGCATGGCTGATGGAGCACAGTAGGTTTCCACTTCCACCTGCATTCTTGAAACATTTGCTGGTAATTAATTCCTGAATTACACAACAATGCACTTCCTAATTACACAGGGGAAGCACTAGCAGCTATAACGGGGTCATTATCTATTGCACAAATGATTCTAATACTTGCTCTACCAGCAATGAGACAGGGAGGGCAAAAGGGAAGGAAGGAGAAGAAAGGGAAGGAGGAAAACAGGGAGAGAGATGGACAGATGGAGATGGAGAAGAAAAGTCTGCTGATAAGATCCCTCCATCCTCAGGGTGAGGCTGACTTCTCGGGACCTCAGTGATCCTTTCAGGAGATATGCAGCTGTGTCTGCGCTCAGATAGGAGGGAGTTCCTTGGAAACCCTGTCAACTGTGCAAACGCCAACACAGAAATGTAAATAATAACATGCAGACTGGATGCAAACATAATTATAGCTCCACATCATGAGGAGGGAGACTTGCTGGGATGGCCCTGTTTTCACATCTGGAAGTTCCATTTTGCATGGTGGTGATTAAAGCAGTCTCCGGTTTCTCTCTGCCTCTTTTCTGTTTTGTTTTAACTGCTGCATGGAATTAAAAAAGTAAAAAAGATTCCAGGTTGGACATCACACCCAAATGAGGGCTTTTATATCATGTTGGAATGTCTGGGTTATGAAATGTTTATTGGTCTCATTGGACATTATCAAGCACCTACTATGTGCTGGGAGATTACACTAGACAGTAGGGCTACGAATTTGAATAAGATGAGAGCCCTGCTTTTGCATGTGTCTGAAGAGGGAGATGGAGGTATGTGGTTTTGATTTGAGGTTTTGGGAGCAGTGGTAGAGACCAATATAGGGAGCCATGAGGGTTCAAGGAGACATGAGCTCTGTCTCGGGGTTCAGGTAAGGCCACATGGAACAGGAGAACATGAAACCGGAGCTGCCTCTAATCTTGCCTAGATCATGAGGACCAGAAAGCCCCGGCTGCCCTTCAGTATTGGGTTATAGGTAGGTCAGGTAGGGAGGCTCTAGGCAATGGTTATCCTGAGTGATGGGTCATATTTTCCATGTCCATCTGGAGCCAGAAACTGCACCAGTTATTTGAACAGAAAGAATTTAATGTAAAAAAAAAAAGAATTTAATGTCACAAATCTAACTAGGTACAAAGCTGAAACTAGTAGCTAAATGGATAAAAAAGAGTAGCTCAAGGTATCATAGGAACTGAGTGAACAAAGGGAAGGGATTGGAATTTCTGTTATTATTATCATCATTATTGGTAGAGACAGGGTCTCACTATGTTGTCCAGGCTGGTCCTGAACTCTGGAGCTCAAATGATGCTCCTGAGCTTCTTGGGGAGCTAGGACTACAGCTGTGTGTCACTGTGCCCAGTTATGATTGGGATTATCAAAATCTAGAAACTTAAAGGAGAGACTCCATCAAGTTGCAACTCAGACCTCCAAGGAGTTGGCGTCTTGGGGAGGGAGAGGCTATGCCAGGAGGAGGCTGAATCTACACATGTTGGAAAAACTACAGTGGATTCAATTGCTGCTTTCATCCTCTGTTGGCAGAGCGTGGTCATGTAGCAAGTCATCACAGCCGTAGAGCTTCAGGATTTGGATAGAGATCCAGTGAGCTGGATGGAGAAGATCCAGCCATTCACTAGAGATTTTTGAGCACCTAAAAACTGTTAGACCTTTTTTTTTCTAGGCTTGGAGACCCATCTGCGAACAAAACAGACAAAATCCCTGTTTTGGCAGACTTACATTCTAATTAATAAAATAGACAATAAACAAATAAATGAATAAAAAATGAATAAATCATGTAGTATAGATAGCTTATTATAAGAAGAGAAAGCAAGTGTGGGGAATAGTGTAAGGAGAGAGAGAGAGAGAGAGAGAGAGAGAGAGAGAGAGAGAGAGACTGTGTTATTGTGGTAGTGTGGTAGTTCAATTCCAAATAGAATGTTCTGGAAAGATTGGGAGTATGGTACCTTCATTGTGGACTTCCCAGCCTCCATGAGAAGTAAATTTCAATTATAAATCACCCAGTCTCAGATATTTTGTTGTAGCAGCAAAAGCAAATGAAGATAAAAGTCTTCAGAAGGTTTGAGCTGAATAGTGACAAGGTCCCAAATGCATTTTGTCAGGACTGTTTTAGCCATTGGGTTGAGGAATAGCAGAGAGACGTCAGGAGCTGGGGGCCACAATCCTGGTGAGAGGAGACCGTGTGTAGACCCTTCTGCAGCTGTAGAGGTGGGGAGGAGTGGTTGGAATCTGGACATGGTTTGGAAAGACAGCTTATAGAATTGCTGATCTGTTAGGGGTTATGAGCAGAACAAAGGAGTCAAAGAGAACCACAGAATTTTGGCTGAAACAACTGCAGAATCAGGCTGATGTGAACTGAAGGCTTTTTGTTTGGCTGTTTGATTTTAATATTTCAGTCATTTATGATTATAAAATGATGAAAAAGATTTTAATTAGTTTAGAGAGGATTAGTCTGAACAATGCAAAGTTATAATATTCTGAGGTATATAAATTGTTTTTCTGAATAATCTGTAATATTTGCATTTTCCCAACAATCCAAGGGTCCAAATGAACATAGAAATTCTTACTTCCCACATAGGCCCTGGGATTTAAAGTGATTGTGTATGTCCTGAAGCTCCACTTTCTCAACATCTGCCCATCATTTCTAGTAGAAACCTTTTGTTTGTTTTTATTTTTGACTCTGGCTCCTCATGAGTGGCCTCTCCATCTGTAGCTACCAAGCCTTGTCTGCTTGTCCATCCTTCATCCACTCTGCATTTTTCTGGGCTTTCTTTTTCATTTTTCACCTGTCTTCAGTCTCTTTCTTCTCAGCCTCCTTAATCCTTCAACTTCCAGATCTAACAAATCTCACTACCTTTCAGACACTTGCCTCTTTGACCCCTGCATTAGGAGTTACTTCCTAATGCACCTCGTGGATCTTTCTCTCTCTCTCTCTCTCTCTCTCTCTCTCTCAACACCTTCAGTGGGGTTCTATTTTCAGCAGAATGAATGTTCGATTTCTTAGCATCATACCCAAGAACCTTCTTGGATGGATCTCCAGCCATCTTTCCACATTCTCCTCCAGTTTCATTGCTGTGTTTTTTATCACCCTGATAAAATTTTGTATTAAGTAAAACAACCAAGTGTGCTTTCTGTGTGCTCCTTCTGCTCTTCTTCCCCTCTATGATTGCCCCACCCACACTGCCACCACCTCTTCCATCACCCACTAGAGGAGTAGGAGAGACTCTTTCCTCTTTTCCAACATGCCAACATGCACACAAGCTATTTGGCTGGAAACTCTCAACCTGGCAGAGAGATAAGGCCAGGACCCCAACAGAAGGAAAGGGTCTGCAGGGTCTGGGCTTGAGTCATTGACATTCCCAGCCTCCGTTCCAGTCTCATCCAGAAAGATGGTCTTGTATCCTGTTTCTTATCATCCCTGAGATCTGTGCTGGGCAGACCCTTGCATGAAATCAACCAGTAAGTTCCTGTATTTAGCCGAGTCTGCCAGCAGTACAGCAGCAGACTGAATGATTATCTTCTAGGCTGTCTCTGACCTCAGCTTTGACTCTCAAGAGAGAGGCTCTACTGAGTTCTCAGTGTTCCAGGATCCCCAGGCCAGCCTCTCTTTAACTGAAGCTCTCAGGACCACTCCCCAGGTCTCTTCTCCCAGCTGGGGCAGGGCCCAACTAACTTTGTGCTTCTCTCTTTCTCAGCCTTCCCTGGTCCTCCTTTGGCTCTTGAAGAGAGAGCTGAGGTATTCCTGGGCCCCCAGTCCTAGTATTCTCCCCTTAGCTAGGGTCAGGATACTCCATTGACTTCTATTTTCTATTCAGGGTTCTGCAGAACTTTTATTTCTCTCCTTATTTGTGTTCTACCTCCAGCCATGTTGTCAGATTAGACAGATCATGATCAGAGGCTGCCTGTCCCAGGTATATGCCCCAGGGGACCACCCAGGTTGTGTCCATACAACACCAGCAATTATTATCCTTGAGACCAGATGCTCATGGCCTCCTGGCCTCTGGATTTTCCAAGGGGACAGTTCCTTAGGAGAGACACCCTGAGCCAATGAGGGAGACTTGATGGCTATGCCGAGGCTCTTCCTGCCCAGCCAGGGAACAGATCACACTTCAGTGGAGGCTTGTTGCAACTTTAACTTGCCATAATTGTAGCACTTCTGGTCAAGAGACGTGAGCTTTATCCTGGCTCTGTTGTTGACTATTCAGTGACTTTAGGGAAGTCCCTATACTTCTCAGGGCCTCAGGGCTCATGAAGAAAAATTTGTGTTACGAGCCTATGTTCTAGCTGGGCAGTGTGAAGGGCTTCTTCCCATGGTTTCCTATAGCAGCCACTAGGTCATGCTAGGTATCGGGTGACTCGCTCCCTTCACCAGAGCCCCCAATGTGCACCAAGGAAGCCTGCATCCTGCTCGTCTATCCTTCTCCCCAGGCCCTTAGCAGCCCTTTCCTTATAGCCTGGGGCTCTCTTCCACACTACAAGAGTATTGATTAGAAAGTTTGAATGAATGATTCACAATTTTTTTTTGTTTTATTTTGGATACAGTCTTTGGAGACCAATATGCCCATGCATGGAAAGTACTGGGCAATAAGAGTGCAGGACATTGGGCTGGAGTGTAGCTCAGTGGTAGAGTGCTTGCCTACCATGCATAAGGCCCCGGGTTTGATCCCCAGCACTGTCAAAACATAGGGTATAGAACATCTACCTATGGAGAGCGGTGACAGTGATTGGGAGACCAGTGTCTGAGATTGGAGTCCCTGATGACTTCATGGTTGTGGCATGCTTGGTGCCTGGGAAAGTTTCTGTGCAAAGGTGCAGGATGCCCGGTTGCCATAGTAATGCCCTTCCTGGGGAGGCTCTGTGCTAGAGTCTTATCAGCCTCAACCTTGCTCTCAGGCACACAGCTCCTGGGAATGAAGGAATTCTCTAGATAACCACAATGTTTCACCAACTCTGCTGCTCCTGAAACTGCCCCCATAACAGTAACTTTAAACAACAAACTTTCTTGAGAGCTGCATAATGCTAGCATTGCACATTGCAACTGTAGAATGTGACTGAGGAATAAGCTGCATACTGTTGCTAACTCTGTAACTTCCATGAATACAAAGAATAAGGCTTGCATAGTCTTTAATCTGATTAATGAGACATATATAATAAAGGTTGCTGGTGTAATTCTTTAGACCTACTTCTCCATCAGAGAGCAGCACTCCACCCAATCCCAGCTCTCTATTTCACACTCTGAGTTTGTGAGTCTTATTTCTTCCAAGCTCCCATCATCCCTTGCAGGAACCTGCTAGTTTGACCGCACTGGTCAGGCATCTACCTTGACCTGAGGGAAAACCCCTGAGGTGTCAGAGAATCCAGTTCCTGCTGGATCTGTCCCCACTGGCTTAATGGCCTTAGCAGGACTCATTGTAGTGTGAGGGACTTGGGTAGATGGTGGTGCAGCTTCCTTTCTAGCCCTCCTAAAGAAATTTTCTGGGTTAGGAGAAACTATTAGTGTCTATGAAGGGAACAGTTCCCAAATGGAGTTCATAACCATGGCCCCTTTCAGCACGGAGATCTGAAGCAAAGTGGGGAACACAGGAAGTAAAGAGACTGGGTAGTAAAGTCTCTTCTAACCAGAGTTTTGTGACTTTGCCCCATTTGATGTTTCTTTCCATTCCACTGATGCATAATTAACTGCAATAATAGCTAATAGTTGTGGAGTTTTTACTAAGTGCCGGAATTTCTACTAAATATTTTATACATCATCTCATTTAATCAACAATGCCAAAGTGCAGAGAGCGGAAGGAACCATCTAGCTTCAGATCCCAGCCAGTTGTTGACCGTGTGGTCTGGGGCCAAGTGGTTATTTTGATATTCTGTTTTTTAAGTTTTTTTTTTTTTCAGTCTGAAAATGGGAATAATTATTGTACCAACTTCATAGAGACATGTGGTCAGATTAAATGAACTGGCCCATGTGTTCAGAATAGTGTTCAACAGTGTTCCATTAAATACTCCATTAAAATTTAGCTATTAACACTGGGTGGTAGGTACCATTATTTCCACTTACTGCTGAGAAAATTGAGGCTTAAAGAAGCTACGAAGAGGGGGGCCAACATGGAATTCAAGCCTATGACTGTCCACATGCCATATTCCACCTCCCTGTTCCCAGCGCTGTTCTCTCTGGCCTGTTTCTCAGCACAAGGTCCAGGCCCCAGAAGGAAGCCTCCTCCTGTCCTTGCCCTGGGAGCATGGCTCCCAGCTGTTCTGTAGGACTCTCAAACCCCAAGGAAAGCAGTTGATGTGTTAATTCACATGAATTCCCCATAGAACCCATGAGAAAGGCAAAGGACAAAACCAACCAATGAAAAGGCTATTTACAGCCTGAAGTGACTCTGAGGCCCCTGACTGCACTTGAGGGAGAATTTCCCAGAAGGACCTGAGGCCATGCTGCCCAACCACAGACTCACCCTTTCCTGAGTGTATGTTGGTTCCCTGCCCCTGACACCCATCTGGGAGCATGTGCTTGTCTACATCCAGAGCACACACAAACACTCTGGTTTATCTACAGGACTAATGAATCCTGCCAACTCGGTAATCAGTAGAAATGGAAAAGTCAACCAGAGCTAATTCTTTCCAGAGTGCAGTGTAATTAATTTAAAATGACTTATTTAGTAAAATGGTAATGATGAGGCTAATGTTCTCTCTCCAGGTGACAAGCCTATTAGCTGTGTGCTGCCTTCGGTTGAAGCAGGGAACAGGACAGTCACATAGTAGTGTGGGACTCCTTGAAGGGCTTCCCCTTCTGCCTGCAGCTCCCTTGGCGCTGCCTTGTGCCAGTGGTTAATTGGTTTCTGCTTCTCACTAGGACAGAACAGAAAGAGGAGGCCACTTTCCTCACTACCCTGACACCTTCCTACGGTCCCAGGAGAGACAAGCCCACAGCATTGAGGTGGCCCTTTCTCTCCTCATTCAGATGCTGCTGCTGTGGCTGGAGGAGGACCACAGTTGATGGATGCTTCTGGTCCAGGAAGAAGCTCTGGCCCAGATAAGAGCTGGGGGTGTTCTTCTAGCAGGGAGCTTAGGAAAGTCTATATATAATACTTAGAATGTGTCTTCTATTTGGGCAGACCTGGATTGAAACCTCACTCACCACCTCTCAGCTGTGTGACCTCGGGTAGACTACTGAAGCTCTGGTCTATTTCCTCAACTGTAAACCAGAAATGATTGTGCCTGCTTCCTAAAACTGCTCATCTCTCCTTTTTAATTTTTTTTATAGTTGTGGATGGACAGAATGCCTTTATTTTACTTGTTTATTTTTATGTGATGCTAAGGATCGAACCCAGTGCCTCACACATGCCAGGCAACCACTCTGCCACTGAGCTAGAGCCCCAGCCCTCAGCTCTCCTTTTCTCAGCTACTGGAAACATCAGAGTCAAGTTATGGGTCACACATAATTGAAGAATTTATGTAGCATGTTCTGCACTTTAATCTTGGTTTATGTGCCCTGTTGCCTCTTTCTCCTTTTGCTGTCTGCTCCTAATTCATGCGAAGTCGGTCTTTTATGTAGTCTCCTATGACTTCTTAACTCATTTCTGGAATAGAGGATAAATAAGTTGCAAGTTGTTGTGACGATTAAGTGACAATTGCAAAGTGTCTTGGCCTTTATGACTGCTCCTTCCTCTCTCGTCAGTGAGTTTTCCTGACTACCTACAACTCTCAGCAGGGCAGACCTGTGGGAGGAATACACAGCTTTGTGGGGGTGGGGGGACCCTGTTAGGAGGGGCCTAGGGGAACCAATGAGCAGGAATGGAAACTGAGTCTGAAGGGGCCAAGGATTGAGTTGAATAGTTGGCCTAAGGACCAGGTAACCATGGAGTCAGATGAAAAAGGCAGAGCCCAGGTATGCAGTGAAGAGTAGTGAATTAGGGGGAACTGATGATAAGAAGGAACAAAGTGGGTGGTTGTGGGTAATGGGATACAGCCTGCAGCAGGTCTTGAGCTCAAGTTGCTGACAACTGTGTTTTTTTTAATGGAGTATGTGGGATCCTTTAAAGGAGTCAAAGGTGGGGAGTCCATTGGTATTCCACTTGGTAACTATGGGATATGGACACCTAGCAGGTTTCTCTGTGCCCAGAAAGGATGAGAAAAGGGTGTTCTGGTGGTGGAGGTTTGGGGGTCCTGACTGAGCCCAGAGGAACCACCCAATCCCTGTAGGTCAGTGAGGAACTCCTTGTGGACAGAACCCAGGGACCAGTCAAACCATGGATCACAAGCTCTTCTCAATATTGTTCTAGGGCAAACAAAAACTGTTAGAGTAGGCATCTTAGGAGAGCAATACTGGTGTGGCCAGGTTGCCACAGGTTTTAATCCTGGCAGCACTTGACACAAGTCCTGAGTCCTTGGTACTCTAACCTCAGCAGAGAAACTGACTTCTAGAAGTTTGTACTCTGACCCAAGAAATAAATGAGCATCTGAAGAGATAGAGAATTCATTCTCATTCTGAGCATAAGTTAGTTTTCTCAAGCCCAATAAAATGAATATTAATGGCAGTAGAAATGAGAAAGAGAAATGAGAATTTTAGAGAAAATTTTAGAGAAAATTCCAGAAAGAACTTATTTACTAGATGTGCGACTCTGGACAAGTTAATATAACTGCATCGTCTCTCTCTCTCTCTCTCTCTCTCTCTCTTTTTTTTTTCATCTGTAAAATGGCCATTAGTGGTCAACTGGTCCAGAGTTGCTATGAGTATTAAATGAATTAATGCATGTACAACCCTGGGTTCAGAGGAGACAGTCCATAAGCAATAGCTCTTCTTAGCGTTAAAAGCAAAAATCACATTCCTGTCATGAGCCATCCATGGGCTGTGTGTGGACTATGTTTTGCATAGTAGCCTAATGAGGGGATACGTCTGGCATTGGGAACCTCCCATGGTGTCCCCACAGGGATTGATCACTTGATGCAGGTGAACTTCCCCCTCAAGCTCTGCCAGAGATCCCACACAGCACCTGAGATGGGTGGGACCTGCCAAGATGTCAATCAACCTGCTGACTACAAGTCAACACAAAGCAAGACTCTGCCCTTGAAACCTTATCCCTGCCTTTGATGTCCCTGATATAAATAAAGCAAGCATGGGCCCTATTTTGCCAGAGTACAGAATCTCCATCCATCTGATTGGCTTGCCTGTTCTGCCCCCACCACCCCATTTTGAAACTACATTCTATGTCCTGTGGTTTTATTCATCATTCTATTTTTCTTAGCTTTTATTTTGCAGCCAGCTTATTTCACCGAGGGGAACCCCATTTCCATTGCCTACGTGGGACACTGACAAGACATTCCAAAATTTTAGAAATGTTTTTATTCTTAAAAAAATATTTCTCTACCTTCTTGATATCAGAGGACACTTATTTCTAAAAAATATAATAACTACCTTTGTCATGGTATGGTTGGTGACTTGTATTCTCTGAAATTTGCTCATTTTCTCATAACCTGATAAAAGCTAAGAGATGCTAGTTTGCTGAAGAATTCAGTTGCTCAGGGCTCCACTGAAAAAATGAGAATTTAAAATGACTTGAAGTAAATTTAATTACATTTCAAAATATTGTGTGAGGAAGGACACATTTACATTGAATTCATCAAATACGATCCTTGTGAGTGCAAACAAGTTAGACATAATCTATTTTTCTATTTCCTAACACCTATAGAAGATTTAAAAATATAAGATTGCATGAATAGCAGGGACCTATAATGGGACCTAAAGTGCTCAGTGGTAGTATTTCAGTGGGTCTGTGTGTTGTGAATTGTCAGGAGGTAGCTGGATAGTTTCAGCAGCCCTTTGCAGGAGTTTTTCTCCAAGAGTATCCAGGAGAGAATGGGGCATCAGGTCATTGGATTTGATGTTGGTGTAGGGAAGGTAAGATGTGCCAGCCTCACCCTGGTCCTCTCCCTGGCCCTGTGATGGAAACAGAGAGCTGCCTTCAGGAGGATCAGTATGGCAAAGGCACAGCGAGTGTGATACAAAGTGGCAGAGGGTCCTTTCCTTAGTAGAGGATGGCTTGGTGAGAATGGGAGAGAGTGTGGTGTTACTTATACCCTTGAGGAGCTCATGGCTTTGGGAGCACTAGGAGAGAACATGAGGTGGATGCCCCAGCTCTCTTATGGGAGACATCAAACACAAGTAAGCCATGGCCACAGTGAGAAGCCCCCCTCACATGTCCTTCAATAGCAATCACCAGATAGGGGGATATCTGGGCAGTAGTACAGGGAAGAACTGTTTTTAAGTTCAGGAGAGACACTGTTTAGGAATAGCCAGATTCATTTTTCTCATAACTGCTAAAGTAATCACCACGTATTCACCTAATTTCCAACTTCCTTTTAAAAAAAATGTAAGTCCTCTATGGTGGACTTTAGGGAGGGAAGAATATTAGACATATATGTTCAATATATGGTCTTCACCCAGAAATCTGCCTTCTCTTTCTAAGTCAATGAATTTAATTGTTTTGGAAATTGTTTTGTTCATCTAGGTTTTAAACTTTATTGGCACAAATTCGTTCAAATGTTTTCTAAAACATGCTTAAATATCAGTTGTTTTGAATTATATCCTCTCTCATTTCCATTATTTTATTTATACTTTTTCTTCAATCAAATTTTGTTAGGGACTTATTTCTTTTTCTTTCTCTCTCTCTTTTTAGTACTGGGGATTGAACTCAGGGGCCCTTGACCACTGAGCCATATACCCAGCCCTATTTTGTATTTACTTAGAGACAGGGTCTCACGGAGTTGCTTAGCACCTTGCTGTGGCTGAGGCTGACTTTGAACTTGTGATCCTCCTGCCTCAGCCTCCTGAGACACTGGGGATTACAGGCACGTGCCACTGTGCCTGGCAGGTCTTATCTCTTTTGTTATCAATGTTTCGAAACTTTGGTCTGTCCATATTCTCTGTTGGCTCCATTTTGAAACAGCTTGTTTAGTCCTCAGGATGAAATTCAATGTTTGGCTGTTTTTGTTTGTTTTCAACGCATAGCTAGAACACTAAAGTTGTTCACTAAAGGATTGGAGGATTGGATGTTTTTACATAATCATATTCCATTTCTTTTCACACTAAGACTAAAGATAACCCAACATTTTTCTACTGAAATAGAGAAAGGTGTGTGTGTGTGTGTGTGTGTGTGTGTGTGTGAGAGAGAGAGAGAGAGAGAGAGAGAGAGAGAGAGAGATGGACAGGAGGGAATTTGGCCTTGAGCTACTCTCATAAATGATATCTAACTAACACCATACTATTAGGGGAAGGATGAGTCCTCCTTTTAGAAGTCTTTACAGGTATTCAGTTGGTAAAGAATTAGCAACCACAGATAAGACTGCAAAATAATGCTAATGCATTATTCTCAGACACTTTTCAGAGTATTAAAGGCAGTAATTAGTAGAATCAAAGTCACCATAAATACCCCACATCAGTGTTGCTTTAATATTTTAAGTGGATTTTACTGTTGATGATTTTTTAAATGCATACACACATCTCTTGCTGTCTGCATGTAGCATCAGGGAAATGAGGAATGGGAAAAGATCTTGGCTGACATTTAATTCTCAGTACACTGTAAGTGCATCACTCCCAGAGACCTGCTTTTCTGGCATGGAGATGTGTGTCTCTGCCTCTGGCGATATATTTTTTTTTCCTGTCATCTCCAGCATTTTATATATGTGACAATCACTTACACGAGGAGTTATTTATGTAGTAACTTTGCAAAGTGCTTTAAAAATACAGTTGCTCTTCAGTTACTCCTTACAAGTCCCTTGTGAGGAGATCATGTCTACACATGAAGTTCTGGAGGATCTAGAGACACAATGCTACTTGCTGAGGTCCCATGAGAAGTCACTAGCAGGAATGCTAGCTGCCACCTCAGGGCTGCCCACAGGCTCTGGATATCTCTGTTAGTGCTGGAAGCTTCCTCTGAAGGAGACACTTCCAATTCAAATGGGAGATTCGCAGGGAACAGAAAGACTTTAAACATAGGGTTGCTACAGTTTGATTAGGGCACTCTAAGGTTTGGTCTTTCCATGGGGGTAAAGAAAAGATGGATCAAAGCAAGTGTGGGGTGGAAGTGGGGTATCTACAGTCCCTCAGAGGGCTCTATCAACCAGCCTCCTCTCCACCTGACCATCCATCCACTGGCTGGTGCCACACTCCCAAGTGTGGGGACTCATGGGTGTGAGTCCCCTGCCTACGTCTTCTTCTTGGGATGTTGTGAATGGGATGGCAGACTCAGAGCTGTGTTGGGGTGAGAGAAGAGTGTCATCTAGTGATGAAATCCAGTCCCTTGTTGCCCCAGGAACCCCAAGGCAGAGTGAGGAGTGCAGGTGGGAGGGGAAATGGTCATGGAGACTTCCCAGTCCATAAGGAGCTACCCCCACATACTTGTCTGATGCTCCCAGCAGCCCTGTGGAGTCAGTGCTATTAACTCCATTTTACAGATGAAGAATCCAATATTCTAAGTGGTTATCAACTTGTCCAAGATTATACAACTAATTAGGAGTGGAGACTGGGCTCATTAGCCTCTCCAATGAGCTGAAGTACCTGTGTGTCTGCCTCTGGGCTTCAGTTTCCTTCAGGCTGAAACAAGTATCTTTTGTACTCGTGGCTGATGCTCTGCAGTCCTCTGGGAGGCACCTGGCATTCACCTCTATTGTCTGTGGCAAAATCTGCTTCTGATCTCCTTGTTTGACATGATCTCTGGCAAAGTCTCTAAATTTTTCTCTGGTTTCTTAGAAGAAGCTAGAAGCACACAGAAAGAATACAGTTAAGAGGCCACAGGGCCACTGAGATCTGTGAGGTTTTGCCACCACTGCAAGTTAAAGAGGCTCTGACACTTTAACAAGTCCCCTCCACATCTTGACGGGTAGGGGAGTATTCCTACCCATAGGTCCCTGCTTGGGATGGGCTCTCTGATAGTTTGACTTAGTTTGCCTTGAAACTACTGTCCTCTTTTCTTGAAAGCCATTTGGGTTTAGCTCCTCTAAAGGACCAGAATGAAGCATCTGTTTTAACTTAAGAGTCCTAGTACTCTCCTTGATTTCTCCAGCAACATGAATAAAGATTTTTTTTTTATTTCCGGTACTGCGGTCAAGCATAGGAAAGACTCTCATCTCTGTGGGGAGAGCTTTGGTCCTGTCAATAGCTGGTCTTCTGCAGGGATCTCTAGGTTTTCACTTCTTGGGAAAGTCTCTTGCATGACTTGAGAACAAGATAATGACAAAACCTAGAAATGTGCCTTGACTTGTGTCCTGTATTAGTCTTACTGGATAGTAAGATTAATCCACTTATGGATGGATTAATCCATCACAAATGGATTAATCCACTGATGGATTTTAATCCACTTGATGCCAGCGAAGGAGCCTCCTGTACCAAAGTTGTGAATGCCCTATAGGAAGTTGAGATTGGGTTGAGTGAGCACCGCCTCCATTGTCTCTTGAATGTTTTATTTCTTAGTTTACATTCACTGAACGCCAGCCAACTATGTACAGAGCATTGGCCTCTAGTTGTAAGAGAGAGAGAGAGCAATCATAGCGTTAGGGTAGATATACTTGTTTATGGAACCAATTGTCTTTCCCAATCTTCTCCTTCCTCTCTGGTTGAGTATGCTGCATACAATAGAGGCTGAAAATGCCATCGGGCTTCCTTGCAGCTGAGGAGCGCACATGGAACCAGTCCTGATGAAGGAACCAGCAAGGGAAGTTTTCTAGGTAATTTCTGGGAAAGATCTTTCTCTAACAAAAAGAAATATGCAAGAGGTTGTTCCTCTTTCTGATATGATTGCCAGAGGACTCGTGGTTGGTGACCTTTTGCCTCCTCAAGAAGACCAGGCTGACCCTGAGGACAGGAGAATGGCATGATGAAAAGCAATGGGTCCTTGATGACTTCATCACATGGAATGAACCAAACTTAGAACTTCCTTGATGTGTGAGATGATAGATGCCTAATCCATTTGGGTTGAGCTATACTTATAGCCAAAAGCATCCTAAGTGATACACACAGAAGAGAAGAATCTTCCTTCTTAGAAGATTAGATGAGAAATGCACCTGTGTTAGTCAGATCTTTGTTGCCGTGATCAAAATACTGAGAAGAACAACTTAGAGGATGAATACCTTATTTTGGCTTATGGTTTCAGACAGCTGAAATGGTCAGCTGGCTCCATTTCTTTGGGCCTGAGGCAAGGCAGAATATCCTGTCAGAAGGGCGTGGCAGAGCAAAGCTAACAGATCATGGCAGCCTGGAGGGGGAGAGGGAGAGGGAATGGTGAGAGGGAGGGGAAAGAGGGAAAGGGATTGGAGAAAAGATAAACCCTTCCCCAGTCACCTACTTCTTCCAATTAGATTCCATCTCCCAGCTGTCTACAAATGGATTAATCCACTGATGAGGTCAGAGCCCTCTGATCCAACCACTTCCCCAAAGCCCTATCTCTGAACAGGAGACTTTAAGGGGCATTCCAGATCCAAACCATAACAGCATCTGTCAGGTACCTGGGGAGAATTTACCAATACATGTCATACCATAATTTACAGATAGGCCTTATTTTACTAAGAAGATGCATTCATATAAACAATGTGTGATGCAAATTACAATTCTTCATTGATTTCATACATGTTTCCAAGATACTTTCTCAGCATTCATAATTGGTATTCAACTAATTATAGTGCCTAACACTTTGTAGTTTCTTCTGTTTTGACAAGTGCTAAATATCTGTAAATTCCTACTATTAAAGTACATTATGATGTAAACCAGGTATCCTGTTTGGTAAACATATATTCATCCTTTAGTTTATCTCTCTAGTAATTTCAGACCTGAATATCAGGCTCTTGAACATGGCTATAATTCCTAGCACATATTTAATTCCTAGCGCAGCATTCAAAGGAAGGAGGCCATTTACAGAACATACCATGGAGCATTCCAAAATCCAGCCACATGTATTCTAAAACCTCTCTCCTTAGTAAGGGCATCAGAGGCTTGGTAGTTAAAATTAAACTTTTTTTTTGGTACCAGGGATTGAACCCAGGGTTGCTTAACTACCAAACCACATCCACAGCCCTTTTAAATATGTTTTATTAGAGACAGGGCCTTGCTGAGTTGCTTAGGGCAATCCCTAAGTTGCTAAGGCTGGGTTTGAACTCTCAATCCTTCTGCCTCAGCCTCCTGAGTTTTCTAGGTAACTTCTGGGAAAGATTCTCTCTCTAACAAAAAGAAATATGCAAGAGGTTGTTCCTCTTTCTGATATGATTGCCAGAGGACTCGTGGTTGGTGACCTTTTGCCTCCTCAAGAAGACCAGGCTGACCCTGAGGACAGCAGAGTGGCATGGTGAAAATGGGTCCTTGATGACTTCATCCCATGGAATGAACCAAACTTAGAACTTCCTATCTCTAGAATCCTTGATGTGTGAGATGATAGATGCCTAATCCATTTGGGTTGAGCTATACTTATAGCCAAAAGCATCCTAAGTGATACACACAGAAGAGAAGAATCTTCCTTCTTAGAAGATTAGATGAGAAATGCACCTGTGTTGGTCAGGCATGCACCACTGCACCTGGCTTGGAAGTTGGAATTGGAAAGTAGATTTTTCTGGGAGAGTTATAGGTGAGTCAATGGGGGACAGGTCCCTACATCCCCTGGAGATCTTTCCTATTTCAGGAATCCTAGAAGCCTGTTCCTAGACTATTTAATTTGCAGAGCACTGGGTAAGATTTAATTCTGTCAGTGAGACATCTCAGCACTAGATTTGTAAACCACAGTAGAAGTTAGAGCCTTTCCTTCCCATCCAGCTTGGCGGCAGGAGTGTGAGCTTTGGCTAGTGTGAGTTTTCCAGAGGCTTCTCTCTCTCAGCCAGTCTCCTGCCTTGGGGCTGTTTGGAAAGCTCCACAGTGATATCTAAAGTTTTCGGACTCTGGGTAGCAGCCATAACTATGATCTTTGGGACCACAGGTATAGAGATAAGTTTGAAGTTCTGTTTTAAGTTAGGGGTGGCAGTCCTGAATCTATTTCTTTGCCCTTCTGAGAATTTTTCCAAGATCTGCAAAGTTAGAGGACAGTTCATCAGATTGTCCTTACTCTGTCACCAATTCCAAGTTCAGGAGGTCCCCCAAATTCCCCCAAATATTACTTTCGATAATTTGCTAGACGGCCTCACAGAGATCACCATTGTATGTGTTTGTGCATGTGTGTGTTTCATTTTTAAGTCCCCCAAAACTGTGCCTGATACATTATAGCTATTTGGTAAGTGTCTGAGTTTTACGTGATAGATTCTTTGGGTTGCAAGATATGACATTAGTTGTTTTTTGTCACAGTATCTTGCTTAACCAATTACCTGAAAATTAGTGGGTTAAAGCAATAAGCATTTTTGTCTTGATCATATACCTAGGCTTGAATTTGGCTAGGCTTGAATGTAGACTGCAGGTTGGGTCTAGGTCTACTCCACATATCTCTCATCCTCCTGAGACAATGGACATCCAGAACATTTTCTTCCCATGGTGAGTCAGGCATGCAAGAGGACAAGTCCAACCATTCCCGTTGGCCAAAGGAAGTAACATGGACAAACAAAAAGTCATGGGGTGGTGTGGCACACTTACCACTGTGAAGTCACAAACAAGATGTGGTGTTCTAATACTATGAGAAAAAAGTGAACAATTAGGACCAACAATTCAATCTAAATATAGGTCCCATGCAAATTTTTTAGTTCCCAAATTTGGTCAATCATGAAGATGGCTTTAAGTTGTTCAGTTATTGTGCTCCAGGTTCTTAGCAGAGCAGGAAGGAATGTTGGGCTGCTACTGTGAAACTGATAGCATTGGGGATGCTGGACTTGGCAACAAGAGTTCTGAGTTTTTGGATTTGCCTGCTGAGAGATTCAAAAGAAAAGCGACACAAGGCACCTGAATTCTTTGGGCAGGGAACTCTTGTCTGCAAAATGAAAGGACTTTGGCTCCTTCAGCTGAACTTCCACTGCTCACATACTGGGGGCAGGATCTGTGTACTAAGGAGGGTCTATGCTTGGTTTAATGCTCCACTGTTACCGTCTTGAAATTCTGAATAATTTTTGGACACAGGGTCCACATTTTCATTTTGCTCCTAGCCCTGAGATTTATGTAGCTAGACCTGCCCATGGGGGCGCAGTTTCCTGAAGATTTACTGATGTAATTCTAACCCTGGAGGGTCTGCCGCTCACTTGTCACCTCATTCATTCTGCAATAATAATAAAGATTGCAGCCCTCATTTATCCAGTGTCTACTGGGGGCACTATGCTATTAAGGGCTTTACAAACAAATCCCTTATCCCTAATCAGGGATTCCAAATCTCACATCAAACTTGCAAGCTTTCCAGATAATGAGACCAAGCTTCATTGTTAATATATAACTCATCCAAGATCACACAGCCACGATTTGAATTCAGTTTTGAATCTCTTCTAAGCCTTTCCACAGGAAGAATTTGCTATTATGTGTCAGGAACTGTGTGGACATATGGGGATGTAGATCTTACATTCAAAGGGTTAAATACCCTATTAATAATGATAGTAAATGCTTGCAAAGCACTTACTATGGTTAGACACTAACTATATATATATATATATATATATATTCTAAGCTATATATATATTCTAAGCTATATATATATTCTAAGCTATATATATATTCTAAGCTATATATATATACATACACACATATGTATATATAGTTATATCATATATATGATATCATAGTTTATATAATATATATACACATATATATCATATATATATACATAGACATACCCATATATATTTAAATAAATTAATTTAATTCATGTGACAATCCATTGTAGTAATGGATGCTATATTAGTTCCATTTTAGAGAGGGGAACAATGAGGTATAGAGAGGGTTAGTAACTTGCCCATAGTTACCTGGCTGCAAGGTGGCAGAGTCAGGTATAGGGCCCATGCTATCTGGGTCTAGAGCCCTTGGGCTCAACTGCTTGCCACTTACTGCTTGCTACTCACCTGGGTTTCCTTGGCCAGGCCAGGTCTCTCTCTGCTTTGGTGATGAGGGAATTAAAGTCATTATGAGCTCTGGAGTTCCTTCCAGGAGTTCTTACACTGTGTCAGATTCTGGGGTTGCAGATCAGAAGAAGACATAGACTCTGTCCTCATAGACTGTACTGGAGAGAGGGGGAGAAAAAGGAGAAGAGTTTCAGAGCTACAAAATAACCCTTGCAGGACTTTTGGGAAATCTTGAGGAGACTGGGTCATGGGAAGAGGAAAGGGCACCTGTAAATCTGGAAGGATAAGTAGGAATTAGCTAGGTAAGGGATGCAGGGAAGGGGCAGGCTGGAGAGGGGCAGATGAGAGAGAGGGCTTGAGTGGAATGTTGCAGTGGAGTGTTCAGAGACATAGTTAGTTCAGGAAGTGCTTAGCAGTCCATGGCAAGAGCTAATTGGAAAGGGGAACAGAGCAGAACAGAAGGCCACCTGTGCTCACCTCTCTGCCTGTCTACACAATTTGCAGTATATATGGCAGATTCTGGAGTCTTCCCAAGTAGCATGTTTATGTCTACTGAGATGGGAAGCAGGTGAGCTCAGAGCTTTGGGGAGACCCAATGTGCCCTGTGGGGACCTGAAGTGGGAGGTTTCCCAGGGATGCAGGGATCAGGGTCAACCCCTAATGTGAGGAAGCGGGTTCTGTCTGTCTGCACAGCTGGAAGGAAGCTGTCATGCAACTGGGATTCAGCACAGCCTATGGCAAAACACACTTAGTACTCTTTCTGTGTCTAAAGTCCAAGGGGATTTATCTTCTCTTCTCAGCAGATGGTCTGATTATACTGCTCACTTTCAAAGGAAAATCTCTTCATCCAACCTGATCCTGGGTATGTTGGGGCTATTTGTATCTCTCCTTTAAAACTGGAGCTAAGAAAAAGCTTAATGGGGGAGAGATGACTCCATGATCCCTCTGCACACAGTGGGGGCCATAGGAGGGGGACTTGGAGTGTCTTCCTGCAGTCCTTGTTAGCCCTGCAGAAAAACTACCTCAAGCCAGCAGCCCATGCTCACAGAGTGAGATTCATTTTAATAGTTCCCTAACAAAGGCATAATTGGGAGTGGATCAAAAATTAAATTATAAAATTTTAAATAACGTTTATAGAATTATATTTAATTATATCATTAAATTAAATTTATTTAAAATTTTTATATTTCATAAATATAAATTTATATTTAATCATATAATTAAATTTTATATTTCATATACTATTGAGATAATTATATAATTATGTTTATATAATTATAAAACCATCCCCCAACACATTACAATAGTAACACCTATGGCTTTGGAGTCTCTGCGGGTACCTGAGAGCTGCTGGCAAAACTTAACTGTTGATTAGACAATTATGACCTACTAGTCAAACTGACCAAGGAGAGCCACGGATTAGTGAGAGGTGAGAGAGGAAGGTTGACAGAGGAGCAGGCTGGAGAAGAGGAGCCTGGGAACAAGGGTATGGAAGGACCAGGCCATGGCTCCCTGAGATTTAGAAACTTCACAGTTGTTTGTGGCAAAAACTCTTATGTAATAGCCAGAAAGCAAAGAGAAAGAGGAAGAGATTGGGGTCCCAGTGTCCTCTTCAAGAACACACCCTCTGTGACCTAAAGACCTCTCACTAGCCCTGTCTCAAAGTTGTCACCACCTCCCAATACTGCCAAGCTGGAGACTGAGATTTTAATACATGGGCATTTGGGGGACGTTCCAAATCCAAACTATAGCAACAACCATAACCAGAGGAGGGTTGGGGTCCTCTCTGAAAGGGCCTAGAAACCTGGACAGATCTGAAGTTGGATTCTTTGAAAAAATTATGCCTCATGTAAAATGCCCAGGGTGGATCTGTGCTGCTGGCAGGTTCTGAGACTGAGCCAGTCCTTGAGAGATTTCCAGGGAAGGAGTTTATAGACAGCTCTCTTGAATTTAGCAGAAGCCCCCACCTTCCCCAAATCTTTGACCATTCCTAACTCCTGGGCACCGTCTCTGGGCCTCCTCATGCAGAGAAAAGTCACTCCATCTCATACGAGAGTCAGATTTGTCTCTTCTCTGCCTCCGGCACAGGTGCCCAAGGCCTGCAATGGCTGAAGGCTATGTCTTTCTTTCTGGACAACCTGTTTCTTAGCCTGAGAGAGGAGATAGAGAGTAAAGGGGAAGGGGGAAAGGATACAATTGAAGCCATTTCTCTCTGTTTCTATATCTTTTTTCCTTTGAACAAAGATTGAAGTAAAGTCAATTAAATGCAAAAGTCAGTAGAGTTGGTTTGAAAATCCAATAAAAAAGTCAGGCTATGAAAGTATTATATTCCTTATAGGAATATTAATTCAACTCTATGATGGTGTTTGGCCTGAAGAGTGGGTCTGGCAATTTGGAGGCCAGAGAGATTGCTGTATTCAGAGTATGGTTTTCATCATTTCATATCTGAGGCATTTATAATATAGTTTATGAGCCTTCTCACTCAGGTCACTATCGTAAATGAGAAGTTATTCCCAAAGGATCTTATCTAGAACAACAAATGGATAAAATTATTGAATTTATTAACATCTAAATTAAAAAGTCGGCAAAAATTGAGTTCTAATTAATCAGCTTGCAAACAGCTACCCCCAAGGATAAGATAACAGCCCCTTCAGCAACAGCTTGTGACTGGAGACATATTATTTTTTAAAACAATAATAATATTTTCACAGCAGCTCATATCTGAGAAGTTCAAGGCCATCCCATAAATGTTAATTATTTAAAGACTTTCTGAAAGTGAAGCAGATAATTACTATTTTCTCTGGCTTTCTAATGAGAAAATGGTACTGAGAAGGATGGGTGCATGCCTTTGTCCAAGGTCATGGGTGTGGGAAGCCAGAAAGAGGATCAGGAATCACCTCAGGTGTCTGGTCTTGATTTTGCTCTAGCCTCAGGGCTTCTGGTTTTCTGGTTTCTGCTCTGTGCTTCATGGCCAGCCTCTCTCCTGCCCACCTACCCCAGCCTTTATCTTGTTCAACAGACATCTGTCCTCACACTCAAGGTCCTGTCTGGGAACTGTGTGGTCCCGGGTGGTATCATTCCACTTCACTTGGAGCCTGCCTGTGATTACCAGATTTCCAAGGACTTGCCCCTGGACCCCAGCAGTAGGGGAGCCCAGGCACACAGGTGTGCTGTCTCCTTTCCCCAGTAGTCTCTCTCCTGCTAGGAAACCTGCCAGGAGCTGCCCTGCAGCCTCACACCACAGGCAGGTTGGGACCTCCAACTTGGTCCAACTCTGGTGGGCATCTTTGACCTTTAGACAGACTTTTCCCTCTGTGCTCCAGTCTGGTTTATTGACTCTGTGCTCTGACACCCTGGTCTTCTGGGATGCTGTCCTAGGCATTAGTCCCTCCTTGCGAGGGCATAGGTGTTGTCTCCTTTTCTCTCCTGAGCTTTACTAGAAGTTAGATGTGCCAGGCAGACCTAGGAGGAAGTCAATGTCATATATGCCCCATGAGAATGACTGGAAAGTTGTGCTCCGCATAATAATGGGTCTCAGATCATCTTCATATTAGATGCCTTATCTTACCAGCATTTAGCCTCCGTAAGGGAGAGAGATGCAGGCAAGATTAGTCCCATTTTATAGATCGAAAGGGAATGAATGTTTTTTGAGTAATGTGTTGGGCAATTTATATATGCTATTCCATTGGGTTCTCAAGAGTTAGTTCTTCTTTACTTTTTTTTAAATAAGAAAATTGATGTTCTGGGGTTGGTGGTGCACACCTATAATCCAAGTAGCTTGGGATGTTGAGGCAGGAGGATTGCAAGTTCAAAGGCAGCCTCAGCAACTTGGTAAGGCCCTAAGCAACTCAGTGAGACCCTGTCTCTAAGTAAAATACAAAAAAAAAAAAAAATGGCTGGGGATGTGGCTCAGAGGTTGAGTGGCCCTGTGTTTAATCCCTAATATCAAAGAAAGAAAAAAGAAAATTGATGTTCAGAGAATTTAAGAAGTGTAGCCAAGTTCACATAGCTAGTAAATAAATGTGTCAAGATTTGAACCAAGACTATCTTTCTCCAGACCTGGGCTGTTCTTGTTGCCCTCTATAAATGGTGGGCCTTGGGACCTTAGAAAAGGCCAAACAAGCCTTTCAGAATATCCAGCCAATTGAACAGGAACAAGAAGCCCAGCAGCCTTGTCCTGCCAACTCAGCCTTCTGTACTCTGTACTCTACTGAGTGTAAGATGGTTGCTGGCCTTGTATTGTAGTCCAGCCAAGACAGGTGGAGTGGTTTCAGTTTGGAGAGACTTCAGGGGTCTCCTTTAATCCTACTCTATTGGGTTGGTAGCTCTGGATCATTCTGTACAGGTACAGAAGGCTAGAATTTTCTGGGGCCAGCTTTGCTTTTATCTCAAGTCATCAATGTCCTGCAGTGGGAGTAATCAGACTCCTGCTCTATTTTCTGTGAACTAATTAATTCTTCTCCCCTGGAGCCCTTCCCAGAGTCCTTTATCATTTGAAGAGCAATATCTCAGCATTGGTGGTCGTGCCCATAGTGTGAGGACAGAGGACATGTGGCACAATCACATTGGTTCCTCTAGAGGAGTCAGGAGAAGGGGCAAGGCCCAAGTCTACTTGTGTCCCCTTGACCTCTGCTGCAGAAACAGTCCTGTGCAAGGTGACAGTTTTGTGCAAGGAAGTGATTTCCTATTGTTGTTGATTGCACATGCTTTCTTAGTGCAAATTTAACCTCTCCTTCATTCATTTACATATCATGTGAACTTGGTGCATTATTAACACTTTCTAGGTTTCCTCATCTTTAAGATGAGAATGCTATTAGCATTACCCTGTATCATTGTTGTGGGAATTAAATGGCATGATTTGTCTTTGCCATTTGGATAGTACCTGGCCCATAAGCAGTGCTTAGTGAGGGTCAGCAATCGTTGATACTATTACTAACAACCTCCCTGAACTTGCACTTCCTTAGACACTGGATCTGGAAGAACAAAGCCACAGAGCTGTTGAGGGAGTGAGGAGTGATATAAAGAAGTCACCTAAAGTAGAACAGTTGGCCAGAGTTGAGCATCATTTGTTCACTCAGATGCACACATTAAATGCCTGTGCAGAATTTTAGGGACACAGAATTAAAAGGAGTTGTCTGCACTGCAAGGCAGGCTAGAAGCAGGGTGATAACTATAATCATATCTATCTAGCAACTGAGGCATGATCCCTGAAGCAAGGAATAATTTATGCTGCTTCAATAGAAAATTTTCAATTCTACAAATGAGCAGGGTCCTATAACAGGTCCAGATCAAGATTAAAACCCCTTGAAGGTGGGGTGTGCTCTTTAATTTATAGGTCAATTTCTTATCCATCGGCACAACTGACTTTTACATTAACCCCAGTGACTTGTAGGCATCATCAGTCCCCACATTATCAACAAGGAAACCGTGGCCCGGGGCAGAGTCATTTCCATTTCATCCTGAGTTTGAGACAGTTATTATCAGCATCACTTTTTTCTCTAGAAAAATATCATGCACCTTCCTCCCCCAGGTCCAACGCTCTGAGGCCAGAACACAGTGAGCTGCCCGTAACACTCAGGGGAAAGGAAATAAAAAAAGCTTGGAATCTGATTCATTCATGTATTCAATAAGTCATTGTGAGGACCAATATCTTGCAAGCTCTCTGGGGTCCTCTGTGGTGTGCGGGGGGAGCAGATTTATTCTTCACCCCCAAAAAAGGACTCACAGTGGATTTTCCATATAAAAGAGAGGGGGATATAATGACTTTCTTTATTGTCTATGCAAATTACCAACAGAGAGAGGCATGTGGGTCATGATGGGGCAATGGAGGGCAGGGAATGGGAGAGCTCTTACCTGCTCCCAGCTCAGGACCTTCACTCAACCTCCCTCTCACTCCTTCTGAGTGCCTGTCCTCTTTGCCAGTCCAAATGTCTTCCGATGCACCTCTTAGTTCAACTCCCTCCCTCCCACGTGGCTTCTAGGGCAAATCTCGTTCATACTTGATCTGTCCTTTCTCCAACATTGTATTTCAGGTGGATCCAGGGCTCCATCCTCCAAGACAATTTTCTTTCAAGTTGGTCAATGTCTACTCATGTCCAATCAGATTATGGGGCTCCTCCTGGGCAAGGCCATGTCTCAGCTCACTTGTATGTTCTCAGCCTACAGCACAAACCACATCCCCTCTGTAGTGGAGTAAGACTGCTGGGATTCTCATTTCCAGATCCTGCCCTAATCCAGCACCTCATCAAATTTCATGCACCTCAGCAGCAGCTGACCTGGAGTCCCCTCCATCTTTCCTCTAGTTCATTCCCTATGTCACTTATCAGGCCTTCATCACAGGCCTCTGGTTCCTGCTTGGTCGACCCTCCCCTGGCTCTGCTCTCCTGGAGACTGCTGTTTGAGCTTGCCCTCTGATCTCTAGTCCTCTTTCTTCCACCACTTCCCCTGTGGGGTTCCTGATGATCCAGCTGCAATGAGCCAGGGACACATGGGTGCCTGTCTGCCCAGATCATTCCTGTTCTCTCTTGAGTTACCTCCAAGGTCCAACCAATCCTTCAAGGCTGAGCATAAATGTCACATGGTCATTCAGAGCAGATGCTCTGGGCAGTGTTCATTCCTTCCTTTACATGGATTCCATGGTGTCCCTTCCAGTTGGAAAGCACCCCATTTCCAGGCTTATTGGAAGGGTGGAGCGGCTGCTGCTGAATTCCATGTGCCTGACTCAGCGGGCTCTCTGGGAGCATCCGTCCCATGGGCGCTCAGGGCTGCCCTGCTCTGGTGCTGAACATACACAAGGAAGGTCCTTTATTCCCCCCACTCCCCCTCCTACTATTCCCATCAATTCTCCACCTTACAGAGATGTTGTGAAGACAAATGAGATAATATGTGCAGGAGCCTTAAGTTCCTGAAGAGGGACTCTATTATTCTGGCTTTAAAGCTCTCTGTCGAGGAGAGCTTTGAAGGCAGTGAAAAGGGAGTGGGGGGGACGAGAGAGGGGTGGGGGAAGGCCCTTGCCAAGTCACCTCTCCCAGACTCACCCACAGAACATCTTAGGGAGAGAAGCAGGGTGGGGTGAGAACACAGGTCTTCACCTCCAGAAAATCATCACTTGATCATCAGGGGAAATATGAATGATGGCAGTAAGTAGCTGTGGGGTGGGGACAAAGGGCAAATTCACTCCAGGCTGCAACTCACAGCTTGGCTGCAGACCCCAGGAGGTGTGGTGTGTGCCAATGTCTCTTTGTATCTTGAGGTCAGGGTGCTCTGTGTGTGTGTTCTCTGGAAGAGCTGTAGTAACTTATCTTTAGCACAGGACAAAATACTTGAGTTGAGCGCACCTACAGCCAATACACATTCCCATCCCTGCAAAGAACCAACAAGGCAAGCTTTCTTCTTTCTGTTCAGAGAGCCAGCCTGACATCTTTTTGTTGGAGCTGTCTCCCTTTGCAAATAGAAGGCCCCAATAAAAGCCTTGTTTGCACGTTCACTCCCCTCATTCAGTTTTGTTCTCAGCATCATCAGGTCGAAAGATCCCAGTGTCCAGCATCAGTTGAGGCCTCTTTTGCAGGCTGTTTGGAGGATCAGTCCTGTCCTAAGCTGCGTGGGTGGCTGTGTTTCCCTGAAGGCAGCATGCTCCTGTTCCTCTAGAAACCACGTGCCTGAGAAATGAAGGTGCCCACTCACAGTGTCCCAGTGTGCCACCTGCTGTAGTGGTTCTGATCAGGAAGGGAGCCAAGAACACACTTTTTAGTGTGTGAGTCACCTGATTTCTCCTCCGGAGATTCTTTCATGCTGTCTTTCTTCTTAATTAGTTCTTTGGTGAATCCTTAGCCCTTGGAGGAGGGAAGTGTCTTTCTTTAATGTAGTTTGCTTTGCTGTCAGCAGGACACTGGGAGAATGAGGAGTCCGGTGGATAGAAGGGAGTCTTTGAGGATTTCCACCTGATCTGGGCACCTGCTCTCTTCTTCTGTTCTCATTTAGAAGCTCCCTATTCCTTTTTTCATACTCAGCAAAGGCACTGCCTCCTCTGGGAAGCTTTCTCTGATAATCCTGTGCCGCCCTCCCTTAAGGACATCTCCATAGGATTCTCACAAAACACAACAGTAGATGCCCTTGTGCCTGTGAGCCTTCCTGCTGGGATCCAGGGGAGGGCAGGTATGACTGTGGGGAATCACTGAAGGGTTCCTCAGGAAGAATCATAAGCAGGATTGTGCTCTGTCAGGTGCAGAATGCTGTGAAGGATGTTCATTCAGCCATTTAAGAAATAAGGACCATAGGGACAGAGTATGGGGGTGGGGGGGTGACCTGGAGAAATTTTTAGGGTAGAATGGGTAAGGGTGGGAGGGTGACTAGAGGAGGAGTCAGAGTGACACCTAGTTTTCTGCTTCAGGAGCTAGAGAATGGGGCAATTGCCCTGGAGAAACCTGAGCCAAGGACTGTGTCCCAGGAGGCAGGGAGGCATGGAGGCATGTGGTGTGGTGGAAAATCCACTGGTGCACAGTGACAAGGCCTGGCTTCTGATACCAGGACATCCTCCTAGAATTCAAGGGATGGTAGGCCAACCCTGAAGTTTTCAGTGCCTACTCACTTGCAAAATGGCGCCATTACTGGTGCCATGTGGGCTACTCCTGAGCTAGACCTGTTCTCAGAGTTCTCCAAAGAAACTTCTGGCCTGCCGAGCTGGAGCACAGATGCCTAGTTGGGATATAGGTCTCTTGGATTTCCCTGCTGCTGCCACTGTAAGTCCCATGTGGTCCTGCTGTGTGAGAGGTGAAACAGCCTTTCCTCTAAGAGCCTCCAAAGGCTTCATAGCCTGTAGCACCTTGTCAGTCAATGAGTGGTTCTGAAGGTAGCAATGCTGCAGCATCCACAATGGGCCACAGCTCTCTGGTTGCCTGGAGAAGCTTCCCAGGGCTCAGCCATGGCCTCTGGGACAATGAACCCTTTGGATTTAACATTCCCTTGAGCATATCCCTCCTTCCACTCCGGGAAGCAGATGTTTGTATAGGCCCATAGAGCTTTCTCTTTCACTCTACAAAAAAACATTAAGCAAATATTTAAGGAATAAAGGCTTTATAATGATGAGTGCAAACACTGAAGAATACCAGCTATTATGGAACATTAGCGTTTAAAATAAAAAAGAAATGAAAAAAAAATAAATGGAAAAACACTGCTTGTCTTGAGCAGGCCAGTGTGTGGAGGGAAGGCAGGATCCAGCCTTCCCCACTCCTTCACATTTTGGGCCACCGCTCCCACACCTAGGCTTGCAGGATGCTCCTGAAGAGCCTAGGCTGTTTTCAGTTCAAATGAAGACACCCTTCTCCTGGATCCTTAGAAAGGCAGGACAGACAGGACAACACAAGCAGAGGCCAGCTCCACTGTGCTTTAAGAGGTATGGGAGCTCAGGCTGCTCCCCTGAAATAAAGATGGAGGTGAGATGCCACCACCCGGGCTACCTGGGATGCTTCCTGAGAATTCAAGGAGCAACAGAAAGTCTGGTCAATGTGCAGGCTTGCCCACCAGGAAAGGATGTTTCTCTCCTCCCACATTCCCAGCTCACAGAGGCCACTGACTCTATGCATGCCAAACCTCAAAAGAAGGAACTGGTCCAAGCTCTCTGTCTAGTAGGACATTCATTCCCCTGTCCCCTGGCAGTTTTATGGAGATACAGTCATTTATTTGACCCATTGTTATTTTTTATTTGTTATATGTCACTAAACCTAATACAACATACTCCCTTATAACCTTATTTTTATTGAGGTAAAATTTGCATATCATGCGATGCACAAATGTCTTTTGTATAATTCAGCAAGTGTTCTATTTGCCTACTTCTGGTAACAAACTGCTCTAAACTTAGTGGCTTAAAATAATTTTTACAAATCAACTCTCCTGTTCTGTATTTGATTGTGGTTGGTAATTCTCATTTGAGGTTCTTCTTGTGGTTTATGTTAAATGTCAATTGGGGATTAGGTCATCTGAAGGATTGACTGGGTTGGACATCCTGAATGGCTCACTCATCTGATTGGCAGTTTCTGCTCACAGTCACTTGGATGTCTGATTAGGTACTAGGTGAGAACTATCACCCCAAGTCCCTCTCCTGGCTCTCCATGTGACATTGACTTCTCGCAGCATGGTGACTGGATTCTGAACATCCCATATAGAAGCATAATTGATTGCAAAACACTGCACAGGGCTAATGTATACAATTTGTGGAGTGTATGTGTTCAGGTAATAGACATCTCTACCACCGCCAAAACATTCTCTGAATTTCTTTGTGATTATTGTGTAAGAATATTTAACATGAGATCTACTCTTAACAAAGTGATGGATGCTAGGTTGCACAGATGTCTGGAACTTACTCAACTTGTATGACTATAACTTTAGACCCCCTTGAACAACATCTTCCTTATCCCCTTCCCCCTCATTCAGGTTTTCTCTGAGAGTCATTGCCCCAACCTCTCTTTGCATGTATAATGACTTTGTTGGACAGTCAGGGTCACATCCTCATTCTGACCCTTGCTGGCTCTCAGTGACAGTTTCTTGCTTTCTCTGAACTTTGGCTTCCTTATCTGTCAATTGGATTCACAAAGAATCCACCTTCTGAGGTGATTGTGAGGATTCAGAGATGCATCATGGAAGACTTGCCCTGGGGCCCAGCAGATGCACAGCTTACAATAGCCACTCCTCTCTTCCCTTCTCCCCTCCCCACCCCAGGCTGGGAGCCCCATCTGGGTGCCAGCAGTGGCCTTGTTATAGGTTGAGGTATACTCTTGGAATGTGGGCTTGCCAGACTCACCCCAAAGCTCCCTGTGCTCCTGATTTGGTTTGGCATCCTTCCAAACTGCTTTCCTAACACCCCATGTGATCCAGAAAGGTTAATGGCTTCCAGGGAGGCTCTTTACCTCCCAGTGGAAGCACTATTACTTTGTGGAACAGCTTTAGGAAAGATGTGTTTCTTTAAACTTCAGAGCTGGAAGGGACCTTTAGAAACCATTTGCTGCACCACAGGCCTCTCCAGCAGAGACCGTCTCCAGATGGGCCATCAGCCTCAGAACAGGAAGGAATGTGCTGTGGAGCAAAGACGCTAAGGGAGAGGGAGGGATGTGTGCCTTGTGACATTTACTGTTCAGGAAGGTTTGATGGATTTTTGCTGGGTGCAAACTTTGAACAAGCTAAAAGTGATGGAAATTTCTGGGTCATTGATTCTCATTGGGTTCCTTGGGAGGAGTTGGCCTTGGGGAAAATAGGGAGGTTGAGCTTAGAGTGAAGGTTCATGCTGAAACTGTATGGGGAGCTTTTTCCAAAGCCACCAGGGTATATCAGAATCTTGTTTCGGGGGTGGGTGTGTTAATAGCTGTACCCCAGTTGATGCCAATACAGGTCCCTGTCTCTATCTGAGGTGCACAGGCCAAGGCAGAGGAACAGAGAATAGCAGCATGCAGAAATGACAGTATGGCTGAGGCTGTTAGACCACAGCCCAGAAAAGGAGACCCTACCTTTGTGTAATTTATAGTGTACAAAATTTTTTCTCAGACATCCTTCTATTTGATGTCCACGTTTATGCTCTGATAGTCAAGGCTGGAATATTTCTGTTTTATAAAAGAGAAAGTCAAGCTGGAACAAGTACATAAAGCGAAAAGGGAAGAGCAAAAAGAGGAAGAATCCTTCTGACCCACCTTGCTGTGGTACTAGTCCTGGCCACACTGAGGGTGTGACCAGTGGAGCTGTGGCTGTTACCCAGGTATAGGTGGGGGAACTTCAAAATGTGAATTTGAAAAGCATTTCTTCTATCCCTCTGTTAAATTCCCCATGGCAAGACACCAGTTTCTTTGTTTGATGTCATTTTAAGCTGGGTTGTCATCATTCTTTGGGGAGAGTTTCTGGGTGGGCCGCCTCCCACTGGCAATGGAACAAGAGGGAGCTTTTCAACTCTTTTGGCAAGTTCTAGACAGTCGGATGTCTCTGTTGGCTGCACGGCAGCTTAGCTACTCCCTAGCCCAACCTTGCTTCTCTCATTCACCCAGCAAATGTGTTTGTCCAAGAGCACTGCCCAGTACCCTCCTGCTTCTAAGCTCCATCCCAGAATCTGCTTCCCGGGAGCCTGAGCTAGGATGGCTCACAGACTGTGGTCTCTACATCACTGCACTCACTGCCTGCTACGTAAGAGGATGTCAGTGAGCAGAGCCAGAGACCCGCCACCCACACTGTGACCCTTAGATAGGAGCCCCACCCAAGCACTCGTTCGAAGCCTTGGAGATGTGCACAAAAAATGGAAAGAGTCTTTTGCGAGAGAATGTTGCAATTACTGGGAGTCTATTTCCTGTGTGTCCCCAGTCCCAAAGGGACCTTGGGAAAAATAGAGAAGGCCATGTCTAGTTTAACTTGAGGTTGCTTTGGGCTCTTTATTGACCCAGATGTCCACTAGTATCACAAAGATTTGTATATGGTCCTGCCCTTTGTAGTAGTCAGCATTCTCCAGAGAAAGAGATCAATAGGATGCTGATAAGAGAGGAATTTAATATAAAGTGTTGTATATACTTGTTCCAGGATGGGCTTTGACTTTCTCATTTGTCCATGGGGCAGGACCATATACAAATTTCTGTGATGCTAGTGGGCATCCAGGTCAATAAAGAGCCCAAGGTGTCTATAAGTTAGACTAGACTCTGCTTTCTTTATTTTTCCCAAGGTCCCCTTGGGACTGGGGATGTGCAGGAAACAGGATCTGGGTAACTGCAACACCCTCTTTCTAGGGACTCCAACTATTTATTGGTGCACATCTCCAGGACTTTGAAAGAGGGTTCAGAGTCAGGGCTTGCGTCTAAGGATCCCAGAGCAGTTGGTAGGTGTCTGGCTCTGCTCACCATCATCTTCCTATTTGGCAGTCCAAAAGCTGCAGCATAGGCTGACAGGTGGGAGCCCCTAGGAAGAGTGGATGCTGTAGAGTTGAGAAATCTGGAGGCCATATGTTGGCAGAATACCCTCTTGCTTGGGGGAGGTCAGACTCTGTTCTTGTAAAGACTTCTTAGATGAGATCCACCACATCATTGTTACAATCATGAAATACCAGAGGCAGGCTAATGTTATAAAGAGAAAATGTTTATCTTGGCTCATGGTTCTGAAGGTGCAAGAGGCCACCTCTGTTGATGGCCTTCCTCCTGGCAGAGACCTGAGGTGGTGCAGGTCACAAACTGGTAAGAGTCAGGAAGTTTGCAGGTGCGTGTATATCTGGTCTCTCTCTTTTCTTCTAAAATCACCAGAATTCAACCATAGAGCTTCACCTAAGAATCTTATCTAATCCTAATCACCTATCAAAGGCCCTACCTCTCAACACCATAGTCAGATTAAATTTCCTTCTCTTAATACCTCACCATAGGGATTAAATCTCTACACATGAAGACAAAGACTCGAAGGACACTCAAACCATAGCCTATTGATTTAAATGTTATCTCATCTAGAAACACCTTTATAGCAACATCCAGATGTGTTTGACAAGGCATCTGGGTGCCTTTGATATAACATTAACCACCCCCCCTCCACATTGTACAATCTCTAGCTCATTTGAATCCTGGGAGACTTTGGCCCCATCACCTTAACAAACCACATCCCATAATAAGCAGGCAGGGTTCAGCTGAGAGGGAGTCCTTAGCCTGCTAAGATGTCTGCATCCAATTGGAAATGGATGTTTGCCCTCAAGGATTCTTCTGGATCCTCACTTTTTCTTGTGAACTTTGGACATTTCATGGTCTATAGCACTTCCATTTACCAGAGGCAGGCAAACTTACTGTACAAAGGGCTAGAGGGTAAATATTTTAGGCCATGTGGACCATGTACGTCTGTCATGAATTCTTTTTCATTTGTTTTACAAACCTTTAAAAATGTAAAAGCTACTCTTACTTTACTGGAGGTACAAAATTAGGCTGAGGGCTGGGTTGGCCTGATTTACCATCCCTTCATTTAAATGGCTAACGTTCCAGGTACACCTGGATTCTTGACACTTCTGGGCCACTTCAAATCTTCAAATCCATTAGAGCACTCCTCCAGTCGCCTGCAAGGCCCAGGTGTGCAACAGAAAGCTAAATGACACAAACACCAAGAAGTCAACAGGAAGAGAGGGCCTCTTTCTCCTAAGCTCAAATAACCAAATCACCCCCAAAAGTATTCTAGAAGCTTGTTTTAAGGTAAGGAAAAATGCAGACTCTGGAGAAGACATCCTAAAAAAGCATCATAAAAACTCAAATACAAAGGAGAACCAGGGGTGAAGAAAGACCATGGACAGAATACAAACCATGCTCCCTTGCTCCACCCAGCTGGTGACCCAGCACAGTCCTCTCCATTTGGGGAAGATCAAATCTCTCTGCTTAGCAGAGAAGGAAATTTAATCTGACTTATCTACCTATAGTGGCCTCTCAGGGGTGTGCACATCTGGGTTCTGGGCTTTGACAGTTGCTGCCTATGGCGGGACACAGTCATGTGGTCAGGAGCTGCAGGTAGATGGAGTCACATTCAGCCAGAGGGGCCATCAGTCTCTAGAGCTCTGACCAGTGCCAAGGACCATGGGATTCTTCTTCTTTTTTTTTTTTAAGCCTTGAGGGGCTTAACCACTGAGCCACAATTCTAGCCCTTTTTCATATTTTATTTAGACACAGGACACAGGGTCTTTTTTTTATTTTAAAGGAGAGAGGGAGAGAGAGAGAGAGAGAGAGGGAGAGAGAGAGAGAGAATCTTTTTTGTGGATGGACACAACACAATGCCTTTATTTTTTTATGTGGTGCTAAGAATTGAATCAAGGTCCTGCCCATGCTAAGTGAGCGCTCTACCACTGAGCCACAATCCACACAGGGTCTTGCTGAGTTGTTTAGGGACTTGCTAAATTTCTGAGGCTGGCTTTGAACTCACAATCCTCCTACCTCAGCTTCCTAAGTCACTGGAATTACAGGCATGTGCCGTGAGCTGCCTTGCCTGGCCAATGGAATTCTTTTTTTTTTTTTAAGGGAAAATTCTGAGATAAACTTTATTTTTATTTTTTTTTTAAATTTTTTATTGTGGGTTGTTCAAAACATTACAAATTTCTTGACATATCATATTCCACACTTTGATTCAAGTGGGTTATGAACTCCCACCTTCACCCCATACACAGATTGCAGAATCACATCAGTTACACATCCATTGATTTACAAATTGCCATACTAGTGTCTGTTGTGCTCCGCTGCCTTTCCCATCCTCCACCCTCCCCCCTCCCCACCTCTCCCCTCCCCTCCCCTCCTCTCTCTCTCTACCCCCTCCACTGTATAACCCTGAGGGTCTCCTTCCATTACCATGCAATTTCCCTTCTCTCTCCCTTTCCCTCCCACCTCTCATCCCTGTTAAATGTTAATCTTCTTCTCATGCTCTTCGTCCCTACTCTGTTCTTAGTTACTCTCCTTATATCAAAGAAGACATTTGGCATTTGTTTTTTAGGGATTGGCTAGCTTCACTTAGCATAATCTGCTCTAATGCCATCCATTTCCCTGTAAATTCTATGATTTTGTCATTTTTTAATGCAGAGTAATACTCCATTGTGTATAAATGCCACATTTTTTTTTTATCCATTCATCTATTGAAGGGCATCTAGGTTGGTTCCACAGTCTTGCTATTGTGAACTGTGCTGCTATGAACATCGATGTAGCAGTGTCCCTGTAGCATGCTCTTTTTAGGTCTTTAGGGAATAGACCAAGAAGGGGAATAGCTGGGTCAAATGGTGGCTCCATTCCCAGCTTTCCAAGAAATCTCCATACTGCTTTCCAAATTGGCTGCACCAATCTGCAGTCCCACCAGCAATGTACAAGTGTACCCTTTTCCCCACATCCTCGCCAGCACTTGTTGTTGTTTGACTTCCTAATGGCTGCCAATCTTACTGGAGTGAGATGCTAATGGGATTCTTAAACCCTGCTTTCTGGTATGTAGATGGGGGAAGAGGATGAGAGTGTTTTTTTTTTTGTTGTGGTTGTTTTGTCTTTCTTGAACCACCGGTGAATCAAATCAGCTGAACAATCTTGTTGGGTAAAGACATTTTTTTTTTCTGTAACAAGAATTGAACCCAGGGGTGCTTAATCACTGAGCCACATCCCGGTTTTTAGGTTTTTTTTTTTTTAATTTCTGTTTTTTAAATTTTGAAACAGGGTCTTGCTAAGTTGCTCAGGGCCTCACTAAAGTGCTGAGGCTGGCTTTGAACTTGCAATCCTTCTGCCTCAGCCTCCCAAGCCACTGGGATTACAGATGTGAGCCACTTCACCCAGCTGGGTAAAGAATTTTTGTAGAAATAAGAATTCTTTTTTACTGCAAGCGATATTTCAATATGTGTGGGTTCCCTTTTCCCATGAGAGGTAAATGAGAATGGAAATAGTTCACTGCTACTGTAGTCTTGTATTTGATCTCTGTTTATAAAGAACTCTCTTCTCATAGCTTGGACTTTTTATGAGATTCTGGGGATTTCTTTTCTCTCTTCCTCCCTCCCTCCCTGCCTTGGTTTCCCTCTCTCCTTTTCTATCTTCTAGCATCTGTCCAGTGAATCAAATCAGCTGAACAATCTTGTTGGGTAAAGACATTTTTTTTTTTTTTGATTGCAAATGCTGTGAGAGATACGATATCAAACCTGACCTCAGGCAGCTTGGAGGAAGGTATATCTTAAGCAATATAGAAGGATCCCTGTTCATTTGTAGTCTTCTCTTCTTCACTCAAAGCATTGTTTCTGTGATACAAACAGCTCATATCCAGGGTCGCTGGCCTCTGAGTGGTAGAACAGGAAAATGCAAATGTCCTAAGTACTGAATCAACAGAGGGAACACCTCACAGGGCCAGGCAGAGCAAGCGGAATGAGAGCTCAGGTGTCTAAGCCCAGGCTGAAAATTGTGAGCTCTTGGAAAGCTCATTCCCTAGAGGGACCCATCAGAATGAGATGCCCCAAACAGAATGTTAGAAACAGATGCAGAGAAATAGAGAGTGCAATACATCTTGAAGGGTAGAACAGGAATAAACCTCCCAGACCTTTGATTGCTAGGGAGACACGATCGTTAACCCCCTCAGAATGTTTTTTATGGCATAATTTTAGATGCATTTTCAGAAAGTGAAATAATATATTTTAAGCAAATGCTTTGTGTGTCTTCTTTGAATAATGTTTATCTTTTCCTATGTTTGCCTTTCGATTTGATTAAAAATGTATTGTCCCAGCTGCTGCTGTTTGGATCCACTGGAATAAAGTCTGTAAATAAACTTGTTCCATAGAATGTTCCAAGTCTCCTCATGGGGTCCCAGAACTGTCTGCTGGGAAACCTTGTGGGGAACACGTATAAAAACTTCCACAAACGCCAGCATTGTTCTGATCACTTTAGAATTTGTACTTTGGTCCTAATTAATACAAAAAGAGGTTTTTCAGAGATATCCTATTTTATTTCTTTTTCTTTGTGAAGTAGAACAGTTCAACTGGCTCCTCTTATTGTAAATCATTCAGATCCAGCTAAAGTGCAGGAGACTAATAATAGGTGCTCTGAAAACCATCGAGTGTGTCTTCAGAATTGACCACAGATGGGGCTATTATTTTAATTTCCTGAGTTAATACAGGCCCTAACTTACGATAACAACGACTTTATGAAGGCAGGCTCTGGATAACAAAGCTGTTTTCATCCTTTGCTGAATGGTTCAGAAATCATAACTGCTTTCATCTGTTTTTTTATTACATATTTTTTGTTCTCTGACTCTTTGAAAAAGGTTTTACAATTCAGAAAAGTAGGCCATCTTTGAGTGACGTAAAGAGAGAGATAAATGGCACGGCTACTTGTTCATTTAATCATCTCATTTACTTCTTTGTTTTTTAGGTCAGTAAAACCAGACAAATAATAATAATACCTTCTTTATAAAGTTGTTAGAAAACTTAAATAAAGCCATGTTTTTTTTTTGTTGTTGTTGTTTGTTCGTTTTAGGTACTGAGGGTATTTAACTCAGGGGTGCTCTACCACTGAGCTATACCACTTGCTCACTTTTATTTTGAAACAAGATCTTGCTCATTTTCTTAGGGTCTCACTGAGTTGCTGAGGCACCGAACTTGTGATTCTCCTGCCTTCAGCTCACTGATTTGCTGGGATCACAGATGTGCATCACTGTGTACAAACTATGTTTGCAAAGTGCCTATCACTGTGTGCTTGCAGAAGGTACCATTGAACCTTAGTTTCCACATTGCAACTTTGCTGTTCACTCTTCTTTCCTTCTCAATAAACATTTAATAAAGAAATGCCTTATGCTAGGGATTATAACATAGGCAGGGTATACAATGTTCAGAAAAACACCAAGTAAAGCAACAATAATAATAATATAGTATGAAGATTGTTATAATATAAATACAATGGGAAATTTCTCTCCCTTTCTCCCTTCTTGCTCCTGAAGAGGAACTGGGGAGCTTCCACAGTTTTTCTTAGTTGGATTAAGTCATCTTTGAAGTACTAAAGGTACATGAAGGGGAGGGGTATTGGGTCCCCAGGAGAGGATCCAGGTCTCTGCTGAAGAAAGTAACTGACTTTATCTTTGAAGAAAAAGTTACATTTATACCATTTTTATTTGGAGGCTCTTGGACTCCTGGCTATATTTAAGATGACCACTTTGCCAGAAAAGATGCTTTCCTCTGAATCCCTTGGCCAGGAAAGGAAAAGTTGCTCCATCTCCTCTGGGTTGGGTCTCCAGGGAAGGGAGCAAGTGGAGTCACACAGGATGGAGACCTCAGCCAACTCTCTGCCAGCGCTTCTAGAATAGTTAGCTTTGGTGGAATGGCTGAGTGGGGGCCTGTGTTCCCCAGGCACAGAGAACTGTGGAGACGGAGTAGTACCAGACAGTGGGCTGCCTTCCCTTAGAGACAAAGGAAGTCTGTGCCTGGGGCAGTGGCCTGCCAGCCCTGTATTAGAGGACCAATGTTTATAGCAATCGTCATCAAAAAGCAAGGAAAGGCCCTGGGGAGCATCAGGAGAGAGTTCTGGACTTCTCATTAACTTGATATGTAGGTTTGAGCTCATTTTTTTTTTTAAACAGAATAGATATGACTTTTCTTGCACTCCGAATTTGTGCAACAGTTCCTATTGGCTACCCAACCACAAAAACAACTACGGTACACGCAGAAGTAGAGTCCACCTGTGAAGCTCTTCAGCAACAAGTGTTTTCCATATAGTTATTGTGTGCACTTCAGACGCTAGTTTGTTGGTTCATTTATTCAACAAATTATGAAGAAGTCACAGTCATCCATTTTACTTGTTATTCTGGAAATTTCCATGGTCCCCCATCATCTTTGGAAGTAAGGATGAACCCTCCCACTCCTCACACCAACTCTGATCTTTCCAGTTTTTCCTCTCCAGCCTTCATGTGTGGCACTGCCCAGTCAGAACCGACAGACTCTTCTCAGGTTTCCAATGTGCCCTGGGCTGTTCCATCTCAGAATAAACTTCAGCTGGTGAAGTTTATTCTGCTTAGAGTGTCCGGACCCAGCTCTACCACTCATTCCTGGATGCACTCCTCCAGCTGCTTCCAAAGCCCAGGTGTTCCATAAAAACCTAAATGACACAGACCCCAAGAGGTCCACAGGAAGAGAGGGACTCTGTCTAATGATCAAGTTGCCCCTTAACATATTCCAGAAGCTCCTTCTGAGGTAAGGAAAAATGCAGACTCTGGAGAAGTCTTCTCCATTATGAAAGCTCCATACCAGGACAACTAAGGGTGACCAAGTTCCTTTCCCCCACCCAGCTGGTGACCCAGCACAGCCACCTCCATTTGTGGTTCATGCTTAGAGTCCTCAGCAGAGAGCACTACCCAGAGCGGCCTCTGAGGCTGTGCACATCCGGGTTGGGAGGAGGGAGCTGCCTGAGCTTGGACAGCTGCTTGTGGCTGGGACACGCTGTCCTGTGGCCTGGAGCCTGGTGGGGAGGCACAGGTGGATGGAGTCACGTTTAGCCAGGGAGGTCCATCGGTGTCTGAGTGTGCTGTCCAATGCCGAGGGTCATGGGACTCTTAAGTCTTGCTTTCTTGTGTGAATGTGGAGGGTAGTGGGATTTTCTAACTAACTTTCTGTGACCTATGGGGGTGGTGGTGTCTAACCCTTCTGAGGTTTGGGTATCTCCCTGGGAAAGGAGAAGATGTCAGAGGTCAGTTTTATATTTACATCCCAACAAGAGCCAGCTCAAACACCATTACCTTTAGGCTTTTCCTAATTCCACACTCCATGGCTAGTGAGTCTCTGTTTTAGGATTCCCACAGCATTTAGTTCATCTTATTCTACCATGGCACATGTAGTCATAAAGTCACATAGCTGTTAACTCCTGGAGGGAGTTAAATCTTTGTATTCCTCTGCCATGGCCAATGGAATAGAGTAGGAATTATTCACTCCTGGGTGATTTGAAATCTTATAATATTCACCAACATTTATTGGGGGCTTTTTCTACGTGGTGAGCATTTTACACAGGCTCCTTTCATGTGGTTCTCCGTAACACAACCTCAGGGGCAGGCACTGTGATTGGCCCCACTGATGTCTTGGAGAAGTGAAGCAACTTACTTGAAGTCACTTAATCAGAGGGTGCATGCAGGGTTGGCCCAGGCAGTGTGGCCCCAGTCCATGCTCTTGATCCCTGTACTGTAGGTGAGCTGGCTCATACACATGAGGTCCTTATTAGGACCCAAGATGGTGTGGGCTGTCTTTGGCAGCTTACAGAAGAGGAAGGTTCTCCTCCAAGAAAGGATGAAGATAATTATCTCAAAGACCAATGGTTCTAAATCTTGGCTGCATGTTGGAATTATCTGGGAAACTTCTCTTTTAATAACTGCTGAGGCCTTTGGAGAAAAAACTGCAAGGGTCTTTGGATCTTATTTTCATATTTTATTTTTATTTTTTTGTAGTTGTTTTTTTAAATTATGGCAAAATATACAATAACATAAAATTTACCCTTTTAGCCATTTTTAGGTGTATAGTTCAGTGGCAATAAGCATTCACATTAGTGTATAGCTGTCACCACCCCCCGATCTCCACAATGTTTTCATTATTCCAAGTGGAACTTCAAACCATTAAACATTAACTCCTTGTCCCACTCTCTCCAGCCCCATTATACTTTTTGTCAACAGGAATTTGAATTTGACTATTCCAGAGACCTCAGATGTGCAGAACACTACAGTACTGGTTTCTTTCACTTAGTACAATGTCTACAAGTTTCACTCATGTTGAAGCATGTGTCAGAATTTTATTCTCTTTTAAGACTGAAAACTATTCCAGAATATGTCTTCTGCATTGTGTTTATCCATTCTTTTGTCAATGGACATTTGGATTATGTTCACCCCACTTTGGCTATGGTGAATCGCCCAGCTGTGTATATAGGTGTACACACATCTGTTTCAGTCCCTGCTTTCAATTCTTTTGGGTAAATGGAAACAGAATTGCAGGACCAAATGGTCATTCAATGTGTAATTTTTTGAGGGTCTGTGGTACTGTTTTCTATACTGCCTGTACCATTTTATATTCCCACCAACAGAGCACAAGGGCCCCGATTCTTCTCCATCCTGCTCAACACTAGTGATTTTCTATTTCTTGGATAGTGGTCATCCTATCACACAGTGGGTGTGAAGTGGTATCACGGAAACTTTACAAAATGCCCAATACTGCACTCGAGTCCTATTAAGTCAGACTCTCTGGTGCACCCAGACCTTAGTGCCTTTTAAAGCTCCCAGGTGATTTCAATATGTGGCCAAGACTAGGGATCCCATGGTGAACCCCTGGTTGTGAGCTCTATTGCCACTGCCCTCTCTTTTCTTTTCAGGAAGGATTCAAGTTACCTCCATTTTGAAGAAGTTACAGGAGGGAACGGAGAGCTGGCAAAATATCCCCCTGAAATGTGGGACCTGGGAAGGTAGTAGTGGGAAATTTGAATACTTCTGTATCTTTCACTTTAAACAGCATTCACCGTGTGGGGACCCCAGTTCCCAGTCACATCATCCTGAGCCATCCTGAAAGCCCCATCTGAAAATCTCCTCTGCCAGGTGCCTGACAAGACCACATACGGGTTCTGAGACTCTGCTGTCAGTCAGTATATACTGATGAGGGTTCTCACTCCCTGAATAGCCCCATGCGGCTTCTGAGAGGTGCTGATAACATGCCCTGGAGCATTCTTTGCCTGTGTCAAGGCATCCACCAGGAAAGTGCCTCCAGAAAGCCAGCTCCAATCATCCCATTCCAGGGACTGAGCTGCTGATGGCACAGCCCTGTGACAGAGTCCCTTTGGGCATTCCCAGGCCTCTGGAAGCTGCCTAAACATTGCAGAGTTCTCCTGCAATTTCGCACCTTGTAGGAATGTCCTCAGCCTTCCTCATCTTCCTGACCTGCCTCCTCAGAGAACCAATGTTGGGTGGTCTCCACTCTTCCAGCCACATGTCCCTTCTGTGTGGGGAATCACTATCAAACATCCAGCACTGCCTTCTATTCTTGCTTTGTGCTCACTGCAGTCTGTTGGCCTGGCTTTCTCCCAGCCTCTTGCTTCCTGTCTCCATCCTTCTCAGAGGCTCCTCTCCCCGCCTGCACAGCGGTAGGAGCCAAAGCTTTGGAGAACCACATGAAGGTTTCAGGTGGTTCATAGCTTTCCTTGTCCATGGAAGTGATCATTGAGATGCTCTCCTCTGCAGAGCCTCTGTTTCCTCACCTGTAAAATGGGCATAATGCCTATCACACATGATTGTTGTGAGGACGATAGGAAATGAGGTAGATGAAAAAGCTCTGTTGCTAAGTGCGGCATTTAAATAGAGTCAGTGAGCATTACTGTCCTTCCCCTTTCTCTCCTTAATCTTAGAAACCTCACCTTTATGTCAAAGAGTACCCGTATGTGCAGGTAGGAAAGAAGTAGGGGAGAGACGGCTGGAAACATGGATCCGAAAAGTTTAGAGAAAGCCTTGAATGCCATAAGCTATTCTGTAGATAGCTGCTGTTATGGGTTGAATTATGTCCCTTCAAAATTCGTGTGTTAAAGTCTGGGTTAGCCCAGGATGTGACCATATTTGAACTTGGGCCGAGTGAGGGTGGAGTCATCCTTGGGTAGGGTGGGCCCTTATCCAACCTGGCATTATTCAAAAGGGGCAACTCGGAGGCAGGCGTATGCACGCAGGAGAATGGTAGAGATTCAACCACACCAACACCTTGATTGCAGACTTCCAGCCTTCAGAACTGGAGGTGGTAAGTGCCTATTGTTTAGGTCCCTGGTTTGGGGTGCTGTTATGGCAGCTGAAACAAACTGGGAACAATGTAAAATAGGGAGCCCAGGTGAACTGGAGAGGGTAACACAGTGGAAGGAGCATGAAGAATGAGCTATGATGAGGGAGAGAGAGAGATGCAGTCGGTGTGTCCAGGTAGCAGGAGGGACTGAGGGTAGTAGGAAGCCCTGGGCATCCCAGGGTGGTGCCAACAGATGTGGAGATGTGTTGAAGTAAGAGGAGGGGCTGTAGAGAAAAGCCTGGGGCTGGGTCTGGCAGGCAAACGACTCTGTGAGGTTTTAGCCATCCTTGTGACAGCTTGTGAGGAATCTCAAGTCCCTGGCCCAGCTGCTGTGGGCTTTGTCTCCTCTTGCCTTTGACGTGGGTCATACGGAGTCCCTACACCTGGGCAGGGGGAAGATGCTTCTACGCAGCTACCTGTCGAGAAAACCAAAGGTGAATCTGAGTGGAGGAGTCCAACCAGATGTGACAGGGAGAAGGGTGTGGGGGAGGCAGTCATAACGACTTCATGTTTCTCCAGCTTCTAGTCTTCTGGGGCTGATAGTCCCCTCCAAAAGACAGCGAATGAGAACAACATGCATGTAATTAATAATCCTCATCGTTTTAGAAATGCAAACCAGGTGTTGCAGTCCTCCGGGTACGTGTGTGTCAATCTGCTGGGTATAATATCTGGTACAGAGGGAGAGGAGGGGTCTTCTTACAATCCAAGACCTCCTGGGGCTTGGATGGTTCTCCCACCCCCATAATTGCAACAGGGTATAATTTCTTTTTAGGAAAGGAGGATCTTGCCCTTAGGATAGTGACTTTATATGTTCTTGAAAATGTATGTTCTTTCACACCCATTTATTTATTTACTCATACACACACACACACACACACACACATATTTTACTACGTGTCATGCACTATTTGAACCTGTGGTTTTCTTGGGGGGGCGTGTATGAGGGATTGAACTCAGGGGCACTCGACCACCGAGCCACATCCCCAGTCCTATTTTGTATTTTATTTAGAGACAGGGTCTCACTGAGTTGTTTAGCACCTCAATTTTGCTGAGGCTGGCTTTGAACTCACCATCCTCCTGACTCAGTGTCCCAAGCTGCTGGGATTTCAGGTGTGCGCCACCATGCCTGGCTGAACCTGCAGTTTAAAGGTAAATAAGAAAGAAAGAGGTCCCATCCTCAGGAGCTTAACTGTTGAGACTATGCCCTGCAATTTGGGAGTGGTACAAAGACAAATAGGGCAAGGTAAGATGCAGGACTTACAGGCTGATGGGGAGAAGGGCCCCCTGAGGAAAGATGGAGGTGAAGCAAGGAGGGAGCAGCCATGAGGGACTGTGTTTTATTCTACGTGTGCTGGTTACTCCTGGGGAAGGGATGGGATCTGACACACATTTTGCAAGAACACAGAGAAATGTTTTGTTTAACTCTTGGGCATTGTGCAAGTCCATAAGTCCTGAGCGTCACCAAAAAGAGGGAGCTACTCTTGGGGCTGGTAGAAGTGAGGACAGTGGCATGAAGAAAGGTCTTCTGCCTCCATTGCAGCATTCTCCAGGAGCATCTTGGCCACTTGGAGTTAAAGATAGAAATATTAAATGAGCACCTGCTATATGAGGGGGCACCTGAGCAGGTGTCCAAAGATAAGAAGATTCGGGGAGGCCCTACCTGTAAAAAATGTCTCCTGTGGGGAGACTGAGGCTTCTTACAAAGAGAACTTCAAGTGTGAAGAGCCAAGGGCGCCCTGAGCAGGAGGAGGTGGAGGGAGCTGTCTCATTATCATCACTGACATTTGTCATCATAAAAGACATATTAAGCATCTAATTGGGCCTGATATCATATTTTGTTTTTCAGAACTCTTAAGGCCTACACAACATGTAAATAAGCCAAACAGATATCCATATAAGGAAAGTTATTGGTATCACCAATTTTCCCTTCTTCTCTCCTTTCTTTTCTCATAGTTTCTGACTCACAAGACCTGACTTGTATATGCAAAAGGTTATCACTGAGCTGGTGTGGAGTCCCCTGTCACAACCACCTCACAGATGTACCCCTCCTCCAACACACACTCGTTTATGCCGAACTCACACAACATCCCACATCACAATGCTACTCTTACAATGCACCACAAACACACCACACCGTGACACCGCAGCACATGCCTGACACAGACATCCCACATGTCACATGCATACATTCTGCAAGATGCCTGGAGGTGAAGCTGCTGTCTGGGGAGTTGTGGGGAAAATATTGAGTTTTAGAGACAATATGGGACCACAAATGGAGAGAGAGAGAGAGCGCGAGCTGAGGGTAGCAGGATAGCAGAGGGACGGACACTAGCTCCCAGGAGGGCAGAATCCCAGCAGGGCTGCTTCAGGCACTGACCCCAGGTACTCACCTCCTTCTCTCTCAGTCAACTCCCTCCCCAGGAGAAGGGGAGGGAGGTGACTAACCTGCTTGGTCTGATTCGCACTGGGCCAAGCCCCAGGGACTCTTAGGGGATTTGGAAGGATAAAAGGTGAATATGTAGGGGTGGCTGCGGCCCTCTTGCTCTCCAAGGGTGGTGTGGTGAGTGCTTGTCCCTCATCCTCTGTTTCCATACCTGCACCCTTAAATACAGGGACAATTAAAGATGTTAAGAAGATGGTTGGCTATGTTAATTTAGGGTTCATGGAAGATACTAGGCTATCACTTTGAGAGTCATTGGCATACAATTGAAAGCTGTGACCCTGGATGAGTCATTTGGGAAGAGACTGTGGATAAAGAAAAGTCAACAGCTGAGCCCTGGGGCTCCTCGAGATTTAGAGGCCTGGTGGAGTGGGGTATGATTAGGGGTGACCAAAAGGACTCTCAGAATAAGCAGTAAGTAAAAGAGGAGTTGAGAGTGGTTTTATGGAAAGTGTAATTGTCAACTTTTGGTGTATAACGAACAATCCCCAAACTTCTGTGATGTGTAAAATAAGTATTTATTTAGCTTAAAACTGTGTGGGTCAACTGGGGAGCAGCTCCTCCATGCTGGCTCATCTAGGGCAGTCCTATTCCTCTGCACATGTCCTTCATCCCCCCCACCCTGGCACAAGGGACATTCTCTTGGTGATGGCAGCCATGCAAGACAACAAGCCTAATCACACAAGCACTTTCCAAACCTTTGGTCACATCCCACTGGATAAACTTCTATTGGCCAAAAGAAGTCACAACCAGAAACTAATGTCAAGCCCAGGAAAATAGACTCCTTCTATTTGGTGGGAGGAGCTCCAAAATCATGGCAGAGGGTGTGCATGCGGGGAGTAGTGAAGAATGGCACCTGCTAGTGCAATCTACCATGGCAAGCCAGAGAGGACAGCTTCCAGGAGGACACAGTGGTCAATCCCCTCAAATATCCCTGAGAGATCAAGTAAGATGAGGACAGGCACTTGACTGTTGGACTAGGCTGGATGCCATTGGAGACCTTAAAAGGGGGCATCTCGTTCTGGCAGAGTCCTGGAGATACAAGGCTCACTGAAGTGGATTGAAAAGAAACAGGAATTGAGAAAACGGAGATAGTAAATACAGAACACTTCCACGCTTTGCTATGAGAACATATAGGACATGAGGTATAGATGGAGGGGGACTCAGGTAGCAGGAATAGCTTTTTCCTGCTGCTCCTCGTCCTCTTGTCCTCTTCCTCCTACCCTCTCCTCTTTCTCTTCTCCCTCCCCCTCTTCCTTTTTTCCATTTCTTCCTTTCTTTTCCTGCCTCTCTGATCCCAGGAGTCAATACTAAATCAATACTAATAATGCTAAGTCAATATTAAACTATGGCTCAGTATTATGGATTAAATGGGTTTCTGAAAGCCTCACTAGTAATTATAGCATCGCTCTTAGGGGAAATTGTATCCTGGGTAACCAACAGCCGATTTAAAAACATTCTTATAATTTGGAATTGTAGTATGGTGTGGAAATGTGCATTTATAACATATACACACCCCAGAAGTCCCAGTTTAAGCCTAAGTTGTATTCACTACTGGAAGTTCCTCTTGGGTGTATCTGATGAGAGCATGGAAGATACTATCTGTGATAGCTAATTCATCTGTGGGTAAAAGGCCCAAGTGGGGTTGCTGAAGAGAAAACCCATATGAGGGAGAGGAATTTGGTAACTGTCTAGGAGACTGTGCCAGGGCCCTAGGAACGTCTGCCAGCTGTGGGGGTGGGGAATGGTTCAGGGAAAGGGAGTGCCTCTGAGGTATGGGGCCCAGTACTTAAAAACATTATTATAAAGTTCCTTGCAGCATTATTCACAATAGCAGAAGATGGACACAGTCCAGCTGTCCATCTACAGATAAATGGATGAACAAAGTGTGGTGTACACATACAGCCTTAAAGGATGGAAATGCTGATTCCTGCTACCACCAGGGTGAACCTGGGAGGCGTTATTCTGAGTGAGGTAAGTCTTCACTGAAGGACAGATATTGTCTGATTCTACTTGCATGTGATACCCAGAACAGGCAAGTTCATAGAGACAGGAAATATAATAGTTGGGTGATGGGGGCTGGAGTTTCAGGAGAAGGTCATGAGGGTCACGAGGAGTTAGTATTTAATGGGCACAGAGTTCCAGTTTGAGAAGATGTAAAAATTCTGGCAATGGATGCTGGTGATGTTCGCACAGCAGCATGAATACTCTTAATGCCACTGGTCTGTACACTTAAAAAAATGATCAAAAGGCTAAATTTTATGTTAGACTCATTTTATCACAATAAAGCTAGCTAGCTAGTCAACTCTCCCTCACTGTGACAAAATACCTGGGATAAAGAGCTTAGAAGGAGGAAGGATTTATCTTGGCCCATGGTCTCAGTCCATGGTCACTCGACCCTGATGCTTGGTTTGGGGTAGCATGGTATATCATGGCAGAAAATGCATGGCAGATGAGCCCTAGTCACCACATGGCAGCTGGGAATGGGGGTAAGGGTGGAGGGTGGGCTGGGATTCCATCACCTCTTAGAGGACACTCCCCTTCCCCAGTGACCTAATTTCCACCCGGTAAGACCTATCTCTTAAAGGTTCCTTCACCTCCCACTGGTGCCACAGGCTGGTGACCAATCCTTTAACACATGGGCTGTTGGGGACATTCAAGACCCAAACTATAATAGATGATTGATAGATGATAGATACATAGACAGACATACAGAAAGGGTTAAGGCAAATGTGGGGACTCTTCTAGGTGCCTCCCAAAGGCCCTTCCAGACCTGGCTCTATGACTCCCCCACCTCTGACAGTCTCAGCCCAGTCCCCATCCTCTGAAGCCACAGAGTAGCACACCGGGCTCTTGTAATCAGAGTGACAAGGCAGTGGCTGTCTCCAGGAAGCTGTGGCTCTGGCCACCTAGAGAAAAGGCCTGGAAACTGGAGCAAAATAAGGCTAATTAACCAAATGCGTTTTCCTTGCACGTGTCTGTGTTTTCGTGTTAGGTTTTTGCTGCAGAGAGGATATTAAAGCTAATTAGACTCACAACTTTGGACAGATCTTTGAATAACCAATAAGTTGTTTCTTATGGAAACATACTAGTCAGTTTCTCTATCCTTTACCTTAAATTACACACGTCCAAGCCCCACAGGGCTCAGGCTAGAAGGTTTGAGGGGTCGGCTAAGGGCAGATAGATTGCTAGAAAACTTGTTCTGCCTCAGAGAGACTGTAAGACTCAGTGGAGGCTGGCCTCTGGCTGCTCCCATCACAAATCCTTTGCCTTAGGAAATCCAATTCTTTACTATCTAGGTCCAGGCAGGGCTCTCCTGTATTATTATTTTTTGTTTTTCTTGCAGTGCTGGGGATTGAACCCAGGGCCTTGTGCATGCGAGGCAAGTCCTCTACCAACTAAGATATATCCCCAGCACCCCACCTGTATAATCTTATGGCAGGAGACCCTAGCCTCAGGATCTTATCCAGAAGGTGTCTTCTTTTCTCAGCACTGAGCTGTTCTCTAATACTCCCAAGAGTAGGGAAAGCTATAGCCAGGTTTCTAAGGAGCCCTGCACCTGCCCTGACCCCACCCAGCCACACTGATTGGCCATGGGGTGGACACTGGATCCAGAAGAAACCATCTCAGAGATGAGATAGAGCCAATCAGATTCTCTTTCTAGGAAATATGAAATAGAGTCACTGAGAAAATGATTCAGTTAGCCTCAGAGATTTTTTTTTTTTTTGCAGCCAGTGGAATCAAACCCGGGGTTCATCTAAGCAAAAACTTAGAATTCATAATTCCTGAGAACAAAAGAAATGGAGACAGCTTCAGACACTGAGCAGCAGCATCTCCTGGGCTGCTACTAATGTATGTGATTCTACCCCTGTGGTTTTGACCCTCCTTTCTAAATTCAGATTTACAGGAGACAGTGGCCGGTTGAGATCGAGTAGAAATTTACCCTTTGGACAATCAGCTCTGGTCAATAGGGGGCTCACTCCTGAGTTTCAAGGGTCTTTCCAGAGAAGAGAAAATTTTCTGGACCTGGTTGTTCCTTGGGAGGTGTCTTGGAGCAGTCAGGATAGAGGCAGAGCAGAGGAAGGCTGTTTGCAGAGAGGGAGGGAAGAGAACAACCCCAATGCATGGAGAGAAGCACATGCAGACAGTGAGGCGGGGACAATAAAGGGGGAGCCTCAGCTATGAAGTTCAAGGATGGGTTCCTTCCCATGTCTTTGGAATCCCAATCTCTGTGGCCACCACAGAAGTGGTTCTGTCCTTGATGAGATCATTGTGCATGGGTTTCACTCATCACTCCTCTCATGAGAACAGCCTGTGAATCTGCTGGCACATGTGAGTTGTGCAGCTGATCTCCACCCTTTACTGCAACTTAATTCCAAAGATGATTGCATTGGTCAGGTCTCCCACCCCCTCTCAGCTTCATCAGGCTCCTGGAAACCAAATGTAAAGAACTCGCCGTGCCTCGTGGAAAAGATGAGACTCAGTACTCCTGCTGGGAGGTGGCCATCTTTTCCTTTCCAAGTTCCCTGGGCCAGACCAACATTTGCCTGGGGATCAAAGTTGCAAGAGTTGGAAATGCCACATTTATTCTGTGATGAAAGAACTAATTTGTTCATGCATGTCCCTGCATTTCTTAGCAACTTGACAGTTTCTGGCTTGAAGGATGTTTTGCCCAAATTCTCTGCAAATCACTAGCAGCTGTGGCCCCTTGGAGAGAACAATGCCTAGAAACAGTCAGAACAAATGGGAAAGGTCACAGGGCAGTGGACACCATGTATATGGAGGCATGGAGCTGGGCTGGGCATGGACCGCACCTCAGAGGGACAGTCAAGTAGAGGGAGAAGGGGACTAGAGTCTGACTACAGAGCTGCTGAGGAGGCGGAGGTGGACCCAACAACTCTGGGGAAACTTCTAGGAGGGAGAGGTTACTTTCAAGTTGTATCCTGAAGGCAGGGACAGCTGTGGTTAGGTGGATAGGACAATAGCAATAAGCAAATAACATATCCAGGCATATAAAGCAGCTGCCCGTAAGGGCCCTGTGTAGACTGGATCAGGATAGGTCAGAACCAATATCTGAGGAGCTGCCAGGAGGACAGCTTAGACCAGAGATCTGAGCGGGGCATGGAGAGAGTGTGAAATCCACATCATGGCACTGACCATTAGCAGAAAAGAAAGACAGGCAGCTGGCCAAAGTCAGGCACAGGACCGGGTTCTGCTTGTATCGGGGCCAGTGGCTCTCCAGGCCCTTGTGAAGTATTAACTGACGTCAGGAGGTCAGTGAGACATCAAGGCCAAAGTGGAAGGAGGAAGCAAAGCCAGGGCCTGAGCCAGGTGTAGGGGTGGGATACAAAAAGATGAACGTCATGGGACTTTTAAAGCAGTGTCATATCCCTCCTTGGGTGATGGTTCTTCTCTGTCCACTTGGTAACAGTGATAGGTCCCTGACAGCCACTTATGTACAAAATGACCGTGATCACTGGCCTCATGGACTACCTCAGGAGTGGGCACCCTTTGCAGCCTGGGCTGGGGGAAGTTCTCTTCTGTGAGCATTTGGGATGGAGGCTGTTCCCATCTCCGTTGGCTTCTTCAGCAAAGTGAATGTAGGGAAGAGAGAGTGAGAGAGAGAGAGAGAGAGAGAGAGAGAGAGAGAGAGAGAGAGAGAGAGAGAGAGATACAGAGAAGATACTACGTAGGGCAGGAGGAGAAAGCTGGAAATGCCTTCCTTTCTTGGTAGGGCCTGTTTCTGAGATCCAGGATCCCTAAGGTCTTGAGCCCCATCATGAGCTCCCTCTATTGTATCCTGCATTCTTAACACTGGTGGTGTTGCCCCTTGGGAGGCAAAGTTAATTCTTGAGGAGCAAAGAAACCTTAGATATTACTACAGTTTGTGACCCACTGTTCGTAGTCCCTAAACAGATACATAGCATAACGTGGTCTTCAGATTTGATGGGGGTCAGGGACCTCGATTATCACACAGAAACATCTGCAATGGTTGCTGAGGGGAGTGATAATGAAACAGAAACACAGCTCTAAATCCTTGCAATGCCCCACGCTTTTCCCATGATTTCAAGTCACAGTAGCCCTAATGAAGACAGGTATCCTTGGCCAGTGCCTGTGTAAAAGAGGAAATGGATAAGAGGCCAGATGAGGGATCCTGACAGAGTGGCCCCACTCTGAGACAAACAGGATGGGAATCAGGAGCCAGGAGCTCAGGGGCTCTGAGGGAGCCTCAGGAGATGGCTGGGAACAGGGAGGCAGCGGGTGCCTGGCCTTCCCCACAGCCTCTACTGGAAGCAGTGGACTTCTACTCTGATGGTTCTCGGCTAAGTTCTCCACTCTGTGTGCTTGTGTTTTAAGACCATGTCTGCATTTTCACTCCCAAGCATGAGGGTGGAGTTGGGCCGGGCTGGGTTCAAAGTCCCTGAGCTAGAAAATGGAAAATACAACCCTGCACAGAGCAGACGGGCCCACAGGGAGCCCAGACTTGGCTCAGGCAGGTGCTGGCGCTAAGGCCTATTTATTTATTTATTTGTTTTAACAGATTTAATGAGATATAATTAATAATGGCTTATAATTATATATAGTCATAGATAAGCACAACCATCACCAGTCAATTTAGGATATTTTCATCACTATGAAGAGAAACCATGCACTCTTTAGCTAACAACATCCACCCCCCCATCCTCTCGTCCCCTCTCTAGCCTTGGGCAACTACTAACCTACTTTCTGTCTCTGTAGATTTCTCTATTTTTGATTTTCATACAAATGGAATCATATAATATGTGATATTTTGTGACTGGTGTCTTTCATTTAGCTTCATGTATTCAAGGTTCACCTAGGCAATAGCATGGGTCTGTATTTTCTTTCCTCTCATAGGCAAATGATATTTCATTTTAGGGATATACTATTTTTTATTTGTTTGTTGACAATGGACGTCTGGGTTTTTCCATCATTTTTGTATGAATGGTGCTACTATCAATATTTGTGTACAAGATTTTATGTGGACATATATTTCCATTTCTCTTGGGCATATATCCAGGAGTAGAATTGGTAGATCAAATTTCCACCAGCAGTGTGTGAAGTCTGGATGTTTTCCCACACTTCTTCTAGCACCTCTGTACTTTCTGATTCTAACTTTCCTAGTGGATATGAAGCAGTATCTCAATATGGATTTGAACAGTCCCCAGTTTTGCAGGTAAGATACGGTGGCAGGAGAAGCTGATCATGTTAGAACACTTGAAGGTGAAAAGGTAGTGCCTATGGCATTCTTGCAAGTGATCAGTCCCTAGAAGGTAGGAGCCTAGCCCAGGGTGAATAGGCAAGCAGGTCACCTCCCCTAAGAGAGATGGAAAGGATTTGAGCCTCCAGTAGGAGGGGTAGAGATCACACTGAATCTGCAGAGAATCAGAGATATTTAGGGAAACTGAGTTAAAATCTCTGTTAAATAGATGGCAAATACCAGCATATAGACCACCCCTTCTCACTGCTTCTCCCAGGGTAGATGTCATGAATCATTTGTATTTTTTCATGTTCATCTCAGAAACGGTCTTGACAATCCATTTGAGGCAGTCACTACTGTTGAAAAAGAGTTGTCTTAAGAAATGTACTTACCTGACATCGCGGGATAGGCCCACACAGGATTGGAGAGAGGGAGGCTGTGACTCTGAGAACACTTGAATTAAGACCCAGGTCTTGAGGGAGCAGGACTAATGCTAGAGATCATAGGACTAATGCTAGAGTCCACCATGGATAGGGATGAGGTTGCTAGTGGACTTCCTGTCCCGGTCAGGGTTCCAGATTTACGCAGTCAAGCTGAGCACAGGTGGAGAGCAAAGAGGCTGAAGCTTATTGCTCTTATAAACATCTGAGGATAAGTGGGAGGGGAGGCTGGTGATATGATTAAACAGGAAGATATGATGGACCTACCAAGAGGCACCACAGAGCTTAGGGAACTATCTGACCTGGGGAGAAAGCTCCATGCATACAAGGTTTCTAGTGGGCATGGGTGTACTGGGCTGTGCAGGGTGCCAGATAGCTCAAGAGAGCAGTAGGCCCCAGGGCCAAGCATCTTGGGCAATGCCGGCCAAAGGAGATGGGCATGGTGTCAGGGTTGGGTCTGGCAGGGCAGGCATAGAGTTTAGATGTCCAGTGGGCCAGTTTGTAAAGGGTGGTTCCAGGAAGGGGATAGAAAACCAGAAAGAACCAGAGCAAGGCTCATGGGAGAAGTAGGGCACGGGGCGGGGTTGTCAACACAAATGATGGGTGCCTGCAGCAACCCAAGAGCTCTTCTCAGCCGAGGCTTTGGGGTGTCAGGAGTCTGACAGGGGGACAGAGGGCAATGAGAAGCACCAGGTTGGGTGGGGATTGTGTATGAGGAACAGCACAGCACAGCGTCTGAGGAGAAACAGAACTGGAGTAGGGAAAAGGAAAGTTCCAGCAAGGAGAAGAACTCTTACAGACACAAAATATCAATAGCTGTCAAGTCACGAGCAGGGGCTGACCATTTCACCTCTTTATTCACAAAGCAAATTTCTTGCCAGGAAAGGTCAGAGATGAGGTGTACCGTATGCTCAGAGCTGTCATCCGTGGAACAATAGGTGAGGTTCGGAATCTCTAGGTCTTTGAGTTGAAATCGCAATGGAGGAGGGACTTGGAAACCAGCCACATATTTTCAGTATCATTATTTTTCCCTTTGGTGATCCTGTGCTGCCTCTAAGAGTGTGTTTGATGGACAGTCTGCTAATTCTGTAATTGGATTCATTGGCCCTAAACATAATAAGGGTTGTGTTTGCTGTATTGTAGCATTTTTTTTTCACTTGAAAAATAATGTTTCAGGAAATGAAACTGGAATCTAGAATTTATGCCTTTATTTATTCATTAATCTAACTAACATTAACTGAAATACAAGCCAGGAGATCCTATCCCTCTGTAAAGAGCTTTTTTTTTTTCTTTTTTCCATTAAAGTTATGAACTACCTGAAAAGTAAGACATGTAATAGGCAGATGGAGACCAAAATATCACAATTAGTGCTGATGGAGGCTTAACCGAAAGTGTATCTTGGAGCGAGAGTAACTGGGCTTGTTAAACACCCATCACAGAAGGTGCTGGATACCCCCAGGCCTACTCCCCACAAGGGCTGGTACCATATCATTGAGCACTCTGGCTCCCAAGAAAGGAAACATGCCCAGTTCATTCTTTCCCAACCCACTACCAAATTAAGTCACATCTCCTCCTGCCTAGGGTTGAGCAAATTAAAAATGGGAAGCAATGATAGGAGTCTCACATTTGCACATGAATGATACCTTCAGGAATAGGTTAAAATTATTTTCCCCTAGCCACTTCAAAGGAGTGAATATATAAATAATAAAATTAAAATCATTTGGCAAATAACAATTGCTAGGTATGTTAGTCAGCTTTCCACTACTGTGACAAAACACCCGAGATAATCAACTTATAAGGAGGAAAGTTTTCTTTCAGCTCAGTTTTAGAGGTTTTAGTCCATGGCTGGTTGGCACATTGTTTTGAGGCCTGTGATGAGGCAGAACCTCATGGTGGGAACACATGGTGAAAAAAAGCAATCAATTCATGGCAGCTGGAAAGCAAAAAAAAAAAAAAATAGGGCTGGGGTCTCAACATCCTCTTTGAGGTTATGCCCCCAATGATACAACCTCTTCACATTAGGCTCTACCTCCTAAAGGTTCCACTGTCTAAGGATTAAGCCTTTAATCCATGGGTTTTTAGGGGACACTTCAGATCCAAACAATTGTAAAAGACATTATGCCAGGAACTTTTGTCTGTTATATAATTTAGTCTTTAAATTATATAAAAGAATCTTATAGGCTATACTTTTATTGTCTCCATTACACGGATAAGGAACCAAAAGGGTAAGGAACCCATCCAAAGTCACACACCTTGAAGGAAGTTAAACTGAGGCTTCACTGTAGAGAGCCTGAGGCCCAAAGACCCTCTTGGCCTCCAATAAACAAGACACAGGTCTTGCATCAGCCTAACGGGAAGACACTACTGATTCAGAAACAGCTGTGGTGTAATTTGAAAGGTGAGAGGTGCAAATAAAAGACTGCAGTTATTCAGAGGAGGAAGAGATGGCATTGGAATAGTGACCCAAGAGGTTCTTTTTATCCAAGCATGATTGTTTCTAAGAAAAGCCACTGAAATGAGAGCATTTACTAGCAAATAGTGTGAAAGCAATTTGATTGGGACTTTGTCTTAAAAAATCAAACTAAAAATTATGAATAAGATTATTTTGTCTTTGATGTAACGCAATTTATGTTATAATTACAATTTTTAGAATGATTAAAGGCTGAATCCAGGGTTGATTGGAGTTTTCTTGTATAATTGTCAGACCAAACTATCTTAAGTTTTATAAAAGACAAACTCCTTCACTTCCCAGTTGATAATCATGGACTCACCAAAGAGGATGTCTCTTTCCCAAAAATGTTCAAGGGGTTCACTAACTTTCCAAGAGCCTCCTCTAATTGTTTGGTGTCTAAATCACTGCCTTCTAAAAGTCCCTTCGGAGTTATCATCCTCTTTGATATTTTCCTCTTTAGTTACTAGTGATCGGTGACTTAGCATGAGATCCAATGTCACTGTCATTGACTTCGTGAAATTCCTCATCTTCCCCAAGATTTGACTTTGTAGTCAATTTGTATCATCTTGCATATACCATAGGGATTTATGATGGCCTCCCATTAGGGTAAGATTGAGAGGCAGACTTTGGAGGGGAGTGTAAATCCCAGTGTTAATCAAGGTCAAGTGGAACTAATTTTATTAGGATAAGTTCCTGATTCAATATTTGCTTGGTAAGTAACTTTTATTTTCAAGTGCAACAAGTACCTATGAGACACAGATATGAAGAGACAGACAACATGGATCACTTATGTATGGGAAGGGCTTAAAGAGGAAATGATATTTATGCTGGGCCTTAAGGAGGAAAAATGTTGGACATGCAAAAACCAGGATCAGGGAGGACAGGGCATTGGCATGAGCAGAGATGGTTAAATACAATGTGTGCACAGTAAGAACAGTAAGTATGCCTCGCATGCACAAAGCCCTGGGTTCAATCCCCAGCACCACAAATAAACAAACAAATAAAACAAAACAAAAGAAAACAAAAGAGTAAGTATACTTCAAGGTAAATGTTGGAAAGTAGTGTTAGGAGAACTAGGCTTGGAACTAGACCTTGGAGGATTTTCAAGAATGGACCTTCTTTTGTAGGGAATGGGGAGCCACTGATGGTTTTGGATCCTAAGCTCAGCAGGGAGCCTGGCAATTTTGAAAAATTTAAAAGTTCAAAAAATATTGTTGAAAAAAGCTTATATTAGGGATGACGGGTAGTATATTAGAACACACACCAGCAAAATACAATATAGATATCAAAATTACCTATATGTAAACCCTAGCTAATGGCTTAATTAAATTTTGATGAGGATCAAATTCCCATTGAAGTTGCTTGTAGTGGAATTTGAGTTTCATACTGGAAATTGTTCTTTTTCAGAAAGAATGCTGCATTGTAGAGCGAACCTTTTTTTTTTTTTTTTTAAGGTTAAGACTTAAATGGCATGCTGTCACTACATGTCCCAATGTGCTTTCTGAAGCTGTCACTATACAGTGGGAACATCTGACCTCTCTGGCCATGAGAAAGATGAACACAGTTCAGGAGACTTACTTTTGGATCTAGTAGAAACCCTTTGTATTCCAAATTTGAGCTTCTACTGATCTTTCAGTACAACAACTATGAAGAATCTCTGCATTTGGTTGAGCCTATGAACGCTTGTGGGTGGCTGTGCGTGCAAAAATCATGTACCCAAAGGTATGTTACAGACTCACGCACAGCCAGCGTTCTTTAAGCAATAGTGAGGTTTAGCTGGACCTCTCTGAGAAGACAGGGTTGCTGAACTGCACTAGGGAATTTGCCCTGCCCTGAGTACCGTGGGAGTCACAGCTGATGTTTAGATTTCTCACTCTGTAAATATGATGATTAAAGACCTACAGATGCTCTCTTTCCTTTTTGGTAACAAAATCAATGTTATACCAGAAATAAGATAAAACTTGAAATATGCAATAGGCAATGCTAATACTAATACTAATGCAGTAGGCACTGCTAATAATGCTCTATTGTGGCTTTTCAGGTGGGGAAAAGGGAATAAAAAACAATGAATGCTAATTAGTTTACATTCATCAAAATTGTATTCAGCTCTCCTTTTTTTCTTTTCAGAGTTCTTAAGTGTGCAGAAGCAGGTTATTCAAGTTTCACCCCTATTTTTCAAAAATTAATAAGGGCCATACATTAGTGTAACATTCTGCCTGCTTCATAGAATATATTAGTAAAGGTTTTAATTACTGAAATTATACAGTCATAAAAAGATGATTTAATGAAAGCAATCATATCATTTGCATTCTAGGCCTGGCTGCAAGCAGACACTATGAGGAGCGGTAAATTATCCTGAAGAGCAGTCGAATAATTACCACCATTGTAATTCTGCCTGAGGACGCTGGGCTCCAATGACTTCAAGTTCCAAGTAAATACCTGTTTGTGGACAAGAAAACCAGCTTCCTTTGAGAAGGATTAGAGATGACAGTGGAGTCCTAAAATCCTTTTTCTTTCCCAATACCCAGAGCCTGTCTTTCCTAGAGGAATCTATTATGGCCTCACCTCAGATAAGGGAAAATTGATTGCTATGTTCTTTTATTGAAGAGGATCTTGTGATGGTTAAAATAATTAGAGACAAGTCTGATGTGATGGCCCTGATGTCAAAAGAGACAGATGATTTTATTCACGAGGGAGGACACAATTTTATTTGCAGGTGGGCACAAGAAAGGGTTGTGCCCATTGGGTTTGCAGAATCAGACCCTAGGTGTGGGCAGGTTCACTGAGACTCATCCTCAGGCCTTCCAGGGCTCTCCCCACAAAGGAAGGGGAGATATAAGTGACACAATACTGACGAGGGCCTCTGTAAGCCCACTAAGGAATCGTTTGCTATGATCATTTGCTGTGTAGTGATGGTGGCCAGTAGAAAGGGTCAGCGGCCTGAACTCTTTTATTCTCCTTCCATTATACCAATCTTAAGGTGACAATTCTGGTATTTCAAGGTAAATGTTCAAAGTCTCCAACCAACTGTGCCCTCCTAATAAAATGCCCCTTACCCATGAACTCTAAGGCCCTTTGTTGATGGTTCCTTGACTTAATGACTACAGAGATTGGGGTGCACCTCAGCAGCCATCGTTTCTTTTCTACTGATCAAACTGACTGATGTTCATTGTGAACCTACTCTGTGTGGCTTGTGTGTTGATCTTGGATAGAAGACAAGGATAACGTGGATTCCACTCCATAATAACATTTTTAATTCAAGATAAACTTCATTTATATCCTTGGAATGATATGAATTTAGTATTATAATGGTTTAATGATAAAAAAAAAAAAAGATCCCAACCCATTAGTTGAACTGAGGAAGGGATTCCAAGAAAAGTCTGCATGCATGGAAGGACAGGAAGGAATGGGTCAGGGATTCCCAGGAGGAGGGCTCTGCATGGACGAAAGGCAGAGGGAGAAAAAGGTTGAGGCAGGCTAAGGACACAGGCGGGGTCTATTTTGGGCGGAGAGGAGGACAGTGGGAAATTGATAAGAAAGGCAAGCTGAAGGCATCCTGGGAGGCCTTGGACACCAGCCAAGGAGTCTTCGAGTCTGCCCTTTATTCAGGCAGCACTAGGGAAGGATTCAAAATATTAACTTTGGTGGGGGTGGAGGGCATGTTTGAGGCTGTGATTTGGGGCACTGATGTGCAGGAGAGGGAGGAATCAGGGGATCTCTTGGGTCTTTGAACATATGAGCCACAGGGAGCTGAAATGAGGGAGAAGAAACACTGGGTAGAAGATCCCTAAGGTCCAGACAGCTGAGGAGATGGAAGGGAACCAGAAGGAGCCAACAGTCACTGAGATGCCAGAGTGAGTGATGGCCAGAATGGCACCTTAGGAAGAGGAAGGGGACACGGATAAGAGTAAGGGATGGTCTTGCATGGGACATAGGTGCTATTAGGATCGCTTCAGATCCAAACTATAGCATAAGGCATTATGCCAGGAATTTTTGTCTGTTATGTAATTTAGTCTTTCAAAGAATCTTATAGGCTATACTTTTATTGTCTCCATTACATGGATGATGAACCCAAAGGGTAAGGAACCCATCCAAAGTCACACAGCTTGAAGGAGGTTAAGCTGAGACTTCACTGTAGGCAGCCAGAGGATCATTAGGGACTGTTTTGATAATTTATACTCCAATAAATTGGAAAACCTAGAAGAAATAGATACATTTCAAGGCATATATGACCCATCAAACTGAATCAAAAGGACAGAAAATCCAAATAGACCAATAACTAGCAGTGAAATAGAAGCAGTAATAAAAAGCCTTCCAACAAAGAAAAGCCCAGCACATGCAAACCAACACATGTAATTCATCACACAAATAGAATTAAGGGCAAAAATCACTTCGTTATCTCAATAGATGCAGAGAAAAACCTTGGAAAAAATTCATCAGCCATTCATGATAAAAATGCTGAAGAAACTAGTGGTCGAAGGAACCTACCTCAATATCATAAAGGCTATATGTGAAAAATCCAAAGCCAACCTCATAGTCAATGGGGAAAAACTGAAAGCATTTTCCTTAACATCTGGGTCAAGATAAGGATGTCTACTCTCACCACTCCTATTTAATACATACTAGAAATTCTAGCCAGAGCAATTGGGCAAGAGAAGAAAATAAAAGGGATAAAAAATAGAAAGGGAAGAAGTCAAATTGTCACTGTTTGAAGATGATATGAGCCTATACTTAGAAGATCCAGAAAGCTATACAAAAAGACTGCTGGAGCTAATAAACAAATTCAGCGAAGTAGCAGGTTACCAAATCAACATACAAAAATCAATAGTTGTCCCATACACCAACAATGAATCTGCTGAGGAAAAAAAATTTCAGGAAAATAATTCCATTAATAATAGCCTCAAAAACACAAACACAAACAAAAAACAACCCAGGAAAAAAATCTAACCAGGGAGGTGAAAGACCTCTACAATGAAAACTACAGAACACTGACGAGAGAAATTGAAGGAGACATAAGAAGAGGAAAAGGCTGTCCATAAGCAGAATTCATATTGTTAAAATGTCCATGCTACCAAACACAACAGACAGATTCAATGTAATCCCCATCAAAATACCAAGGACATTCTTCACATAGCTAGAAAAAATAGTCTTAAAATTCATTTGGAAGAATAAAAGACCCATAATAGCCAAAACAATTCTAAGCCAAAAGAAACGATGCTGGAGGCCTCACAATACCCAACTTCAAATTATACCACCAAGCTATAGTAACAAAAGTTGCATGGCACTGGCATAAAAACACAAGGACCAATGGTGAATAGAAGACACTAAGACAAACCCACACATCTACAGTCGTACGATACTTGACAACGTTGCCAAAAACATAAATGGAAAAAACGACAGGGAGGGGTGCAGGGAAATGGGGGCGGAAAAAGGGGAGGATCATCAATCTAATTGATTTCCATTCATGTGTGAGTTTGTTGGGATGAACCCAGTCGCTATGCCTCACCATAAATCTTTAATAATAATAAAAGAAAATGGTGCTCGGAAAACCAGTTATCCATATGTAGAATAATGAGACTAGTCCCTTATCTCTCACTCTGCACAAAAATCAACTCAAAATGGATCAAAGACCTGGGAATTAAAACAGAAACTATGCAGCTCCTGGAAGAAAAGTTAGGGTCAATACTTCAGCTTACAGGCATAGGCAACAGCTTTCTCAGGCAGACATCTAAAGCTCAGGAAATAATGCCCAGAGTTAATAAATGGGATGGCATCATATTAAAAAGCTTCCACACAACAAAGGAAACAATTAAGAATGCAAAGAAAATGCCTACAGAATGGAAGAAGAATTTTTGTAGCTATTCTTCTGGCAGAAGATTCATATCTAGAATATATAAAGAACTCAAACAACTGAACTCTAAAAAAAACAACAACAAATAATACAAATTAATAAATGGGCAAATGGGGCTGGGGTTGTGGCTCAGCGGTAGAGCGCTCACCTAGCACGTGCAAGGCCCTGGGTTCCATCCTCAGCACCACATAAAAGTAAATGAACAAAATAAAGGTATTGTGTACAACTAAAAAATAAATATTTAAATAAATAAATAAATAAATAAGTCCTTCTTGACCTCATATTTCCACAGTTACTTTAAAAAAATAAATAAATAAAAAATAAATGGGCAAATGATTGAACTGGCACTTCTCTAACATACTTCATATACAACAAGATATATGAAAAATTGTGCTGTATATGTGTAATAAGATTTGTAATGCATTCTGCTTTCATTTATTTTTAGAAAATCAATTTAAAAATTCTAAATAAATTAATAAATAGGCCAATCAATATCTGAAAAAAATTCAACATTGTTAGTAATTAGTGAAATGGAAATAAAAACTACACTGAGATTTCATCCCACACCAGTCAGAATGGCAGTCATGAAAAATACAAATAAAAATAAATGCTAGAGAGGATGTGGAGAAAAAGGAACAATTTTATACTGTTGATGGGATTGTAAGTTAGTACAACTACTGTGGAAATCAGTATGGAGGTTTCTCAAAAGATGAGGCATGGAACCACCATATGAAGAATTATGGAACCAACACAATTCTTTAATCTTAAAGAATTAAAATCATCATACTATAGTGATACATGCATACCCATGTTTGCAGCAACACAATTCACACTAGCCAAATTATGGAATTAGTCCATGTGTCCATCAATGGATGAGTAGATAAAAAAATGTGGTATACATACACAGTGGGATTTTACTCAGCCATAAAAAATGAAATTATGTCTTTTGTAGGAAAATGGATGGAACTTGAGAATATTACATTAAGCAAAATAAACCAAACTCACGATGTGAAGGGTCATACACTTTCTCTCAATGTGGAAGCTAGAAAGGAAAAAGGAAAAGAAAATGGGCGGTGCCCATTTTCTCATGAAAATTGAAGAGAGATCAGTGGAATAGAGGAAAGGGATGAGGAAGAGTGAGGATGGGAGAGAAGGGAAAATACTGAGGTTGATATTGGCCAAATTGTTATATTTTGTGCATGAACAAATATGTTACAACAAGTCCTACCATTATGTACAGCTATAATGCAACAATAAAACTGTGGAAAAAAATAAAAATAATTTGAGATAGATCATAGATAGAAATATGAATGGTAAAGCAATACAGTCTCTGGAAAGATAACATAGAATATTTTTTTTATAATCTTGGGTAGGCAAGCAAGATTTTTTAAAATGCGTGAATCATAAAAAGAAGATTAGTGCTGAGAAGGAGTTCTTCAAAACATTACCATTAAAGGACCAAAAAATATAAGTCATAAACTGGTAGTGGTATTTATAGAATAGATATCTAACTAAGAACTCATGCAGAATATTTAAATAACTTCTATAATTCAAAATCAAAGATAATTCAATGTAACTTTTTTAAAAATATAGGCAAAAGATTTTCAGGAGTACTTCACAAAAAAGGATAAGGAAATGTACTCAACACCATTTCTTATCATAGAAATGCAAATTAAAAAACACCATAAAATTGGCAATGTTAAGTGTCAGTCATGATATGGAGAAACTGGAACTCTCATAAATGGGAATTTATTTATTAAATATTTATTTTTTAGTTGTAGTTGGACACAACACCTTTATTTTATTTATTTTTACGTGGTGCTGAGGAGATCGAATACAGGGTCTCACACATGCTAGGCAAGTGCTCTATTGCTGAGCCATAACCCCAGCCCTCAAAAATGGGAATTTAAATCATTATAATCTCTTTGGAAAAATATTGACAGTCATAACTAAAACTAAACATTGATATAATCCATGATTCAGCAATTTCATGCCTACGTATATACCCAATAAAAATGAATGCTTGTGTCCCTTAAATAACATGAATAAGCTCTTTATTCATAATAGTCAAACTAATTGGAATGTTCATAATCATCTCACTCAAAATAACCAAATGCTTTGGAACAACTCTACTCTCCACCGATAGCAAAATGGATAAGAAATGATTTACTTCTTTACTCAACAATGTTGAGTATAAGGTATATTGAGGGAGGTGGGTGGACAATAAGGGAAGCTGAACATGATCTATATCTCAATCAGTATGATCATAACACAGGTGGGTGTGTATGTAAAAATTCACCAAGTTATACCCTTAAAATTTGCACTTTTCATTCTATGCAAGCTTTGTGTGTGTATATATACATATGTATATGTAGACACATACACAAGCACTTTTGTGCCCAACTATAAGAATTACAATTTAAGTTTAGGATCTTTCTTGGGTGAATGCAAGGAGAGAGAATAGTGAGTTATGGTTTGAAAAATGCTTTTATGAACATTAACATGGGGTCTTCGTCAGAGCCCATGTAATCTACAGTACATGAATTCAGAGAATAGCCTGCTATTTTGCATGTAGAAGGTTCTATTACTCTGGAGGTGGCCATAGCTGTGCCCATTGAATGCAATGGTTTCTAGAAAAAGGAGCTGCTGAAACAGATCCAGTCAGGTAGCTCTGGATCTCTAGAAATACAGGAGGTCCTATTGCAGGGGACAAGGGAAGTAACACCAGCCAGTTCAACATAAGGCATTCCATTTTCACAGGACCCCTGAATTCTGACTATACTGAATGGTATAAGCTAGACCCAGATGGTGGGTCTAGTTTCCTTTACTTAGGGAGGAAGGTGGGTCTTAGTTTTCTTGGGCCATGGTGTGGGAGTCCAAACGTTCACTAGTGCTTTCTTGATTAGGAGATGATCTGCTGGACTCAGGTCAAGAGGAATTACATGGCTGTGCTGGGTGCTGTTCTTCACTGCCCAATGCCCCCTCTAAGAATGAAGGATTTATTGACTCAGCTGCCGCCAATTGACAGCCGAGGCCTGAGAATCTCCCTCAGCAGAAGAGAGCTGCCTGGCCTAGGTTTATTCCCCTACCCCCCAGGGCTAGTCTATATCCAAAGACTGGGTAAGGCAGGGGAACAAAGGTCTATGACTCTTGTTTAGCTGGGGACAACTCTGAAGGGCTGTCCCACCTCTGCAACCTCCCTGGGGGTTGGGTTGATACCTTTGTTGTACCTACATCTGAGCCCAGCTTCTCCCTCTGGCTGGCTTTCCTGCCTTGGCTTCTCTTTGGGACGTTGGCCCAATGAGTTTCCTTTTACTACTCTACTTTCTGGTCGCATGATAGGCCAAGAGGTGCAATATGTGATTCTCTTTTAATTTTATAGGAAGTGTAAGGGGAAAAAATTAAAAATAAGCATTGGAAACTTGAAGCTTAAAGCCCCTGGTCCTCACCTTGCATCTCAGGGTTATGGAATCTTAGAGTTCAAGAGTGCTGTAATGCTGTTATCCATATTTCCAATTTCTGGATGAACTTAAGATGAATGAATTCTTTGAAAAAATACTATCACTGATTAACGAATTAGCCAAATGATTGAAAAACAAGGAAATATAAATCTAAACCAGTCATAGAAATAAAGAACTTGATAATAAAAGATGAGGCTAGACAGTTCTAAAGAAAGGACAGGAAATCACAAAGTAGACGCAACTCTAGTTTTCATGGAGCTTAAGTTAAAATGATGAGAGCTCATCGTTAAGAAAAAAAAAAAAAAGACTTGTTCATGGATTTATCTAAATCCCACTTTGATTGCCTCCTTGAAGAAGGTGTTTAAGAGAGCAAATGATTTGTAAGAAGAAATTTGCTTTGCCCATAGCCTTGGCCTTGGGCAATTCACTTTCTTTCTCTCTGGACACCAGGTTCCTCATCTGTGTGCAGAGAGGTTCAGAATGCATCAGTTTCTCCAAGCTATGTTCCATGGGGCACTGGGGTCCCCTAGGCCATTAAGCAGTGTTACATGAAAGAAAAGTTCTATGGTTGAGTAAGTTTGGGCCAAGCAAAGTACTGTAGTACTCTTTTCAATATACACATTGCAAATAATATATTAAAACACTGCTTCCCAGCAGTTTTGACATCATTGCACACACAGAAAATGATGATACTCTATTTCTATGACTCACTGGAGCAAACGGAAGAGGATTTACATTTACATATATTACATTTTTCTTTATATTATATGCTCATGATTAGAAAATAAAACACAATGTCTTGCTTTTCAAAATAATTTGTAACAAGAAGCAAGAGCTTGTTTTCATAAACTTTACTTTTTAAATATCAGATTTTATATTTGAAGTGGCTGCATATAAATCTCAACCAGGATTTTAATAGTCAGCCCTGGGAATAAAGTTTCTTTGACACATATGTGGTAGCAAAAAGCAAAATGGTATTTCTTATTCCTCAACTGGCAGAAACTTCTTCAGCATTAGAATTTCGATAATTTGACCTCTTTAAGTTGTATTTTAAGGGTAAGATGCTTCTTTAAATCCAGCAGCTTACCTTTTTCTTTTATTAGCAGATATAATATCTTATGATAATGTGTATGATCTAGCATGCAATCAGACTTGATCATATTGAGTATTTCTAAATAATGATAAAGCTTTTCCTTAATCCTACACAGATGCTCCTTCATTAGTTTTTAATCATGTTTAGGATTCCTATATTAGTCCTAGTTAATATTAGTGGTAAATCATATTAGCTCCACTTATCCAAAGTTAAATTTTCATTTTGAATACATATACTTTGTCCATACACATTTATGTATTTTTATGCAATTCTTTTAATTTTTAATTAACTTCAAGCAGATGCTCAAAAATTATCAGTTTGAACTATTTAAAAAATCATTAGCTGTTCTTTAGTATATCTGCATAGTGTGAATGACTCATAAAATAATTATTAATTCTTCCTTTTATTCATAAATTGCTGACACAATTCTGGCCAGCCAATGTACTTCAGTGTGAAGGTCAGAAATGGGTATTGTGATGCCATTGATTTAGATAAAGGTGGAAACAGAGGGAATGTTCAGCTTGTATTTCATTAGATTCACCATTTTTATAGCATCATTCAATACAAAATTTGCATGAGGACTTCCCTGTGAACAAAGCTGTGTATTATTTGTGTTTCATGGTTTTTGGAACGAAGACTTGATGTATATCTTTGCTTTTTCATGTCATCAAGGTTATATCATCAGTGCACAGATTTATATAGAACTCTGATAATATGTGTTTCAATGTTTCTGTTCTGTTTTGATACTCCATCACCTGTGCTTTGTTTAGTTACTTCTTTGCAGAACGAATAAAGAGTCTAAGTCGTTTTCTTCAGGGATTCTAACCAATACCATTACTGAGCACAGTTATTAGCATCTGTGGATCATCAACTCGCAACAGAGATATTTGGATTCATTAATTTGCCGGGTCCCATCCCCATGACAGGATGCACTTACCAAGAGCATTATTCAAAAGTGTCTCCTTTTCCTTTATTTCATCAGTCCCAAACACAGTGCTGACAATTTTGGCAGCTGGATAAAATGAGCCATTATACCACTGAGGCATTTTGGCTTTTAGTTATTAATTGCATGGCTTTATATGTAACTTCCTGAGTTTGATCTGATAACGTTGCAACCCCTTTAAAGTCATTTGTTTCTTATTTTGCACATAGGGACACAAAAACATTAATTTCTTTTTCCTGGTGCAGGTGGATGTTTTGAGATAACATGCTGACATAGTTCATTTGGCATCACTGAATTCTTTTATTTCTTTCTTCTCAATTTTATTTGCATTTCCCTAATGACTCGTGATGTTGAGAATCTGCTAGGGTTTGGATAATGTCCCCCAATGGCCCATTTGTTAAGGCATGGTCACCACCATGGTGATGACCTCCCAATATGGCACTATTGGGAGGTGGTGGAATATTTAGAATGTGGGACCGTCTGAAATCCAGTTAGGTCATCGGAGGAGCATCCTTGAAGGAGACATTGGGACTGCAGCCACTTCCTCTCTCTCTCTCTCAGGCTTACTTCACCAGATACTCCCTCTATTGATGTAGTGCTTCACTAGAGATTCAAAGGTAACACAGCCAAGTGACCATGGACTAAAACCTCCCAAATTGTGAGTCAAAATAATTTGTAACTAACTCACATGGAAACTTTTTATATGCCTTTGACCATTTTTATATCTTCTTTGGAGAAATATCTATTCAAGTCCCTTGTCTATTTTTAAATCCGTTTTTTTTTTTAATTTTGCCGTTGAGTTATAGGAATTCCTTATATATTCTGGATGTTAAATCCATATCAGATATGTTTCTCCCAATATGTTTCTCTCAAATATTTTCTCCCATTCTTCAGGTTGCTTTTTTACTTTATGGATCTTGTTCCTTAATGCACAAAAGTTTTAAATCTTGTCTAATTGGTCCATTTTGACCTTATTTTTGCCTCTGTTTTTGATAATATTGCTTCATTTTGATAGCTGGACCATACCAATAGGAATAGGTTGAGGAAGCAAAAAATGATCATGTACTTTAATCCATTTTTCAGGCAATATACATTTTAGGGCCTAATTAATGACTTTAACTTTTTTTTTAAACCATGATTTTGCTTATAGATCTGATGAGTTGTGCCTGCATTGCATAGGTATATGTATTAGACAGATCTGTGTTAAAAGTTTTGAGAGGTCCTAAAGGAAAGAAACAGGTTTAACCAGGATAACCTAGAAATTTCCAAACTTACATGAAAACATTTGTTATTTCACAGAATATTGTACAGGTTAGTAAAATTACATGAAAAACAATTTGAGAAAGTATGGATTTGTTGTGTTGGTTTTTTTTTTTGACATTTCTGCATACAGGTTGGGTAAGTGATTCTGCTGACCTGGGCCAGGCTTAACTCACCTCAGCTGAGCTCAATCATATATCTGTGGACAGGTGGCAGATGGCTTGGTGTACCCTCAGCTGGGAGGGTCCAGACCCTGCTGCCTGTGGCCGGTCATAGAGCAGTCCAGCTCAGCCTCATTTTGTGGCATAAGCAGGGATCTGAGAGAGAGAGTAAAAGTACACAAAGCCTCTTGAGGTCCAGGTTTGGACCTGGCACCCTGTCAATTCGGCCACATCCTATCAGTCCCAGTAAGTTGCTAGGGCGTCCCTGATCCAAGCAGGGAATGGGGACAGGCTCCAACTCTTGATGGGAGGAGGTGCAAAGTCATATTGAGATGGGGAGGGGTGGACAATTAGAGCCATTCTGCAATCAGTCTTCTTCAGTCGTGCTCAAGGTAGCTTTTTAGTGGAAAAACCAAGCTGCCTGACTTCAAAGCAATCTACCCTAATTTCCATAATCTCGACAAGAAACAGCAGCTCATTACTCCAGAGTTGCAGCAGAGCCTGGCCTCCAGATGCACAGGCTGGGGACAGATTGTGCCGTGTGCACGCCCCACCCCCAACTCACACTTCTTTCTCTCAATATGCAGGCTGTTGAAAAAAGATTAAAATGAATATCAAGACTAGCCCCCAAAGGGAAAAGAAAACATCAAAAGCCAACAGGTAACCTGAGAGCTATGTGAAGCAGGAGGAGGGAGGTCCTGGCCTATCACTCACATCTTAGGGGTCCAAGGAAAATGTACAAATGTTTACAGATGTACATGTTCTGAATCATGCCAGAGCAGTACGAGGTGAAATATTATCTAACCTCCTACTTGAGAAATAAGCCTTCCTAAGAGTATATGAGCCAGGCTTGAATTTAAAATTCTTGACCTCTTTCAAGTTCTGTGCTAGGAACTTGGAAAGAGCTGGCCCCTAACACCCAGGCCTAGCCCATACTCTGTTCCCTTCTCTTCTCCCTCCTGACTCCAAAACACACTACAAGAAACTTTGTGTTTATATATAACAAGGAATTAGAGGATGCTTTTGCTAAAAGCACTGTTTTGTCACTAGGGCCTGCAGATGCTCGATGGATGACTAAAAGCAGGATAAAAGCTTGGCACCTCTGCCTTCATTTTGCATCTGTCTCCTTGATTACCTTAAACTTCAGGTCAAATTCCTGCTCAATTCTGCATCTAGACATGTGAATCATTAAGGAGTATTTATCCAAAACTGGTAATCCTCCTCTTTCAAGGCTGAAGATACCAAGATATGAGTAACTAAAGTGTTTTTCAAGATTTGCAGGAACATTCAACTGCCAGCTTTTAAAATGTCCCGTTCTGGAACCCCTGGAGTGGTGCCTGGAAGATTCCAGTCATTGCCTTACACCTTCCAGGGACACTGGAATCTTATAGGCAGATCATCTCATAATGAGATTGCACTCCCAAACAGGAGCAATCATTTCATGGAAATCGAATTGTACCTCCTTCCAGGATCATAAGTCTGATAGATAAACATCCTTCGAAGCAGATGGAGACGTCCCCTTGGGTAATAAGGACTTCTCTGGAGCTACCTCTCAGAACCAGAAATGAGATAATAATTAACCAAAACTGTAGTTTGACCAGGAATGTTTAATTCTGCAGACCTCTAGCCTCCTGCCCCAATTCTTCCTCTGTTTAAACTTAAAGCTCATGTTAGTGCCCTGAAGACAGCACTGAGACACTTGATCTTATTGCCTTCCCAGTAAGGCCATGTTGATCAAGGTTCCTTTCCCGCTTTTCAACATTTCTTTTCCCATTTGGTTTTTGGGATGAGTGGCTTGACCTAATTTGTTGGGACTCATAGACTCATAGCCTCTGGCCTAGAACTCCAGTAATCAATACACGTGAAGATCCACCTGTGAATACCTGCAAGTTCCAACAGCATTCTCAGCACACAGCTGTCTACCTTTTTCAGGCAGCTAAGATCTGTGAGTCAGCCCCAGGATGTCCTCCAAAGAGGCTGAAGTCATTTGAGCCAGCAGTTCTAGGGTTCCAGGCACAGAGGTCATGAGTTGGGTGAGGACTGATGGTAGCCTATGCTTTGGGTGCTGGGTAGGTGTGGGTAGGATGTGGCTGAAGGAGGGCAATCACAGAGTCTAGGACAGTGGCCCCTCTTGCCTAGCTCTGAGGGTGGTTTTGTATAGGCCAGCTGGTTTGTTTGCTGATCATGGAGGAGTTAGAGTTGATTTTAAGAAATTAAATCCAAGATCCTTTTATGTCACTTCTTCCTGGTCTGGTCATTTCCCCTAAGTCCCAGTTTAGTTACTTGCCGCAGTCTGGCTGGGCACAAATCACGAGCCACTCAAGCAGGAACAAACTTTATTTCCAAACTCCATCAGCACACTACCCGGGAACTCTCCCGAACGCCACCCACGAGGCTCCTCCAGGAATACACCACACACCAACCGGAACTCCCACCACCAGAACTTCACCAACCAACGCGAACTCTTAGGGAATCCCCGCGAGAGCTCAACCAGAGCTCAACAGGAACTCCGGGAGAACTCAAAAGTCATCATCTTAATGGCTCGCTGGCGTCACCTCTCAACCACTACTTCTGGCAAAAATGCCACGTGTCATCCCGACTCGACTGTGGCCCTCAACAGTTACTAATTATGGTTGTAAAAGGAGGCTGGGGAAGGAAGAAGGGTAAAGCCCAATCCAGGGAAAAAATCCCCTGAGGAGGACCCTGCTCTAGGATCTTACCAGAACCACCCATCGCTTTGAACATTCTATGCTGGCCTTTCATATCCACATAAGGAAGTAAAATCATGCCCACCAAACATGCCACTTTTTAGCTTTACATTACTATAACAAATTTCTTTCTAAAGAGAAAGAAATTTCTTTCTTTTTAAAGAGAAAAATTTCTTTTGACTCAATTTTAGAGGCTTTAGTCCAAGATTGGTTGACTCCATTGCTTGGGGCCTGTGGTAGTATATCATGGTAGGAACACATGGCATAGCAAAACCTCTCCCCTTGTGACCAGGAAATAAAAAAGAGGTAGAGGAAGAGACCATGGTCTCACAATCCCCTTTCAAAGACACACCCCCAATGACCTAAAGACCTCCCATTTGGCCCTACCTCTTAAAAGTTCTACTACTTCCCAAGAGTGCCATAGTGGGGAACATGCCTTTAACATGTGGGCTTTGGGGGGCATGTATACAAACCATAGCAGCCACCATTGACTACATGCCTCATGTCCAAACAGAAAATTCTCATTACATTTCATAGCAAATTGATGTGTTATAGCTAGAAACTGGAGACAATTCAAATGTCCATCAACAGGTGAATGAATAAAAAAATTGAGGTCAATAGATATGCAGACAATGGACTACTTCTTAACAATAAGAAGGAATCAATTATTGATGCACACACCATCATAGATAAACTTCAGTTCTGCTGAATGATAAAAGGCAGACCCACAAAAGAATACATATTTTCCTATTTCATTTATATAGAAGTCTAGAAAAAAAAAACTAATCTACCGTGACAGAGATCAGTGGTTGCCTGAGATTAGGGGTAGGCATGGTGGTAGGCAAGAAGGGGAGAGGACTGTGGGGAGGTAGATATATGTTCATTAGCTTGATTATGGTGATGGTGTCCCAATTAGATATGTATGTCAAACATTAGCAAATTGTACATTTCAAATAAGGACAACTTAGTGTACTGTAACTCAATGAAGCTGTTAAAACAAAACAAAATATACTGTGTCTTTCACACAACTTTTCCTTAGAATGGATTTTTGTTTTTTATTGTTTTTTTTTGTTTTGTTTTGGGGTGCCAGGGATTGAACTCAGGGGCACTCGGCCATTGAGCCACATCCTCAGCCCTATTTTTGCATTTTATTTAGAGACAGGGTCTCAGTGAGTTGCTTAGTGCCTTGATATTGCTGAGGCTGACTTTGAACTCGTGATCCTCCTGTATCAGCCTCCTGAGTGGCTGGGATTATAGGCATGCTCCACCATGCCTGGCCTAGAATGGATTTTGACCTCTTTAACAGGAAAAAGTAAGACTTTGTCAGAGCTGATCTGTGTTTTTCTGCAAAAGATGCTTTAGATGTCTTGGGCTCTGCATGGTAGAGTTTTGTTTTTACTGGGTTTTAAAAAGCTCCTCTGAATGTTCTGGGCACCTTTAGATGGCCTGGTTTCTCCTGAGACCCTCATTTCCTCCCAGCACATGCCTCCCATAGAACCCTGTTTGAGGAGAGATTGTCCTTGTCTGGAGGGTCATTTTTATCATTTTTATTGTTTTTTGTTTTGGGGTGCCAGGGATTGAAGTGACCCATGGATACTTCCATTGAGGTTATCTTTCCCCAGGAGGGCAGCCAGACACCACCCAAGCTGTAAACATGGTCTTTAATCTGGTGTGTGCTGAATATTCTGGGCTGAGAGAAATGCCTGGGGCAGTGGGGGAGGCCTCAGGATCTTCTTTTCTGGGAATTTCTACCACAAATCTCCTTAAGGCTTTCTTCTCTATGTGAAGTCCTGTCCCCTAGCAGGCATCAGAAGGATTAACTCCAAAAGAATATTGGAGGACCTCAAGGGCTAAATTTTGCAGACTTACTATAGAGAGATTACCCAGTGGGACCACAGATGGGGGTGACAGTGTGATGAGAGAATCTCTCCTAGGCCTTATTGTTTTCCTATCTGTCATCTTCCATAAGCTAGAGGGAGGGAAAGTGATTTTACACAATGGCTGCAATGAAAAGCCTCATCTATGCTTTTTCCTCCTGAAAAAGGGATCATTATAGAGACCTTTGGGATTGCTGGCCCAGCATCCATTTGTTGCTGTTGTTTGCTCGTGTCTTCTTCCTAATAGAATCCAGGTTTCTTTTAGCTCTCCACTCCCCATTCACATGCTGTGGTTTGAATTGTGCTCCCTCCAAATTAGTATGTTGAAGCCTTAGCCCCAAGTATCTCAGGATATGAACTTACTTGGAGATACGGTTATTGAAGATTTTGAATACGTAAAGAATTACATTCCAGTGAGGTCATCCTAGAGTGGGGTGAATCCCTAATCCAGTAAGACTGGTGTTTAGTCAGTTTTTTTTTTTTTTTTTTTTTTGCTGCTGTGAACCAAAGACCTTCCAAGAACAACTTTAAGGAGGAAAGGTTTATTTGGGGCTCACAGTTTCAGTCTCAGTCCATAGATGGCTGACTCCATTCCTTGGGGCTCTAGGTGAGGCAGAACATCATGGCAGAAGAGTGTAGAGAAGGAAAGCAACTGGGAACATGGTTCCAGGAAGGAGGGAGGGAGGAGGGGGAGGAGGGGAGGGGGAGGGGAGGGGAGGGGGAGGGGGAGGGGGAAGGGGAGGGGGAGAGACTGACTCCACTCATCATATACAAAATATTGAAGGCACAACTGCAATGACCCATCTCTTCCAGTCACATCCCACTTGTCTTTAGTCACCACTCAGTTTATCCCCCATCAGGGAATTAATTCATAGATTGGTTTAAGTCTCTCATAACCTAATAATTTCACCTCTAGGCTTTCTTGCAATTGTCTCACACATGAGCTTTCATGAGACAACCCTTATAAAAAGGAGAAATGAGGACACAGAATCAGATATGCACAGAAGAAAGATGTCAGGAGGAAATGTAAGGAGAATAGAGTTGTCTACAAGCCATGCAGAGAAGCCTGGAAGAGACTCTGGAATGGGCCAATTCTGTCAACACGCCTTGATTTTGAACCTCTAGTCTCCAGAATGCTGAGCTGGTAAATTCTGGTTAAGCCACCAGTTTATGGTACTTTGTTATAATAGCCCTAGTAAACCAACACACCGTGAAATTCCTAGGAACAAACTGACCAACCAGTCCCTATTCCCAAGCATGTGTCTTGTCTGGCCACCAGCATGCAGCACACTCCAACCCCGTCCGCCTCCTTTCATCTCATGGGTGCAATTCTATCTCTAGACAGTTGGTATGTAAATGATATGCCCAGAACTGCTGCAGCCATGTGGATACCATGAGCAAGTAAATCTTGGGAAGACAGTGTGGAAAGTACAGATGAAAGAAACTGGGGTTATATTGACACCTTTGAGTGGCCGAGAACTTCAATTAATTCTAAAGCCTGCCCTGGCTCAAGAATTTCCAGTTTCCAAGCCAACATATCACCAGCGTTTTCAAGGCAGTTCAATTAGGCTTTATTTCTTGCTCCCCAAATCATCCTGCTTAGTGTGATAAGTGTGGTGCATTTAGGTGTTGTTTCCCAATGAAAAACAGTTAAAGAGCTGGGCACAGAGGTGCATGCCTATAATCCCAGCAACTCGGGAGGTTGAGGCAGGAGGATCCCAAGTTCAAAGCCAGCCTCAACAACTTAGCAAGGCCCTTAGCAACTTAGTGAAACACTGTCTCAAACTAAAATATAAAAAAGCATTGGAGATGTGGCTCAGTCGTTAAACATCCCTGGGTTCAATCCCTGGTACAAAACAAAACAACAACAAAACACCATATCAAACAAAGAAACAAAAAACATGTAAAGAGAACATCATTCTCTCTCCATCCATCTTCACTTTGCTTAATTCTCTCCACTGCCACCATGATCTGTCATGGGAAATAGACTCCATTCAACCAGGACGTATTGACAGTTTACCATTGCAAGACATATACACTAAATACTGAGGGGAACACAGAGCCGAACAAGACCGTGTATAATGGAGCTTAGAATTCAGTAAGATAGATGGTTTGTATATGAATGACTGATGGGAGGCAGAACAGTATATAAATATTATAAGATAAGCCTTCAGGGAGCTACATAGGATCATGAAATAGGGAGAAAAATTAATGGTATAAAGAAAGCAGAACCCTTATTCACCACTGGGGATAAGATTTGAATTGAGTAAAGACCAGGATGTGTTGAGTCTCTTTAATGTGGCTGCAGTGTGTTGAATATACAGTAAGAGAGATGAAGTAGTTGTCACCTCATCAATATTCATTTTCTCTGTCCTCTTCCCAATTGCTCCTGATGTTTTTTGGGAAGTCCCTGTGGTTTTAGGTCAACTAACTTTATGCTATCCCTAGAGATAGCATACTTGACCTAGAAAAAACTAACAGGTCCAATTTGCCTCTCCCTCCCTCCCCTAACATGCAGGGTGTTGTCATTCAGTTGTGGCCACGGGAACTTAACTTTTTCTTGGAATGGCAGGACACAGGTGTTTTCTTTTCTTTTGTAGGGTGCCTATGTGAGGCCTGGCACTTATGCAACTATTTTGCTACAATGAGTAAAGATAACATAGGATAAATCCAACAGACAGAGGAGAGCAGAGACAAGAAAAATAGAAGTAGAGAACTTAGGACTCCAATAACTTTGTGTATGTTTGGATGAGATAATGCCAAACAATTTGATTTCTAGACTTAGTTACATGTGACAATGCATTCTTTTTATTATTTAAGCCAATTTGAGTTAGATGATCAGTTACTTGCATCTGCAAACATACTGATTGATGCAGAATTCAGGAGTTCTAATCCCTTATGCAAAATCCTTAGAGTTAGGCACGTTTCTAATTCAGAATTTTTTCAAATTTAAGAAAGGTAACTTGGCTCCTTACATATTATGTAACACCACACGTGGAATGTGGGCAGCAATCTGCAATCAGCTCATTAATATTTGTGCAGTGAAACATATGAATATTCATACTGGGAGGATAAATAAAGACTATAAATAGTCTCACATCAGTTCAGGTCAAGGTTTGCCGCCTAGGGAGCTTGCCTAAAACTTTGTGGAAGAAAACACTTCTGTTCTGAGGGCTTTTTGGATTCCACAGCTGCAGACAAGTGATCGTGGCTCACTCTACGTTTCTCCCTGTACTTAAGTTTGTTCTAGTTCAGTTGAAAGACACCAGTTTAATAATTGAAGCATTCTAGCTTAAGGTGATTTCTAACCAGGGTGATTTTGTGATGCAATCACTGTGTTGCAAATGCACTTAACAGCATTTGGATAGGTGTCTGTTCACGGAATTGATGAGCTAGCCAATATATATTTATTGAACATCAAGTATAGTCACAGCATGGTTCTCTATCCAGAGCAAGAACAAAGAGAGTGTAAAGATGAACTAGTTAGTGTTTAAAAGGATCCTGGCAGATACAAAAGACTAAATAGTAATCAACTGGTTGAATTAATATTTTTTTAAGTAATTTTTTTTAGTTGTAGATGGACACAGTACCTTTATTTTGTTTCTTTTTATGTGGTGCCGGGATTAAACCCAGGGCCTCATGCATGTGTGGCAAGCGCTCTACCACTGAGCCACAATTAATATTGGTTGAATTAATATTACAGTGAACCGACTACAAGCCTTAAGTCTTCCTCTTAGGAAGCAAGCCAGGGGAGGGTGGGCATAGGAGGGAGGGGTGGGAGAGAGGAAGTTTGGAGCCCTGGCTGAATTTTTGGAAAAGGAATCCACAATGAGTGCAGTTCAAGAGGACTAGCGGGTCATAGAAATGTGTCTCAAATTTCATGCCTGGGTCTTGAATTCCAGGTCAGAGAGTTTCCTCCAGACAGAGTTACTCCACAGCTGCTTGAAATGGTTTCAGAAAATGTGGGAGGAAATGTTTTGGAGTCTGGTGGACTTGGGACAGATTTGGGCCCTGCTACCTGTAGAATGACTTCAGGTGAGTCTGTTTTCTTAATTTGAAATTTAAAAAAAAAATTGTTTAAAAAAAATTTTTTTCAAGACTGAGGTAAAAATTTCAGATAATGAATACATGAGGAGTCCAGTTCAGAGGCAGCCATGTAGTGCTTGCTAACTCAGTGGAACTCATGGTTGTTTGCTCTTTTCTTATGCCTCTCTGTCCTGCCAGCCTTCCCTCCCCTCCTGATTAATTGCCCTATTCCTCTCATTAAAACATGACATTCAACAACATTTCTGTTCTTTCTAGAGTTTACATTGATGATGATGATGATGATGATGATGATGATGACTGCTAAAAAACTCAGTGGAACTCCACCTATGTATGTGTGATATAACTAGGCACACATATTTGTTTCTTGTCCCTATTTCCTGGCACAGGGCTCTGAAATCCTTTGGGATTTCCTGGGTGATAGGAGCATCTTTTATTCTAATGAAACCCCAAATGGGGGCTTCCCACCCAAAAGATCGAGCCACAGTTGGAGGGTTGCAACTTTCAGTCACACTCCCAACCTCTGGGAAAAGGAGAGGCTGGAGATGGAATTAATTGTCAATTATGCCTACATAATGGAACCTCCATTAAAAACTCATAAGTGATGGGGTTCTGAGAGCTTCCAGGTTAGTAAGCCCATGGAGGTGCTGGGGGAGCAGTGCATCCAAAGAGGTCACAGAAGTTCACACTACTTCCCACATGCCTTGCTCTATGCATCTCTTCCATTTGACCATTTCTGAGTTATATCCTTTATGATAAACCAGTAAGTATAAGTAAAGTGTTGTCTGAGTTTTGTGCGTATAGTAACAAATTATTGAGTGTGAGAAGTGCGGGTCATGGAAACCCCTAACTTTTTAGCCAGTGGTCAGAAGTTGGTTTGAGGTCCTAGTCATGTGACTGGTATCTGAAGTGGGGGAAGTCCTGTGGTACTGAAGCTTAACTTGTGGGGTCTGCACTAACTCCAGGTAATGAGTATCAGAATTGAGTTGAAATTCAGGACACCTGGTATATCTGGACAGTTAGAGAATTAGTTGGTGTGAGGAAAACTCCCACACCTACTCTGCAAGTAGTCCAGGAAAAAACATTCATAATGTGAGGCTCAGCGGGCCCTAGAGCCAGCTTCAGTTTCTTCTCGATCCCTATGTGTTTTGTCCTTGACTTTCAGAAACATCCTTAGTTCATTGCTGTTGCTTTGAGTGGAATTCATTAATATTGGTATCTGAGCCATGTTCTTAAAAATCATTATCAGAGTTTTAGACATAGGCTTTTTGCAAAGTCTCCTTGGGGTGGTCATGGAAATGTGCTACCAGATCTCCACTGCAGGAGAGCCTGACTAATGCTCCAGCTGGACTGACCACCGTATTGAAGGTCAGGCAGCCCTAGAGTGGGTCCAGTCAATGACTGAGCAAGGTGGAGGTGATAAATCAGCCCATTCCTGGAGGATAGGGCTTCTTTTGGTAAGCACTCTGTTTCAGCGGCTCCCCACCAACCTCATTGAACCCTCTGAGAACAGTGCTGAAGTCTGAGAGCCTTCCAGCCCAATTGTTAATCCTTTTCTCACCTCTGCAAGGGCCAGACCTGCATCACGTTTGGAAGGCTGTCCTCCCTCTCCCTACTCCCCTCCCTTCATCCTTCAGACAGGTCCCCTGTAAATCTCTTGCCATCTTGGCATCTGCTTTTCAGAGAATCTAAATAAAGACAATCCTGAACAACTTTTTGACAGGGACAACCTGTCGTGACAGCAGAGGCAAGGCCATTTCAGCCTTCCTCTTTGACCTCAAAACTGTTCTCAGACTGGGGCTGCTGGCCGAGCACATCTTAGTGCCACAGGGATTAGATAAGATTTTCCCTCTTGGCCAAAGTTCCCACTTGGAATGTGTTTTTTCTCTCTGTCTGCTCCTGGCTGTTTTTTTTTTTTTTTTTTTTTGCTCTGAAGCAGACACCAGCCTGGATCAAAGATGAAAATATCTAGAGTTGGCAGCCTAAAGCAGCTACCTTATAAATCGGGATCTCAATCCCATTCATTGTTTTAAATAGGAAAATGAATTTTCTGGTCCCAGAATACACCTGGTCGTGAAGAGATAACGGTGAATTGTGTGCTTTCAGGGAGGCATCTTTTAAGGAGGGCATGCATGTTTCACAGTATTTAAGTCGAGATTTGAATGTGAAAGACAGTGAGTGTGTGGCATTTTGCCATAAATAGTATGACAGATTCTTATTCATCACCCCGAAGATAACAAAAAGAGGAAAAGAGATAATATAAGTCTTTGGCCAGGTTGCTTCACCATATTTCCAAATCTCTACATAGTGAGGGAATTGGGAAGGGAATGAGTTACTGGTACCATTGTAGGCAGAATCGATTTCAAATCCATTTTCCTGAAGCATCTCTACAGGGACAGGGCACAGGACCATCCATAAAGGAGGAGACTAGCCGACCACCCTTCAAGACTGTCCTAATCATAGAATTGAGAAGGGTAGAGATGCAGAGAGGGCTGGAAGGTGAGCCGGAGCCTGCTGCTTGGCAATCTTCTAACCTTCCCTGTGGAGTCTCCCTAGAGATGGGGCAGCCATGCCTAGAACCTCGTTGTCCCATCCCAGGCTGGTTTGCCTCTTCCACAGACCTGAGCAGCTCTCAGTCTTGTTTCTGTGGCTTTCTCCAGTCTTATCTTTTGTGTTTCAGTGGCCAGTTAGGCCACTGCACCTTCTCTTGCCCTTCATTTTGTTCCCACGCATCTCTTCTTCCTTCTTGAACATCTTGGCTGCTGGTTTCAATATTTCAATGGCACTTCTTCTCAGGGTGGACTAATGACTTGCTCTTGCTCATTGAATACAACGATGATTCTCCCTCTTGGTCCCCGTTGCCTTCTGGCTGTCACATTTGATGAAAGTGATATCCACTGTCTACCCTTACCTCCCCTTACCTGCACTTGCTCAGGATCTTCTGCCTCTCAGATGCTCTTGTTTTTTCTTCCTCTCCCCAAGAAAGGACTTCCAATCCTTCTTTCTGAAGCACCCGTCTGTAGGTGAGCACATCCTGCCTGCTGCTTGCCTGCTGGTGACTTGGGAATAATGAGAGCAAAAATAGCTAATAGTTACTCAGCCTGTTGTGCGCTGGGCCCTGCCATACTTGATCTACATCCCTAACATGTGCTCGAGTCTCTTCACCCCCACTTTGCAGGTGAGCAAACTCAGGCTCACAGGGTTTATGTCCATTCTTGAGCCTAACTTTTTACCTGCTACAGTGTTTGGAAGGAAAGCTATGTTTGGAAGAAAAGTAACCTAATTAACCTTCAAAAACATCTCAAGGGAGCCCCATTTCATAGAAAGGGAGCCCTTCCCAGAGATGGATAGTCGCCCATAAGTTATGCACAGTGATTCAGGACCATACACCATAACATTGATTTTGTTAAGCAGTTCTCACAGGGCTGTTCGCAGCATTTGTTGAGGTAAGCTGCAGGATCCTGCAAGGACCCCTTTGCCCATCAACTCACTATCCAATCTTCAAGTGATATAAGATGCTCCAGCAGTTGGGGAACCAGGAACTTATGGAGTGGCACCAAAAATTCACTTCAACCATCTCTCAGGATGGCTGAGAGCCTACTCTGCCCCCAACAAATTGCATTTGTCTAAGAAGTGTGCATGAAGCATTTCACCCCAGGGCAAAGCAAACATCATACCAGGTGATCTCCGATATCCCTTCCTGTGTCAGGAAGCAATGGTTCTAAAATCAGGGCTTAACTAGCAGCAGACTCAAGCCCTTTGCTTATTTTCCTCTGCTGCCTGCATTTGCTTTTTCATCTTGTTCCTTATCTCCTCTGCCTTATGGGACTAAGAGTAAAAGGAAACTCAAATCCACCATTTTCACAGTTTGTTGGCAGCTCAAATTCACCAGTTTTGCAGTTTATTTGCAGCTGTTAGAAAAAGCATTGTTAAGAAGGTTTTGTAAGTTTTGTTAGCCTGGTAGGGGAGAGAACAGTGTGATGGGATAAATACAGGCAAAGTTCCTTGCAGGTACAGGCAGGGAGTGACCAGCAACTCAGGGAAGTGAGAGAAAACTTTGGAGATTAATGTACTGACATTGCAATTGGAGCTTAAGTAATTCTTAGGAGTTGCCCACGCCTGTGTCTTTGTTGTTTCATTCACTAGGAAACCACTACCCCAGCAATTTTTGTGGTCAGTTCTTTTTGTCCTTTAACTATCATTTCACATGTCACTTCTTTAACCCAAGTGTTCTCTGATGGGTGATTGGTTAAGCAAAATGTAACACACACATACACACACACACACTGGAATATTGTTCAGTTTTCAAAAAGGAAGTAAATTCTGATATATGCTATACTGTTGTAAGGACAGACAAGGCAAGGCACCGAAGATAGCAGGAAACAGTTTTATTTGGATGCAGCCAGGTTCAGAGGGCACAGCTTCTGCTGTAATCAATCAATCCCCTGAACCCCGAGTTCAGGTAGTTTCAGAATTTTGTACCCAGCAGTTAAGGGGAGGGGCTCAGAAGTTCACAGTCTGCAGAAGTTCACATAAAAGCAGTTTTTTTTTTCTTTCACTGTTCTGGGCAAGTTAACCCTTCAAGGACAACACCTGGGAAGGGGAGAGCTTCTTCTTCCCTTTCTTTCCTCCCCCTGTCAGCTATCATCAAGGAGCCCAATTGGTAACTTCTCTTATCTTAGAAATGTAGACATCTCTGTGAAGCCCCAGCTCAAGGCCAGAGGCCTTGTTTGCATATTTCTACAAACTACTATACTGGATATGTTTGTGAAAAACTAGTAAGGGGGTGTCCAGCACCTGGAGTGCTGATTTCATATATATATACATATATATATATATATATATATATATATATATATATATATATATTAGTGTTGTAGTTGGACACAATACCTTTACTTTATTCATTTATTTTTATGTGATGCTGAGGATCAAACCCAGTGTCTCGCATGTGCAAGGCAAGCACCCTACTGCTGAGCAACAACCCCAGCCCTTAGTGCTGATTTCTTCCAGGCTAGCGGCCAAGTAAAACAGGGCAACACAAAAATAGGAAGTTTATCTAAATTGTAGAGACTCTTTTGCTGACAGTACTAAAATCAGCTATGGTGAAGATTTCTGGAGAAGCCCAGTTAAGACTTTTCCTGGAGAAAGGGGGCACCATTTCAGTACCATGGATGGACTTTGCAGGCATTATGCTAAGTGAAATAAGGCAGTCATGAAAAAGTGATTCCATGGTTATGGAATATCTCAAGAAGTCTATATGGGAGATCTAAATGCACATAGACAGACAACAGAATGGTGTTTACAGGGGCTGGGGGGTGGTCTGAGGAACTGGGGTTTAATGGGTATAGAACTTCAGTTTGGGAAAGACAAAAAAGTTCTGGAGGTGGATGATGGTGATGATTGAACAACAATATGAACATACTTAATATCATTTAGCTGTACACTTGCAAGTGGTTAAAGTGATATTATTATGTTATATTGTGTATATTTTACTACAATAAAATTTTAAGGAGTTAGATGCAATTACATATGAAAAAGAAAAAAATGTTACCTTCTCAGAGAGGCCCTCCCTGGCTACCCTCCCAAAGAGGTCTCCTTGCCCCAGTTCCCTGTTTTGTTTTCCATTCCCTGATAATTTTCTTCCTGTCCATTCACCACAATTTGTACTTGTTTTCTCATAAGCTTCTTGAGGACAGAGATCTTGGCTGTTTTGTTCACTGCTGCATCTTCCTTACTTTGAACATTGATTAGCTCATAGTAGGTGATTAAGAAGGGCTTGTTCAAGGAAAGATGGAAGGCTCTGTAGAAAGTAAAGTGCAATAGATATGTCAAAATTGTGCATTTCACTTTGTCCTTCTGTTTGGAAGGATTCCATATATTAAAAAAAGTACAAGACTAAAGAAATCCAAATGCAGATCACTTCATTGCTTAAAGCAGTAAAAATCTTGGCTTGGAACATGCTTTCACTAGTGACTAATGCAGGTCTGAGGCTAAGCCAGGACATGGATTGACAAGACTTCAAGAGTTGATGGCTCCTTGAGGCTGCTTTTGGCTGCAAGAACAGAAACCTTGACTCAGAATGTTCAGACAAGGATGATGCACTCCTTCACATAAAGAAATGTGGAGGCAGGGACTCCAGTGACTGGTTAACTCAGCAGCTCAGCATGCCATCAAGCTTCTTTCCCTGCTTCTGTTCTGCACCCTTCACAATGTGAGCTTTGTTCTTGGGTCAAGGTGACTCCCTTAGTTTCAGATGTCACACTCAAAGACATGAAGAAGCAATCACTACTTTGGAAGAGGAGAAATTTTCCTTCCTTGTGTCTCTTTTGGGCAAGTGTCATAATTTTGCATAGAAGACCTCTAGCATGTGTCCTTGTCCAGAATTGCATGCCATATTCGTGCCTAAGCCACAGGAAAGGGGAAAAGGACCACCATGTTGACTTAGACACATATAGACTTTTGGGACTAAGGATATGCCCAGCTTTCTCCAAAGGACATGGCAAACTAAGGAAGATAGATACACAAAAAAAGTTGTCATCTTAGGAAGAAGGGAATACCTTTTGGGAAGGCAGCCAGAAAAAGTAGGGGTTTGGACCATAACACAATACTCATGGTTTCATGGGGTGAGATTCATTGGTCTTTCAAGGTAGGATTGAAGGGAACATTATGTAGTCCTCAGACCTGTACTGCTTTCCCACCACCAATGTTAGCTTATCTTAGATTAAATTGGCCACAAAGGATGGAATGAAATGATACATCCCTAGGAACTTGCTATTCAGCCATGAGAGGACATGTGTATTACTAAATGAAAGAAGCCAGTCCACATGGCTATGGGTTGTAATTCCAATGAAATGACATCCTAGAAAAGTCAAAACTACAGAGACGATAAAAAGATTGGTGGCTGCCAGGGATTAGAGGAGATAGAGGGAGGGATTCCTAGGTGTATCACAGGGGAATTTTAGGGCAGTGAAACTATTCTGCATGATAGTACGATGGTGAATACACATCATTATACATGTGACATCCATTCTATGTAAACTGTGGGCTCTGAGTAATAATCATAAGATCATGTAGGTTCATTAATTGCAAATGTACCCCTCTGGTGGGAGATGTTAATAGTAGGGGGAAGTGAGGGTCGGGGGAGATATGGAAATTCTCTGTACTTCTGGTTCAATTTTGCTGTGAACCTAAAATTTCTCTGGAAAATAAAGTAATTTTTTAAAAAATAGTTTCACAGATGGATATGTGGTAAGAAGAAAGTGGGATGGAATCATAGGATAGAGAATGAAGGGGCCCAAGTGGCCACATCAGCAAAGTGAGAATGGAAGCTTTTCTGAGGAGGTGAGAGATCTGAGTCATGTAAAGAAAGAAGCCAGGTGAAGATCTAGGAGAAGAATATCCCAGGTAAGATAATCTCCTGGAGGCAGGAACGAGATGGATATGTTTTAGGGAACTGACTCAGCCTGTGTTATTGAAAGGTGGAAGGCGTGGTAGAGATGAGACAGGAAAGTTCAGCGGGCCACGTGGACCATGGTGATGGGAAGTCATTGAACAGTTTTGAGCAGGGAAGGTAACAGGGTCTAATTAATTCTCTCAAAAAATCACTCACTATGTGGGAGAGGATGTGTTATGGTCAGGGAAGGTGGACAGCAAGTACAGAGACAGGCAGAGTTGGACGAGACCACTGGAGTCAACCTGCTGAGAGACCCTATGGGCTTGGTCCACAGTTTTGGCTGTGGAAATGTGGAAAGTATTGGAATCCAAGATCTACTTCGTAACTGGAGCCCGTAAGACTTCCTAATAGATTGAGTGTATGTGGAGGAGGGAAAGAGGCAAATCAAGCAAAGGAAATAATAAAAATGTGAGGAGAGAGCCTAGAGAATGAGATAAAATCTTTTTTAGTTAGTACTCTCGGATTATATCTACAATATATAAAGAAAAAAACTTAATACCATAAAACAGAAAACAAAGTCAAAAAAGAAAAAGAAAGAAAAGAAAAAAAGGAACAAATCAATAAATGGGCAAAAGAACTAAATAGGCATTTCTCAAAAGAAGAAATACAAATTCCCAATAAATATTTAAAATATGTTCAGCATTCCTAGCAATCAGGAAAGTATAAATCAAAACTACATCAAGATTTCATCTCACTCTAGTTAAAATGGCAATCATCAAGAATACAAATAATAAATATTGGTGAGGATGTGGGGGGGAAAGTACATTCATACAATATTGGTGGGACTGCAAATTAATACAATCACTTTTTAAAGCAGTATGGCAATTCCTCAAAAAAACAACAACAACAACAACAAAAAACCCAGGAATGGAACCACCATGTGACCCAGCTGTCCTACTCCTTAGTATTAATCCAAAAGAACTAAAATCAGCATATGAGAGTGCTACACTGTTATAGCAGCACAATTCATAATAGTGAAGTTGTGAAACCAACCCAGATGCCTGTCAACAGATGAATGGATAAAGAAAATGTGTGGTAAAGAAAATCTGTGAGGTGAACAGAGAGCCTACACCCTGGGAGCAAATTTTTACCCCTCACACATCAGACAGAGCACTAATCTCTAGGGTATATAAATAACTCAAAAAGCTAAGCATCAAAAAAACAAATAACCCAATCAACAAATGGGCCAAGGACCTGAACAGACACTTCTCAGAAGAGGATATACAAACAATCAACAAATATATGAAAAAGTGTTCATTATCTCTAGCAATTAGAGAAATACAAATCAAAACTAATCTAAGATATCATCTCACTCCAGTCAGAATGGCAGCTATTATGAAGACAAACAACAATAAGTGTTGACAAGGATATGGGGAGAAAGGCACACTCATACATTGCTGGTGGGACTGCAAATTGGTGTAGCCATTATGGAAAGCAATGTGGAGATTCCTTGGAAATCTGGGAATGGAACCACAGTTTGACCCAGTTATTCCTCTCCTTTGTCTATACCCCAAAGACTTGAAAACAGCATACTACAGGGACACAGTCACATCAATGTTTATAGCAGCACAATTCATAATAGCTAAACTGTGGAGCCAACCTAGTTGCCCTTCAGTGGATGAATGGATTTAAAAAATGAGGTATATATACACAATGGAATTTTACTCAGCAATAAAATAGAATCAAATCATTTGCAGGTAAATGGATGGCATTGGAGAAGATAATGCTAAGTGAAGTTAGCCAATCCCCAAAAAACAAATGCTGAATGTTTTCTCTGCTATAAGGAGGCTGACTCATAGTGGGGTAGGGAGGAGGAGCATGGGAGGAATAGATGAATTCTAGACAAAGCAGAGGGGTGGGAGGGAAAGGGAGAGGGCAGGGGATTAGCAAGGGTGGTGGAATATGACAGGCAACATTATCCAAAGCACATGTATGATGACACGATTTGGTGTCAACATACTTTATATACAACCAGAGATATGAAAAAATTGTGCTGTATATGTGTAATAAGAATTGTAATGCATTCTGCTGTCATTTATTTTTTTAAAAAGTCAATAAAAGAGATAACATTTGAATAAAATTTAAAAAATAAAGCATGTGAATATACAAAAAAAGAAAATACCTTTTTGCTTCGTCAGTATAGTTAGTGTTTCTGAGCTCATAGAATAGTGATTGGCACATGGTAGGTGTCCAGTAAATATTTGTCGAATAAAAAAATGAATGAATGAATAAAAAAATAAGAATGGAATCACCATGTGACCCAGCTGTCCTACTCCTTGGTATTAATCCAAAAGAACTAAAATCAGCATATGAGAGTGTTACAGGCACATCAATGTTTACAGCAGCACAATTCACAATAGTGAAGCAGGAAACCAACCCAGATATCTGTCAACAGATGAATGGATAAAGAAAATGTGGTATGTATGTATATATATATATATATATATATATATATATATGGTATGCACACACACACACACACACACACACATAATGGAGTTTTACTCAATCAGAAAGAAGAATGAAATTATGGTATTTGTTGGTAAATTAGTGGAATTGGAGAACACCCTGCTAAGAAATAAGCCAGAAACAGAAAGTCAAGTTTTGATTGTTTTTTCTCTCATATTCATAAACTAGAGCAAAACAAGGGGAAAGTGTGTATGTGGGGTGGGGGATTACCATGAAAATAGAAGGGAGATCAGTGGCGTAGAGGAAGGGGACTGGAGGAGGGAGAAGAGTTGTGAAAAGTGAGAAACAGTAGAAAGCAATTGACCGAATTCTTCTATGTACACATATGAACACACTGCATAAATTTCACTGTTTGTGTATCCATAAAATACCAATTAAAAATAAATAAATAAATAAATAAATAGAAATACCAGTAGAGTAGAGAAAGGGGAAGATGGGAAGGGAGGGAGGGAGGGAAAGGGGAAGCACCAGGGACTGAAATGGAGCAAATTATACTTCATGTATGATTGTGTCAAAATGAGCCCCACTATAATACACTAATACAAAATTTTTTTAAAAAAGAATAACTTGTGGGTCTTTAGTCCAAGTAACTATGATTTCACTAAATGGGTAAGGAAAATGGGGAAGCAGGGAGGAACCATTTCAGTGAACAGTGGAAAACTAAGACTTGTGTTTGGACCTGTTAAATCATCTAGGTGGACTGGCCATCTAAGTGGAGATGTGAGTGGGTGATCATGCGGAGTCTGACACTGAGCTTTAGATATGAGTCTGGGCATGGTTAGGTTAAGGATAGTGCTTTAAATCTGGAGATCACTTAAGGAGAGATTGTAATAAAGGAGAAATGAACTTAGGAGCTGTGTGACTTGAGCATCTTATAACTCTGCTGAGCTTGATTGTGAACTTGTGTATCAAGTGAGCTTTATAATATCTATCTTTAAAAATTGTTGTCATAATTAAGTTAGATAATGTTTACGAAAGTAACTGGCCCAAGTTTCAGTTCATAATAGATTCTAAAGAAATGCTAATTTATTAACTCTGTTCCATTTCATTTGGGAATAAAAAAATTAGTATAAACCATTAAAATCAGACCTAAACAAAGTAAGTGTCCAGGACTTGACTTTTTTTTTTCTGATTGATCACCTTTCAAAAATTATTTCTTGGACAATTTGTAGAATGTGCCTTAAGGGATGGCTAAGGAAGGATTGATATACTATTTCTCTGCCAAGAGTCCAGATATCTTAGACAGGTGTGTGAGGAGATGGGGTAGCATAGAAGAAGAAGGGAAATGAGGAAAAATATATGGGTGAGCATATAGTGAAACAGGAATGGAAAAGCTGAAGATTTCAAACTTTAACCCTTCAGAGAATGATGTCACAGCGCAATAAATAGAGACATCCAGATGTGAATTCATTTGGTAAAAAGAGAGAAGTAATGGTGCGCTGGGTGTTGACCAGGTTGAGTGTGAGCTCCACAGAGGGCATCCCAGAAAAGATGTCAGTCAACAGCTCAAAGTAGAGTGGCTGGACTAAGATAGTGACTGAGGATCTAAGGATCCCCTCAAGGAGGAGATGAATGGAGCCTGAGATTTGATGAGGTCATCAAAAAAAAATCTATAGAGAATGCCTTTTCCAGAGGGTTCTGTTATGGCTTGGATCTTATATATCTTCCAAAGGTCCATTTGTTATAGCCTTGGTCGACAGCCTATGGCACTATTGAAAAACAGGGGAAGCTTTAGGAGGTGTGGCCTTATTGCAATAAGTTATGTCATTGGAAGTGTGCCCTTGAAGTGATTGTTGGTACCCTGGCCACTTCCTGTCTTTCTTTGCTTCCTGGCCTCCCTGAAGCGAATAGACCTCCTCTGTCATGAATACCCACCATCATATACTGGGCTGCTGCAGACCCAAAGCAAATGGGCCAAGTCACCATGAACTGAAACTTCTGAAACTACACACCAAAATAAACCTTTCCTCCTTTTTAAGTTGATCATATTCATTTTGTCTCAGTAACAGAAATCAGATCAACATCAGATCTTTTATTGCTATTTAATATTTCATGTGGGTATGTTTGGCTTCCTGTTGTGATTGTGAACTTCCTAATTGCTCTCCCAGTTTCTCAAAGATGACCTAGAAAATAACTGCTTTGCCTTTCCTGGCTTCAGTATCCTCAACTCTAAGAGAGACTAGCGATATATGTTTCTATAAGGACTGAAGAAGATCATCTGTTATGATAGTTAGTACATTGCTGGCACACAATAGATGCTCCTTGTATCTACAGAGGTCCCAAGAAGGTCCCCCAAAGAGAGGTAGATCTCATTTCAGGCTATGAGGGTCCTTGACATCATCTCAGAAAGGAATTTAAGGACAGGTCAAAGTGAGATACAGATTGATTTTATTGAGAGAAAGCAAAAATACACACTCTGAGAGACAGGGTAGAATGCAGGCATTGGAGAGGAATGGGCTAGCTTCCCTTTAGCAAGGCATATTTATGTATGTAAAATCTATAGCACAAAGACATGATCTAAGAGGGCATTTTTAGTCCTTTGTGTGAGTGACTTGACATGTTAATCATTACCTACTAGGGGTTGTTTTCTTTCTTTATTTCTCTGTTTTTGATGAAAAATGTTTATTGACTTCCTCATCGGGGTTTCATTGTTGTGCTTTGTGAACTTAAACAGTACTACATTCGTGTAACATTGAGGGTTTGATCGAGAGCATGACTTATAGATGAAATAATTAGATCCTAAAAATATAAATCACAGAAATATCTATTTGTTGAGAAAAATATTCTTGTACCTGTTTTTTTTTTTTCTTTAGGTCCAGATCAAGAGAGTTTATTCATGGACCTGTGGGTAGTTTGTGATCAAAGTATGTAGGAGTGGACTTTAAATCTGGACTTGACATCACGGCCACTCTTGCTCTGTCCTGCATGTCTCCTTTCTACCTGCCCTGGTATCTTCTATCCTACCTCAAATGGATATTGAATATTGCCTTGATTCTATGTATTAGATTCACCAGTGACTGAGCAGGTTTGGAGAAATGCATGGACTTGGAGCATGTGGTCTCTGATGTAAAGGGGAAAAAAATGGGCCTGTCCTTCCTGGAAATCAGCTTCAGGGTTCCCAGTATCTCAGGGTCTTCCTACCTTCCCATGCTCCCTCACTGGGATCTGACTCCATCAGGGCCACTCAGGAGACACCCAAGCTTGAACCTGACCTTCTGACCTTCGTTGCTTGTTCTCCATCAGTCCATGCTCTGATGAACGAGGGAGGGTGGAGAAAAGTTTAATTAGATTTCTCTGAGCTTCAAAGCCAGCAAGGGAGCCCTCAGGCTGTCTGATGTGTCTGTAGCTTCAGGTTACTTCTGAATTATATTTAGGGCCATAAGAAATCAGCTCCCATGGCGGAGTCTAGCTCAGCCAGCACGGAACAGGCTCTGAGAAATTTATCACTGTGGAGCACTGGGATCTTGACTTTCCAGATTATCTCTCTCAGAAGCCAAGTAGATGCCAGGCATAGTGGCACATGCCTGTAATCCCAGCAGCTCAAGAGGTTGAGACAGGAGGTTCATGAGTTCAAGGCTAGTCTCAGCAATGGTGAGGTGCTAAGCAACTGAGACCCTATCTCTAGATAAAATATAAAATAGGGCTGGAGATGTGGCTCAGTGGTGGAGTGCCCCTGAGTTCAATCCCTGGTACAAAAAAAAAAAAAAAAAAGCCAAGTAGAACTCCCTGGGGGTGGGAGCTGGGTGGAAGTGTGCAAGGCATGTGTTCTTTTAGTAATATAACTACTATCCATCACCATGCTCATGGCCTCCTCAATTTTTTTCTAAGCAATTTGAAACAGCCATTGAAAAGTTCAGAAGTGGCTCAAACTGAGCTCATGTGATGATTTTTTGGCTCACTGAAGTGCTGGGAAGCCACCTGGGATCTTATATCTGGACTTGGCTATTGCTCGGAAAATAGCAACCACATGCCCCATGGATCCTGGATTGACAACAAACAAATATATCTTTAGACATCTCAAAGATTTGCTCAATCTGAGCAAATTTAATTTAAAAAATTAAATCAAATTTTGACAGTTTTCAATTCACAGAGACATTTATAAGAATAGTACAAAACATTTTCACTCGAATACACCCAAATGTTAACATTTCACTACATTTGTTTTATCCCTTTTTCTTCTACTGTATATATTGATAAGACTATCAATATTTTCCAACCCATAGACTCTCTTCAGATTTCACCCCTTTTCCTGACAACGTCCTTTGTAGCAATAGAAAACCTAGGACTGTGTGTTCAGTTGTTATACCTATTTGTTTTCCCTGAATGTAGACCTGTGATCAAATCTTTTTTTTTTTTTAACATTCCTGATGTTGACATTTTTTTATAATATAGGCAGGGTATTATTTAGAATGTCCCTCAATCTGGGTTGGTGTGTTTCTTCATGGTTGCATTTGGGTCATGTGTTTTCAGTGGTAATGCTGCAGAAGTGGTGTGGTCTTTTCTGTGAGCCTGGAAAAGACCTGCTGTCCCTTAAATCTCCAAAAAAAACTATGAGCCAAAATAAACCTTTTCCCTTTATAACTTGATTATCTTGGTCACCTGCTGTCCCTTTGTCTCATGATTGGTGATATTTACTTTGATCATTTGGTTAAGAATGGTATTTGCCAAATTTCTTTCTAGTAATGTTCCTTTGTAAAATAGCATCTCTTTGCTTGGTATAGTTACTTTGCAATTAAGAAATATCTGTAGGGAGATACTACATTTATTCTTGCAAAAAATGCGGTAGTGAGTGTCCTTCCTGAGCCCTCACTGAGAATGAACCTGTCTGAGACTGTCTGGTGAGCTGGGCCAAGGGAGAAGTCAGTTTGCAAGATCTGAATCAAAGTGGGCCTCTGAGCATGGCTGAGGGGGATTTGTACCAGGCTCTTGGATGAAGGAGAGGGAGCAGGGGCAGCAGGCAAAGGCTGAAGAATCTGTCTTGCATGAAAGACTATGAGCCACAGGAATGTGTATTCCTATGAAAAATCAGAGTCCCTGGGGGACAGGGACATTCATTCTGCATATTCTGGGAACACAGTGCCCTGGGATGTAAAATCTGAACCTAGTAGCAGTGGCAGTGTAGGGGGACAAGGGCTCTGGGGGTTCACTTGGATAATGCCAGACACTTTTTATCTGGGCTTTCCGGAGAATAGGAGCAAGAAAGAGGCAGGCCATGACCCACACATCAACTAGGATGACTGCACCCACTGCCTGGTGCATGAACAGGTGATAGTCAGCTTTCCGTACTATAATGAATGACCAAGATAGTCAACTTATAAAGGGAAAAGGTTTATTTTGGCTCATAGTTTTGGAGATTTAAGTCCATGATTAGTTGGCTCTATTTCTTTGGGCCTCTGACAAGGCAGCATACCATGATGGAAACATGTGGCAGAGCAAAGACACTTATACCACAAGTCACAGAACAAGAAAAGGAAAGGGCTGAGTCTGCCACAGGACCAGCACGCGAGCTTCATAAAAGAGGTTCGAAGCATATGAATTAACTAGTGAGTTCTAAAATTAAAGAGACATACTCTATTTACCTTTTAATGCCCAGCTCCAGAGACGGCTTCTCCTAGCTCCCGCCTCCAGCCACCTAATGCAGTGGCGAGGTTTACCCAAGAGGCTAGCGAAAGAGAGAAAACACGCCAGGGAGTGAGCTTTTATTGGGGAACAAAAAAATCAAGGGAAAATTCCATCCAATGAAGGTCGGAGGTGCCGCATCCGGCTAGCGGAGCCGAGCCCGGCGAGGGACGTCGGGGTTAAAGAAAACACAGGACACCGAGGTTCTTCATCCAGGAGTCTCTCTCTTTATTCATCTCTTGTCCCTTATATATCCGCCCAAACCCAAGCTAAAGCACACACACACACACACACACGCAGTTTTCTGCAGCAGGAAGCGGTTTTTGGCTTAGCCCTTAGGCAAACTCGGTCAGCTTCTCAGACTGATCATGCGAGACCCAGCTGGGCCGACTTATCAGTAAGTACAATCTGTCCCAGGCTCTTCTGAGAAGGTAGGCCGAACAGGAAGCCCACAAAGCTGGTTCTTGCTTCAGTGACTCACTCGCCTCCTCAAGCGAAACAGTGAACAGGAAACCTGACCTATTTCCTTGTTCCAGGGCCAAGGGGCTCACCACACGGAGGGGCAGCATTCCAAGGTCAGGGTCAGTGATTGGTCTTTGGGTCAGTGGCCAGGCACACCTCCACACGGACAAGCCCTCGCACCTGGGACAGGGTGGGGAAGACTCTGACACAGTTGTGTCTAAGCGCCTCTCTCAGCCAGGGAGGTAACTCAAATCACTCGCGAGAATGGCTTCCCACAGCTGAGGTCCCACAGTCCTCTTGAACGGCACCCTCCCCCCAATGACCTAAAGACCTCCCATTAGGCCCCACCTCTCAAAGGTTCTACTACCTCCTAATAGTGCCACCTTAGGGACCAAGATTTTAACACATGGGTCTTTGGGGGACATTTTATACCTAAACTATACCAACAGGTACTTTCAGAAGCAAATTTGCAGGAGTCTAAGATTGGAAAGAGACCACAGTCAATTAAAATTAAGAGGTGCTTCATGTTAGAGAATGGAGATGCCATGGGACATAAGTTCCAATCCATTCAACACTTTGGCCTGGCAAATCATCCCTGAAAAATTACACTAATCAAAACAGAAGTGAGTTTTGTTTTAATTCAGAATGCAGTGCCAACTAGGTGAGTGGCTCCCTCTGCTAGTGTCCCATGTTTGTCAACACAATTGGTATCCTCCTGCTCATTCATGGGTCCTTCCTTGGGTTTTGAATGATAGTCATAATTGTCCTCCTCTGCCGCAGTCCAGCTGCAGCAAAATAACCGGGGGTGACGAACAACTTGTGTACGTTGATACAGCAGGAGTGGGAGCCGTTTATTATTGGACAGGAGCAGTATTTATACATTCCACACAGCTTATCTAATTAGCATAAACTAGATACATCAGTCAACCAATAAGGAATCTCCACACTTAATGGCTCGCTTTTGTTACTTCTCAAACCACTCCCTCTGGCATTTTGCCAGGCACCATCCAGACTTGTTTACGAACTCTAACATTCCCCTAGCAAAATGCCAGGTGTTATTTTGACTTGTTTACAGACTCTAACACTCCTCTCGTATTACGTGCACCCTGAAGGAACCAACTCATAACTAGATGATTGCATAGGGTGACAAATGCATGAAGAGTCTTGCTTTAAAGAAAACACCCAAGGAAGAGAGAAAAGGAAAATTTGTGATTTCTTGAGAAGAGCAGCTTCATTGAATCCACCAATCAGTTCCTCAGGGAATATTGCTCAATCTTTCATTTAAGTGAAAATCAGAACATTATTATCTCTGGTGTGTGAAGAAGGGATCCTAAAGAATATTTACAATGGTATTAATTTGTCATTGACTCAGAGATAACTAGCATTTCTAAAATTCCACTTTGATTGTATTGGGTATCACATCAAATCAAGCTCGGCACATCTCTTTAAGCATGAAGAGGCAGTATACTAGAAAGGCTTAATTTGAGATGCTACGTGCATTTTCCATTGTGTACACTTTAGTAGTTTCCATTTGGAAGTTGTTGGTGGTACAGTGTTTTCTGCAATACAGTCTTTACATCAAGCTTTTGAAAACATGCCAAGATTTACAGAACAGAATAGCCACGTGCTCTCACTTGTTACTTCATAAGCGATTCTGAAGCTTTGAGACATTCTTGTGGCAGGGCTGGATGATGCCCCAGGGCTTCAGACACCTGCCCAGCCACCTGGAGGGATCTGGATCTGATTCCCTCTTCACAGGGTGGGGTGTGTTCTCTGGTCTGCTGTCCTCAGAAGCTTCATGTACGATGGCCTCTGAGTTTCCCTTGTGCAGAGGTCATCCCACCTGGAGCAGAGAGTCACATGGAGCTCATGAAACAGTTGTTGGAGAGTCTGACCTGGCCAGCAGGGACCTTTCCTCCAGGCTGAAACATTTCCATTTCAGTAAATATTTACTGGCAGCTAGCACCAGAACAGATGCTCTGGGATGAGAGTTCAGGAAATACAAACAGTACCTGCCTTCAAAAGATGGACAACCTATTTGGGATTCAACCGACATTTATTGAAGAAGCATGATAGAAAATGAAGAGCCTGTGACTGAAATCACTGGGTTTGGGTTTGGACCCTGAAATCCCATCACACAGTCTCAGCTCCTCTGGATCCCCATTGTAAATGGAAAATAACAATCCTTACCAGGTAAGTTTCTTGCAAAGAATAAAGAGAGTGTGGACACAAAAGCATTGTGCAATGTATGGTGCAGAATAAGAAGAGCTCATTAAACAGTCGCTGGTTATGAAGGACTCCATGTCGTAGGCACTTATACCTTCATTTCTTCCCATCAACTCTAGGAGCATGGTGTTGATATGCCCCACTTACAGATATGGAAGCCTGAGGCCAGAGAGAAGGGCTTACTGGTAGTTAGGTCAATCAGCAGTACAGCTGTGTTTGACCAGGCCTGCTGGCTCCAGACTGGATGATGCCCTCCCCACTCTGACACAATTGGCCATTGTGGTGTCAAGATCATTGATCGATAAGAAATATTCTGGCATTTTCGTAGCAAAACACACCACTAATAACAATGATCTCTTACCTTTGTGTAATCCCTTTAACTTCCTCAAGTGCTGTCACATCTATTATCTTCGATCCTCTCTGCTCCAAAGAGGTTTCTTTTTTTTGTTCAACCTGCAAAAAAAAAAAAAAAAAAAATCACTCCTGCCAGGGCTTTTTCTGCCAGGAATCTCTGACTGTGCTAAATCGTGGCCAAATTAATGTTCTGGATGGTGTCTTCTTTATTGTGGGCAGGAGTAGGGTGGCTTTTCTTGTGGGGCATTGTTTCTATTTGGGGCTTTATGTAGCACCCCTACCATGGCCCAGCCTACTTCCAGCTCCTTCCTGGTTTCTTTCATGAATTGGAGGAACATTGCCTATTTTTCACACTGTTTTAAAAGCCTCAAATCCATCTTGTGGTGAAGCAAAAGTCACACTGGGAAGATACTTGGGACAGTCGTCCATTCTTTTGTCCCCTGGAGTGTGCATTCCCACCCCTGTGTGTATTTGCTGCGTTCCTCAATTGCCCTGTCTAATGAGTGACGTTCAGTGAACACTGATTGGTAAAACTCTATGGGAGTCTGGCTGCTCACGTTGGCGGCTCCCTGCCAAAATCCAAATGCTGCTCATTCACGTGTCCCCTCCTCATCTCTTCCAGTTTGGCTCAGGGGTGCTCACATTAATATTGGTTATATGAAATAGGCACATTATATTCCTTCTCTCTGAGCAAGGCTATTTTTCAAACACTAAGCATAAATAATTATTTAAGAAACACTTCGCAAAACAAGCATTGTAGGACAACCAGGCAATCCAAAATCTATTTCAGAAGCTTTTACAAAAAGCAGGAAATTTGGGGCAGGGGGGAAGCAGGTGCTGCATTCATTTCATGATAAATGTCTATGCATCCACAGGGCAGGGTGAAGTGGAGGTGGGGGGCTGCCTGACTAGCTCCTAATAGAGTGGATGGAGAGGCATTGCAATGGGTTCCGTAGCCTCTCAACTCCAAGTCAAAATGTCTGCAGACTCAAGCAACTCATAAAGGTAAGAATGAAAACTTTTTTTTTGTTGTTGTTCTGAGATTTGTAGGAAGCATAAATGCACTAAAATACGAATTGACTTAGCATTTCTAAGCACTCAGTCCCTCCCTATGCATATGACCTTGGTAAGAGGAATTTTTTTTGGCCTCACCACTGCTGAGGCTGGCTTTGAACTCACAATCCTCTTGCCTTAGATTCCTAAACTGCTGGGATTACAGGCATGGGCCACCACACCTGGCTAGGTGAGAGTTTTAATAACAAAGCAATACCAGTACAGGCTGCCAAGTCTTGGGTGGGGATCTCCATAGCAGCCTTAGAGGAAACACAAGACTGCCTGCTGAACTCAGCTCTATTTGTTTCTTGTGTTTTGGTCACATGGGTTGTTGCTCTAGACTCCTACTGAAGGGGCCCACGAACAGTAACACTGCTAATGTCATTTTCCAGAACAAGCTGCTTCACATACATTATTTCATTCACCTCACGATAATCCAGTGAGGTAAGTATCCTTATTATGCTCATTTTTCAGTTGGGGAAACTGAGTCTTGCAGAAGGTCAGTCTACTGGGAAAGTAGCATTTAAACCCAGCACTGACTGGCTCTACATCCCATAGTGCATACCACGCCCTTCTGTCCTAGCCCCCATCCAAGGGTAAACCACCCTCCTGTCTGCAGCAAAGATTAATTGAGCCTATCTTCACATTTTAGAGCATGTGCTCTTTTGTGTCTGGCACCTTCCACTTAACATTAAGGTTGTGAGATTCATCCATGTCATTCATGCCCTCTGCTGTCTGGACTCCACTGTTGCTATGGAAGCCATTGTGTAGCCTGAATGTAGTCACCCATTCATCATTGATGGATCTCAAATTGTTTCCCATTTTTGGCTATTACAAAACACACTATTACTAACATATAAACTTTTAAAATAGTTTATGTGAAAATCATATCTGTGAATAATAACAGGTTTAAGGTTTTTCTCTTTCTAAACCTTTTACTTCTTTTGTATTTTCTTCTCGATTTTAAAAGCCTTTGCAGTTTCATCATCAAAAATAATGTAGGTTTTTTTGTTAAGAGTCCTTTTATGAGATTAAAAAAAAACCCTTTCTATTCTGAGCTAGTTAATTTTTTTTAACAAAACCATAAATAGGTATTTTGAATTTCATAAAATGTGCTTTCTCCTTATTGAAATAACCATATTGCTTTTGTTCTTTTAATATGCTAATAAGGTGAATGATAATTACAGATTTTCTGAAGTTAAGCTTTACATTCCTGGAATAAACTCAGCTTAGTCATGTATTATCTTTTTTCATAAAGAGCAGGATTCGTTTTGCTAATATTTGTGTAGGATTATTGTCTTTATGTTCATGAATGAATGTTTCCTTATGAATTTTCTCTATTGTATTCTTTGAGTTTTAGTATCAAAGGTACAGTGGACTCATTGAATAAGTTTTCTTTCTTTATTTCCTCATTTTTTTGCTTTGGTACTACAGATGGAACCCAGGGGCACTCTACCACTGAACTACATCCCTGGCCCTTTTTATTATTTTATTTTGCAGCAGGGTCTCCCTAAGTTGCCCAGGCTGGCCTTGAACTTACAATTCACCTGCCTTATCCTCCCAAGTAGCTGAGACTATTGGTGGTCTCATTTTTTTTTCTCAAGGAGTTTGCATAAGAGTAGAATAATACATATGGCCTATTGATTAGGCTTGATACCTCTTGTCTGTGCATGATGATTCTCTTTGTTGGAAAATTAAAGAACTGATTGACTTCTTTTAGCAGTTATGGGCTATTGAGTCTGTGAATTTGGGACTGTTAGTTGTTTTTTTTTTTTTTAAGAAATGTCTTTATTTCTTCTAAGTTTCTACATCTTTGTGTATCCTTTGGCATATATCTTTTATAGTATGCTTTTACCATTTTAGTCTCTACTGGACCTCTCATATATTTTTATTAATTTATTATTGTCTAGTTCTAAATATTTTAAAATTGTTATTATTTTTTAATCCATAAAGTATTTAGAAGTGGCATTTTAAAAATCTATCTATCTATCTATCTATAAATATATATACGGGGATTGAACTCAGAGGGACTCAACCACTGAACCACATCCCCAGCCCTATTTTGTATTTTATTTAGAGATAGGGTCTCAATGAGTTGCTTAGCATCTCACTTTTGCTGAAGCTGGCTTTAAACTCCTGCCTCAGCCTCCTGAGCTGCTGGGATTACAGGCGTGAGCCACCTGTAAGTATATATTTTTGAGTTCCAATTTAATTGTATTGTAAATTGAAAGCTCAGTCCATATGATACTTGTTTTTTGATAGTCTTTATTTACATTTCTCTTATGGCCCATTCCAGGTCAATTTTTGTAAATATTCCATTGTTATATGGTCTATATTTGTATAAAAACCAAACTTACTAATTGACTTTTTGTCTATCAAAAAATAAAAGAGGTATCTTGAACTTATCTTATTCCAGTGATGACCTTGATTTCTCTATGTGTTCTACCATTGTGCTTTATGGATATGTAAGATTTTTAGAATCATTGCATCTTCCAGATGAATTGAACATTTTGTTATTAATATCCTCTCTCTATACTATGCTCTTCTATACTAAAGTCTCTATTTCCTGACAGCAGAAGGCTTTCTTTTGATTAATATTATCTTTTACTTCCAACCTTTCCCTGTCCTTATGTTTAAATGTGTCCCTTGTGAATATCACATGACTAAAATTTAGAAATATCTAGTGAGACAATCTTGGTCTATTATGTGGTGAGTTTAGTCATTTTTCATTCATTGTGATGACTGACATATCTGTATTCCTTTCTAGTATTTGTCACTTTTTGCTTCTTATTGACCCACATTTTTCCTATGCCCAATTTCCTCTTCTTGACTACTAAAACTTTACATTTTTGCTTGCTTCTTATTACATTTTTCCTTTCACTTGTTTGGAAGTTATACTGTATTCTATTTCTGTTCTTTTATGGTTTCTCCTGAAAATTTACCATGCAAACCTACTAAACTCTAATATGAGTATCTCAACACTTTTGCCAAATCACAGAAGCATTTCTTCTCTTAACTTCCATACTATTGTCCTTTGGTAATTTGATTTTGTTGCTTTAAATGTTTTTATTTCCATAAATAAAACATGAAAATCAGATATTATTATTTTTTTTATTTTATTTTATTTTAAGAAACAATATCTATTAACATTTAACCTACTTATTCACTTTTTTTTTTGTACTACAGGATGGTTTTGCAGGATTATTTTCCCTCCTCCTGGAAACAGTACATCTTTTACAAGTTCCTTTGGCTTGGGTCTGTTTGTAGTAAACTCTGTTTCCGTTTCATTGAAAATGTGTATGTTTCACTCTTGTGAGTGAAGATATTTTTGCTGGGTGGACAATCTTAGGATGACTGTTATTTTCTCTTGGCTTTTAGGAGATAATATTCCACTGTCTCTTGACTTTGGCTTTTGCTGTTGAGAAAGTTGCTGCCATTGTGATTGTTGTTTCTTTGTATGTGATTCACTTTGTTTCTCAGGGATTTGAAGATCTTCTGTCTGGTTTTAGTGCTCAGCAAGCTATTTTAAATGTGCCTAGCTTTGATTTACTTGTTTTGTTGGGATATTGTTGTGTTTCCTGTGTCCTCGCTCTTGACTTCCATGAGTTCTAAAAATAATAGTTTATTTTACCTTATCCTCCATTTTCTCTATCCCATCCTCCTGAACTGTGGTTTGATATTGTAGCTTCTCACTTTATCTTCCATATTTCTTAAACTTTTTTTTCCATGGTATATTGTGTTTCTCTGTGCTACCTTGCTGCATTCTGGGAAATTCCAATAGCTCTGTCATCAAATTCACTAATTCTCTCTTCAGTTGTATTTAATATGCTATTTATCTTATCCTCTGTGGGTTTTTTTAAATAGCAAAAAACATATTTTTACTTTTAAAAGTTCTATTTCTTTTTGAAATATGTCTAGTTATATATATTATTCCTTTCTACTTATTCATTTTTAGAATTTCATTGCTTCTTTTAAACATGCTATATTGGTTATTTTTTATTCTAATTCTGATATTTCAAATAGCTCAAGTCTGTATGGGTCCTAGTTTATTTTATTTCTGCTGATCATCTTTCACTATGATTTGTTTCCTTGTGTAGTGATCTTTGTGAGCTCATATTTGACTGATTTTAATTTGTGGAAAAACCTGAGAGCTTAAATTAAGCCTGCTTGCCTCCAGAACAGATTTGTGTTTGTTTCCACCAGGATCATGAAGCCCCAATTAGCCTGGACCAATATTTTCTCCTTCCAGAGTGCCTAGTCTAAACTAGGGAACTTCAGAGTCATCTTCTCCTCCTTGCTGTGATGTTATTTGGAATTGTCCTCAGACTAATTATATCTTCGTGCATACTGATTTGTGTGTGTGCTCATGTGTGCGTGTGTGTGTGTGTGTGTGTGTGTGTGTGATGCTGTGGAGGCTTCTATTTATTCCATAATTCCAGAAATGCAAAAAAAAAAAAAAAAAAAAAACCACATTAGATATGTGAAGGAGATACCTGCTTTGAAGCAGGCTGGCCCTCATGATACCAAGTTTCAGGCTGGGGATGTGGCTCAGTAGTAGAGTGTTTGCATCTCATGGGCAACACCTTGGGTTCAGTTCCCAGCACCAGAAAGAAAAGAAAAACTAGTCTCTTGCACTATGAGAAGTTTGGACTGGTTTTTACATTAACAAAAAGGGGAAAGAGTATAGAATCCAGGAAAAAAAGTGGAAATGTTTCATTGTCATTTAAGCAGTCTTCAATAAATTCTAGTTATTGCTTGTGGCATATACTTTTCTGAATCTTATAATTTGTCCTGTGGCTATCTTATATATGTGAAGCTGGTCTGGTACCCTTTCTTTAGAATCCAAAGAACACCCTTGCCAACTCTATACTATTCAATTAACAACCCCCAAATGCCCAATCTGCAGGTTGGACCTAGTATAATGCTGTATGCTGTAGTGTCATAATGCTCATTCATAGGGCTCAGAGAAGGCCTGTGACCCAGGTTGGCCTACTCCAAGCCTTCTTCTGAGATTTTCCATGTCGGAGACAAAAACAAAGTGTCTTTTCTTGGATTTCAAATGAAATGCACATAAACTGGAGGTTTTTGACCTCCATCTTCCATTCCGCATAGACACAGTCAGACTCAAGGCTTGGTTGACACAGGGACCTATTTCTGAGCTAAGCCTAATGAAGATATTTATGATATAATTATAAAGAAGTGTGGTTAGTCACCAGAAGTATATGTATCCAGACTGGATCCGTGAGGAGACTTCCTCACTGTGATACCACTGAGACTAAACCTTCTGCCCCTTTAGTCACTTACAGGGCAGTGAAAGAACCAAGACTTTTAGCAATGACTATCACCCACCCAACACTAGTGATAATTAGGCCAATGAGGAAAATAAGATCCAGAACTTTTTTGAGTGGTCCCCTGCAAATCTTTTTGAGAATTAGCTTGCCTCTGCTTAACCTCAAAAATACAAACTTGCCAGTAAATTCGACCCATCAGCTCTTTTGAGTTAGAACATCTGCAATATCAGAGTGAAACAATAACTCCTTTTGAAGCACAGAAAAATTAACTGGAAATAGAACTATTCTGTTTCAAGTGCTATTAAAAAGGAAATGGGTCCTGTGTAACTAGACATAGAATTGGAAAATTCCCAGAACTTTCTGATTTTTGAAAAAGACAAAATCAATCAAATTGGCAAGTGCACGATGTTGCCAAAAGATTTTTTTTAAAGCCTACTATTGAAAAACTCTTGATTATGCAAGAATAACACAAAAGGAAAAGAATATGGCTCCATATCACTTCAGTATCATTCCAGACCTAGAAAGGATTAAGGCCTGAGAATGCTCAATGGAGTTAGTAGTTTTCCCCTCAATGCAGAATCTCTACAGGATCAGAAAGAAGGGAGAATGCTAATAAAAATGGGCCAGATGTGGAATTAATTCAATTATTCAGTCATTAGAGAAACACTTAGAAAACCCTAAAGTCAAGTAACTTCTTTGAAACTCCTGATGTCTTCCATTTTTTTACATATTTATTTTTTTTTATTTATTGTAGTTGGACATAATACCTTTATTTTATTTATTTATATGCAGTGCTGAGGATCGAACCCAGGGCCTCACTCATGCTAGGTGAGCACTCTACCGCTGAGCCACAACCCCAGCCCCCTGAAGTCTTCTATTTTGACGATCATTGCCAGTCTTTAAAATTCTACTGTAAAAGATATGTGTATTTTAGCATTTGACAAGAGTTAGGTTAATTTGCCATTAATTCTTCCCAAATTCTGAGTATACTTTAGAAAAAAGATTTTTAACAATAAGAATTTGTCCAGCATTAGACTAAGACAATATTTCATAACAAAATGAATTCTTATGATGTGTCAGATACTCGACATTTCTTGCGTGTATTCATCCATTTAATAACCACAACTTTATGAGTTATATACTTTATTTTCTTTTCATGGATAAAGAAACATGCATGAATTGATTAAGAACCTTGCCTAAGTTTGCTTGTCAGTTTGGCAGAGGAGTCTGGATTTGAACATGGGCACTCTGGCTAACCACTGGGCCCTATTTCCTCCTAATTGCTAAAAGGCCATGAAAATGACATTGGGGAGGCAAGGAGACTTGGGTTCAAATTCCAGCTATATTACTTACTAGTAGCAGCATCTTAGAAATCTTGTCCAATCTCACTTCTGTGCCTTTGTTCCTTATCTGTGAAATACCATAATACTTATGTCATTGAGTGTTCATCAAATTAAAGGAGATAAACTAATGTGAAAGAGCCTAGTGGGTTCCGTATGTCTGGCATATAATAAGCTTTTGATAAGGTCTGGCTATCAGAGAGTATGATGCATTGATCCCCTTGTTTAGATCTGATATGAACTTAAATACAAATGTTTAAGTCAGAACACCAAGGTTAATATATTTTTGTCGAGAGACTCGTTTCCAACACAAACTCCTTTAAGACAATTCAGTTCTGTAATCAGTTTTCTAAAGTATCTAGTTGCTGTTTAGAAATTTTTCTTTTTTCTTTTTTTGTTTTCTACTAACAAAAGATTAGTTGCTTTGAGATCAATTGCATTTATTGATCTGTGTTTTTGGCAATATAAAATGTGACCAATTATACTCTCTGCCATTGTAGACTTTCCTTTATGAGAATAATTTCTACCCAGCTCATGTTTCCTGGGTCAAGGTCTAAGTGTTATAAAGAAAGTTTGATTCTATGATTACATTTTGGTCAATAACCATGTTACTATTTTAGCAATGATTGATTTTTGTCTTCAGTTTCTACCAAATCTAGTTTTTCTAGAGTCAACTTTTGAAGTTCTCAAGAATAAAATATTGTTATTATTATTATTATAATTATTTGCCATTTTCTCCCAACAATGTACATTGTGCAGTTTTAATAATGGGAATTTTGTTTTTATAAACATTTTATTTTGAGATCATTGCAGTTTCACATGCTGTGTGAAGAAATGATTCAGTGAGATCCTGCATGCCTTTTACCTGTTTCCCCCCATAATCACTTCTTGTAAACTATAGTACTCGATCAAACAGGATATTGACAGGATAAAGTCAAGATACAGAACATTTCCATCACCAAGAGCATCCTTCACATTTCAATTCCGTATGTCACATCTACATCTGTCCATCTCTAGTCCATCAGTAGTCCCTGATAGTCTGCAATATGTTCTCCATTTCTACAATTTTGTCATTTCAATAATGTTATATTTAAACAGAACTACACACTGTGTAATCCCTCAGGATTGAATTTTTTCACTCTGCATAATTCCCTGGAGATTCATTAAATCATTGTGTGTGACAATAGTTGGGTTCTTTTCATTGCTGTGTAGTATTCTGTGGTCAGGCTGCACCATAGTTTGTTTAATCTTTCAGCAATGTAAGGACATCTGAGTTAACCCTGTTTTCAGGCTATTGTGAATAAAGCAGTTATAAACATTCATGTGCAGGTTTTTGTTTCAACATAAATCAACATAAATTTCTCTGGTAAAATTCTACAAGTTCAACTACTGGGTGGTGTCACTTTTACATCTTTATTTATTTATTTTTTTTAAAGAAACGACCACACAGCTTTTCAGAGTGCTTAAGTCATTTTATTTTCCCAGCAGCAACATAGGAGTGATGAGTTTCTCTGCATCCTTGCCAGCATTTGGTGTTGTCACTCTTTCTTATTTTACTCATTCTGGTTGGTGAATAATGATATCTCATTGTGGTTTCAATTTGCATCCCCCTGCTCTGTAGCCTGTCATCCCATCCTCTTAAAAGACTCCTTCAAAGAGCGAAGATTTTAATTTTAGTTAAGTCCACTTTATCAATTTTTCATTTATGGATTGTGCTTTTGGTGTCAAGTTTAAGAACTCCCTGCCCCTAGATCCTGAAGATTTTCTCCTGAAAGTTTTATAATATCACAATTTATATTTAAGTCTAGGATCCATTTTCAGCTATTTTTAGAGAGAGAGAGAGAGAGAGAGAGAGAGAGAGAGAGAGAGAGAATTTTTTAATATTTATTTTTCAGTTTTTCGATGGACACAACATCTTTATATTATTCGTATGTGGTGCTGAGGATAGAACCCAGCGCCCAACGCATGCCAGGCGAGCACATTACCACTTGACCCACATCCCCAGCCCCTCAGCTAATTTTTGTGTAAGATGGGAGACTTAGGCTCAACTTCTTTCACCATTCCCCCCCCATCTACTTGCGCCAGCATTATTTGTTGCAAGAATCATCCTTCTCTGTTGAATTGCTTTTGCATCTTTGCCAAAAATCATAGTCAGACTCATTTCTGTGTCTCTGTTTCTGACTCTCCTTTCACGTTTCCTTTGACGTACGCGTCTGGTCGTTTATCAAGACCACACCATCTTGATTACTGTAGCTGTCTAGTAAGTCAGGACATCGAATAGACCAATTCCTCCCTCTTTTCTGTTTTGAAATCATTTTAGCTATTCTAGTTCCTTTGCCTTTCCAGATAAATTTTAGAATAATCTTGTCTGTAGCTACAAAAAAAAGAAAATCTGGTTGGGATTTTGATAGGAATTACAATAAATCTGTATCTCGGTTTGGGGAGAATTGAGTTTTATTATGTTGATCCTTCTAATCCATGAGCAGCATGTCTCTCCATTTATTTAGTTTTACTTCCATTTCAGCAGAAAAGTCTTATGCATGTTTTGTTAGATTAAATCTAGATATTTTTTTCTGATTATAAACAGTATGGTGTTTTTAAAATTTTAATGACATGTATTTATCAATAGTACATAGAAATACTATTGATTTTTGTATATTGATCTTGTATCCTCTTTCTCTTACTGAAATCATTATTTCTAGAGTATGTATGTCGATTTCTTGGATTTTCTACAAAAATTATATTTCTATCAAAGAAGAATAGGTTTATTTCTTCCCGTCCATCTGTATTTATCATTATTTTGCCTCCCAGCACTGTTGAATAAGAGTGGTAAAAATACTTGCTTTGTTTCTGGGTTTGAGGAAAAACATTTTGGCTCTCACTATGATGAAGTTAGCTGTAGGATTTTTGTTGATGCTCTTTATCAAGTTAAAGAATTTATCTTCTATTTCCATTTTTCTGAAAGTATTATTTATGAATGGGTGTCAAGTGATATGCTCATGTGATTTTTCTTTTTTAGCCTGTTAATATAATGACATTAACATAGTGATTGATTTTAGAATATTGAATCCACCTGGATTCTTGGAATAAACCCCATTTGGTTGTGGTGTATAATTGTTTTTAACATATTGCTGAATGTAGTTTGCTAACATTTATTGAGGATTTTTATGCTTACATTCATGAAGGACACTTGTCTGGTTTCTCTTTATTTCATGCTGTCTTTACCTTTGGTTTGGTACTAGGATAATACTAGCTTTATAACATGAATTTGAAAGTGTTCCTTACTCAGGAAAAGGCTGTGTGAAATTGATATTAATCCTTAATTGTTTGTGAAATTCTTGAGCAAAACTATCTGGGCTGGAGATTTTGTGGAGTGGGGTTACAATTATGAACTTAATCTTATTACAGTTATGGGTCTATTTAAATGATCTATTTTATAATGGGTAAGTTGTGAGAATTAGTTTTTTTTTTCCAAAGAGTTGGTTAATTCTTCTAGGTTGTCAAATTTGTGTGTGTAAAGTTGTTCACAGTGTTTATGTATATACATTTGTACCAGGGATTGAACCCAAGGGTGTTTAGCCACTGAGCCACATCCTCAGTCCTCCCCCACACCCCATCCCACCCCACCCCACCCCTCCATTCCCAGCCCTTTTTAGGGTCTCACTAAGTTGCTTAGGGCTTCTATAAGACTGAGGCTGAGGCTGGCTTTGAATTTAAGATCCTCCTGCTTCCATATCTTTTTTTAATGTCTGAGGATTCTGTAATAATATACCTGATTCATTCATTTATGAACAAATATTATATATTTGTAATTTGGGTCATCTTTTTTTGTCAGTTTTGCTAGAAGTTTGTCAATTTTATCAAAACTTTCTAAGAACAGGGTCTTTGTTTCACAGAGTTTGCTCTATTGATTTTTGTTTTCACTTTAATTTTTAGTCCTTATTGTTTTCTTCTGCTTGTTTTGGATTTATTTTATTCTTTTCCAGGTTCTTGAGGTGGGAGCATGGATTTTTGAATTGACACTTTCCCTCTTTTCTAATGTATGTAGCTAATGCTATAATTCTTCCTCTTGCTATGGTTTAAGCCATGTCCCACATATTGCACATTTTATTTCCATTCAGTGCAATGTTGGGTTTTTTTTTTGTTGTTGTTGTTGTTGTTGTTTTTGTACCAGGGATTGAACTCAGAGGCACTCAACCACTGAGCCACATCCCCAGCCCTATTTGGTATTTTGTTTAGAGACAAGGTCTCACTGAGTTGCTTAGTACTGTTGCTGAAGCTGGCTTTGAACTCAAGATCCTCCTGTCTCAGCCTCCTGAGCCTCGGGGATTACAGCTGTGCACCATTGTACTCAGCAGTGCAATGCATCTTTAAATTTCCCTTGAGACTTCCTCTTTGACTTATGGATTACACAGAAGGGTTCTGTTTAGTTTTCATGTGTTGAAGGTTTTCCTGTTATCATTCCATTATTGATTTAGAATTGATTATATGGTTTTGTATGATTTCAATTCTTTCAAATTTGAAGAGTTTGATACAGAGGACAAGGTATGTTCTATCTTGCAATGTGCTCCATGAAGACTGGGGGAAAAATGCATATTCTGCTGTTGTTGGATACATCTATAAATGTTGAATAGACCCTACCCTGTTGGTTGATGAGCATTCTTAAGTTGTATGTTTCTTAATTTTGTTTAGTAGGGGTATCAGTTGTTGAGAGGGGATATTGAAGTCTCCAACTGTACAAATGGATGATTCGTCTATTTCTCATTTCAGTTCAGTTATTGCTTCTTGCAGTTTGTAACTCTATTGTTTGATATATACATGTTTAGAATTGCTATGTCTTCTTGATGGATTGAATCATAAAGTTTACATTCCTTTGCCTCTGGTAGTTTTCTTTGAATACTTCTGATATTAATATAGCCACTTTTTTGAAAAAAAAATTTTTCAGTCCATGGTTTATATTTTTATTGTGTTGATTAAGAAAATTTTCCCTTGTCTTTAGTTTTAGAACCTTGACTATGGTGTATCATGAATTTCTATGGATTACTCTTTATGGATTATCCATTGAATTTTTGGTTTACCCTTTTGGGGGTTTGCTTAACTTCCTTACTGAATTTGGAAAGTTTTTTATCTTATTTCCTTGAGGATTTTTCCATCCTTGTCCTTTTCCTACTTTCCTTCTGGGATTGCTGTGCCATTAATGTTAGATCTTTTGCCATAGACCCACAGGTCCAAGAAGCTCTGCTGTTTTTTTCCAATAAGTTATTGTTTCTCAGATCAGAATTTTTTTTTTTTTTTTTTGGTTTTATCTTCCAATCACGGATTCTTTCTTGTTTCCTACTCTGTTGTGAAGTCAATCCAAAATTATATTTTCCAGTTCCATATTTGCCATTTGGCTTTTCTTTATACATTTTGCTTCTTTCCTGAGACTGTCTTTTTGGTTTTAAGTATGTTCACAATTACTTGTTACATTTTTTTTACTAAGGATGTTTTAAAATGTTTTTTAGGTAATTCTAACATTTCTTGTTCTTCTGTTAGCATTTATGGATTCTTTTTTATTCCATTTGAGATATTCTTGGTTCTTGGTGGAAGGATTTTCAGTTGAAACTTAGACAACTTGTGTACTGATGCTAATAAAACTTTTTAACTCTTCACCAGGCTTCCTGTGACACCCTGCAGGAGTGTGGGGAGGTGTCTATGGAGCTAGTGGTTGAGAGTCTAGGCTTTGTGTGGTCTCTGCTGACATTGCTAGGGAGCAGAAGGGAGTTCCTTGTTACAACCTGGTGAGGGTAGAAATCTAGACTCCTGGCTGGGTCTTTGCTGGCATGGGTAAGGATGAGGTCACAGGTTTTTCTGTGGTGTTTGACTGGAGTAGAGTGATTATCATCTAAAATATTTCTGCCTTGTTAGGTTGCCCTTCCCAAGTGTTTTGGCTGGAAAGATTAGGCTTAAATTGGGATTTAGTCTGTACTTGGTGTTTGGGGGTTGTCAGTTTCTTCAGCTCCAGGTTTAGGATATATGAAGCAAAAAGAAAACCTAGGAAATGTACTACTGTGTGATTCCTTAAGTCCTGAGGTCTCCAGTCACTCTGATTTATCCTCACCTTTCATACACAGTGTTCATGTTTCTTGTCGTATTTAAGGGAAGGATAGGGAAAAGCCTACTCAGCTTCTGTCAGTGTTAGTTTGTACAAATCATTTCTGCCAGTAGCATTCACAAAGGACTGGACAAAAGAATGTTAAGTCTCTTGGAGCAAAGAGATAAAAATATAGGATAAAAATCATGGGATGTGGATGTGGATTCAAAATATCCCCATGAGAGGCTTTTGACTGTATATTGACCACCCCATGTTATGCATAAATGTAAAGAAGTCCCAGACAATGACTCTAGCCTCAGGTTGCTTGCAGTCCAGTTAGGAAACCAAGATGTAGATTGCAAAATGCATATGCTACACAAAGCAATAACTATTAAGTTTTCATGAGACATGCAGTTTGTCAGAAAGATACTCAAGAGGGGGTGTCCAGAAAGGTCTCACATTTCACAAAAGCAACAGAATGTGAACTAAGCTCAGGGAAAACAACAACAACAACAAAAAACAGGCTTGGATATGGTGGAACAAGGAAGCTGGTGAAAAGGCATCAAGATGGGGAGAATAAAATGACAAAGGTACAAGGTCAGTATTATGAATAATAATATCCACCATTATATTTATCTGGTATTATTAGAATCTGGGCATTATGCCAAATATCTTATTATGTTATTTAATCATTCCTTGGAATGTGCCATTGAAGTATGAATTATTTCCCACGTTACAGATGAGGAAACTGAGGTTCAGGGAAGCAACTTTCCAAATATCACATAATTGTATGGAGGGAGCACTAGGATTCATGCCCAGGTCTGTCTGAAATATATTAAGCATTAACCCTAGACTACCTGGATTGCATGCAATATTTCTCTAGATGATGGAATTGACTACCCTGAGCAAGTAGAAGAGAATAAGGTTGGGATTTGAGGCATGATGTGTGAACCCTCACATTTTTTAGCAGGGGACTCCCTGAACATTTCTGAGGGAAGGAATGAGGGCTCTACAGCGAGCCTTTTTGCGGGGTGGGGGGCATCAGGGAGAGGAGACTTAGGGTAGAGGAAGAAAACATAATGGAGAAGATGACCTGGTTTCCAGTAGCTAGGCTGAGAAAGTGGACGTCACACATTGACCTCTGCACAAAGTCCCTTGTCAGGTGAACTTTAATTTAATTAATATTAAATCAAATATTAAAACTAATTAATATTAGTAATTTCAAAATTACTAATAAACCGGCACCATGGTACATACCTATAATCCCAGTAGCTCAGGAGGCTGAGGCAGGAGGATCATAAGTTCAAAGTCAGCCTCAGCCACTTAGTGAGGCCCTAAGGAACTTAGCAAGATACTGTCTCTAATAAATAAACAAAAAAATAAAATGGGCTGGGGATGTAGCTCAGTGGATAAGCACCCTGGGTTCAATCCCAGGTACAAAAAAAAATACTAATAAAACAAAAAAATTCTTCTGGGGCTTATTAATTCTGTCCCTGTCTGTCTCTATCTCTGTTTCCCCTTCATCCTTCTTCTCCTTCCCTCAAAACAAATGTTACCTTAGAGTCTTTCTGAAGAAAAAACATTCAGAGCTTTTCAATGGAGACTTTGAGATGTGCATGGGTTAATATCTATTTAGCTGCTGGCTCCTTATTTTAAAAATGTCATGTTACTGAGTCATGCTTAGTCAGTCATTCAGAGCCTGGTTAAGTTAATTAAACACAATGTGGGTAGATGGAAATGACATCACATACCTCCTTCAAAAGAAGCAGAGGAGAAATAGAGGGGAAAAGGAGGATTCCAATAGAATTTTGTTGCATAAGACTGGATAGAAACAACAACAACAAAAAAATCAGACCAAATATATTCCAGTGATCTCTCAGATGGGACAGTCAAGACACTGTGCTGGAATTATAATCAGGTTCAGGAGCACAGGGAGGGATGGCTAAAGCAGCTCTCAGTTCTGGGAGGAACTAGAGTTTATAGAACATTCTACAAAACACATTCCATGGAATGACCCATGGAGTGTGTGTGTGTGTGTGGGGGGGGGGGGTGTCCATAGTTTGTTACAAAACACTAATTAAACAAATGTTTCATTACTGCAAGTCTTTTCAGAACCTTTAAAAATTTAAAGTGCACTATAAACTCTCAAGAGGGGACTTAATATCCAAGATTCCCAAATCTACTTATTCACAGAAATTCTCCTACCCCACTTTTTTTTTTCTTGGAGATTTTAATTATGACTGGTCATTCACGCTTTATTCTTTCGGAAGTTCTGGGATAGGAAAAGACTTATACATGGCACAAACTGTATCCCCACATGTAGATTATTCTGGTTCCTGGAGGATATGCCTAATGTATGCCTCTAAGATTTTTTTGAGAGCTACATGAATATTTTCTCTTCAAATAAAAATTTACAAAGCCAAGCAATTTTCTTCACATCCCCAAATTTTTCTCCCCAACCCTCTAAACCACCCAAGTGAATCAATAAACTAGTTCATGAGAGGAAATTGCAGCTATTTTATATACTTTTAAAAATCAATAATTATAATCAGATTATAAACCCGAATCGCTTGGCCACATCTCTCTCTGGCTGCTGGCTGGGGCTGAAGCTCTTTGTCCTCAGTTCTCAATAGCCCCCTCTCGGCTGATGGGCACACAGCTGGGCCTCTGATGTCCTCTGGTCAAAGCAGCTGATGGGAAGCCCTCTGCCATTCTCTCTCCTGGAGGGGAGAGAGGCCTTCTGAAACTCTGACAAGGTGGGATCTTTCCCGCGGGAGAACTGCTCCATTTTCTGCTCCTTTTTCTTAATGGCTTCCTTGATGCCCTCAATGTGGCACTTTTCCTCTTTTTCGGCTTTCAGCTTCAGAATGTGATGATTCTTCTCCCGCAGGATGTTGAGCTCCCGGAGGCGCTGTGCCTTGTCCCTGGGGGTCCTGTGTGCGTGACTCCGATCCTGCTGGCTCTTCTGCTCCGCTAACTCCATTAATATCCTCTTGTGCATCTTCCTCTGCTCCTCCGACTCTACGGCGTGACACTTGACCTGTTGGAACTGCTCTTCCTCCTTCTGGGCCTTCTCCTTCAGCTGTCGGTACTGCCCCTTCAGCAGGCCCTGGTGGATCTCTTGGGACCCCATGGAATTCTGCTCCCGCGACAGCTTTCTGAGGAGCTCCTCGGCCTTGGCTTGGCAGTCCATGAGCACCTTGCGGGCCTGATAATTGACGAGGGAGCTCAGGTTGGTCTCCTGGACCTTCTTGGTCTCCATCGAGTGCAACTGCCTTTTGTGACAGGCCTCCTCCAGCCTCTTCCGCAGCTGCAGGTTGTTCAGTTCCCGCAAGCTCTGCAATAACCTCTCCTGCTCTCGCAGGCGCTGAGCTTGGCACTGCTTGCGGTGCTCGGCCTCCACGCGCGCCCTCTCCATCCTCGCTAGACGCTGGTTCTCGGGGTCCTGCAGTTGTGACTCCCACCAACTCTCCTCCTGGATCGCGTTCTTGGAGTGGCCGTCCCGCCGCCGGTAGTGATGTTCGCGGCCCCGGCGACTCTTGCGCTCCTTCCTTTGCTGCCACTGCTCTTGACTCTGCCGCAGCAGCAGCCGGCGCTCTCTCTCCAGGGTCATCTGGACCTTTTGGTCTGAGCGCTTCAGCTCCTCCCAAGCGACTGCCGCCTGCTGCTGCAGCTCCCGCATTCTTTGGGCTTTCTGGAGCCGGTTTAGCACTAGGGACACGATCTTCTGGTCCCTCGAGGACATCACCGTCTCTTCCAGCTTGCACTTGAGAATCTGGTTCTGAGGGTCTTTGCTGGAGACCATGGGCTGGGGATACTGACTGGCTAAGGACTCCATCAAATCGTTACAGTCTCTTTGCTGGGTGTACATACAGGCCGACTGGGTCCTTAACTCTTGGGAAGGCACGGAGGACTTGTCTGTGTGTAAAGAGGAAGAGGACCAGCGACCTACGTGGCTGCAGATCGGCACTGCCCACTGGTCTTCACTCGGTGCCTTTCCTACCCCAGAAGCCACACTCGGGGGATTGGAAGCTCCCCTGGGGTACCGCGGGGGCGAATCTGTCTGGATGGAAGAACAGCGTTGGCAGGACTGAGTCTGTTGGGGTTGCAGATGGAGCTGCTGCTGCCAGGCCGAACTGGGCTTGGTCCGGTCCTCCCCCCAGGCTTCATCTAGGCGCCGGCTGCCCAATCGGTGCTTCCGGACGCGGTCTGGGGGCCTCCGGGTCAAGCGAGTCAGGCTGCGGCTTTCCAGCGGCGAGGTGTTGTACCAGCGCCTGCGAGGCCGTGGCGTGAACGAACGCCCGGGAGGCAGCTGGGACTCTGCCGCCTCACTCCGCGAATCCGACGTACAGCCCCAGGGGCCCGAGGCCGGTTTGGATTCGGGCCCATCCAGCCGCATGGGGGACCTGCTCTCTGAGGCCGGCGGCGAGGTGTCCCAGAGGTTCTTGTAGCGCCGCGGGGAGAAGTGGCGGAAGCCCTCCATGTTCCCTCCCAGCGCGCCCAGTGTCTGCGTGAGCGTCCCGCGGCCTCCAGGAGGCGCTGCGGACACCCACTCCACCCTTGGATCCTGGGGGGGTCCCAATCGCCTGTGACGCTGGGCCACTTCACAATGCGCCTGGCGCCGCCGGCTCCTCGAGGCCCGCGGCAGGGAGCTGAGAGGAGCTGGTTGGAGGAAGGTCTGCAGGAAATCAGAGATGACCTTTAAAACTGAGGGTGAATAGTGAGCCCTACCTGTGTTTCAGGCAGGAACTTGAACTTGCATACCTTGAATTTTAAGAAAGCTTCGACCGAAGTCGTCACCCTCAGAAAAGAATGCTGTAGAATGGGTGGGGAGTCACGATGTGCGAATTAAGCAGCTGTGGAAGCACATTAATATGCAGCACCACCCTTTTACTTTTTGAATTACCAAGGCCGAAACACGCTTTAATGTTTACGTTTAAAACTTCAGCACAGGAAAAAGACAATTCTGATTTTTCCCGAATATGGCAATTCCTGCTTTAGTCAAAACACGAATGTAGTGTATACATTTCTGAAAAAGTATCCGTGAATACCATGCAGAAATCACAGTTATTGTTGTTGTTTGTTTAGTCATTTTTCTGCAATTTTGTGCCATTCTTTGTCCTTGCTGAGGCACCCCCGTCCCCCTTAATGGGAAAAAACATTGAATTTGGTTAGGAAAACTTGAGCTTGACTCTTCTGTCACTTTCAACTCCTGTGATCTTGGGCAATTTGCCCTCATGTTCTGGAAAGGTGCATTGCCATTGGGGGAATGGGGCTGATAATACCTGTAATATAGGGCTGTTGGGATGATGAGGTAAAACTGTATGGAAAGCTTGCCACCATAATGCATTCAATAAATGTTATTTTGATGTCCTGCTAAGCTTCCGCTAAAAATTTAAAACTCAAATTAACATATGGGGTGACAAAAATTTCTACAGATTCTTAGCTTAAGAAAAGATGAGTGGTTATAGGAATAGAACTGCTATAAAGGGCTAACCCCCCTGGGCTCTTTTTTAGTCTAAACTGTACTATGGGTCTTGGTTAAGTCATTTCCCTTCTCTGAGGTTACAATGGTCTGATGGTTTGTTTCCTTCCAAAATTCATATGTTGAAATTTAATAATCATTGATAATGGTATTAAGAGGTGGGAGACTTTGGAAGGTCATGGGTGAATCCTTCACAAATGGGATTAGTGCCCTTGTTCCAGAACCATGAGAACTAGCCCCAGGATGTTGTGAGAATGAAAAAAGAGGTAGTCAGATCCAGGATTTCACAGAGTACAATTTATTGGGGAATTCTGATAGAAGTGTGGTCCTGGGCAACAGCAAGATGAATGCACCCCTATAATCTGGGTCAGAAGTAGGGGGTTTATAAAGCAGACAGAACAAAAGTGACTTCATCCAAGTCAGAATGTACCTGGTTTGTCTTAAGGACATCAGGCTCATACCTAATGCTCAGGTCACCAGGCCCTGATTATAAAGCCCAACATTACTATTCTAATGGTTTTGATCATTTATAATGTGCTGGGAAAATATTTGGAGAAAACCAAGCAGGGTCATTCAGGAGCCATCTTGGTGGTTACAACTCAAGATGGCTGCAGATACATCAGGCTACAGCCATACTACCCTTATAAAAGGATTCCAAGCAACTCCCTCATCTGTTCTGCCATGCAAGGACACAGTGAAAAGATGGCTGTCTATGGACCAAGAAAGGGGCCCCCACCAGACTCCAAGTCTACTAGGGCTTTGGTGATCTTGTACTTTCTGCCTCTGGCATTGTGAGAAATACTTATATGCAACTCAGTCTATGAGATTTTGTTATAGAACCCGAATGGACAGGAGACCTAAAAGGAAAAATTATAGATAACATTCTTCAAATGTGACCTTAAAGAAGAAAAATGAATATTTTCCCTCTCCAGTTCTCTTCACTCGTATCTCCTTGGAGTTTCACAGCAACCCCAATAGAAATGATAACATTTTCCTCAGGATAAATCTGAGACTTGGCTATATTTTTTTTATTGGTTGTTCAAAACATTACAAAACTCTTGACATATCATATTTCATACATTAGATTCAAGTGGGTTATGAACTCCCATTTTTGAGACTTGGCTATATTAACTGATTTTTCCAAAGGCCATTTGGTCAACAGTGGAAGTTTTGAATTCAACTTCACTTATTTTTCTGCCTCTCAGGAAATGCACTATTAATTGAGACATGCTTTTAAGATGCAGATCACAAAATACACATTTTGTGTATGGACTCCATGGACTCCATGACCTTGAAGCCTCTTTGCATACCTAACTGCAGTGATGGAGCAGTGAGGTGCTCGACCTGGACAATGTCTCCCTAGCAGCCATTACGTCTCTGAGGACAAGAAGTTTCTATCCTCAATGTCTGTGGGTGCCACTCACATACTCATTCAATCAATCGATGTGATTATAATTCTTACAAGGAGATAGAAAATTTAAAAACATTAAACCAAATTTGAAATAGAATTATTTAGCTTTTGTAAATTAGGAAATATTTGGGCATGAATTGAGGTATGCTGATAGCTGAGCAACATATCTCTCTGGTGAAGCTTTGCAAAACATTTTGCATGAAGTGTGGCTCTGGCCAATTCCCAGGCCACTTCCTGTCACAGAGAAGCAGTGTTAAGTGGGTGAAGGCATATTCCCCCTATCTCCCCCCGCCAAGAGCCAGGAGATTGGCCACCAGCCAACTCTGCTTTCACCAAGTCACCGAGCAGTCATCTCACCATGAGTCTCAGCATCTTCATCACTGCAGAAGATGAACCAGTAAAGGCTCTTTCAGTCCCAAGTGAAACTGAAGAAGGGTTTAACCTATAAAATGCCTCAGATTTTGTTCTGTAAAGCCAAAATGAGTTAACCATGAAAAACGCTTAGAAGAGTGCCTGGCATGTTGTAGCTGCCTTATAAAATTAGTCACTGGAATCATTATCATTATGCCTAGAGCACTAAAGATGATAGTTCTGTGGGGCTGAACAAAGACTTAGTTTGAGACAAAGCCAAAATTAGACCCCAAAGGCTCAGATTTCAGCTCTGAGCTCTTTGGTCTCTTGCTTCCTCTGAAGGTTCTCAGAATTTGTCATGAAATCATGTATGGCTCGTTCACCACTATGGTGATGGAGTAAAGGACATAGTCCTAACTTTATAGCGCTATTGATTGGAACTTTGGGCCAGGATTAGAAAGATGGCATCACTAGAAAAAACATCCAGGTAACAGATGTGATAAGTGGTTAAATGGTCACCTTAACTGAGTCCCCAGGGGAGAGAGGGATTTGTTCTATCTTGATTGTTCATAAGTGAAGTCTTCGTAAAGGATGACTTTGGAGATAAACCTGGGAGGACAATGGGGATTTCTGCAGTCAGGGCTGAGCAGAAAGATGCAGCTGGCTGAGGAGGCTGCATGGCAAGTGTGGAACCCCAAATGCCTGCAATATTGAGGTTGTGTGTGGTTTGTGTAGTGGAGGTATGGGGGGGTGACAAGAAAGAGGGTCTGGGCCTACTGAGATTCTGTAGGGCCTCAAATGCCAAGCCAAGGAGCATGGGCTTCCTCCCCTGGGACAGCATTTCCAGCTAGGTCTAGAAGAGCTCTCTAGGACTCCTTGGAGCTTCCTTGGGCTCCAGAAACAGGGAGAACTGGAAGTCTTTAGGAAAGGCTGTTGAGTCCTCTGCCCCTGCTTTGCTCAGAGAAGCTTTAGATTGTATCTGTTTTCTACCCTAGAGATTGTTAGATCATTCAATTTTTAAATATTGAAAAACATTTGGGTTTCTTCTGTTTATACAAAAGGGTTAGAATCCACTGTGTAAGTAACAGTGGGGATTCAGCAAAATTCAGAAAAGTGACCCCATGGATCTGGTGTTTTAGAAAGCTCAACCTGGCAATAATGTGGCAGATAAGTGAAGAGGCTGGTATGGCAATCTGGGTGAGCAATAAGGAAATGTAAACCAATGGCAAGGAGGGATGGATTTGAGGGGCAGTTCAGAGATTAAGGGACCATGACCTGGAGATGGATTTGGTTTGGAGAAAGAGGGTTTCTAACCTGGGTTCTCTGGCTGATAATGAGTGACAGTGATAAAAATCAGCAGTCTGGGTTACCTTGAGGACAGTGATCTTGGAAATCAGGTGAAAGAAGCTGTAAGAATGAATGGATCCCACAGAGAACAGCAAGCAGAATGTCTGGAACAAACTGATGAAACTTGGAAGAAAAAAACCTCCTGAGGGGCCTCGTGAGGAAGCTCTAGCCTTAGAGGACAGCTGCACAGAGCAGGGACAACCCTCACCTGCATCTTCAGCATCTGATTAAGACCCCTTGGAGGATCTCCAGCTTGGAAGTCATGTCAGCTCTTCCATGGGACAGTTGAAAGAGATGTTTTGCAAATGCTAAGCTGCCAGGCATTCCCTTGATACTGAGAACAATCGGACTCATTTTTATTTGGCAGAAAAATCCTTTGTGTGTTTCATTGGATGTCTGGGAAGGTGGCCTTCTGCCAAATGATGACCTGAACCTCTTTTCTTAATTTGTTGGAGTGTTGGAAAATATGGCCAAATGTGCTCTGACCCCACAATTCAAATTAATCTACGGAATTAAAAGGTGTTCCGTGCCCTTCCTCAGAATAGACTGTTGATTGACGTGGGGACTTGGAATTCTAGAGCTCCTAATTCTTGGCTGGATTAAAGGGGATATATCAGCCAGATACCCACAGGTGGTATGAGCACTTGAATGTGGCTAGTTTAAACTGATAGATGCACAAGTATAAAATGCACAGTGGATCTAAAAACTTAGTATGAAAAGTATAAAATATACCAACTTAAAATACTTGTTACATATTGGGATGATGGTATTTGGAATTCATGAGATTAAAAAATGTATATTATCAAAATTAATTTCACATTTTCTATACTTGTTTTAGTGTAGCTACTAGTGAAGTAAAAATTACATATATATGTAGCTAAACATCATGGCATCTTCATTACTTTTCTGTGAGAGGTATCTTTAAATTATTTTAACTGACACATAGACACATAAAAATTGTACATATTAATGGGGTATCATGTAATGTCTCAATATTATGTATACATGATGATTAAATCAGGGCAAACCTATCTATCTCCTCATTTATTGTTTCTTTATGGGGGAACTTTTAAAATATTTTCTTCTACTTTTGGAAATGTACAGTACATTATTGGTATCTGTAGTCACTTTTCTGTGCAATAGCACCCCAGAATTTCATGCCCCTATCTCACTGTAAACTAGCATCCATTAGTCCACCTCCTGCCCCATCACAGTATATTTCTGTTGGACAATGCTGCTCTAAGTCATAGAGATTACCCAATACTCATGTTGTAAGTGAAAACTTTTAACATCTAGGTATTTTTTATTTTATACAAATTTATTGCTTTAAAATTTCCTTTTCTAAGAAAATAATATCTAAGAAGATTTTTTTCAAATCATTGTCTGGATGATAGGATAAATGATTAATTTCCAAAATTCAGCTTTATAGTACAGTTTCACAGGATTTTATTTCTTTTATGTATCCCTCTATGTTTTCCTCACTACGCAACAAAACAGATGTCCCCAAAAAACAGTATCTGAAAATATAAAACAGGGCTGCTCTCTGCATGTGCCTACAATGTGCTTTGGACTCATTAAAAATATCAGAGCCACGAAATAGTAAAACCAACCAAACCAAACAAACATGCAAATATAAGGACAATAAGTGGGAAAACTCTATTAATGCAGCGCTAAGAATGAAGATCATAGCCTACAAACTTCTCTTTTAAAGATAAAAAGAAAATAGTGGGTTAAGAATCTGGAAATAGGAAAGTTAAGTTGCCATGGAAACAATCGCTTACCCACAGTGCAAATATTCCATGTGTACGAGAGGTTAGGTGGGTAAAAACGATGGCTGATACATGTTGAGCATGTGTTGGAGCATTGCTGAGTGCTTGACGTGTAAACCTTCCCACAACAATGTGAAGTAGGGCCTGTTCTTTCCTGAGGCACAGAAAGAGAATTGCCAAGATTATGAAGCTGGTAATTGACGGGGGATTTAGGATTGGTACCTGGATGCTCACACCTACCCCACCATCGGGCCTTCCACCATTCAACCTCAGTGCTAATGCTACAAAATTATAGTCTACATTTAGGATTGTAATGCTTTTCATATTCATAACATGAACAAAAATACAAGCAGGAGATAGAAATTAACCAATTCTTATGAACTTGAAGTAAGTATGTTCAGAGCCTGAAATGAGTTCAGTTTCACAGGGAGCTAAAGAAGACTGAATTGCAGTTATTGGATCACTCAACAATGACACAGAAATATAAAACCGTGTGATAAAAGTTATTTGTTTTGAAATACTATCACACACATATAAACCTTCTACAAGTTTTACCCAGTGGAAATTTGGAGAAATAGTTGCATGCCCAGTGTGAAGTTGCTTCTTCATCTTCAACATAAAATGGGCATTTCAATATTAAAAAAAAAAAAACGTTTTAAAGATTGTGCTTTGTTGAAACTTAGCAAGACTGTGTGGGCTTTTTAAAGCTCTATTTTTTATCTTTCTGTTTTGCCAAAGTCAGGCCTGGCTTTCCTAACTTCAAAGACCATTTGTTTTACGGAAAAGGCATAGGTGAGGGAAGACAGCTGCAATAGAAGTGTGGTGATGGATGGTTTGCTGTGACTGCTGACTGTGCATACATTGCAATATGCCATGTATTGTGAATGCTTTGTTGATGTTATCAGCAGGGTAGGTCTCCTAAAATTCTAGCCTCTGCCTCTAACCAGGTTTATTATGCTATGGAGGAAATGTTTCAGGGGACAGCTCCCAGTGTCATTTCCCCTCAGAGCCATCCACAGAGTGGAACCTCAGGGATTGTGGGTGATTCTCTCAGTGTACCCAGAATCACATCTGTCCATAGGAATCTTATGAAAGTCCCTTTGTCCATCTGCCTGGGTCTTTTCATGGTCACACTGATGGGGAAAGTTATTAACTGTCCTCTCCTCTGTATGGAATGGTGCCCTCTTCAGGTCTTGATTCAGAGGGCACTTTCCCTGATCTTTCTGACCAGATGAAGTCCTTTACTGTTCACTCTCACAACTCTTTGAATGCCAGGTCCTCTCCTTAGTGGTGTGTGTTCATTTAACTTCGGGGTTCTATGAAAATCAGATTAACCTGGTCCTCCTTGAGCAAGTTCCACGAGAGAGAGGAGCATACTTCCTTTGTCATTACCTCTCAAAGGCTCTCCATTGCCTGGTGCAGTACCAGCACACTGTAGGCCCTTAGTAAATACTTTTTGAATGAATGAAATAAATTACTTTACTGATAATTCAAAAGTGTCTGGCCATAGCTGAGCCCTCACTGATGGGGATTAATGCTCCCATTTTTCTATATGCAACTTTTAGAGTGGTTATTACAATCTTTCCTACCCGACTCAAGCCCCTGGCCACACCTTTGCTCACTCATTCTTTGCTCCTGTTCTCAGTCCTTACCCTTTAGACAAGATCATCAAAGCAAGCTCCTTCCCTTTGTGTGAGTCAGTTTTCCATTACTATAACAAAATACTGGATAAATACCTTAAAAACAGGAAGGGCTTATTTTGGCTCATAGTTTTAGAGGTTTCAATCCATGCCTGTGGCAAGGCAGCCCATCATGGTGAAATAATGTGATGCAGGAAGCTGCTGGGAAATGAAGAGGAAGGGGCTAGGATCCCAATAGCCCTTTCCTGGGCATGCCCCTGTGAACGAACTACCTCCTACTAGGTCCCACCTCCTAAAGGCTCCGCCATCTTCCAACAGTGCCACAGATTGGAGACCAACCCTTCAATGCATAAACATTTGGAGAACACTTAACTAAACAGTAAAACCCTTCCTCTAGGCCTTCACCTATCTTTTTCTTTATTTCTTACACATTGGAGATTGTCCCTGTCCTTTGCTAAAGCCACTACTATGGTTTTATGTATCCATCTTAACCTAGGCCACTGTCCTTTCCTGTATCCCCTATCTTGACAACTCCTTCTTCCTTCTTCCTCTCTTCTCCCTTCTCTCTCCTCCCTCTCTTCTCCCATCTCCCTCCTCCTTCTCCTCCTCCTTTTCCTTCTTTCTCTCTCCTGGCTCCTTCCTCTCACTTTACACTTATGCTCAGGAGATTTCAATCCTCCATGTCCCTTGGTACTTTAGCTCTAGAGCATCTCTGTCCAACAAAACTTTCTGCAATAAGGGAAATGTTCTATATATGCACTGCCCAATATGCAGGCCACTAGCCACCTGTGGCTTTTAGGCACATGAAATGTGGCTAGTGTGATGGAGGAACTGGATTTTAAATTTTATTTAGTTTTAATTAATCAAAATTAAAATAGGTCATGCAGCTAGGGTCTTGTGTATTGGATAGCAGAGCTCTAAGTGTAAATTATGAAGTTTTCCTATTAGTTTAGAATAAAATCATTTCACCATCTCTGGACCAGATATACTTGGGCGAGCCACTTAGCTTCTTAATTTTTCAACTTTGCCATTATAGGGGCTGGGATTGTAACTCAGTGTTAAAGCACTAGCCTAGCATGCACAAGGCTCTGGATTCAATCTCCATCACCAAAATAAAATAAAATGAAATTAAACAACAATAACAATAATAGTACTATAGTAAAGGGTAATTATAAAAGATAATTTCATTGTTATGAATGACATATTCATGGTATCACATTTAGCACATAGTGTATGCTTGTAGTCTAAACACTTAATATGTGTTTGCCATCACTATTTTCATCATCAACATTATCATCTTCATTAATATCTGAACCTATTCATATTCTTTTTTCAAACTTCAGGTCAAAATGCTTTAATGACTAACAATATCAGTTTAGTGGCTTTCAACTAACATTTTTAAAAGAAATACTTTACTGTAGAATAAGAAATATTAATTGCTTTCCTCTAACAGGTAGATGTTAATTTTTGAAATATCTTTCTATAGATGGGTGCACTGTATACCAAATAATAGAGTAAAATATAAATTTCTCATCACGGGTTGCATAGAAAAGCTGTGTTTCTCTAGAGATGCTGCTTTACAGTTTAGAAGGTTAAGGCTGGTATCTCTGAGGCCAAATCCAATGGCCTTTTCTCAGTCTCATCTTGATTTCTTGGTCCTATTTGTCACTGAGATTCATCTTCTGATGGACTGGATTTTTTCCCTCCCTTGGCCTCCTCTGTTCATTCTTTCTCCTTCCCATTCTCAGAGGGCCACTTGTATCGCATGAGACTATAGGCACATGTGGTAGACTCCAAAGTAGCCCTCATGATTTTTTTCTCCTGTCACTCTTGGGAACCTTCCTCCTACATTAAATAGGACTCAATTGTGCAAACAATAGGTTTTGAGAACATGACAAGTGTTGTGAGGCTGGGTCATAAATAATACTGTGGTCTCTGTCTTACTCTGCTGCTGGGGTAGCCAGCTGCTATGTGATGAGGACACTTGTGTTGGAACCAGATCTTCTAGCCCTAGTTAAGTCATCAGATAACTACAGACTACAACCTTGTGAGAGGGCCTGAGCCAGATTCCTGATGCATAGAAACTGTGAGATCAAAAATATTTGTTTTTCTAAGACTGAGTTTTGGGATAACTTGGTATGCATTGCTAGAAAATGAAGAGGGTGTATGCTTTAAATTGCATGTTCCTAGACCCCATGCTTTGAGTCCCAAGTTAAATTGAGATATAGATGTTAGTCAGCTTTCTGTTACTGCAATAAAATACACGAGATAATCAACTTGAGAAGAGGAAAAGTTTGTTTTGGCTACCAATTCTGTAGGTTTTGGCCTGTGGCAAGGTAGCACATCATGGTGGGTATCATATGGTGGAGCAAGCTGCTCACTTCATGACAGCCAGGAAGTGAAAGAGAATGGACTCTCTGAAGGGACTGGGGTCCCAATATCCCCTCAAGGGCATGGCCCAAATGACCTAACTTCCTCCTGCTAGACTGCCTTTTAAGGGTTCCATAACCTCCCAATAGTGCCACAGGTGGGGGACTAAGCTTTTAACACATGGTCCTTTGGGAGATATTATACAAACCATGGCATTCTAGTGACCCTGCCCTAGTGGAGAAAGAAAGGGAGCTGGATGTGGTTGCATATGTGTAACTTTCAAGGGATGCTTCTTTCACCTGGTAGACAGCATAATGCCTGGTTGTCCAATCTGCTATTGGGTGGTCTCTAACACAGGAACCTTGTTTATACTGGCAGACACCCTTGTGGCTCATGTGACCTGGGTCCAGTTGATGCCTGCCTGACCTTTGCTCACTTGCTGGGAGCCCACCCTTTTATTCTCTGCTGTCCCAAGGAAAATCCAGTCTAAACCCCTTGTTCTTCAGATGGAAGATGCAAATTCAGTGCACCACCATAAAAAGAAGCAAATTCAAATTCTTTTGCTTAAGGATCCTGAGCAAGGAAGTCACAGTGACTCAGGAGGGTAGTCCTTTGTCTCCTGGGTCACTCAAGGCAAGAATGTTAGTCAAGGGAGAGGAGACAGACAGCAAGAGCAAGAGAGAACTAACAGAATACATATATTAATATATAAATATATTAATATGTGCAATATATTAAAACAATATATATATATATATATATATATATATATATATATATATATATATATATATATATATATATATATTAATAGGATGTGGGTCATTTTGGGCTTGAGGGCAAATACCTGAATGGTTCACTTAAAGAAAGCTGCAGGGAATCAGGAAAGTGAGGAGCCTGGTTTGCTAAGCAGGGGAGATGTCTCTAAGTTCTTTCTGACTGTGGGCTTGAGCCATTTGGGTGTGATGTAGACCTGGAAATTACAAGGGTGGCTGAGCCCTGCTCATCATATGAGAAAGTTAAACTTGTATGGATGCCATACAAGTGGATGCCAAAGCAACATAAAATTATAGGAATTCTCTATGCCCTACCCCAGGCCTACTGAATCTGGTTCTCAGGAGAGGGACCTAAGAATCTGCATTAATATCTGTGGGTGATTCTCTTACCTCTGCTGTTTGAGAAGCACTTGTCTTGTTCTTTTTCACTCACTGCCCCCACCTCACCCACCCCTCTCTCTGTTCCTCCTTTCCCTTATTGTACAGTTCCCAAAAGTTCTTTACAGACTCTTCTTACTGCAAACTCCCTGACCTCAATGAGGTCCACATATTCTGTGGCTTTAACAGATAGCCTTAGAGCAACTCCTGGGCCCACTTCTTCTTTTGCTCTGAGTCCTCTGCAAAGATCCTATGGATTTTCTTTTGGCAATTAGAACTCAACATATCAAAGATTAAATTCATAACTGTTCTCACCAGGTCTTTTCATTTGTACTCTTTATTTTTGTTAGTGCTTTATGGCTTAGTCTCCTAGACTCTAAATCTTGACATTATCTCTGTATGCTTGGCTTCCCTATCCCCAACACATTCTGGCCCCTGAAATCTGATAGTCCTTCACTCATCAGAGCCTCCTGTGACCACTACCATGTCTCCTGTGTACACCTGAATACTCTTTAGCTGGCCTGTTGGGATTGGGTCCCCATCATCTTTTTTGCTCTACTCCTTTCATCCTAGCTTCATTCTTAAAAGACTGGTGTCTGAACTGGGTGTGGTGGTGCATGCCTGTAATCCCAGAGGCTCTGAAGGCTGAGGCAAGAGGATCCCAAGTTCAAAACTCACTAGCAACTTAGTGAGACCCTGTCTCAAAATAAAAAAATAAAAAGAGCTGGAGATGTGGCTCAGTGGTTAAGCACTCCAGGTTCAATTCCTGGTACTAAAAAAAAAAAAAAGAACTAGTGTCTGATACAACTGATCATGGTACCCCCTCATTCAAAATCCTTTGATAGCTCTCCATTCATTGTCTTTCGAAAAAAGCTAAAACTCTTTGATGTGACCTTAACAAGTTACTCTACCTGTATTTCTAACAACCGCTCTCAACCCTAAACAAAAAAACTCTTTAGGCACAGGGGTTATCCATAATTTCCCAAGCATTCCCTGAAGTTTTGTATATCTTTCTCACACTTTTATAATCCCTATAAATTAATATTTTCAACCTTAAGGATAAAAAAATCATGATAAAACCCACTTCAAAATTTACTTGTGGTATATTCTACAGTACAAACTGTAACTACAGTTTGCTTTTGGACCCTGCCATCCCAGCCCCCAAACCAGTGAGAAACAGGGTAGGAGTGTGGATAGGAGCCCTGTTGAGTGTCTGGCTGCTTTGTTGATTTGGACAATAAAATTGAAAGAAGCACTTTCAGCTTCTAGTGGGACTTCACCTGCTTCATCTGCCTTACTGGTCATGTTTCTGTGAAGACACATTCATTACTCATTCATTGAGTTAATATAAGCATTTATTAACCCTATCTTAGGCTGAGTAGTGAATGCAAAGATTAAGCTCTAGAACCTACTCTGTCATCTTAAATATACCTGGTAGACAATAGCAATTGTCAAAGAAATAGAATAAACTCTCATAGACTTTCACAGGTAAACGAAATCATCTTGGGATTGGAGGAGTCAGCGGTGGGGAAAATTATTGTCTGTCTTTCTCTATGTGAATGCAAACTCTGGGAGGACAAGAATCTTTGTTTTGTTCAATTCTGTATTTTCAGCATCCAGAGCAGAGCCTGGAATATAGTAGGGTTCAATGCATATTTGATGAATGAATGGGTTAAGTGAATAAAAAATTTGTATGTATAAAAAACGTGGGTTGTAACTGAGCTTCTTGAAGGCTGGTTTAATGTCTATTTGCATTTTATGCATTTGCATTTTATTTGGCATCTCTTAGGCACTCCATAAATGCTGGATGATTGTTGAGTAAAGAGATCCCCTAGCTGAAGTTTGTTTTCTTGTTACCCTTTCCCCTAGTGTCATTAGGTATTAGACTTCCTAAAGAAAATGTCTACCAAGTTGAAAATGGTTTTAAGGGTAGGAATCTTTAAGAAACCAAGAGAAAAGTCAAGGTGATAGGAAATGAGACAAAAGAAAAAGGTCAGAAAAATATCATTTTAAGTGTAATTCACTACTGTACGTGTCTCAAAGCACTGGCTTACCTTTACCTTATAGTCAACTGAAATGGAAAATTTGACCATAGCTGGTGACCACATTAAACCATCTCATTAGCAACACTTTTTGATTTCATCCAAGAACCAAATATTGCTCTATAGAAGGCCAAAGCTTAAATTTATTAAAAATATTTATCCATTTCAGAATTAAATAAAAGAGCCCTTGAGCTCGGTCTTTATCTTTTCAGAGGCATGGTCAGGCAGGCTGCTCATCCTAACAGTCTGTGCTATGTAAATGAGAAGGTGCCGGGCTGGGGGGTGATGCTACACTTTGATATTTGGGGAGAATTGTGAAGCAGTGGGCCATCAAAGGTAACATTCTGAGGTCTCAGGGGCACAGGAGTTGAGGGGTGTTGAGAAGAAAGGAAGAAAGGGCCTCAGGGTGTACAGTGATGAGTATAGTTGATAGGATATAAAGGACATAATCCTTTTGGTTACTTCCTGTTTAAGTGTTTAAGTTTAATGTCTCTCTTTGCTCACAAACCTCCAGTGGCATCTCTTCTCCCTCTGTAAAAATCAGACCATTGACAAGGTGTTTTAGGCTGATGGACTCAGGTGACCTCTCTGACCTCAGCCCCCTTGGTCCTTCCCATCACTCACTCCACTCCAGCCTCTCTGACTTCCTTCCTGTTTTCCGACTTTGACAGGGATGATCCTGCTTCAGGCACTTACATCTGCTTTTCCCTCAGAAAACTGCAGGACTTGCTCCTTGCCCCGGGTTTTTGTTTAATATTATATTCTAAGCAAGGCTTTCCAGTAAACTTTATTAAAAATTGCAGTCTCTAGTCTTCCGCACAAGGTGAGACACATTGCTAGCTCCCAACCCCCCAAATTCTCTTCTTCCTTCTGGTCACCTGGATGCCCAATAAAGACTACATTTCCCAGCTTCCTTGCAACTAGGCATGACCATGTGGCTTGGTTCTCACTAATGAAGTGTGAGAGAACTAGTTTATTAACTTCTGCCTTATTAGCCTGAAAGAGAAAAATTGCCTTTTTTTTTTTTTTTCTTTTTAACAATTTTCCCTCAGGCTGAACTCCAGAGATTCCAGTGACCCAGCTTCAACTACACAAATGTAGGCAATACCTTAGGGAAGGGCAGAGTAATGACACAGAGAAAACTTGGTCCCTGAATGACTTTGTGGAGCAGAGAGGTCCTGCCAGCTAGGACAAGACATTTGCAGGAGAAAGAAATAAACAGTTGCTGTATATTTGATAAACTTTCTTACACAACTTTCCTATACTCTAACCTACGCATTTCCTCTATACTTTCCTAATTTATTATTTTGTCCAGCACTTAATACCATCTAACATATGAAATGTTTTGTTTATTTTATTCACTATATGTCTTCCCTAGTTAGAATATAAGCTCTTGTAGGGCACAGATATTTGAGTTTGTTCACTGTTGCATCCCCAGCTCCTAGAATAACAACCAGGTCTTTATAGGTGCTCAATTAATGCATGTGAAATAAAATATTTTTGGCCACTCAAAGTGAAATCACAGCCTAAGCCATGAAGATGCTTTATTAAATTTCAAAAATCTATCTTAGTGCAAAGGGGTGGGCAGGGAGATGATAGGGGAGGGGAGTGAAAACAATGGGAAACCTCATGTCGAGGGGGTAGAGGGAAGGGGTAGGATGTCTAATTTCCCCAGATAAGCCCAAGGGGCTCTCTTATATTTGGGAGAAGGATTCCAAGGCTTCACTTAAATTCCTGAACCTACTGGTAGTGGTTTTTGAGTCAACTCCTAGAAGAGCTTAGTAGGAAGTAAGTCACTTTTTAGAAACGTCAGAGAGGAGACCAAGCATAGATACCATTTTGGACCAGATGAACTTGGATGTTCCTTTCCATCTTGACATTTTAATAGTACTTAAGATATATCTCTTTTGATTGTAAAACACATACCTGGTCAACAAATATTTTTGAGCTTTGTGGATTTGATATCTATTAAAATGAGGTAGAAAATTCATTGAGAAAAAAAATTGAATAATTATTCAATCTGCAGAGGACCATCTCAGAATCTTGGCAACATGGAAAAACGCCCGACTAAAATTTTGGAGCCCTGAAGTACAAGCTTTATCAGGAATGCACTTGTGCTAGAGCCAAAATTTTAAACTTATTCTGTGCAAAGCTGTCATCTCAATTTTACAAATCAGAAAAAGAAAATACTGAGCTTGATTTATCTACTAAAGGCTAATGTATCCTGCAAGAATTTGTTAAAATTACTCTCAGTAAGAGTCGACACGGTAAAAGCTGTAATTTCCCAACTATCATCAGTATGTGAGATTTTTGAGAAAGTCGATAGAAGCACGGGATGATTTGGTAGCTGTACCAGAAACATGGTTTTCATATCCACAAATTGCTAGAGAATAATTCGAGTGCCACTGGTTCTAAAGTGCTGCCGGCCAGCACCACCTCATTATCTCACACGCACCCCTTAATCACCGTGGCCTCAACGAGGGCCCTAGGAGCCCAGCCTGCAGAGGGAGGCCTATCCTGGAAGGAACTGCAGGCGGTCAGGGCTAGTGGTGAGTGAGCACCCGCTGCTAGCTGAGCAAACTGCGCAGGGATCGTGATCGCCAGCCAGGAGAGCTCTCTCCTTTGGAGGCTAGGAGGACAAACACCCCCGAGAACTCTTGGGTTCCGATTCACAGCCCCAGGTACCCAACCTTCTGCTTTGGCACCCATCACGTCCCGCCTCCCTGGGAGAGCGCCTCCTAAGCCAAGATCCGGAGAAGCCAGTATATCCCAAGACAGGCCATGAGTCCTGGCTCACAACGCCTGCAGCTGGCAAAAGAGAAAACACCAAGGTGCGGGGGAGGAACAGAGTGTCTCGGCAGCCTCAGGTTGTCCTACCGGCTCTGAGGAGACACGCAGAGCCTCCGTGGAGATGGATGGGGGTGGGGTGGGGTGTAAGGCTGGGGACGAAAAGGCTTTTGCAATTGACGCCTTCTGCTCCGCCCCTTTTAAGTTATAACCCCGTCGGAGTGAGACTCTTGGGGTGGGGACTGGAGGGCAGTGTCTGGACTCCTCGGCATAGAGTCACCTCCACGGCCGCAGTGTAAGGAGCTGGCGCTCTCACGCGCCGCGCAGCGCGCTGGGGCCACCAGAGGCCGTGCGGAGGCCGCGGCGGGCACAGTGGATCGCGCATCATCTGGGCAGCTGGCCGCGGTCCAGCTCCTAGAGAGACGCGACAGGCCTCTGTGTGTGTGAGAAAAAGCGAGCGAGCGAGAACTACTGCCTGGCGACTCGCGCCCCGACAGGTGCAGGCGCGCCAGCTTCCCATTGGTCGCGGCGGCGGCGGCGGGCCCCTTCCCCCTCCCCGCCCTCCGTTGGACCCCCTCCCCCGCCGCGGCGCCGGCTCCATTCGTGGAGGCGCGCGGCCGCCAGCGCGCGCACCCGGCCGCGCGTCCCTCGCGCCGTCTCCGCCCCTCCCCCTTTCCGCGCCTCCGCCGCGCGCTCGCGAGCTCAGGTAGCGGGCGCGCGGGAGCCTCCCCGGGGGCGCGCGGCCGGCTGCAGTACCCCCCCAAGCCACCCCCACTCCCGCCGGCTCGGGGGATCCTGGGGAGGGAGCGCGCGGGCTGCAGGCGGGGGGCGCTGAAGCCGGGTGCTGCCGTCGCCGCTGCCGCGGCCGCCGCCGCCGAGGCTTCCGTCTTGCTCGCTCGCGCAGCGGCGGCAGCAGAGGTCGCGCACAGATGCGGGTTAGACTGGCGGGGGGAGGAGGCGGAGGAGGGAAGGAAGCTGCATGCATGAGACCCACAGGTAAGACCAGGAGCCCGGAAAGGGCTTTCCAGTTCGGGGAGGCGCACGCAGGCCGGGCAGGGGGAGTTTGTGTCCTGTTCTGCTCCCCAAGGGAGGAATTTTTTGACAGCGCAATCTCATTGGGGACTAGGGCAATAGGACCCTCCCGATCCCAGGGAAAACCAGAGAAGTAGCTGGGGGGAGCCGGTGCCACATTGTGAGATTCCTAAGAGTGAAATGGTTAGGCCCGGGGAAAAGTGTTTTCTCAGCCCCTAGACGCTAGAAGGCTTTAGACTTTCCTGTCATGGTCACAGCCGCTGAATCCCGGGGACCGGCGCAGAGCCAATGTGCGCTAACCCCTGCTCTCCCTCCCCTCCTCCACCACTCCCGCACGCGCAGCATCCCACGGCGGCTGTTACTCAGTGTACCCTGCGCTGGGGGCGGCGGGGAGATCTCGCCGTGGGAAAGGGGGCGGGGGCCTTGCGGGGGTGAACTGGGATGGAGCCCGCGCAGCTGAGGCGCCGGGTCCCAGGGCCGAGGAGTGGGAGCGTAGCCCAGAGCTCCAGCAGCCCGGGGTATTGTCGTGTTCCACTCGTGGTTGCAGACTCTTGCAAGCTGGATGCCCTCTGTGGATGAAAGATGTATCATGGAATGAACCCGAGCAATGGAGATGGATTTCTAGAGCAGCAGCAGCAGCCTCAGTCCCCCCAGAGACTCTTGGCAGTGATCCTGTGGTTTCAGCTGGCGCTGTGCTTTGGCCCTGCACAGCTCACGGGTGGTGAGTGACCCCGCTGTGACCAGAGGGCCTGGGATGGCCATGGCCTGGCAGGGAGGGGAGCCAGATTGGCAGGACAGCCCCGCTGCACACGCCCTCACCCTGTACATCCAGACTTCAGAGATGCCTGAGAAACCCAAGGATTTCTGTGCCCCAGCCTCAGACCTACCCTTTATTCAAAACGCCTGGAGTTCCCAGAAAATTCCTCTGTGGAACCCGCACAGGTTCACACACCCACATTCTGTCTGGAGCTTCCCAGCAGCAGCCCGGCCTGGCTTCTCTGAAGAAAGAATAATAAAGTCTGATCCATTATTCTCACTTTGAGAGAAAGAAGTATGTGTTGGGGAGGAGGGGAAGTGGTGTATTTGTGGACCTTTGACCCTTATGCATGCCCTCAACAGACTGAGGTCAGGTTTCATCCTCTGGATTTAGTCAAGAGTTACAAGATCCATCTTTGGAAATGTAAAAGGTCTGAAAACATGGCCAGACTGGCTGAAGGACAGGTTTATTTGAAAGTTAACTTTCTCTTTCTTCAGAAAGTAGTGTGTTCAAGCATGTCTGCATGTTGGGGGTGGGAAGGGGATGCAGAGCTTTTTCTTCTGGAAGATTGCTTAGTTCATCTAGGTCTGATTTACAGGGGGAAGCAAGTCAAGTGCTCTTCTATAAAGTGGAAGTTTGCTGAAATAAAATTGATAGCCTCAGTCTCTGTAGGCAGATAATCTATAACATACTTGGGTTTGAGGGATAGGGCTATCTTTTGGTTGTGGTAGAGGAAGACAAATGGAGTTCCTGTCTGAATTTCAGAGCCTAAGCATGTCCCTGCCACCCCTACTTACTGCTGTCCATCATTGCTGTCCATTCCAAATTTTTGCTGAGGGCATGCTGATGTGGATGTTAAAAGGACAGAACTGTGTTTCCAGAGCTGAAATACTATTAATATGTGATTAAATTATTGCCGATTGAAAAACAAGTATTGCTTGGTATAAATAAACCATTCATGTGTTTGAAAATATTGCTGTTTAAGAGAATCCAAAGATGAAGATGGAAAAAATGAATGAAAAATTAGCCAAAGTGGGGGAGGAGAATAGCAAATTGGTCCCTAATTCAGGCATTCCATTTAGATGTGTGAAAGATACCTGGAACCTTAAAGTGTTCGTTGTGATGTGCACATCTGTCAGAATTAGGGAGAAAGTATTTGCTTTGGATATGGACCTGGTTTTTGTTTTGTTTTGTTTAGTTTTATCAAGAAGTAATTTTTTAAAAATAGAAATGTCTCTGAGACAGGCATCCTTTTCATAGAGGACAAGGTCCAGTGTGAGGTCTGACCAGTTTCTGTGTAGTCTGCCAGGGCTCTGGTCAGAGCTTCTGCCCTGCCCTGATCACTAACTACCTCTGCTTCACTGGCAAGTAGAAATCAAGGGACAGGACACCAATGGGCAGGACTGGGCCATTTCCCCTCTCCTCTTCTCTTGCCTTTGAGTTCTAACTTTCATTCCTTCCAACTAGGTCCACATGATTTACCCTCTTCCTGGTTGATGTCTCTCATGTAGATAGATGGCAGATTAATTAATCAGAATTTATCTATGTATGTCTTGTTATTGGATGTGTGAGGTCTGAGCACAGCCTGGATTTAAAGATTATGATCTTGGTCCCTCCCATTTGTATTTATTACACTTCCTTAGGACCCAGGGCAGAGCATGCCCTTCAGACTCTCCACTTACCTGTGTAGTCCATAGGGAGGTTCTTCCCCCACCCCCCACCCCCCAGAGAGGAGTAGATTAAGCAAAGAGATTCAGACCCTTGGAAAAGGGAGTGGGAATAAGAGCTGTCTTTTACGTCCCAAGTTCAGATCTTTCCCTTTAGGGAAAGGCTGGCCAGTAGCCTTGTTTCACCTTGAACTTCTTTGGGCAGAGAGTATAATTTGTTGAAGAATGTTTATCATTTTAGAATTCCTCTATGAATAAATAGTTTGGACAGAGAAGGGTGGTGGGGGACATTCTATGGAGTTCACTAAACAGAGATTTTCTTTCTTAGGAAAGAAACCCACCTGAGGTGTCCAGGATGACAATAAAAGCAGTGTTACTTTAGCTCTAGACCTATGCTCCCCAAACTTTAATGTGCACACAAGTCACCTGGGATCTTGTTAAAAGGCAGATTCTGATTCCATTGGTCAGCTGGGGTGGGGCCTGAGATTCTACATTTCTAATAAGCTTCCAGATGAAGCAGTTCCTATGGGTCCCCAAACCATTCTTTGATTAGCAATGCTTTAGACTAAGACATTCCATAAGTAAGTTGCTTCTGATTCCAGACTCCTTGCCATCATTCTCAATTACCAAATGCAAATGGCCTGCGAGGGAGCAGAAGTCTCACCCAATATCTAATCTTTTGGTGATACACAGAACTGAAAATCAGCCCTCAGAGAGTGCTTTCTTTTTTTTTATCCACAAAAGGTACATATTTAATAGACCCTGTTCTGAAATGTGGATTTTCATTTTTGATTGCTTTCAATGGAAAAGGAGTACCACAATAGTCTCAGCTAGGAGGGAGAAAAGCATGTGCCCAATATAAGTATTACAGAAAGAGCTTGAACTAGAAAGGGAGAAATTGAGAAAATAATGAGAAAAAGGAAAAGGCTGGGGGAGAACTCCATCAAAACCAAAATGCTTTGCCCTAGAAATTCAATTTTCTGAGCCTTTTGAGAGTTTTCACGGGCTTGGCTTGACTTGAAGTGACTTCTAGGTAACTCTCTTCAGGTTGTCTTTTCTGAGTTAAGAAGAAGGGCCCTCCTTTGGGGCCATTAAAACCACATACCCTGAGAGGACTTTTACTAGGTTTATAGGGAGGTACAGGACATGGCTGTTTCCACATTCTCGAACCTTTTCTTTTTATGCCCCAGTTAACCTTTCCAGAAGATATTTGGTTTTGAGTGGTTCCCTGTATAGTCACCCAGGTTTAGAGGATGGGAGCTAAGAGCTGGCTCCTTGAAGGTGAATTTCCTGTTACCAGGAGCTCAGGCTGGGCTCTGATACTTGATAGCTTGTGGTCTTGGGTCTTAGGAGCTTCAGTTTCTTCATCTATAAAATGAGGACTATGATATCTATCTTAATGAGAATGATGTGAGAGATGGAAATCTTGTAGGTACTCAGTAAATTCAGGAAGTAGTAGGGAGGAATTGTACATCATGTTCTTTTTACCTAGAAGACCCCTTTCTTACACTTCATTTCCCACCCCATCCCCAGAAAACAAATTTTTCTTGCCATACTGTCTTTCTTATTTCCCTGGTCATTAAATTCTGCCCTTACCTGGACTCCTGTTGCCCTAGGTTATCATCTTCTATCATAGTATCGTCTCGTCTACTAGACCATAAGCCCGCTGAGAACAAGAACTTTGACTCAATTCATTTCTATGTCCCAGGCACCCAGCATAGCATCTGATTAATAGTAAATGTTCAGCTAATATTGGTTGAAAGCAAGAAAAAAATTTTCCAAATTACTACCATACCATCTAGGAAATAATTTCTTGGGTGGGTTACAAATGTGCAAAAGTTTCATGATAGTTGAGGCCACCTCCAATTGTAGTTTTTCTAGGTTGGTGGTTGGTGAAAACATTAGGAAATGTCCCAGAGAAGGAGTAGTACTTAGGATGAGATGACTGGAAAATCTCAGGGGCAGGCATCTTGTATAATGATGGGGATGTGGTTATGTGCCTGAACTCTACAGGAAACAGTTTAGTCGGGTTAATCTACAGCATAGTCTACTTATAGGGAATAGTAGAGTAGAAGGAAAAATAGGTTTCAGCCTTATTATAAGGGTCCTGGAAGTCCCAATGAGGAACTTGCATGCTACATAGCAGGCACTATGGGACCCACTGAAGAATGTAGAGAAGGAGCATAATATCAGGTGAGCTGTGTTTATACTTTCTCTGCTTCCAAGCCTCCAACTTGGGGCAAGCCACTAGTCTGGCTGCCCTCTCTGCACTCCTGAGTCATGGTTCTAGTGTGGCTGGATTAAGCTTCTTGAGATCTCATTTGGGTCATGGGGCCATAGCATTGAGCTATGTATCTACTGGTAGGAACAAATGCCTTCTGACTGACCGATGGTTTGTAGATGTGAGTGTCTTGGAGTTTTATTGAGAAAAATTTTCTTACATGACAGAGTGCAAAAATCCATGAATTTAAACTACGCTTAACTCAGTCTGTAAACAAAGTCCCAGCTCCTGAAACTCTAAAGCATATTTCTTCAACAAAAGGTTGCCTTCATGTAAGCAGCATGGAAACTCTTTCAGTTTATCCACAGGATGAAATACGAAAGCTTTTGGGGGCAAAGGAAGGATTTCATATAACAAGGAGCAAATCTCTCATCTCAGAGACCTAGAGAGGCAAGACAGAATCAGTGGTTCTTTAATTCCTGAGAGTAATAACAAGTATAGGTAAAGCTCCTTTTCTAGTAAATATTGATTAGGAACATGAAGAAAAACACCTATGTTATTCTTTTCTTGATTTCAGAGACATATTTCCAAAGCTTCAGATGGAAGCTCTGGTGTAGAACCAGGGGTCCGTAGTCTTTAAAGAATGGATATAGCCTGTGTGTTGAGCTTCTGCCATTAAATGGCTCCACAGTTTTTGGCAGGTTAGGTAACTTCTCCTTGACTCAATTTCTTCCCCATCACTAGCATTCTTTGGTTCGGTGATAAGAGAAGTCCCTGCTTACCTGCACTTTTGTTTTCCATGGTTTCAGTAACCAACCATCATAGCAGTCTGAAACTATTCTGTGGAAAATTCTAGAAATAAGCAATTCATACATTTTAAAATGCATGCCATTCTGAGGAGTGGGATGAAATCTCATGCCATCCTGCTCTGACCTTCCTGATATGAATCATTCTTTTATACAGAGTACAAAAGATATTTTGAGAGAGAGACATGACATTCACATAACTTTTATTATAGTATAACATTATAATTTCTCTATTTTATTATTAGTGACTGCCACTAGTCTCTTACTGTGCCTAATTTATAAATTAAATGTTATCACAGGAATGTTTAGGAAAAGACATAGTGCAGTGTACATGGGGTTGGTACTATCTGTGGTTTCAGATATCCATAAGGGGACTGGCAACTTATCCTCATAAGATGAATTGATGGGTTCTGAACTCTGAGTAAAGGCAGGATGTCTTTTTTTCCCCTCATCTATCCTTTCATCTGTAGTTGTATGCCCTGGGGATATACAGAGAAAGGGGACTCAGTTCTTGCTCCAGAGGAAATATACAAGTAAGAAGGAGTCAGTGTCTTCTCAAAAGTTTAAATGTAAAAGGCTTGCACAAAATTATGTTTTATATGTATATATATATATATTTTAATTCAACTTAAAATCTAGAGTTATTTATTGAAACCAATGAGAAAAGTGATTTCGCAGCCTGCTTCTCTTTATCTTTGCCTTGTTTTGAAATCTCATTTGGTATTTGATAATTGAAAAAGTCATACATAGCAATGATAGGTCTGAATAGGTCCCTGGAATTAATGCCTCTGAATTGAGTGAAGAAAGGGGCAAAAAAAAAAAAAAAGGCTGATTTGTTTACAAACAGTCACATTTCAACAGGACCCACCACAATCTCTAGGACAGATATAGAAGATGCATCATATACAATATTTTTTCTATTTATTGGTCTATTCTTATAAGAACTATTGCTAACCAGGGAAGACTGGGAAGATGTGACATAATTTTAAACTGGCCCATATCTGAGTGATTGATAAAAGTTTCCAAATCATTAATAACACTAATTGCAAACATTTAGAAAATGCTTAATGTCATTTTCCACACTTCAATCATGTTAACTCATTTAGTTTCTCGAGTAGATATTGTTATTTATCCTTACTTTATAGAAGAGGAACCTGAGGCATGGAAAGATTAGTCCACTTCTCCACAGTCATCTGGCTATTAACTGAGACTATCTTTGTTATTGCAGTCTTTGTTTTAGCATGCCCACACATGGAAATTCCAATCCCTAAATACCCGCCCTCCCATGTTATCAAGTTTGACTCAAACATGTCTCTTTAAGCTGCAGTTATCAAATATTTTGAAACTTTAGCCATCTCCCCTCTGATATAAGGGAACTCCTTTGTTTTGTGACCAAAAAGAAAGCATATTAGCAAGTGAACAACAAAATTGCACAACCTGGGGCAGAGTGAAGGCCAGAGTGCTTGCCCTTGGGCTCTGAATGGAAGAAAGTAAGGGACCAGAATCCTGTGAAAGTGGTTCCTATGGGATGCTTGAGGGAGGTGGTCCAGACAGAGTATGCCCTGACTCTTACCTGCTCTGAGAGGCCAGGTGTGAGTAAGTAAATGGTTGGTCTCTTGGGCCCTCCATTACTGACATTTCCATCCCTTTCTGATGATTCTCTGGGCTGTTTATGGCTCCCAGGGTGATATCTTTCCTGGACTGCTGCTTTTCCATGCAACTTGGACGAGCCCTAACAATATGTTAGCTAATATATGCTTGAAGTGTTACTATTTGTGTAATGTTTAATTTTCTTAACACATTAAGATAGGAGATTTTGACTATTTTCTTCCCCTCCTCCTCCTCCTCCTCCTCCTCCTCTTCCTCCTTCTTCTTCCTCTCTCTCTCTCCCCCTCCCTCCCTCTCAATCTTAAGAGATATCCTCAGTGAAGTTGCTCTTCCAGGTTCTGAACATGGTCATACAAGGCTAGAGTAGGAGTTAGGCCTATTAGCAAGACTTTCCTCTTTGCATTTCTTGGCCAGGCTGTAAACCTGTCTTTTCAGTTGTATGATGTAGATGATAATCTAGCTGGTATATATTAGAAAGTAAAAGAAAAATGATATCTGAGGCTTGTGAGCCTGAGTAATAATTTCCCTGCAAGATTAAGTTTGAAGTAAGAATCGGATGTGATTGTTCATGAGATCTCAAAGTCACTCATTCTGCTGTGCAGGGTGCTGTGTTTGATGGTATGAGCTTGAGATGCTGTGTTTTAGGGAAGAATTTAGCCTAGTATTTCTTAAGAAAAAAGATGACTATGCTACTCTAAGAGAAGGAATTATCCACTCAAGAAGAAAAACAAATAGAAATAATTAAGTGAGTTGCTCACAAACTGGAATTAAAAGTACGTTTTAGAATAGCTTCTTAATAGGGAATATTGTAATTGCTTTATTAATCTTAAAGAAGGTAAACTAGAAACATCAGAGAAGTCAAACAAAAATAATTCTTGACATTTATTTGGAAATGACAATAAACTTGGGAGCTCTGTAGTGGGTGAGCCTCCACTGATTCCACTGTGGGGCAGAGGCACGTACAGGCCTCAGCGGGTCAGAGCCTATCTGTGGGCATGGGTGTGAGTGAATCTGTGTATGTGAGTGTGTTCCCAGCCTGCAGGAATGGAGTTTGGTTCTTAAAAGTGAGAAGAGTTGCAGAGCCCAGTAAACTTGATCACTGATCACGTCATCATTATCCCAATAAATTGAACTAAAGTTCAAGAGAGAGGATGAGTAAGGGTGAGGATCTTTGGAAATAAAGGTTCCACTTGGCTGTCTCCTGTTTCTGTTGAAATCAGTGACTTTAATCTCCTGAAATTACCAGCATGGAAGAAAAGCTGAATAAGGAAGGTCACTCGTGCACTATATTCTTTTTTTCTGAGAGTAACAAAATACAAAAAGACTTTATTTCTTGGGCTCAATTACATTTAGAAAAGATATATGTGGTTGAATTGGGTGAACCAGTTAGAGGGACAATCTATCAAGAAAAAGGTAAAATACATTCTTACAGTAGACTTCTTAGCATTGGTGTGTCCATAACCCAATCTAGCTAGTTGTCAAATTCAAGTTCTCTACAGGAAGACCTTTTTTGAAACTTAAACTCAGAAGTTTCTGATTTTTATCCATAACGTAAACAACAGGATCTGCTTATTTTGTAGAAATGTGATCTGTTTTTTTAAAATTTTTTATTTGTTTTAATTAGTTACACATGACAGTACAATGACCTTGACATATCATACATTTGAATCAGATGCGATATAATTTCTCATTTTTCTGAGTGTACATGTTGCAGAATCACATTGGTCATGCAGTGACATACACACACAGTAATAATAATGTCTATTTCATTCTGCTATCCTTCCTATTCCGCCATCCCCTCCCCTCCCCTCCCATCACTTCTCTCTACCTAATCTAAGGTAACGCTATTCTTTTTTGTGTTTTAGAGGGTTAATCTTATGAGAGGTTCTCAATGGTCCTTTTAGTTGGCTTCTGTTAACTAACTGAGTCCTAATAATCTAATTCAAGGATGCATTTTAAATTAACAATTTTGTTTTGGCGGGGGACACATCTGCAAATTTAGGTTATAGTATGACAGTGCATATTCAATGGCTGATGGGGGTGACCTCTGTGTTTAAATTGTACTTAAACAAAATGGGGAAATAGTCTTTTAGAAGCTTGCAGAGCCATACAGTTCTGAATGGGTATGTGACCTTTAAACAGCTCATGCAGATTTTTTTCCCTTTGGATTGTAAATGAAGGACCAGATATTTTCCCTATCATCCTTCTGATCTACACCATTTACTTTTAATAATAACTTGATGGGTATGTTTTAATTTCTTGAGGTAAAGAACGAGAGATATATATGGTCTTATAGGAAGCAGAGCCAGTTTTCCTTGCTACTGTATTAGCAGGCTGAGTGATGGTGACCTCTTTGCTGTTTCAGTTTCATTATCTGGGAAAAGGGGCCAATACTGGGACCTTCTCTGGCTGTTGTGAGGATAAAATGCATTAAAAGGGGGATGCATCATCATAACTATATAAGGTATCAATATCATGTAAAACAAACTGACAGTGAATGTTTGCTATAGTCATCATGCGGAAGGTACCCCTGCCAAGAGCTTTCATTGTCCTGCAGGGACCTAGCATGATAAATACACACGAATACCAACTGGCACAGGCCCAGACAGATGTGTGCTGCAGGCATTCACCAGATAGCCACTGATCCTGGGTCCCAATAGTCCCATAGGATCTACCACCATAAGATGGTTTAGTAAGTGGAGACTTATCTTGGAGACTCTGCGGTCAAAGGAGGAGTAAGGGAAAGCTTACCAACAAAGACGACATTTGAACCAGGTCTTGAATAATAAAATAATTCTCCATGCAGAGAAGTAGATTTTTTTTTTCCAGGAGAAAGGACAGAGTCAACAGAGGCTCAGAATGAGAAAGAATATGTACTGAAGACAAGGAATAGCTCAGGGCAGCTTTAGTAAAAGACAGATTAAGCAGAAAGAAGAGACAGGAAGGGCAAGTTGGGCCGGCATGCCCAGCTAACCACAATGCTTATGAACTTGAATGGTAACACTGGGCAACTGGGAGCCTACAAAATATGCCTTTAGGAGCATGACATGATCCATTCTTTGTTTTAGAAAGCAACTTTTTAGCAATGTGAAAGATGGAGAAGCAGAGAGATTTTTGCTCATTAAATATTTATCATGCCTCTATCAGAGTCTAGGTGGAGGATACCATGGGAAACAAAACAGTTCTGCCCTCTAAAAATTCATATTCTTTTGAGGGCCAGTGAGGAAACGATTACATTAACCCAGGAGGGACATGCCAAGGGCTTTAACTAGAGAGGAATAAATGGAGACAAGAGATGCAAAGAGAATTATCTAAGGCCAGACAGCTGGCTGGACGTGGGGTTGGAGGAAGAGGAAGAGCCATTATTAGCAGAGCCCCAGCAGTGGTGGTTTGGAGGAGAAGCTAATGAGTTCATCTTGGATGAGGAGGCTTGCCTTGCCTGCAGGACGTATATTTGAGCACCATCTGTCCGTCAGGCATTGAAAACTCAGTTTGGTACACAGGAGAGAAATTGGGCTGGAGATGGAGATGTGAGTGTCATCTGTGTTGGGAAGGCTGCAAGAGGGATCTGGCTTTCCCAAGAAGAGAGTGTGGAATGCAAAGAAGAGAATGTGCGGACGGAGCAGCCCAGGAAGCAGCCACAGTGAAGGAGAAGCTGGCAAAGAGACTGAGGAGTTGTGCTGCTAATCTGTACTGATGATAATAACTTTTTAAAAAAACCCAACCATGCTTGGTTCTGGCTATTAATTGCTCCTATGATTTGGGGGCAGAAAATTTTTTTTTTATGTTACTATTGGCATAATGTTTGGGTAATCTGAATTCTATCTAGATGTCCATATCAACTGCACAGAAAGTCAACAGGGCCAGGAGGGAGAAAGGCTGTGATTAGTGGGATGGAGAATCAGCATAGAGATGTTTGAAGCTCAACTGCAGACGAGCCGGGGAATTTCTTGGTCTTTGCTGGGAGGACAAAACTAAGAGGAGAACCAGAGTTCAACAGAGTCCCTGGGTGATTGTGTGTCTGTGTTTCCTTAGACACCTGAGTGTCTAAGTGCAGTGATGTGGTGATGGGTCACTTTATCTGCTGCTGCTCCTTTCCCCGTCCTCCTAGACTCCTGGGAATTTTTATGTACTCTGTGCTCTGGATGCAGGTCCTTCTGCTATAAATTCCAGAGCAACCCTCTCCTCAGGTCCTTCAAAGATTCAGTATTCCCTAGCTGTCAGTTATCTTCAAAGGTAAGATTGCCAGAGAATGATCGTTCTGTCACCCTACCCTTGTGACTAGCTCTGTCACCTCTGAAGCAATTCAGTTAACCTCTCCATGCTTTGGTTTCTTCCTCTGTAAATCCAGGGCAATGAGGCTCCTTTCTCTGCACTTCACAGGGGTGTGAGATGTGCAGGTGTACAGAAGGTAGTGTCAGAAGGCATTTGATAAATACAAAACAGTGATTCCTGCCTGTCTGGAGAGAGGCATCTCTCTACTGTGCCTAGGGCCATATTTTGCCTTTTGCCTCCCTGAGTACAGAAGGAGGGTGAGGGATGCTCTGCGCAGCATGTAAACGTGTGGGTCCTGACCCCGTGAAAGCTCATTTTGTGTAGACATGATGTCAGGCAGCTGGAAGAGCTGTTTTGTTGCAAAATGGGATGTGCTGGTCTGTGCTCGGTCCCTGCTGCTGGCGTGTTCAGTGAATAAGTTGCGTTTGGAGAAGGAGAAGGTCCTTGTGCCATTGAGAGGAACTTCTCAATAGCTGTTGGCCCAAGCCCAGTAGGCTTTTTTTTTTGTGTGTGTGTGTGTGCATTCACAGAAGCCTCAGGAAAACTAAATTAAACACGGGAGGCAAGCAAGCAATTCATTATAGGATTTGCAGTGGTCATGAGGGAGGAATTGCTCCAGGTGCTCTTAGCTTTGCCTCTCCCTCATCTGGCATGGTGCATGAGGCTGGAAGGGTGTGGGCATGGTGGGTCAGCCCCTACAGGCTCAGGTAGGACAGTGCCATGAATCAGGAATTGCCACAGAAGGGCTGACTGCCTGTCTTTGTGGAATGTCTCCTCTCACCTCCAGCTGCACGGTGTCTTAACTCTTAGGGATCTTCTTTTTAGCTTTGCATGTAGGATGCTGCTTCTGGCATCTGTGGGCTGGAGATCTTGGGATTCCTCATCCTTTGTGGAAATCACAGGAAATCCTCTGTGTTCTAGTGTCAGAGCACTTCAGGAAAGCAGCCTGTTAGCCTGGTGGGGGGGGATGCACCTCACTATGGCCTCTGCTCAGCACCTCACTGTCCTCAGACCTTTGTCATGTGTGGACTCCTGAAATGCCAGGGTCTGATTTGGAGAAGAGTTTCTTCAAATGCAACCTGATCTATGGGCTTTGGCTTAATAGCAGAGGGTCTTGTATGGCTTTATGAGGTAGCAGGGCATTTATCTACCCTTGAGAGTGGTTTTGCTGAAATTCTACTCTTGCCATTTTCATTTACATGGAAATGAGCCCACAGAGATCCTGCCCTTTGTCATCTCCAGATGAAGGAAGACCTAGTTATTCCGAAGCTCCAGAAATGTACAGTGTATCTAAAACTGTCCTACCTCTGTAGCAGCTGCCTTTGCATCTTAGGTGGAGAACTGCAGCCATACTCAGGGGCAGATTCCTGTCTGCTGCTGCTGTTCCAATTGTTCTTTCTTAAGTGTCTCCATGCATTGTGGTTACCAGGATCTCCAATCAAAGGCAGAACCACTTGCTGATCTCTACCTTCAAGACTGTATAGCTTGGGTGCCTCACATCTCCGAAGTGCCTTGGTCTTCTCACAGTGGCATTTTCTTTAGTGCCTGCTGTGTTAGTGTTGTGACGTGACATAAGCTAACTTCCATGGAAATTAGCCGGACAAGCAGGTATACAGGAAGTAGTGTCAGAAGGCATCTGAAAGATACCAAACAGTGATTCCTGCCTGTCTGGAGAGAGGCATCTCTCTACTGCCTAGGGCCATTTTTGCCTTCCGCCTCCCTGAGTGCAGAAAGGAGAGTGATTGTACCAAGCCCATTGTTTCTTGGGCCTTCAATTTAAGTTGGAAGGATTTTTTTTTTCAGTACAGTTCCTGATTAAGAGATATGTGCTTTCATAAAGTTAGAGAACAAAAAGACCACAAACTCAGAGTCGGAAAAGAAAGGTGATACTCTAAAGATGGTCCATTGACCTGGAAAAACCAGGATGGGACAAATTTCAAATTAGTGCTTCTGGGCCCCTTGATTCCCTGTGCTCCAAGAGATGGCAGTGCTCTTTCCTTTGCCTGGCCTTCACACAGCTGTCCCTGAGCCTGGATGCCTGTCCTTCCCCTTTCTCCCATCTGGATCCTTCTCATCTCCTAAGAGGCAGCTTCTATCACTTCCATAGGTTTTTGTGATGTCTCAGATGATCCCTGGCCTCTCCAGCTCCAGGAAATCTGTTCTCAGAAGTCTCAGAGCAACAGAGTCATGAGTATTGAGCCAAGGGAACATGGGAGTGGTCTGGGTCAGAGGTTTGCACAGAGTCCCTTGCTCCCCCATAGGATCTTTTTGGGGGAGAGGCTGAGGGAACCTGGCTGATAGCTGCCTGTGGATCCATCAGCTTCCTCCTGTGTACTTGCTCAACATGCTGTTCCTCCTTGCATTCTTTTACCAACACATGAGAACTCTGCATGTACCCCAGCCAGATTGTTGAAAAGATGAGGAAAAAGAAGGTTCCTATCACCTGTGTGACAAATTGAAGTAGTCACTAAGAACAAGAGGTCTGGGGTCAGTCATTCCCCCATCCTGGGATGGAATCCCAGCTCTCCTGCTTGATGACTTGATGTGTGTGGCAAATGACTTGTCTCTGTCTCAGTAAAATGGGGATAATGTTATGCATCCATGTTGTAGAACTGTTGAAAGGATTAAATAACTGAATATATCTATATGGATGGCATGTAGTGACATTTCGATAAATGTTGACTGTTAGAATCTTTAGTATCAGCATCATTAGGCTCCTTATTTAGAGCATCCATGACTGATTTATCTTCTTTCCATTGGACTGTGCTCTTTGTGTTCTAGATTTCTGTCAACATTTGTCTACTGCCTAATGCAAGTTGGGAGAAGGACTAGGAGAACAAACCCTGGTGTCAGACCCCACAATGATATTACAAGTTCCAGGAGGACAGGCACTAGACTTTCTCTCCAAGCACAGCACACGTGCCCAGACCCAGTTGCATGTTGGTAGCTTGATCAAAGGGTAGAAGGACTCTGCAGCTGGGTTTGACAGCCAAGGCCTGCTGCTGCATTCATAAAAGATATTGTTGAGTGATACATTTTATTATTTCGAATTCTCCCTCTTTCTCTTCTTTCTTCTGACATCTAGGTCAGATAGCAACAGTGGCTGCTGGAATGGGCAGGAAGGACAATGACAGAGTTGACATCTGGCTTGCTCTTGAGCCTTGTTCTGTTTTTGTGAATGGCAGAACTGTGGATGTGGAGTTTTTACTTACTTCCATGAGGGTGGAATCATGGTTCTCGCTCATCAGGATGAAAAAGTGAGGGAGTCTTTTCATCTTTATATCTTTATCCACTCCTTTATTTACTCAGCAAGAACTTATTGAGCACTTATTATGTGCAAGGACCAAATAAGATACAACACTGGCCCTCCAGGCGTGCAAGTCTGTCTGAGACACTATCCAAGTCAGCTTGGGCTACCATAACAAAATACCACAGACTGGATGGCTTAAACAACAGAAATTTATTTTCTTGTAGTTTTGGTGCTGTCAGAGTTGGGTTCTGCTGGGGGCTCCTTCCTGGCTTGCAGACAGCTGCCTCCTCAATGTATCTTCACATGGACTTCCCTTGGTGTGTGTTCAGGGTAGGAAGCAGGAGAGAGAGATTTCTGATGTCTCTTCTAAGGAGGACACTAACTAATGGGATTGGGGCCCTACCCTAGGACTTCATTTAACATTATTACTCTTAATGGCTATATCTCCAATTATAGTCATATTTGTGGTTAAGGCTTCAATATATGAATTTTGTGGGACACACTCCAGTTCTTAAAAGATGCCAAAGGAAGACAAATGTTAATTCTAGTGACAAGCTCCTATGAGGACTCAGAGCTCTTATTCCAGCCAGGGGGAAATCTGGGAGGGCTTCCATGAGGAAGTGAGACCAGAGCTCCATTCTAAAGCAATTGGATGAAGAAAGAGAAGGAAAAGCAATATGAGCAAAGGTGTTGCTACATAGAACTGCCTGTGTCCATATGTGTTGGTGGTGGGTAGAATGACTGAAAGCCATTTACTTATTCATGAATTTCACTAAGTCATTCACCAAACATTTCCTAAGGTTTACTCTGCATGTAGACGCTGATGGTGGGGTCCAAGGAAGACGTGGAAGTTCAAATTTGCAGAGTTTCCCAAATTACAGGGCCATAACATTTGCTCTAACCTAATCAACCTACTGCTAGACACTCGCATTATTTGATTACAGCTGCTGGCCACTAAAAATCAATTGCAAGTGGCTCTCCAGGCCATGCAGTGGGCCTACCCCTGTTTTAGGTCAGGTAAATATTGAATTAATATGGGGACTTGGCCTGCAGAGAAGTGATGGGTTAATAGCTATAGTAATAGGGAGTCTGTCTCCAATTGTATTTTTAAGTCATTTCAAATTTATCTTTTATGGGGCATTTTCTTCTCTCCTAGTCAAAACATTGCCTTTGTCCTCTTTTATTCTTCTTCTTGTGATACTTAAAACAGATGGGGCATCTGAATGATTTGTGTGTCACGGTGGGGCTGGGGGCATGTTCTAAGGGAGACCCACAGCCCCTTTTGTGAAAGAAGGGGCTTTGTGCAGAATGACAGGGCAGTGGCTGAGTCAACTGCAGTCTAGTTCTCTCTGAATATAGCACATCCTAGAGGTTCTTAGACTCATGCACATGGACCACCTTCTGGAGATCTCTGAACCCTCCTTGATCCCACCCGTGACATGTACAAACATGTCTGTGCATTTCTCCGAAGAGGATCTGTAGCTTTCAGTAGACTCTCAGATGGGTTCATTAACCCAAACAGGGTTAGAAAAGATCACAAATGTAGAACAAACTTTTTAGAGTGAGTCTGTGGCTATGCTCTGGATAGAGATCATGCAGGAAAGGAAACAGTTTTTGAGAGATTTGGAAGTGATTTTTTCCTACTTATGAACCAATGCCCTTCTGTGAAGGTTTTGGGCTTCCCTGCCTTTAGGAAAAAGTTCATAATATACTAGAGAAAGAAGATACAGAGAAGAGGAAAAGCAGACAGTGCTGGCTGGCAAATCTACCTGGACTGGCAGCTGTCAGAGAGTGCCTCCTTTAATTTAACCCTTCACCTGCCTGGCAATTGCATACACCGCAATGTAGAAAACTCCTCTGCTGTGAGTGCCTGTAATCCCAGCTACGTGAGGAGTTGAGGCTGGAGGATCGTAGGTAGGTTCAAGGCCAGCCTGGGCAAATGAGTAAAGACTCTGTCTCAAAATAAAATTAAAAGGTCTGGTGATGTAGTTCAATGGTATAGTGTCCCTGGGTTCAATCTCCAGAATTGCAAAACAAAACAAAACAACAGCAGACCAAAAACTCCCGCTGTTGTTAAGTAGTTTCTATATAAATATTAAAGGGAGAAATAGATATAGAACAGGTGGAGTAATTTGCAAACTTGTACCAGAGACTCCGTTATAGGCAAGGCATGTGTGTAGCAGGGTAGGAGAATCTGAGATGAATGATAGGCAGGATCCAAAAAGCCTGAGTTTTTAGAAAATTATGAGTGGAAAATATTTGTCTTTATTTTTCTCCCTGAAAATGTGGACAGAATGAGAAATATTCCAATAAACAGGCAAAGGCGATGCTTTTGTCTCAGTTATCTCTGTAATTCAGCATGTTCTTATGACATATTGAAGCATCATAGACTTCATAACTGTGATTATGCTGCTGTTTCCAACGTTATAAACGGATGGTTTAGTTGCATATGAAAACCGTTATTTTTTTGTCCAATAATGAATATTAGAAAGGTAACAAATGTCCCTGCTGTTTTAGATCCATGGTTCTCCTAGTCTGGGCTTTGGGATGAGGTATTTGAGCTGGAGGGCCTTAGAGGTCGTATTAACACTGGTGAGAAAATGAAGCCCTGAAAGTGGGATAAGGTGCAGCTTAGTGGCAGAGCTGGAACTGGGACCCGAGACCCTGGTATGTGCTCTTGGATGAGGCTTCTTGGTAACATCGTTCATCTTCTTTGAACAAGGAATCAGAATAGGACCCACTTCCTGAGGGTTTCGTGGATCAAATAAGATAACACAAGGAAAAGCATTTGTTGGCCTGGCCCTAAAACAAGCTCAGTGAATGCCAGCCATCATTGCTGGTGTCATTCCTTATCTCTGATGAATCTTGTTCTCCATCACTTTGTCTAAAAACTTCTTGAATGCCCCCCTCCCCACCTCTTGAGTAATGTAATTTCATATGCATATGAGTTGCTAAGTACTTCTTTTAATTTCCCTCAAATACAAATACCCTTCTTCTAGCTTCAGAAGGTGTCCCCTAGTTACAGGGAACACTCAGATAATCTTTGAACTTCTTTGTGGAATTTAGTATGCTCTTGTCTTTCACAGTCCACCTCCCTGGGAAGGTCACTCTGTTTGTTCCAGTTTCATTATTTTCTCATCTGTTTCAGTCTTGCTTGGCTGAGGGGCATTAAATGGTCAGTTGCCCAGGCAAGTGGGCAGGCCCAAGGCTGGTGTCTTTTCTGATGTCAGAACATTGTTGACAGCCATCTCTGCAAGCACACTGGGTAATGTGAGTGGTACTAAGCAAGAGCTTGCTGTCTGGTGCACATCCAAGGCAAACTGTGGCCTCAGGTTTTATAAAAACAAAGAGCTTCATTGCAAGGGATCTGACAAAAGAGGTTAGGAGATAGAAACTCAGATCTGCCGACTGGTTGGTAGCAGAGGGATTTGTAGGAAGGGGGAGGAAAGAGGCTGCTTGTTGACTGGAAGGGAAGAAAGGGAGGTTTCGAAGTTATTTTGCAAGACATAGAATGGCATGAAGCCTCTTCAAAGCTCGCTTGTTTCTTTGGGGGATGGAGTTATCATGTTCAGCACAGGGGATTTTGAGCTTGTCATGTCCAAGGATCATTGACTGGTTGAGCTGATTTCTTCTGTGCGTGTCCAAACTGTCCTTCAGTGGGCTCTAGGGTTTTTCCTGAGAGATAGCTTAAGCACTTTGATACTTAAGGGATTTATTTCCCACTGTGTCCGGGCCTTAGCTAATTTCTTTAGCTCCAGGGCACAGAGCCCAAACTCCCAGGACGTTTTGTGGGGTACCCTCTTGCGTAGGTAGGAGCCTGATGTTTCATGGACACTGTATAGTATGAGCTGTTTTCCTGGAGCTGGGCTTGCCCACATGGAAACTCAGAAGCAGAACTATTAGCTTTTACTATGCCTTACCATGGTGACATCATCAAAGCCAACCAGAAGCAAAATTAGGATAAAGCAGATTATGATTTTTGTGAGAATGTTAATTCAACACCGTGTCTCTAAAAAGGAGAGAAATAGTATTTATCATGCTTAATACCTTGGAACTAATAACTGAGAAAATTAGAAAACTTTTCTGTAACAACTAAGTTTGGCCCTCCGTAATCATAAATTCCACATCAGTGGATTCAACCAACTGTGGATTGAAAATATGTGAAAAAATATTTGAAAAAATTGCACCTAAACTGGCTATAAATAGTCATTTTTCTTGTGATTATTCTCTAAACAATACAACTATTTACCCAGCATTTGCATTATATTAGGTATTCTAAGTAATCTAGAGGTAGTTTAAAGTATACAGGATGATATGCATAAGTTGTATGCAAATACTACACCATTTCATAAAAGGAACTTGATCATCTGCAGATTTTGGTATCTGGCAGCAGGAGGGTGGAGGCGGGATTATGGTCCTACCTGGAACCAATCCCCCATGGAGACTGAGGAATGACTGTATATATTAGTAAGAATATCTAGCTCAGTCCAGCAGAAGTTGAGTATTTATATGCTTTTTAAAATGTTTATGTCAGATAAGAAATTATAGCATTAAAAAATAGTGCTTTAATTATTTCATGTATACATTCACATTAGAATCACTGAGTATTTCCTGTAGGAAGGGCAACCTGTCAGACTCTGCTGAGAATACAGTGATGATTCCTAAGATAAGACTTCTGCCTTGGCGTGGGGCTTGAGGTATTTCGTTAGGAAATAATTCTGTCATCAGTAATTGTGATAGAAGATGCTGGCTGCATATCCAAGTGTTTTGGAGTTCAAGAGTAGGAAAGATGGTTTCTGACTTAAAGAGGGAAGAACTTGTGACAGAGTTAGGCCTTGAAAGATATGTAGAATTTCAACAGGAGGGAATGTACAGTAGAGGATTTTTAGAAGAAAGAGCATGAACAGAGGTGTTGCTGGGGCAGGGAAGGGCTTACTTTGGCCTTGCTAGGGTTTGAATAAGTGTTCCCCCAAAGGCCATGTGTTAAAACTTGGTCCCCAGCCTGAAATGCTACTGAGAGATGTTGGAACCTTTAAGAGGTGGGCCTAGTGGGAGGAAGTTAAGTCATTGGGGCTTAAAGGAGGTATGTGGACCCCAGCCTTTTTCTCTCTTTCTTTTGCTTTCTGGCCACCATGAGATGAACAGCTCTGCTCCATGTTCTCCCTACCATGATGCTCACTATGGGCCACCCAAAGCAACAGAACCAACTGACTGTGGACTAAAACCTCTGAAATCATAATCCAAGATAAACCTTTCCTCCTTTTTAAGTTGATCATCTCAGGTATTTTTTTTCATAATTAAGAGTAAGTTGAGAAAGAAATCATGGCATTTGCAGGTAAATGGGTGGAGTTGGAGAATATAATGTGAAGTGAAGTTAGCCAATCCCAAAAAACCAAAGGCTGAATGTTTTCTCTGATATAAGGAGGCTGATTCATAATGGAGTGGGGAGGAGAACATGGAAGGAATAGACGGACTCTAGATAGGACAAAGGAGAGGGGGGAAAGGGAGGGATGGGAGTAGGAAAGATGGTGGAATGAGATGGACATCATTACCCTAAGTACATGTATGAAGACACGAATGGTGTGACTCTACGTTGTGTACAACCAGAGATATGAAAACCTGTGTTCTATATATGTAATAGGAATTAAAATGCATTCTGCTGTCATATATAACAAAGGAGAATAAATTAAAAATTGCTTTATCAAAAAAAGTTTTCCATAAAAGTTATGATCAATTACCTTTATTTTTTAAATTCTCATTTCACATGTGATCTTTAATAATTAATTAACTTTGTTTGCTTAGCAAGGAAATAAATCTTTCTGAATTGAGATAAAAAAAAGAAGAGTAAGTTGACTATCTGAGAGATAAAAAAGAAGAGTAAATTGTTGACTATCTGCTTTGGGGATAGACAGGCAATATGGCTGGAACTGTTACAATAATATTAATAAATGGTAATGATGTTGGCTAATGCTTATCATTACTTGCTTCATGCCAGGAACTTTCAGGTGCTTTATACATATTAATTCACTCAAAACATCCCTGTGAATCAGGTATTGTTTTATTCCCATTTTGTATCAGTTAGCTTTCTGTCACTGTCATGAAGTACCTGAGAAAATCAACTGAAAGGAGGAAAGATTTATCTTGGCTCAGTTTCAGAGGTTTCTGTCCATGTCACTTGGCCCATATCTTTGGGCCTTTGGCGAGGCAGAATGTCACTGTGGGGAGCATGTGGTAGAGCAGATCCCCTTACTTCACAGTGTCTGGAAAGCAAAGAGAGAGCAAGGAAGGGGCCAGAGACAAGAAGTACACTTCCAGAGAACTACCCCAGTGACCTACTCCTTCAATGTGGCCCCACCTCCTACAGTTTCTACCACTTTCCAGTCATCCATTCAGTTATGAACTCCACAATGGATTAATCCATTCATGAGATCAGAGCCCTCATGAACCAGTTTTCACCCCAGAGCCCTACCTCTGCCCATTGCTGTGTTGGGGACCAAGCCTTTAATACATGAGCCTTTGGGAGACATTCCAGATGCAAAATTTAACACATTTTCTGAATGAAGACTGGGGTAGGGAGGGGTTAAAAAGGACAGGTACAAGGTTCTAGAACTAGGCTGGGGCTCTTGTGTAAGCTGTCTCACTCTGTCTCCCCTGAAGTATTCAAGGCTTCTTCCTCATTGCCTTCAGGGGTGCTCAGCAGAGGGAATCTTGATGGCAGAACAGGGACAGATTTACCAGCCACCTGTCTGCTTTTTTTCCACGGACTGTTTTTTTTTTCCCCCCTCTAGTATACCTTGAACCCTAGTCCAAAACCTCAAGGAAAAGGAAATCATAAATAGGAAAAATCATTTTCTAATCCTTTGAAAAGTATTCCCTTTTTACAAAGTCATTGGGAGACCACTGTGGCAAACCACTGAGAGTCTATGAAAGGAGGTGTGTGTTTGAGCCATGCTTTAGGGCTATGTTCCTCAACTGGGGTGATTTTACCCCCTGGGACATTTGGTAATGTCTGGAGACATAACTGGGGCAAGTGGGGTGGGTTTGGGAAGGTCTATCCTACTGGTGGAGGGAAGAGACCAGAGATGCTATTAAACAGTTTACAACATCCCCCTCGAAAAAAGAAGAGTCCAGCTCAGAATGTTCACAGGTCAGGTGGGTTGAGAACCCTGTCTGGGGTGACCAGTCTGGTTGCTGTGGTTGGCATGGTAAATTGGAGGGTAGACGGTGGATGTGGGTTACCCGGAGGAAGTCCTTCAGGGGAGAGGTGCTGAGGGCCCTAAGGAGGTGCTGTTGGCAGGGAAAGCCAGGGTACATATTTCAAAGGAAGACAACAAGAGGATAGCAGGGAAAACCAAGGAAGAAATTATAGTCAGAGGTGTCTCATGTGGGTATGGAATAGAAAAGTGGGATTGTTAATTGTAATGGGAATGTCAGGCAGGAGGCTTATTTTAGAAAGATGATGAGTTCGGTCTTAAGGTATTTAAATTTTGACATGGAGGTGAAATTACCTCGCAGGCATTTGGGAATGAAAGGTGGAAAAGGAGAAATTGGGGTTATAAATGCAGATGTAGAAGTCATCTCATGGGAAGTAGTCATCACCATCAGTGTTTAGTGGTCTAGAGAGGAGACTGAGGGACCAGGACCCTGGTGTGGGACACCCTCGAGTGCCAGGGAAAAGCCAAATCCAGGACCTGGATTTGAATCCTAGCTCCATCTGTTAAAAAAAAAAAAAAAAAAAATCACAGGATCTTAGACATATCCTTGAACCTCTCTCATAGAAGACCCAAGCAATGTTCAGAGAGATTGGTGGGGAGCCAGGATAGTACACTGTTACCAAAACCAGGGACATGATGGCTTCAGGGGAGGGTGGTCAGTGTGTGGAACTCTTGCAGAAGGGAGGGGGTGGAGGACCAAAAATAGCCTTGTATTAGAAGCTCATTATGGACTTTGGGGACAGCATTTTCATTATTTGTTTGTGAGCACCACTTCAATGTAAATTAACCTCCCTGGCATTATACCTCAACATCCAGTCACATTTCTTTCTATACTGGGGGGAAGAAGTTGTGTCTATGTGGATTTAATAACCAATTACTCGTATTAACTTCATTTTTTTTCTTAAACAAGAGAAATAAACTGTAGAAAAGGAGAGAGAAAGGGAAGAATAGTTAAGTTATAAACCAAAGGGAAGAGACAATAGACAGGAAATTGTGGTTATTTCCACAGAATTTGTTTTTCTTTGAACCTCCCAACTCCTAGCCTTGAACATGAGAAAGAGTGCTGAATGTTCTGAACCCAGGAAAATTGTCCAGACGGATTTGAAGAAGCAATCTGCCTGTCCTCCCTGGGTACATGTCGTCCTCCTGGATGGTAAGACGGGCCAGCTTTGTTTTAGGGAAAACAGGCCCAGCCTCCATTGAAAAGTGTCCGTCCTGATTAAAGGAAGGCCCCCGGGGTCTGGAGAAGATGGGACGTGGTTGTGCATTTTTCTAGGATTGAAGTTTGAGCCTCATTCCGGGCCCACTGACCCTACAGAGCCTACACTGAGCCTTGTCCTTGGCAGCCCTTCAAGGCTGAGCTTTTCTCAGGGATGAACAAATCTCGAGCAATTCCTTCAGTGTATTAAGACTCGCTCTTCCCTTAGCTACAAATAAGCAGGCCAATTTTATTCTCAAGAAAGGAAACCGCCAGGAAAGTGCAATTCCAGCTTTCTCTATGTTAACAGTGCCAGGCAGGTAGGGCCCTTGGACAGTCCCCTCGTTAATCTTTTTGGTTGTTTGAGATTTTCCCTTGAGAAGTGAAGTCCCATTTCCAGCCCACTGTGACAGCCCTCCCTTTTACCTCCTTGCTCTTTCTTATCTCACAAACCATGTACGCCAAGCACATAAACACACTTCTCTCTTTGAAATATGGTAAGGTGGATCTTTGCTGTTCAGTAGAAAAATCTGCATATGTCCTTCCTCCACTTTCTTAGGTGGTCAAACTGTCCACATATATTTATTGAGAAGATAGTTCTTGAGGCTAAGTAGGGACAGAGTTCCAGAAAATTGTAACTCATTCCATTTTTAACCGTTTGAGGGAAGTCTGGCTATTTGAAGGACATCTAGGTTTTGTTTTGTTTTTTTCTTAAAACCTCATACATTTATTGTCTCATACATTTGGTTTTTATTTTCTGAAGATGGGTGATATGGGGCTTGGAAGTGGCTAAGCAAAGATTGACATGTGCCTTGGAACTGGGTTTTCTTTCTCTCTGTTCATGGAAATGGAGATGGAGGGGTGGAGAGGAAGGGTCAGGGAGAATGTATGGGAAGGGAAGCACTGTGGTTCCGGTAGCAATTGCACAGGGACTCCCTTAGGTTAGAGAGGAAAACCATAGCTGGTTTGAATCTTTTTAATTTTATTAAATGGTTATATACATATGTCTGTGTGTGTGTGTGTGTGTGTGTGTGTGTGTGTGTGTGTGTGTGTTGATGTAATTTTTTTTAGAAAAAATGGATAAGTAAAATTAAGAAAATGTCATCCTCATCCTTTTAAATATGTGATGTGTGTGTATCATATCATATGCATATCCCCCACATGGTACATATATATTATTTTGTACTCTGCTTTTATCACTTAAAGATATATTATGATATCTTTTGTAATATTTTAAGAATTCATCTTTTATGACTTCATTTTAACTCACTTCACAGATGACCTTCCTTTTTATACCTATCCTGTGACTTAACCATTGCATTGTAGATGCAATGGCCAGCGAGATCAAGGCAGTTTGTCCAGTAGGGGAAACAAATAGTCTGCTCATCACAAAAATAAATGTGTGCTATGGAGGAAAACTACTTTGGATTGAAAGTGCTTATAAGAGAGGGGTGGGAAATCTCACTTGGTCTGGGTTGAGGCAATGTTCAAGGGAATACCCTTTGCTGGGGAGGTTGGTTTTGTGTAGAGAGCTGAAGGACTTAAACTAGGGAAGATAAGGGAGAGGGTGTTCCTAGTGGAGGCAGCAGCCTGTGCAAAGGTCCTGTGTCAGGAGATAAGTACAGAATGGTCAAGAACCTATTAGAAGGTTCTGGGACCAGAGTGGAGTGCCTTCATGTCTTTTGGCCATGGTTGTTCCTTGCTTGAATCATTGACTCGTATTCTTTGTCTTTTTTTCTATTGAAGTTTTGATCTGTTTCTCATTCACTTGTAAAACTCTTTCCAAATATGCACCTGTTCTGTGATATTACAGCGATTCTTATAGTTTTCGTTTGCCATTAATTGCATTTGTGATAATTCTATTAACCTTTTCCTCTTTGGTTTCTACCATTTGGTGGCATGCTTCAAAAGTTTGTTGCCAATCTAAGGTTATTTAAATATCCAACTATATTTTCTACACTTGATTTTGTTATATTTAAACAAAATTGATTAATTTGAAAGTTCATTAGTGTATATTTGGAGAAAGGAGGATATTATTTATTGTTACCCAGTTGTACCAATAGTATTTATTCAATAGTCCATCATTTCCCCACTGTTTTGAAATACCACCCTCATAATATGCTAACACTATAGATATCTGGGTCTGTTTTTGCACCTTCCGTTATATTCTATTGATTTGATATCTTTCCTTGTACCAGTACCATATGATTTTGCTACTGTACCCTTTAAAACCTGATAGAGCAAATCCCCACTCATTATTCTTCTTTTCCAAAATGCTCTCAGTTTGTCCCATGAAATTATTCTTCTGAATAAATTTAAAATCATTTAGTTAGTTTTGTAGATTAATTTGGGGACAAGTGACATCTATTCAATACTAGCATTCTCAGAAAAATGGCAAACCTCTCCATTATTTTAAATCTCCTTTTGGATTATTGGGTAGAAAGAACACTTTTAAAGACAATATCAGTCCTGAGGACATTGCAGTTTCATTTAGAAAGTATCATTGACCCAGAGAATATGATGGAAATGAAAACTAGGCAAATTGCAGGATACTGAGGGCCCTCCATGACTCCTGCATTCTGTGTGCCTCAGGTACCTGTCTGGCCTCTGGCCATGGTCTCACCATGGCTTTGGCACCATGGTGAGATTTTTTTTTAGGAAAAAATGGATAAGTAAAATTAAGAAAATAAATGTTGTCTTCATCCTTTTAAATATGTGATGTGGGTCTATCATATGCATACCCCCTCAAGGCAGACCTCAGTGAGAGCTGAGGAAGGCAAGGGTGTTGATTTTTCTAGGCTCATTTGTGCTGGGCTCCCTCCTTGGTTCTTTGCATATCATTTCATTTACTCAGGCCATGGCCAGCTAGTGAGTGCTCACTATCTTTCTTTCACTCCTGACTCTGAGGTTCTGGGAAGTTTCTTAACTTGGCCATGACAGGATCAGTGATGGGGTGCAGGAGTCCAGGTGGTGTCTGTTGGCAGATGCTGAAATGGTTTGCACCCAGGCCTCTCTGCTACAAAGACCTACTCTCTCCCTCCTTCCTCCAGGCTGAGAACTGCCCTAGGGCATTATGACCTGGGGAGGAGAGGCGTTGAGAGCACCCACTGTGGGTGAGCTGCATGTGTAGTTGTTGTGCCTGGGATATGAGGGGGACAGTCTCAATTTTAATTTTCATTTTAAAAAAGAAGATCTGAACCCTCAAGCACTGGGGTGCCTGTCAGTGGATCCAGGAACCACTGGCACTTTTGCTTCTGATGTAAGCATGGGGAACGTGATGGGAGCCAGTCCCTTCTGCTTCCCACACAGCTGGAAGGCACATCCGGAAGGCCTACAGGGGTGGTGGGTGGTGGGACCCTCTCCAGGATCTGCTGATAGCAGCTGCCCTGCCTCTTGTATAGCCTGGGTTGGTGAGATGCAGCCGCAGCTATGCTATTTTTAAGCTGTCCGCTACGCTCTGGTGGAGGCTGCCCAAGTCTGATGCTGAATCATGATCCAGCTTGCTAATTGCAGCAGCGCCTGTGGCCTGCCAAGTACCCCTGAAAGGCATCTGGTTCTGCTTTTCGGGCTTCTGTGATCTAGTGGGGTTCTGACAGAACGACTGGACGGACACTCCCTGGGACAGAGGTGCCAGGCAGGCCCAGTACTGTCACTGTGCTTGTTACCTTTGGACTTGACAAGACATTTACAGCAACAGCAACAACAACAAAAAACACTTCCTTAAAGAACAGATTATTACAGTTTCTGCTTCAAGATGAGGAAGTCAGCTTTAGGACTTTACATATCAACTATGTATATTTTAGCAATCAAAGATGCTTTTATTCCCTGTCTTAGAACAGGTAGCATCTGTATGCAAACCACATTAAAGAATATGGGTAGCACACGGGGTTGATGTATGAGGTCAAGAGTGTCTTTTTCTAAAAGTCAGTTTTGCCTGGGTGCTTATTGTATTTCAGAAATAATGGCAATTTAAGAAATGTTCCTTCAGGGAGCATGGCAGCCTTTCACATTCTGTCTCACTGGGGGCCTGTTGGCTGTGGTCTCTCTCCCCAACTTCCTTACTAAGTAGGTCACAGGACTGAGGCATGGAGAACTCACCTGGCCCTACCCTCATCTTTTGCCTGGAACCTGCTAGACCCAGTGGCCAGTGGTCAAAGCAGACTGGATATTATGACCTGTTGACACAAGCCATCTTCAGATTGGTGGGGACTTAAAGGACTGGGTGTTGATAGCCCCTTCGTTATTACTTTTGGTGGTGGCATGTGACTCTCAAAGGATCCCCTGCTCCTGGACACTTTTCCTGCCCCTTCTTTAACACGAAGCTAGTTTTTAGTTAATGGCCACACAGTGCAGAATGCCCACTGTCCTGGATCTGCATCCCAAGCAGAGGCCTCATGAGGTCATGGCATTCCCGAGACACCATCTGTTCCTTTTGCCCCTCAGGAGGACTGACTGATTTCCATCTGTTTAGGGAGGCAGGGCATGAGGTCTGAACTGTCTCCAGGGAAGAAGTCTTGAACATGCACTTGTGACTTCCTGTTCTCAGGCAAACCAGGTGTCTTTCACTTCCTGGTGGTGTCAGTCTTTTCTCAGGGTCCTAGGTCTAGCACACAAGCCCAGATACCCTTCCAGGGTCTGGCTATGTGTAGTCCTCTTCAGGGAAGATGATTGAGCAAATGACTGCAGGAGCTCCATTACCTGCAGTTCTACCTGGGGGATAAAGAAGAGTGGAGGAGTGAAGCTGGGTGTTACTGCTGTCAGGGGAGGGCTGGCAGAATGAGCCCTGTTCCCCTCAGTTCAACAGATTAGTGCCTGCCACCCTCAGGACTGTTGGAAGCAGCTCTGTGCTGCATGAGGACACACATGTGGGTAGACCTTGAGACTAACCCATTCTAGGAGAACTGTGACACCAGGCTTCTGCATCCTATGGGGACTCAGTGTACAGTTCATGAAGCTTGTTCAGTTAGTGGTGTCTGAATGCCTCAGCATTCACTGGGGGTGTGTGGGAGCTAGACATTTAAAAGCCATCATGAGATTCTGATGGGTAGCTGGCTAGGTTTGATAACTCCGTGGTCATGACTCCTCCAATTCTACCTCAGATCTGGGAGGGATCTGGCCGTGAGAGATGCTACTGAGCTTCAGGAGCAGGGCGGGCAGCATGGGAGATAGCAGGTTGGGAGTATGGGTCCCTCCCTAACACTCTCCACTGTCCCTCCTGGTTCCTTCTTTCCAGCCTGCTTTCCTCCCTTGCTCCTGGCCCTGCCATACAGCTTTCCTCCCTCCACATACTCCCAGAGGTAATGGCCCGTATTTAGTCTTTCCGCATCTCCAACTCACTGCTCAACCCACAGCAATATGGTTCCACCCCCACCACTCCACTGAAATTATCCTGGTAAATGTCACCTCCAAAGACACGCGAATGCCAAATCTATGCACATGGTGGGTCTTGTCACTTCTCATCTTCTTTAGGCTCTTTGCAGCGTTTGATTTTTTCTCTAAACATTCTTCTATGACTTCTAGGATATTACTCTTTTCTGTTTTTTTTCTTCCTCTAATCATTCTTTCAGAGTCTTCTTCACTTAAAAAAAAATTTCTTTTCAATTGTAGGTGGACACAAAACCTTTATTTTTACATGGTGCTGAGGATCGAACCCAGTGCCTCACACATGGTCAGCAGGTGCTGTACCACAGAGCCAGGACTCCGCCCTCTCCTTCACTTTTGCCTTCTGTTCTCTCCCCAGAGTTCTTGGCTCTCTTCATGTCTCATGCTACACAGTCTACTCGTGTGACCTCATCTACTCTGACGATTTGAATTACTCCCTGGAACTGGATATGTTTTGTTATGGTTTGGATAATGAGGTGACCCTCCAAAGCTCCTGTGTTAATGCAGGAATGCTCAGAGGTGAAATGATTGGACTGTGAGAGCTGTAACCTATTCAGTCCATCCTGGTTTAACTGGATTAACTGGGTGGTAACTGTAGACAAGGTGGGGCATGCTTGGAGGAAGGAGGTGGACCACTGGGTATGTACCCTGGAAGAATTCATCTTCCCTGTAGCCCTTTCCCCTTTTCTTTTTCTCTGCTTTCCAGCCTCCAGGAGCCAAGTAATTTCCCTCTACTACACCTAACCACCATGATGTTCTGCCTCACCTTGGGCCCTGAGCAATGGAGTTGGCCCACCATGGACTAAACCTTTTGAGAACATGAGCCAAAAGAAACTTTTTCTCCTCCAAGTTTTTCTTGTCAGGTATTTTGGTCCCAGTGACAAAAAGCTGACTAACACATATTTCACCTGTTCTGATTTTTTTCCTGGCCCTGATAAGGACATGAAGGTGTCCCTACCTGATGTCTCTACCGACTTGTCCCTCACATTCCTCAACTGATCTAAACTGAGTTATTTTCTTGCCTCCAATTGCTTCTGTATCCACATTCCCCACTTCAGTGATGGCATTATCATCTGCCTTGTCCTCCCAATCAGAGGCCTGGGAGTCATCCTGTATCTCCATACCAGTCTATACTGGTGTTTCTTCACCATAAATGTTTTAGGGATTGTCTCTCCCCCTGTCTCTACTGCCCTCATCCAGACTCTCATCCATCTACTCTGGGACCATTGAAAAAGTTTCTTAGTGGATTCTCGACCTCCAGTAGAGCCCATCTGACCCACCTTTGCAGCTAATAGAGATGATATACTTTGAATGTGGCCCCTAAAGCTCATGTGTTGGAAACAGTCCTCAGTGCAATAGTGCTGGGAGATCAGGCCTAACAAAAGGTTATGAATTGATGAATATCATTATTATCGTAGAAGTTGGTTAATTATTGAGAGAGTGGGCTTGTATTGAAAGTGAGTTTGGCTCCCTGTTGGCTTTCTGGTGCCCTCTTGCCCTTCTGCTTTCTGCCATGGAATGATATAGCAAGAAGACACTAGATACCACCCCTTGGACTTCCCAGCCTCCTGTAAGAAATACATCTTTATTTATACAATTCCCAGTCTGTTGTGTTGTATTAGAACAACATAAATGGACTAAGACAGCTGTTTCAAAACATATTTGATTGCATTGCTTAACCATTCAAGTTCCCCTAGCTGCGGGTGGGAGCATGAGTTTCAAAGGACAGCACATGAAGTCTTCTTCAGTGTGCACCTTGCCTCTCTCCTGACTCAGTTTACTGCTTCCCTGTTTGTCTCTCTTTTTCAACTGTTCATGCAGCCTACTGGATCTGATTTCAAAGCAAAGGACCTGGATATTTCTGAGACCCAGGGCTCACAGCCTCAGCCCTCAAGATCCTTTTATCATTTTCAGTCCACTAACTTGTTTTAAAAGAGACCAACTGCATTTATGAGGCAATAGTTAATTCATTCCTTCATTTCTGGGGAGAGATATATGTATACGTAAATTTCACTGAGTTCTATGTGAGCTAAGACTTTTCACCACACTGTATTTCCAATTCAGTCAAAGAAATATGAATTTTTACATTGGCCTATGTGGATCTGTCCTGGGTAAATGTACTATTTCCATTCACCTTTTTAAAGAAATGAAAAATAGTTCAGGTGTTCTCTAGGAGTCCAGAGCCCTGGATTGGAACAGATTGAATCCTGCTTGAGAAAGACGCCCTGGTGGCCTCTAGTCAGGCAGCCTCTGAAGGGCTCCTGATGTCTTTCTTAAGGACTTTGGTGTGCTTTGGCCTCATTTTCTCATTCTGAGCCGCCCTTGTTTTTGCTTCTGTTTGTGCTAAAAACTATAGCTCCTCCTTTTGGAGACAAAAACTACCCCGAGCAATGATTCTGTAAACTGATTTTGTAGCAGGTACTATACAGCTGATACTAGTGAGGAAGAGAAAAGTGTGTCCTGATGATTTGCTCCTAGATCACAGACGCAGGCATGTGACTGTGGTCACATGGGGCCACAGTGTCCTAATTACTGCCTCCAGAGCAGATGGCTTACTCAGGTGGTGTTAAGGTTGCAGGAGAGTTTCCCTATTAACACCCAGTTGCAGCAGGAGCACCCTTTACCTCCCCCACCACTACCCCTATTACAGGAGGAGTTCATTGCTTGGATTTTTATTTCTCTCTCTCTCTCTCTCTTACCCCTCAAGCTAAACTTAGACATTTGAGGTTTCAATTGCTCAACACAGTCTGGGGATGGGATCTGGGAGGTGTCATTCATTCATTTGTGGATCCCACTAATATTTGAGCACTAAACAATTTGTGATGACTTTGAGAGATACAGCCCCTGTCCTCATCCAGTGCACAGTATGATAAAGCACATTAATAACAATAAAATGTGAAGAGTACTTTTAAGAAAGTGAGCTGGCTGCCCTCTGGAGATAGGTTGGCAGGGAGCAGGACTGGAAGAAGGAAACTCTTTAAAGGCTGCTGGTGTGTCCTTTCTAGCTATCTCAGCAACCAAAGCTCATCAAGCTGCAAGCTCTGCAGGTAGGGTTTCTGGCAATGCAATGTGGGCGGCATTTATAAGCTGTGGGGCATAATAATCACACACCAAATATTCTTTGAATCTTTCTATTGTGCCAGATACGATGATAGGAATTGGTGGGTTAGAATTAGCATTAGATTTGAAGGCAGAAGAATTGGGTTCCAGGTGTGCTTGAAACATTAGCTGTGTGAATTTTGTCTCAAGTCCTTTGTTTTAAAAAAAATAAGAATAAAGGTCTCTGTTACAGTCACTAAGATGCTCCCCGCAGGATGAAGCAGATTCACACAGATCCATGGGTCTGTTTATCAAATTTTTACATGCTAAATAAGATACAGGCAAGAATTCTAGAAAGCACAGGAATGTGACTTCTGGGCAGATATTAAATAAGGGAAAGAGCAGTTCCCAGCCGTGTTCTCCCAGTTCTACCTCCTTAGAGGCAGCCACTTTCAAAACTCATGACCACAAGTCTACCTCCATGTTCCTAGATTGTTTGCTTATACTGGTATTTCTTGATATATAAATTTTAGATGCTGTCTTAGTTAACTTTTTTTTTTTTTTTTTGCTGCTGTGTCTAAAAGATCTGACCAGAACAATTGTAGAGAAGGAAGAGTTTATTTGGGGGCTCATAGTTTCAGAGGTCTCAATCCATAGACAGCAGACTCCATTCCTCAGGGCTCAAGGCGAGGCCGAACATCATGGCAGAGGAGTGTGGCAGAGGGAAGCAGCTCATGTGATGATCAGGAAGCAGAGAGGTTTCCACTTGCCAGATAAAAATATATACCCCAAAGCCATGCCTCAATGCCCCAGGTGTGCTTTCTGGTGCCCTCTTGCCCTTCTGCTTTCTGCCATGGAATGATACACCAAGAAGACACTCACTAGATGCCGCAGTCTGGCTGGGCACAAAATAACCGAGCCGCCACAGGCACTTGTAGGTTCAAACAGGACCTACTTTATTGCCCGAACTCTCACCCGCACTCCACTCGAGCTTCCCAGGAACTCTCCCCCAGAACTCTCCCCGCCCTCAACCGGGCTCCGTGAGAACTCAAGGGGAACTCCGCAAGAACTCCAAAGTAGTGGGCGCCTAGGCAGCAGGAGCCACCCTATTGCTGGACAGCAGGGGTCTATATACAACTGAATACACAGCCTGTTTCAATCCAGTCTCATCTAGTCACAGCAATTATACACAGCTTAACTTAATTATCATCATCTTAATGGCTCACTGGCGTCACCTCTCAACCATTCCTTCTGGCAAAATGCCAGACTCGGCTGTGGCTCTCAACAACTAGATACTAACCCTTGGACTTCCCAGCCTCCTGTAAGAAATACATCTCTGTTTATACAATTCCAAGTCTGTTGTGTTATATTAGAACAACACAAATGGACTAAGACAGCTGTTTCAAAACATATTTGATTGCATTGCTTAACTATTCAAGTTCCCCTAGCTGTGAGTGGGAGCATGAGTTCCAGTCATACCCCACCACTTCGGTGACCACTCAGTTAATCCCTATCCAGATTAATTCACTGATTGGTTTAAGACTCTCACAATCCAATCATTTCTCCTTCGAATCTTCTTACATTGTCTCACACATGAGCTTTTGGGGGACATCTCACATCCAAACTATAACGGATGCTAAAAATATTAGACATTACCCATAGATTTCAAAATATGGAGAATAATGGCAGTTCCCTTCTCCAATTCTTATTCATCCTTCTGTCAATTGTCTCTCAAAATTTTGTTTAAACCAGTAGTCATTGTTTACATTATGACTTTGTAAGTACTGTTCACTGTTAAGGCAAAAAACACACTAAGATAACATTTCCTTTTTTTAACAGCTTTTTCCCTACCAAGAATTAACAATCATTTTATTATTGTTTTGTTTTGCTGTATTTTCTGTGCCTCTCTAATTCTTTCCTGTATCTCCAAAAGAATCTGAAATCTTTCTTGCTGTCTGTCATTTTCCATGTGGACAGATGCAACCAATAATTCATCACTTTTTAAAATTTTTCTCCTCCTGTAAACATCCTCTCTGGTGCCCTCTGATCACCATCCCAATTGGAACTGGCTTTTCTCTAGATCCGCTGCCCAGTTATTTTGATTATCTGGACAGTCTCCTGTGTTGACTTCCCTATTTCCTGAATCTTGAGTCTCCCCATTTTTTGGGTTATGCCCTGATATTGATGGTACGTATCTTTTAGCAGCTTCCTGAGTAAAGGGGGTGTGAGGAAAATATTTGGGGATTTGACAGTTCCAATATATTTTTCCCCTGCTACTTTTCACACTTAGCTGATAGCCTGGTGAATCATAGAATTATAAGTTAAAAATCTCTTCCCTCAGAATTTTGAAGGTATCACCTTCTAATATTGTTGATGAGAAGTATGATGTCGCTCTGATTCCCAGTCTTCTATAAATGACTTGGACTTTTCTCTCTCCGTCTTTCCACATGTAGGATCTTCTCCTTATTTCCAGTTCTCTGGAAATTTCCCAGTGGTATGGAAGTGTGTTCATTTCTTGTGGTCTTGTCAGTTTGGATGCTCATTATTTTAATTTCTGAGGATTTTTCTCGTGTTATTTCTTTGATTATTTTCTCCTCTTCTTTGTTCTCTTCTTTCTGTGTTTTCCTTAAGTGGGAGGCTGAAGTTTCTAGATTGATCCTTAAATGCTCTTATCTTTTCTAATTTTTTTTATTTCTGCCTTTTTGGTTCTCTTTTTAGAGAAATTTCTGTAACTTCCAAATTTTTTGTTGAAGCTTTTCAACTACTATCTTTTAATTACTAAGAACTCTTAATCGGTTTCTTTCTAAAATAGCATGTATGGATGCATTATATTCTCTTACATTACTGAGGATATTATTGTGGTATTTTCTTCCTGCATTGTTTCATATTTCTTCATACTTATCTTTCAAGCTGGGGGCTTCCTTGACCATTTATAGTTAAGACTGACACAAGAAGGGAAGCTCTGCTTTGTGGGTGAGGCTTGTCAATTCCTATCACTGAAGATTGATTGGACTAAAATTCAGCCATTTCAGTGGGGTGGGTGGAGTGAGGAATGGTCTCTGATTGTCCACATCTGGAGATCTTTTCTCTGAGTCTGTTCATTTTCTCCAAATCTGGAACTTCCAAAGTGTCAACTTCCTCTCTTCTTCTGTGGTGGGGCAAAGGGAGGTCACCCAGAGGCCCCATCTAGAAGAGAGGAGCAGGGGTCTAATTCCCCTGAACACATTTCAGCCAGTCTCTGTTTTCAGCCCCACACCTACTCCATCTCTGGTGATTCCAGTTCCCCCACTGTTCTGGGGTTCTGTGACTTTCTGAGCTTACTTTCTATGATTTACTTTTATTCTTTCTTGCTTACATCTTTATCCACTTCCCATTTTCTAATAAAAGCAGAGAAATGTTTTGCAACAAAGTGTTTTATTGCTTCTCCTTTTTTTTCCACTTTTTAAATATTTTTTATTTGTTCTAATTAGTTTTACATGACAGTAGAATGCATTTTGACACATCATACATTAATGAAGTATAACTTCTCATTCGTCTGGCTGTACATGATACAGAGTTACACCTGTCATGTAATTATATATGCACATAGGGTAAAAATGTCCAGTTCCCACCCTTGTGCCCCCCCTTCCCTTCATTTCTCTCTGTCTTGTCCCAAATACCTCTGTTCTCCTCCCACCCCTTATTGTGAATTAGCATCCACATATCAGAGGAAACAATTGACCTTTGGTTCTTTGAGACGGTCTTATTTCGTTTAGCATAATATTCTTCAGTTCCATCCATTTACTGGTAAATGCCATAATTTCACTATTCTTTAAGACTGAGTAATATTCCATTGTGTTTATATACCATAGTTTTTTTTTTTTTATCCATTCATCTGTTAAAGAACTAGATTGGTTCCATAATAACTTCCCATTTTTGTGGTTGCACATGATTGGGAGTTACACTGGTTGTGTATTCATATATGAATATAGGAAAGTTATGTCCCATTCATTCTACCGTCTTTCCTCCCATCTCCACTCCCTTCCTTTTTTTTTATTCCCTTTTGTCTAATCCAGTGAACTTCTATCTCCACCCTGGCCCTGCTTATTGTGAGTTAGCATTGGCTTATCAGAGAGAACATTTGGCCTTTGGCTGTTTGAGATTGACTTACTTCACTTAGCATGATAGTCTCCAGTGCACACCTTTTTATAATCTATCCACCTCTTCACTTCCACCTCATCCTGGAAGATTAGTAGGTGAACATTCATCTGCTTCTTGTCACAGATTAGTTTGTATTTTCTGGAGTTTTAAATAAATAAAACCAAGCCATATGTATACTGGCTTTTGTTTGCTTGATTTTTGTTTTGGTCTAGCGTTATTCTCTCAGCATCATAATTTTGAGATTCAACAATGTTGTACATGTCAATATTTTGTTCCTTTTTGGTAGTGTATCATTATATGGGACTACCATAATTTGTTTACTCAATCACCTATTAATGAACATTTGTACTGTTTACAGTTTGTGGCTATTGCAATAAAACTGCTGGGAACTATCATTTTCAAATCTTTGTATAAAAATATGCTTTTATTTTTCTTTGATTTATACTTAGGAGTAGACAGCTTGACTTCATTTTACATGCATATTTAATTTAAATAAATAGTCAAACTGTTATCTTGACTGTCTTTACAGACCCAGTATAACGGAATTGGATTTGTTCTGTATTCTTGCCAACACTTATTTTAGTCAATCTTTATGATTTTAGCCATTCTTTTTTTTATTGGTTGTTCAAAACATTACAAAGCTCTTGACATATCATATTTCATACATTAGATTCAAGTGGGTTATGAACTCCCTCCTGTTTTCTGTGTTGTTGGGGGATTATGCTGTTTTTTAATCCTTTCTTCTTAGGTCAGTGGAGTTTTGGGAAGGAGAAAAAAGTAATTGAAGGTTCAATCTGCTGCACTCAGTTCAACTGGAAGCCCTAATTTCGTTTCAGATTGTTTTGGAATAATTTTGTTAATTGCCTGCATAGTAGGGCCAGACACTATGTGGTTTACATGTATATTCTGTTTGAATCCTCCTGCTTGCCCAGTAAGGAAGTGCCTAGTCCCAGTTTACAGAGGAGGACACGGGTGGGGTCGTGGTGGGGTTTAGTGACTCAGAGCACAGAGCATTGGAGTCCAGGCTGAAGTTCCAAAAGTTCAAGCCTTAATCCCTGCCCCAGGGTGTTGCCTCTCCAGAGAGAGAGAGAGGGTGTGCCTTTTTGCATGTGTGAACCAAGGTGTACTCACCATAAAATAACTGAGGTTAGAGTTGGTGTCTGGGAGGGACAGGATTCTTTTATGGAGACAAGGAAGGAAGAGGGTACCCAGCTATGAAAGAAGAGGCCCAAGGAAAGTAAGCTGGCTGAGCTCCTTTGACCGATCCTGCCCCAGTACAAAGGCTAAGCCCCCTTCCCAGGACAGCATTGTAGACAAGGTGACTTTGGTGGTCTGTTGGGTAGTGTCCACTTGGATGCCAGGGGCAATTGGCCATGGATAAGCATTGGGGTGGGAACATGGCATGAGATGACCAATATAAGGCACTCTTAGGATGCTCCCCTCCCCCTCAATATACCTTTAGCTGGAGGGAGATACAAAGGACAGGGGCAAAAGAGGGAAGGATCAAAGCTTCAGACTGAAGCCTTGGGAGGAGGCTTTAACCCCTGGTTCTGTTTCCTCATTACACAGACTGTGTTAGTCAGCTTTTCAGGATTCTGACCAAAATACCTGACAAGGACAATTTAGAGGAGGAAAGTTTATTTTGAGCTCATGGTTTAAGAATTTCAGTCCATGAACCAATTTCGTTGCTCTGGATATAAGGTGATATGGAGCATCCTCAAAGGGCACAGTGGAGGAAAACAGCTCCCCTCCGGGTGGCAGAGAGATGGAGAGGGACTGCAGGAAAGATACATCCTTCCAGGGCTCCACCCCAGTGACCCACCTCCTCTAGTCATGCCCTGCCTACCTACAGTGACCACTTTGTCAGCCCAGTCAAACTAGGATGGACTGATAAGGTTATAGTTCTGATAATCCAATCATTTCAACTCTAAATATTCCTGCACTAACAGGAGCTTTTGGGGCACCTCATATCTAAATGATAACACACACCCTTAAAGAGAGGATTATCCATGGAGGTTCTATCTTCTAAGACTACACCTGATCACCAAGGATTACAGAATGACTCACTACAGCTTAGGCCATATTTTGGTACCTGGGATATATATTTTAAAGTCTCAAATCTGTATTGCAGCATAAAAAATAATTAACAACCTCAAGTTTAAATGGACAGATCCTAAGAAACCTGTGTATCTCCCTGCAATGAACTAGGAAGGCCGGTGGTAGGTAATGTTCAGGCCTTGAAGTTGTTACAGATATCAGCAGCAGTAAATATCCAATTTTTGCAAGAGAGCTCACTGAAGTAATTTAATCCCTCTGATGCTTATTGGAATTCAGGTACCATGTCTTAATATAGATATGTCCTTTATACATATAATGTCTTCTGTAGATACATGTATATATGAGCACCTATAAAACAAGTTGCTTTGAAGTAGCCCAGCCATGCTTCCTAATACCTTGCTCCAAATACCTTGGTTCATAAACCACATCATATGTATTTTATGGCCACATACAGCGTTCCTGACACACCACCCTGACTGCTGTTTCACTTCGCAGTTGGCTTTTGCCCAAGAAGACTAGAATTCAGAAGCTGGAGAGTGGGAGGGCTTGTAATGAGTGACACACAGGTGGCTCTTTGCCCTGTTACTCAGCTTTCTCTGCATGTGTTCAAGGACGCCCTCTAGAATAGTCATATTGGGATTCCATGAAGCAGAAGGCAGGCAGAAGGTCAGGAGATGAGGGGATGAGAAGCTGGAATGTCACAGTGGTCCTTTAGAACTAATGAAGGACTTGCTTGCTGCATCATCTGATAAGTAGCTATCTTATAGTCAACTCCTGCTTTTGTTTTTGGTACAACCAGGGCTTTTTGTTTGTTTGTTTTGGTGCTATGGTTTGAAGTCAGGGGCACTTAACACGGAGCCATGTCCACAGCCCTTTTTTGTATTTTTTTAGAGACAGAGTCTCACTGAGTTGCTTAGCACCTCATTAAGTTGCTGAGGCTGGCTTTGAACTCGAAGTTCTCCTGCCTCAACCTCCCAAGCTGCAGGGATTACAGGTGTGTGCCACTGCACCTGGCCAATCTCATTGGCATTTTGATGTTGCTTTTGGGTGGTTTGTGGGGTGGTTTATTGGGGAATACAGATGAGATATGTGCCTGCTTTAGCATCTCTGGGTTGTCACTGCCAAGCTGGGGTGCAAGCTTCTGGGGTTCCTCAGCCTGAGCCTTGCTTATGGGAGCAGATGCCCTGGTCAGATAGAGTCTTTTCAGGTTAGAAGGGGCACACAAGGTCATGTGTGTTGAGGCCTTGCTCAGTGTGTGTGAGTTTGTCAGGAGAACTGCAGTTTAAAGTGGTATGCCCTGAAACCCCAGTTTTCTGCCTTGTGAAGATAGTATCAAAGGCCTTGGAAATCAACCATGGGCTTTTAAGTAGGCCATGTGGCATGATGGTCATTGTAAGGCCATGCTTGCATTTGTTCTTCGGAGGCCCTTTAGTGTTCAACCCCAACCACGAGGGGACACGGGTTCAGCTGTGTTTTTGCTGGAAATGACAGAGCTTTGTTGGCATACAAGGTTTCACAGCTGGCTTGGAATAGAAAGATTAAATAAAAAAGTAAAAGTTTGCATTTGAGACCTCAGTAGCTCAGGGTGGTGCTAAGGAGTCAGTCTGTCTATGATATGGGAATGTGAAAGCAACTTATGAACTCTAAAACACCACCACGTTGAGACTAAGTTGCCATTATTGCTCTTTGGATTATTGGCATTCGTCACTGAAATGAGCAGTTCGGATCTCTAATGCCATCAGGGAAAAGAGTGCAGATCTGATGTTGAAGTGTAAGCAAATGAGTTAGTAGGTGACCTTGGGGTGGATTCATTAAAAGGCTTAGTTGGGCCTGTGTGGAGAAATGCCCTCGAAGGCCGTCAGTCAGTGAGACAGCAGTGTACCTCTGGCAGTGGTTATGACAATGTCAAGGGGAGGGTGTGGCAGATGTGGTGTGTAGGTACCAGGCATTTTTTTAGAACAAAGATCACCCCTCACCATGTGACATTGCTCCTCATTCTGGTCCTTTCCCAGGCCATCCTTCCATCTTTTGCTTCTAATGGGTAAGTACTTCTGTGACATACATGCTTTAGCTTGCTCCATGGGGGCTGTCCCACCAGAGGACTCCCTGTTTTTACATGAAACTCGCCAACTATAGTGAATAGTACCACGAGACTAAACGCGGCAATCAATTGTGTCTACAATCTGTTTGCTTGAATTTGTCTTCACTGTACTTGAACTCCGTGGCTCCTGTTGCCTGGGGCGCTAACTGTACATTAGCTGCATGAGGCTGGAGACACGCAGTTTTGTTTCTATTAATGCCAGGAGAAAGAGAAAGTTAAAAGCAGTAACTAAGACAAATGGTGTTGTTATTGGCAGATATTCCTTTTGCTGTCGACGAACCTGTTTTATTTTTGTTAGTGTGGACTTTATTTTCTCATTTGTTGTTTTTTGAGTCTCCTTGGTTAAGACTTAAAATTTGATGAAAATAGGTAATGAGGGTCCTAGGAAAGAATAAAGATATTTCAGCAGTACTTGGAAAGCATATTAAGCAGGTGAGAGAACGAAGGCCTGGGGAATTTTCCAAACAGAAAACTTTTATTTCTTAAATATGAAGGGAGAACAGTGATATGTGAATTGTGGTTTAGTCAGAAATCCAGCCCTTCAAGTTTTGGACCTTTTATAGCTTTCCCTTGCTACAGTATGCCAGTGTGCTTTTAATTTAGTGGTGGCAGTGGAGAAATTGCAAAACCTCCCCAGCTGAGGACGTGCTTAGGAATTGAATGAGTGTGATAATGAGGATGAATGTGAGTTGCTTTTTCGAAAAAAAAAAAAAATATATATATATATATATATATATATATATGAGAGAGTAAGTTGTTGTAGCATGCACGAAGAAAGGAAACGGTCCTTCCTTTTCCTCCCTCCTCCATCATCCATCCTCTGTTCTGCCATCTGTCTGTCCGTCCGTCCATCCATCCATCCATCTATCAATCCATTCATTACATCAACTTTCATGGAGCTACATCATGTAAAAGGCTCCGGGGTAAGGACTTTAGGGATGCAACGCTTAACCAGGAGTGTATGCCTTCTTGAAGCTAAGATTAAGAGGTGAGCATAGAACACAGTGACTATAAAATAGAGAAATGTAGATGAAGTATCAGGGAACACTGAAGAGGGGGAAGTTGCGGTTTTGGGACAAAGGAAATTGAGCTTGGACTTGGAGTGTGAACACATGGGAAAAGACAGGACAATTTTAAGCAAAGATATTTCCATTTTTTTCTTTTTTTGGAATGAGATTATAAACTTTGCTGGCTGTGGTGGTGCACACTTGTAATCCCAGCAACTTGGGAGTCTGAGACAGGAGGATTCCAAGTTCAAAACCAGCCTCATCTCTAAGCAATTTAGAGACCCCTGTCTCAAAAAAAAACCAAAAAAAAACCCAAAACCCAAGAAAACAAAAATGTGCTGGGGAATCTGGTACAGTGGTAAAGTGCCCTTAGGTTAAATCTCCAGTACCCCCTCTTCCAATATAAGTTTTTAAGTCAGGACAATCCACAGTTATATTCTTATTCATTATTCATCCAGAACAGGATACCTTGGGTCATGAAAGTGATAGATACTCCCACAGTGTTATCAGCATGTGAATTTTAATCTTCTCCCTGAGTATAAATACAGAACTGGACTTAACGACTCCCTTTTTTCACTTTCTTTATATTCATTGATAGGCTGTTGAATTAAGTTGAAGATTGCCCCCATAGTACAGTGAGCTGGAAAGGAAGGGAAGACTTGTGGAGAGGGGTGCACTGAGTTCTAGGACAGCATTGTCAACTTTAGACCACAAAAGTCAGTGGTCAGAACTGAATACAGGGCCTGATTTTTACCTTTTTTGCCACGGGACTGTCCAGTGACATGTGGATTTGAAGCCTTGTGAATGTAGGATGGTGCTTAAGGTCATCAAACTCCTAGCCACAATCAAAGTTTGTAGAGTGGTGGTAGGTGAGATATCTCTACAGCCAGGAAGTAGACCAGGGAGCCTAACCTGACCCCAGGTGATAGAATCCCTGATGGAGCCAGCTGGTCTAGGAGCCTCTGAGGTATAGTTGTCCACATTTGGGCCTGGCAGTGATGGATAAACCAGGCAAGCACCCAGTGAACCCTGAAGACACTCCTGGGGTCAGCACTGGGAGAAATAATGAGGGACTTAGGAGAAAGCTGAAGAACTTAGTAGTGGTAGCATTTATTGTTTTCTCATCATCCAAGCAGGTGCCTGGAGTTCTTGAACGGTGTGGACAGTCAGGTGGGAAAAATAAACACAGAGGAACATTTTGACAGGGAGGAATCCCTGATAAGTCTCAGAGGAAATGGGAACTTCTAAAGGACAGAAGATGGATTCTCTATTCAGAGCAACCCTGTTTCATGTATTGAATGGCCAGATTAGAAAAGGGGCTGGTGGGTCTGAGTCCTTACCCACTTACTGTCAGACCATAAGCAAGTCACTTAACATCTCTTCTTCCTTATCCCTAAAATAGAGGATGTAGAGACTCAGTAGGAAGGACTAAATGAGACCCAGTACCTAATAGTTGTTCACAAAATATGCACAGTCAAGCTAAGATGTGTTGCTAGTGGTCATGCTTAGACATTTTGTGACATTGTGATCATCATGTCCAGGAGCAGAGGTGAAAAATGCCAAGTTTTATAAACAACATTTTTTTGGAGAACACTAATTACTAATGGCAGATGGCATTACACCTGTTGTGCCCTGTTTCCCCTCCAATCTTGAGCACGGAGGAAAGATTGCCTTTGTGTATAAAGGGGTTGGAGATGGCCCCTGAGAACTCTCCTCTCCTGTACTCTTCCCCGTGGACCAGCTCCAAACATGAAATTACCCCTCAAGAAGATATATTTTTAGCAGGCTGGTGCTTTGCAAATGATGGAGAGTTTGACCAAGAAGATCTTGTATTTAAGTGTGCAGCTTATTGAATCTTTGAGGTGGCAACAATTCCCTTTGATAGGTCCATGTGGATGGCACTCATCCCCAGGGTACCAGACAGAGAGTTCCAGACAGAATTATCAGAACCATGGAGTAAGCAGGATCTGGAGCCTTTCTTCTGGAGCACTCAGCCTTCTGGTCCCAAGTGCAGGGAGTCACACAGTCAGGTTTGAAACATATAATAGGAAAGCCACTTTCTCTTGCTGTCTGTGATGTATGTAAGTCAGGATGAGTTGAACCTGGTAGAAAAGAGATTGTGCACCTTGATGAAGCTTGTTATGAGTTGTCTTTCCTTAAAAATTCATAAAACTACCCGAATGTCCATTATTCATCTCCTCATCAGTCTTGGGTGATAGGGAGACAAGAAAAAGAGGCATGTCTTTTTTGTTGTTGTTGTTGCTGGGGATGAAACTCAGGGCCTTGCGCATGCTAGGCAAGGGCTCTACAATTAAGGTAATCCCCAGCCCATGACTGAGAGTTTTTTCTGAGTTTTTTCTTATGGCTAAACTCAATCAAATGATGATGATATTTGGGAATTCTTTTATTTCTTGATATTTTTGTTCACTTATTTAAATAAAGCCTTCAGCACACAGGAGGGTTTTCTTGCCTTTGGGGGAAGACAGTAAAGAAGAGAACCCCAATGCTAAGCCACATAATGAGACTGGACTGGACTTTTATTCCAGGCTTGGTTGGGCATGGAAATCACTCAGATTTCCAAATGCCTAGGTTTTTTGGAAACACGAAGGCAGAGGAGTCATAGGTTTATCTTAAGTGCATTGTGGAGTGGGTGCCATGGAGATCGACACCCAAGAGAAGCACCCACAGGAGGGCAGTACCTTGATCCTGGGTGGGGCTGGGGGATGGGGTTTACAAGGACCCTGCGTGGAGAACAGCAAATGCAGCTACAGGGGCCATGCCCGCTGGTTCTCCCCATGAGTGCCCATTGCCTCTTTACCCATTCATATGGAGACCTGTTCACTCCGGCTTTCCCAAGTGCTGAGGCAGGTGGCATCTTGCTAACCTAGAGGAAGTCTATAGGCCACCCTAAAGAAGTTTTGCTGCCTTGCTAGAGCCAGATGTCCTTTAAAGGTCTCCTGGAGGTGGAGTCTGAAAAGGGAAATATCTGCACTATGGGTTCATTTCCAAAGGAGAAAGGCAAAGTGCAGTTGTGTTTTATTGATCCAGCATCTTTGGAGGAGTGGTACATTCCAGGAAATTAATTTTTCATAAGCTAAGTTTTAATCCTTTAAAAATAACCATTTTGGGGCTGAGCGTAGCTCAGTGGTTGAGTGGTTGCTAGCATGGGTGAGACTCTAGGTTTAATAATTTCCAGCACTGCAAAAAAGTAAATAAAAAATAAGGATATAGATGGGGTCCTTCTAAAACATGTATTTCTCTACTTTATTTAATGGAGAAATCTTGATGTCTTATATTTTATTATCAATAGTCACCCTATGTGATTCTATGTCAGTGACAGTCTCAGTAGCCATGTGCCCATGCACTGAATGGCCCAAGAAAGCTGTTCCTTTGTATTGTTCTTATAGCTTTGATTCTGTGTTTCACTTTTTTTTTTCCTGACCATCTGTAAGCTGTCACTTGCTTCCTATATATCTAAGCCCAGTTTACCTTCATAAGCATTTGTTGTGTGCTCACCCTGTTACAGAGGCTGTATTAGGAATTGGAATCACAAATGGGATGTGGTGGGATGGGGGAAAGCTGAAACTTACACATTGCAAATAGATGTGCCAAAAATATGAATAAAAAATTTGCATCCTTTACTTACTATAACTTTTCATGTGGCACTGAAGCCCCACATCCACAGATGGTAAAAGACCCTTTAAGTGTATCTCCCTTATGCTGAATTAGTTGCTTTGGGTAAGCTCAGACTCTTTTGCTAATCATGTGAGCAAATTAATTCCAGGTTTAAAGCTTCTCTCTAGGCTGTTGGCATTCAGGGCTGGAATCCTCAGCCAGCATGACTCTTGGTCTTAAGATCTCTTGGCATGGCCACCTACCAACTGGTCCCTTTTCACTGAGTTTCAGACTCATTATCTACTTTGCCCCTTGCCTGGGTGGTTGTATTACTTTAATAACATATATGAGTTCGGGTACTTTTAAAGAAAAGAGTTCTATTTGGATCACAATTTTGGAAGCTGAAAGCCCTGGATTGGGCAGCCCCATGTGTTCAGCCTCTGGTGAGGGTCTCATGGTGGATGGCATCATGGTGAGTATATGTGCAGAAGATGGAAATCATATCACCAGACAGGAAGTCAGAATGAGACACTGAAGTCCCACCATCCCTTCCAAGGGCATGACCCCAGTTGACGGGAGAACTTCCTCCTAAGCCCCACTCTTAAAGGTTCCACTGGGATCCAAGCCTCAAACTCATGAATATCTAGGGGGACAAACTGCATCTAAAATATAGCAGTGGTCCTCCCTGCAGCTTAGCTATGGGGCCGTTTTTCTTCTCTCCACAGCAACCTTAAGGCAGGCCTGCTGACTCTGTGTCTTACATGTCTTCCACTGGATCCCTTCAGGCCATGGAAGCCAAGGACCCTCACGGGTGCTGTCTTAGGCCCTTGTCAATCAGAGCCATATGCATCACCACTTTCTTTCTGTTGTGGACATCTCAAATTGGTGCTGAGACATTTGCACAATGGTTCTCTGCACCCAGAATCTTAAAAGAATGCAGAAAACAAGCACTCTCAGCTTTTATCTTCTTCCTTTAACTCCTCTTCTTCCTTCTTTTTTCCCCTTACTTCCTTTCCTTTCTCTTCTCCTTCCTTCCCCTCTTCATCTTGAGGATCAGTGCCCAGCACAAGACTAACAGGTACATGGAACTTCCCTGTAGCCCCACTACAGAAGGAGGAGGGTAGCAGGGCTGTATCTTCTTCTGCCTTGTGGGGGCAGGTGACAGCCTTTCTCCACCATACCTTCCTTCTCTCTGTGGCCTCCCTTGGTGCTATGCTCCTCTTCCCAGGGGAAGTTCTATCTGTAATTATGTGAAGGCTGCAGGGAACACGATTATAAGGGAATGAAAAATACCTCAGTTTAATATTTTCAAAATAGTGTTCTGTTATACAAACATAAATAAAACATGGTCTCTGTCCATGAAAATCTAACTCTAGTGAAGGAGACGGATTTGTGACTGATAATTTCAGAATGATTTGGAAAATACACAGCGCCTGTCTCTGGGTCCTCTGCTTCCTGCCTCACATGTACACACATATGCACAACCTCACCCAAGCCAGACACCCTTGTAATCTGCATATGGTGTTTGCCGCCTCTTATCTTGTATCACAGTTATTTGTGTACAGATTTTAGCTTCTAGAGGGCAGGAGCCTTGACAGTTTTCTAGCACTTGGCACAAAGTCCTATTTTTATTAAAAAGGAAAAAAGAAGTCTTTCTTATGCAACATGCAGCATTTTGTTTGACACTGAGGTGGCAAAGATAAATAGAACATGAACTTTTAGAAACTTGCCTTGTAGGTGAAGGTTCTCAACAGAATTCAACAGGTCGGTAAACTTAAGTGGGAAAAAAGGATCTTTTTCATTTCATAAATTTCTAACTGAAGTACAGTCTTTACTTGTGGAGGTAGAAAATTGACCAGATTTTATACAAAGATTCTTTGTATGAAGGTAGTGTTCCCAGGCCCACAGACTAAAGAGAGAGCTTCCTTCTCCCTTGGGTGAGTTGCAAGAAGTTAAAGGCTACATTCAACAGCTTCCTTTATTTTTAGAATTCTCCCTGCATGTTTGCCACCCATTGGTTTATTCCAACCAAGGGAGATGTTTATGTTAGCAGGCAAACCTGTTGTCTCTGCAAGAGGACAGCTGTGTCCATGTCTGTGGGGATATCTGTCCATCTAGATGTTCATGGGGGCCCCAGAAACCAGAAGGGTACAGCCAAGCTAGGTATAAAATAAGAGGGGCTCCCATGCCCGAGTCTTGTTCTATGTCCTGAGTGCATTTTCACTCACAGGCACAGGGCTTCTTAAATACCAGCCCATTCTCACCTTCCCTCCCCTGCTTATGACACTACAAACAGGACAGGACAGATACCACATGAGACATTGCTGTCTCTTGTAGATGTGTGAAATTTATTGAGATGATGGAGACATAGAGAGGAGATGAAAATAGCTTTCCCTGCACTCACATTTTTTTTTAAGGACAGAAAGGGAACTTTAAAAAAAAAAAGATTATTTTATTTATTTTTTTAAAATCTCTCCTGGATGAGGAGGGGAAAAAGAGAAGCCATTGGAGGCTAGGAAAGCATCTGTGTGTCAGGCATGACCCTGATTCTCATTCTGTTCTTCATTTAATCTTCACAACTCAGCGAGTATTCACCTGGATTTGCTCATGAGAAAAATGGAGTCATAGGTGCCACAGTCTGGCTGGGCACAAATGCCGCAGTCTGGCTGGGCACACAATCACGAGCCACCACACAGCTTGTAGATTCAAACAGCAACTCTTTATTCCCGAACTCACACCAGCCGTCTACAATCACGTTCTGGGGAAATCCACGTTCTCTTCCCAAATCCACGTTCTCTGCCCAAATCCCCCTCCACTGGGCTTCTGTCTCCCAAAATATACTGTCTGAATCCCGTGAGAACTCAAGGGGAACTCAGGCAGCAGGATACGCCCTATTCCCAGCAGGAATAATCTTAAACCTTAAACCTGGAACCTAAACTGGGAACGCCCTAAACAAGATTATCTTAAAACCGGGAACACCCTAATCTGCCTTGGTCCTTGAGCAAGGTTAAGTACATTCAATGTCACTGCAACATGGGGTACGCTGGCAAGGAAATTGTCATACTTACTTGGCTAATGGCTCCCAGCATCTCCCCCCTTCTGATTAATTAAACAACAAGCAATGTGGCTTAAGGACCGTGCCTGGTAGGTTGTCCAATTCAACATATGGTTCTTACCCGTCATCGGAAAACTGACCTTTAGGCGTCAGCCTCCTGTCTTAGGTTGATACCACTGCAATTGAATCATACCCGTCACTGACTACCGGTCCAGCATACAGCCATACTTGTGGATAGGTCTATGCACCAGTGGGGGGGTGAGGTTCTTTGCCTCACCTCTGTTGGCCCCCAAATTTGGCCTTGGTGCCAGTGGGGGAGTGAGGTTAATGTGGCTTATGGACCGTGCCTGGTAGGTTGTCCAATTCAACATATGGTTCTTACCCGTCATCGGAAAACTGACCTTGAGGCGTCAGCCTCCTGTCTTAGGTTGATACCACTGCAATTGGATCATACCCGTCACTGACTACCGGTCCAGCATAAGCCATTGGCCCCCAAATTTTAGACCATCACTAGCAGAAGGGAGGAGGATACAGAAATGCCACGACACCAAGCCAATTGACGGCTCCTTGGGAAAAATTGCATCACTGGTGACACCATCAGCAAAGATATGCCAGCACTACCACAATTAACATGGGGTGCGCTGGCAGGAAATAAAAATTGCATCACTAGTGACACCATCAAACGATAGTTACATAGTCCAGGCAAGTTCTGCAAGCAGTTCAAAGCAGAGGAATCTATCAATATGTCCATTTCCTCCCAAAATCCGTTTCCTCCCAAAGTAAGTTGACTCTTTGATTGAGCATTACTTGTTGAGTTCTTCACCAGCACTGAGATGGAGATAGGAATTCTGGCAATGATGCTAAAGAGACATTATCCTGAAAAGAATTATTAAATATAATGAAAAGGAAAGGTGAAAGTAAACAAACAGATCTGTTAACCTACTTTAAAAACAATCCTTAACAGCTTTTTACCTAATTTAAATTAGTAAACAAACAGATCTGTTAACCACCTTTAAAAACAATCCTTAACAGCTGTTTACATAATTTAAATTAAACCATTTAAATCACGTGAATAAAAAAATAATAATAATTCGGATCCATTTTTTCATGAGCGCTCCTCATATAAGAAATATGGACATACGCACATACAGACATACAACACAAAACACAAGAGTGTACACAAACGTACAACACATAAGAAAATAGTAAAGGCCTTGTAGCTTTACCTAGGTGAAATCTCCATTGCAATGTTTAAAAACTCCACAGTCAAAAAATAAAACTGATCAGAAAAACATTAACCTAGGTTTGTATGAGCTCAAAAAATAAAAATAGAACCTTATGATGTGGAAAAATGCAATAATAAAATAGCTATTGAAAAAAGCATCCTGGTTAATCACTGTCGCAGATGTAAGAATGGCCAAGCTGGAGTTCTGGATATCAGCTGTTATGGATTTGAGTCAAATCATCTTCTTTTCGATCTGTAGAAACTGTTTTAGTTAATCTCTCTGGAATCCAAATGGGCTGCTGTTCTCCCTGTGGAAAAACACAAACAGACCCCCGACTCCAGACAATCACTGGGTCAGGACCTTTCCATTGTCCTGTTAGAATATCTTTCCAAAGTACTTTAGGCTTATGTACATTTTTTGGATACATATGCCTTTCCGCAGCACTAAGTCCTGATGAATCCAAATTTAAAAAGTTTAGAGTAAAAAGCGTTATTTTAAGTTTATCTTTGGGGGATATATACCCCCTTCCAATTCCCTCTTTTTGCTTTAATAAGTATGTTTTAATAGTTTGATGAGCTCTTTCAACTATGCCTTGTCCCTGTGGATTGTATGGGATTCCTGTTATATGAGTAATACCAAATGATGAGCAAAATTGTTTAAAAGAGGTAGAGGTATAGCCAGGACCATTATCGGTTTTTAACTGTTTAGGAACGCCCACAGTGGCAAAATTTTGTAAGCAATGAGCTATAACATCTTTAGTTTTTTCTCCGGCATGAAGGGAGCCCATCAAAAATCCAGAAGAAGTATCGACTGTAACGTGTAAATATTTTAATTTTCCAAATTCTGGCAAGTGTGTGACGTCCATCTGCCAAATATGGTTAGGTATCAGTCCTCTAGGATTGACTCCAAGATTAACTTGTGGTAAAAATGTCACACAATTTTGACATTGTTTTATTATATGTCTGGCTTGTTCCTTAGTTATTTTAAAACGCTTTTGTAAAGTATTAGCATTAACATGAAACCTTTTATGAAAACTTGTAGCTTCTTCAAATGTAGAGAAAATATGTATGTCATGTGTAGTTTTATCTGCTAAATCATTGCCTAAACTAAGGGCTCCAGGCAATCCTGTATGTGCCCTAATATGTCCTATAAAGAATGGATCTTTTCTGTCCCAGATTAGACTTTGTATAGTGGAAAACAAAGAGAAAACAGTAGAAGAAGGGGAAATCCTACCAGCATCTTCAAGAGATACTATAGCATTAACTACATACTGACTATCAGAAAATAAATTAAATACAGAATCTTTAAACATCACAAAAGCTTGTAAAACTGCATTAAGCTCTACCTTTTGAGCTGATTGTTTGGGTACTAAAAATGTAAAAGTTTGATCAGGGGTAACTACTGCTGCTGTACCATTATTTGACCCATCAGTGAATATATTTGGAGCATTCATGATAGGTGTTTTTCTTGTCATTTTAGGAAAAACTACAGGATGCTTAGACCAAAAAGACAACAAAGGATTAGATGGTAAATGATTATCAAATGAAACATTAGATTTACACATGATTATTGCCCAAGTATTTAACTCATTAGCTAACTCATCAATTTGATCCATAGTATATGGAGTAATAATTTTATTGGGAGAAATTCCAAACACTCCCTTCGCTGCTTTTATTCCTTTGAGTATTAATTGTCCTACAGCCTCAGGATACCTAGTAAGAATAGTGTTAGGAGAATAAGATAAATGTATCCACAATAATGGACCTTCTTGCCAAAATACTCCTGTAGGAATATTTTTTGTTGGTAGTACAATAAATAATAAAGGCAAACTTATATCAATTCTATCCAAATGTATGTTTTCCATATATGTTTCAATAATTTTTAATGCCTTTCTTGCTTTAGGAGTTAACATGCGGGGTGAATTTGGATCTGATGGACCTTTTAGAATATCAAATAAAGGTCCCAACTCTCCTGTTGGTATACCTAGATAAGGCCTTATCCAATTTATGTCTCCCAATAACTTTTGAAAGTCGTTAAGTGATTTGAGTTGATCTACTCGTATTTGAATTTTTGGTGGACGGACCATGGTTGAGGATAATAGAACTCCTAAATAATTAATTGGAAAATTTAATTGTACTTTATCTATTGCTATCTCTAGATTATAATTTTTTAATAAGTTTGTAAGTGTGGCATAACATTCCAGCAATATGTTTTTATCTTTATGTGCCAATAATACATCATCCATATAGTGAAATATTTGTAGTTCAGGATTTTGATTTCTAAGTGGCTGGATTGCTTTGTTAACATATATTTGACACATAGTTGGACTGTTAGCCATCCCTTGAGGGAGTACTTTCCATTCATATCTCTGATCAGGACCTTCATGATTTAATGCAGGGATAGTAAATGCAAAACGTGGACTATCCTCGGGATGAATTGGAATTGAAAAAAAAACAATCTTTAATATCTATAGCTAAAACATGCCAGGTTTTTGGCAAAGCAGACAATTGAGGAATCCCTGATTGAGCAGGTCCCATAACAACCATCTCATTATTAATGGCTCTTAAATCTTGCAATAATCTCCATTTACCAGATTTCTTTTTGATGACAAAAATGGGAGTATTATGGGGAGATATGGAAGGTTGTATATGTCCTTCCGCTAATTGTTGTTTGACCAGATCATGGGCTACTTGTATCTTTTCTTTAGTCAGGGGCCACTGAGGAACCCACACTGGTCTTTCTGATTTCCAAGTAATTTTGATTGTCTCAGTGGCCCTTTCTGAAAATCCAACCCATGTCTGTCTGTTCCTTGATCTATTTGTACTGGTGCTGCTATACCTTGCCCTTGTTTTCCTAATCTTTTTTCTTTCCTAAAGCCTTGTCTAGCTCTAGTAGTGGGCACATTAGGATTGATATTATTTGTTAACGTCAAACCTAATTGATCTAGGACATCTCGTCCCCACAAATTTATAGGAAGATGATCCAATACATATGGCTGTATAGTTCCTTCACATCCTTCAGGATCCTTCCAATCTAATATCATAGCACTTCTATGGGGATTAGTCGCCACTCCTAGGCCTCGAAGCGTTTGAGTGGCTTGTTGTAATGGCCAATGTTTTGGCCATTCTTGACGAGATATGATGCTAAGGTCAGCTCCTGTGTCCAGTAGCCCATTGAACTCATGACCTTGAATATTTAGTTTTAGCATTGGGCGAGAATCTAAATTTAAAGACAACATAGCCCAATCTACACCTGTGGAGCCTAATCCCCTGGAACCTCTTTCTACACTATGACTAGGAAATTTATTATGTAGGCTGGGTATTATTAACAACTGTGCTATTCTATCTCCAGGTGAAATTACTGATATACCTCTTGGAGAACTAGCTATAATTTTTATTTCACCTACATAATCAGGATCAATTACCCCAGGACTTATCATAAGTCCTTTTAATGTAGATGAACTACGTCCCAATAATAAGCCTACTGTTCCTTGGGGAAGAGGTCCTTTTACTCCTGTGGGAATGATTTGAACTCCCATCTCTGGAGTTAATACTGCTCTGGCAGAGGCACAGATGTCCAACCCTGCGCTCCCTCGGGTTTGTCTGATGAGGGATTTAATGGACAATGTGTCCTGGGCACTACCCTGATGGTGTTGCTGGGATCCTCCACTGCCCCGTATATTTGTGGTTGTGGGCCCCGGAGCATTGGGCCCCCCTGTCCGTTTTTTGGCAATGGAGCCTGATGCCTTTCTCCACGATATCTTGGATAAATACCTGGTCTTTGTCCGTTTTTTGATAAGGGAGTACCTTCTATGGTGGTTTGAGAACGGCATTCATTAGCCCAATGTCTCCCTCTACGGCATCGTGGGCAAATACCTGGTATTCTATTCCTTTGATACCTACTTTTGTTAAACCCTCCTCCTATGGGGCAATTCCTTTTAAAATGTCCTGTTTGTTCACAATCATAGCATGTTTTTGGCCTGGCATCTAAAGCCTGTTGTACTGCAGCTGCCAAGACTTGCCCTTGTTCATTAATATCTCTACATAATTTAATATATGTGTTTAAATCTTCATGTCTCCATGGTCTAATAACCTCTCTGCAGCAACGATTTGCTTGGTCATAAGCCAGTTGTTTTATTAATGGCATTGCTTGTTCTGTATCCCCAAAAATTTTGGCAGCCGTTTGAATTAGCCTATCTACAAAGTCAGCGTAAGGTTCATTAGCTCTCTGTATTACCTTAGATAGCTGACCTTGTAAATCTCCATGTCCTTGTAAAGTCTTCCATGCCCTAACTGCGTCTGCAGCAATTTGTGCATATATAGCAGGATCATATTCAATTTGTTGCCGTTGACCCTCATAAGGTCCTTTTCCTAACAACATATCTAGATTTCTTTGAGGATAACCGGCTGCTGCATTTCGCCTAGCTGTCTCCGTGCAAAATTCCTCATTGGCAACCTTCCATAACAAATATTGTCCTCCATTTAGTACAGATTTACACATGCTAGCCCAATCTGCTGGCGTCATGTCCAAGTTAGTAATGGACTCGACCATGCTTACCGTGAAGGGAGCTTGTGGCCCGTAGGTTGTTACAGCCTCCTTTAACTGCTTCACTGTTTTAAAATCTAAAGCACGGTGAATTCGCTGCCCTCCTGCCTGTTCAAGTACAGGGCATGCTAATCTTTGAGGTCCTGTCTCAGGATCCCATTTATCAACTACGGGGTTTGAGGGCCACTCAGCTGTCTCCATCGGTGGGGCTGTTGGTTGAATTACGCCCTCTTGTGATAAAATGGAGTTAGTAACAGCCTCCTGTTGTGGCCTTTTTCCTAACAACCCCTTTTCCTTTAAATTTTCTTCCTCTGTCTGACTAGCTCGAGAGACCTTCTCTTTTGTTTGATCTAAAATGTCTTTCTCCATGGTCTGAACCTCTAACAATTTACTTAACATCTTTTCGGTTTGTTTTTTACTAATTTCTAATCTACTATAAAGATAACGCAACCCAATAAGATAGCACAAAACAAAACCGAAACTGAATGAAACAAAAACGGAATAAAAAATCGTTGTATCAATTTTCTCTTCCTCAGGGCCGACAAACTTCAAACCTTTAGTCAACCATTTTTTCCAGTTTGCCTGAGAAATTTCTAGGGATAGGCAGCTTGAAACAAAAACAAGATAAATCAAAACAATAACACATTGTTTTTTGAATTGGTCACCCATTCTTTCGCTCTTCCTCAGGGGCAAGCAATTTCACTTACCTCCAAGCTTCAGAAGTTCCCCGTACGGGCCACCAAATGCCACAGTCTGGCTGGGCACAAATGCCGCAGTCTGGCTGGGCACACAATCACGAGCCACCACACAGCTTGTAGATTCAAACAGCAACTCTTTATTCCCGAACTCACACCAGCCGTCTACAATCACGTTCTGGGGAAATCCACGTTCTCTTCCCAAATCCACGTTCTCTGCCCAAATCCCCCTCCACTGGGCTTCTGTCTCCCAAAATATACTGTCTGAATCCCGTGAGAACTCAAGGGGAACTCAGGCAGCAGGATACGCCCTATTCCCAGCAGGAATAATCTTAAACCTTAAACCTGGAACCTAAACTGGGAACGCCCTAAACAAGATTATCTTAAAACCGGGAACACCCTAATCTGCCTTGGTCCTTGAGCAAGGTTAAGTACATTCAATGTCACTGCAACATGGGGTACGCTGGCAAGGAAATTGTCATACTTACTTGGCTAATGGCTCCCAGCAATAGGAGGAAAGAACCTTGTCCAATCAAGACCACCTTGCTAATTAAGTGGCAGAACTGAACTCGGGATGATGTCTAATCAGCTGGAAGTCCTTATCTTTCCCATCAATACTTCTTCAGTGAAAAAGTCAAGGGGCATCTCTAAAAGCATATTGTGCCTTTATTTTCTTTGGTAGTTGGAAATGTCAGTGTGAATTTTTTGATTTTATTGACAAAACAGAAAGAACCATAGATCAAAATCAGCAAGAAGAAAACTTTCCCTAGGAAAGAAGTTGGTGCTGTTGAAGGAGCAGCTTTATTCCCTCCCACCAGTGAAAACCAGATGTGCTCCCTGTTGCTGCACGTGTTGGCTTGTGGGTGAATTTCCAGCGTTTTGTCCTAGGTGGATGTGCATGAACCTGCAGTGGAGTAAGAGCCATCTCATGGGGAGGTTATTAACCCAGTCTGGTGAGAGGGCAGAGCTTGCTGCACTCTCTGATCTTACATCAAGAAGGCTGAGTAGGAAAGAGCTCTTGGTGAAGTCCAGGAAACTTGGCATAGTCACAGCCAGGCAAGTCTGGAGCAAATGGGATTGTTGGCCTCATGGGAAATATTGATTTGAGTGTTTCTTTTTTAAAATAATATCTTTCAGGAAATAAAGAAGTGTGAGCTATTTGTAAAGACCACTTCCCCAAGTTCCTCAGGTACTTTCTGAAAAACTAAATAGAATTTCAGGACAAAATCTTTTCAGAACTAAATTGAGGTAGAGAGACTCCAAAGATTCTGCTGGTTCCCTTGGAGGGCTTCCTCCCTGTGCCCTTACACAGTCCATTCCTCATCTTCTTCAGGCCCACCTCCTCTTCATAGGCACATGTCCCTGCCTTACCTCACCTGCCCTCCCTCTTCTGCTTTGGTCAACCAGATTCTACAGTTCAAGACCTTGAGAGGTGGAGACTGTGTTGGGAGATATAGGTGGCCAGATGAACCAAATTCAGATCCTGGCCCTGTGACCTCCTAACTCTGGACAACTGATTTAACTTCTCTGAGACTCTGTTTCTTGGTTGGAAACAGAGTATGTGGCCATAAGTCCTGGCCTCATATTTGTCCTCCACTGGGCATGGCACTGACCTGGTCATACATCCTGGATGTGGCAGAAGTCTATTTGAATGGGGGAGTGAGGAGCTGGGACAGACTCATCCTCAGAAAAGAGGAAGGATGAGGTTGATAGGCTTCTCCAATGGCAGTATCAGGGCATAGATGGTCCCAATACTGCATGGTGTCTCACCTGGCTCCCTGTTTCCTGTCCCCTACTGCCACTCCCACTGTCCTTCCTCCATATTTCAATATGGCTGGGACTATGGAGGCAGCTCTAAGAGGCTGCATCCAGTGGAATTTCATAAGCCGTAGGATGCAAAGTGTTGGTATTTTTGGTGCCTTCTAGAGAATGGTATAAAAAGGAGGGAGAGATGTTCTCCCATTTGTGCTGGTTCCATTTGAGCTGTATCAGTGCATGGATGATGTCCCTTTCTTTCCCCATCCACTTTACCTTGTTTTGGATCTTAACATTTTTGCTGGTCATTTTGGGTTTCACTCATCTTTCTGTGCTGTCACTCTACTTGCAAGCCCATGCCACACCTATCTATGCATCCCTGGTCATTCTAGCACCTTTTCTTCCTGCCTTTATATGCAGTAGAAAGAGCTTCTCAATGCTTTTGAGTCTCCTTTTCTTTCAGATTCTCACTATAGAATCAGCCCTATTTTTTTTCTCTGACCTTTGGAAAACCTGCTACTGTAAGTATAGGCTTTTGAGATGAGATTGTATGTATCTAGCATCTCCTTCCTCCCAATCAGGACTTCTCATTGCAGTCTGTTCCTCCAAAGGTTGGGTCACTTCAACTTGGACATCAATTTCTCAAAACTCAGTATCACTTTCCAGGGAGGAGCTGCCCTTGTAATCAGATGTGGTCTTTAAATTTTTTTAAACAAATAGCAACAGAATATTTTTTTTTCAAAATGATTTTTATCTTGCACTCCAAAATAGAAAACATAAAACAAGTGGTGGTCCCAGAGCCTCACTCCTTCAGCGTCTCCTTTTCTATCTGAACAAGTCCTGAAACAATCCATGTTCTAGAAAAGAAAGTTCTCAGCAGGTAGAGACCTTGTCACTCTGCTCAGAGGAGATTTCTGAAACATATCTGGACATCTTTCTTCCTTCAAGATCTGTCTGCCCCATTCATTTTCCTTCAGGTCTATAGGCCCCAACAACATCACCACACCAAGGGCCCCACCCTGAATCTAAGACTTGAAACAAGTGGTAAACCCACTGGTCACTTTCAGCTCTGTTCCATCCCCTCTGTTAATATCTAAAATGTGGATATTTCATTTAGTTCCCATTGCTCTATGAGGTAGGTACTGTCTTCCCATTTTGGCAGCCAGGAGACAGAATTTTGGGGAAATGAAAAGGTTTGGTAACTGGCATAAAGTCACAAAGCTCAGAGATGGTGAAGCCAGAATTCAACCCTGTATTAGCTTTTTCACTGCTGCCACTGAAAGACCCGATCAGAACAACCATAGAGGAGGAAATGTTTTTAAGAAGGCTGACAGTTTCAGGGATCTTTGTTCATAGAAGGCCAGCTGCATTTCTTGAGGTGAGGCAGAACATCATGGCAGAAGAGTGTAGCAGAGAGAAGCAGCTCATATGATGATCAGAAAGCAGAGAGAGAGGTCTCTTCTTGCCTGATACAAATGTATACCACAAAGCCACTCCCAGGTTCTCACCTCCTCCAGCCACACCCTACCACCACTTCAATTACCACTCAATTTTCAGTTAATCCTTATCAGGGGATTAATTCACTGATGAAATTAAGACTCTCACAACCTATTCTTCTCCTCTGAACCTTCTTGCATTGTCTCAAATGTGAGCTTTTGGAGAACACCTTACATTCAAACCATAACAAACCCTGCCGCAGTCCGGCTGCAGCAAAATAACCGGGGGTGGGGGGGGGTGACGAGCAACTTGTGTACATTGATACAGCAGGAGTGGGAGCCGTTTATTGTAGGACAGGAGTGGTATTTATACATTCCACGCAGCTTATCTTAATTAGCATAAACTAGATACAGCAGTCAACCAATAAGGAATCTCCACACTTAATGGCTCGCTGGTGTTACTTCACAAACCACTCCCTCTGGCAATATGCCAGGCGCCATCCAGACTTGTTTACAGACTCTAACTTTTCTCTGGCAAAATGCCAGGCGCCATCTTGACTTGTTTACAGACTCTAACAAAACCCCAAGCATTCTGATCCAAATCCAGATTTAGATCACTCATCACATCTTTTGTTGTTGTTGTTGTTCTAATTAGTTATACATGACAGCAGAATGCACTTTGATTTCATAGTACGTAAATGGAGCACGATTTTTCACTTCTCTGGTTGTACACGAAGTAGTCACACCATTTGTGCAATCATACATGTACCTAGGGTAATGATGTCCATCTCATTCCACCATCTTTCCTACCCTCTTTACTCCCTCCCATCATCTCCCTCCCTTTTGACAGATCCAAAGTTCCTCTTTGCATCTGTTGCTTCCCTCCCAATTATAGATTAGCATCCACTTATCAGAGAAAGCATTCAGCCTTTAGTTTTTTTGGTATTGGCTTATTTTGCTTAGCATGATATTCTCCAACTCCATCCATTTGCCTGCAAATGCCATAATTTTATTCTCTTTTAATGCAGAGTAATATTCCCTTGTGTATATATATATATATATATATATATATATATATATATATATATATATGTATATATCACAGTTTCTTTATCCATTCATCTGTTGAAGGGCATCTAGGTTGATTCCTAACACTATGTTCCTGCCACTTCTGTTGCTAGGTTTTGCAATGCAATTCATGCACCAACTCCATAGTCAGCACAAATTTCACAGGTTACGGATACAGCCTCTTGCAAGACTGCCTTCCCTTCAGGCACCACCCACATCTACAGGGTTTCCAGACCACCTGAATTTCTAGCCAACTGGCTAAAAATTCTGGGGTTCCCACTAGCCCATCAGGCTTCATAATTTGCTAGAATAACTCACTAACTGAGGAAAGTATACACTTAGAAGTTTTGTTATAAAACACAAATCAGGACCAGTCAAAATAAGAGATACACAGGGTAAGATCAGGGAGGGTCCCAAATGCAACTCTCCCATGTCCTGGGGATACATTGCTCTCCTGGTATATCAATGTGTATTGCTAACCAGAGAAGCTCACCTGAGCTTTGTCCCCAGTTTCTGATAGGGTTTAATTATGTAGGCATGACTGATTAAATCATTAGCCAAGTGGTTGAACTCAATCCCCTTCCCCCCTTTCCTCACTTGATGATGGTGGGCTGATACCACATGACTTAAAGCTCCAAGACCCTGAGTCATCTCTTTAGCATAAATTATATGGGGATCACCATGAGTCACCTTGTTAGCATAAATTGTTGGGACCCACAAAGACACTTCCACAGTGTAAGAAATTTCATGGATGTAGAGGAAGCCTCAGAGCAACTGGGGATAACAGCAGGCCAATATAGCCTAGCTCTATTTTTTATTTGCTTCTTGCCCGTTTCCCTACCAAGGTATCTACATGGTGTCTGGACACCCATAAGCAAGTTACCATGACTTGTCACCAGGTCACATTACCCAGTTTCTAAGTTGAAAATGACCCAGGAAACACCAGCCCTCATCCTGCATTTCTCCAGCAGGCCCCCCCCCCCGCCCCCGACTGGTGGATAATACCACTAGTAGAGATGGGGAAAATGTATAGTTTCCTCGAATCTCTGAATAAGGGAGCCCAGATTCACAGCTGCACCTCTGTGATTATAGTCAAATCTGCTGCCCTTGAACCTTGGTTTACTCATCCAGGTCATTCCCAAATTGCATTTGGATAGCACTGCAGAATTTTCTAAGCCCTCAGGTATCCTTGCCTCTGGGGGCCCCACAGCTCTGAGAGACAGGGTAGTTCCAGATCCCTTGCTTCTTATATTAGTCAACTAGGCTCTGGAAGCTTCTAAAATTGCTGAAGGTGATGTGTTACTGAGGTGATGGAACTGTCTAGCAGCCAGGATTTGGAGCCAGGTGCTCTATCTCCTGCATCAGCCAGTCTCACCCCATCCCCAGAAAGCCTTCGTGAGTGATTTAATATGATCCCTTTTTGCTCTCATTTGAAGTTGAGGCCCAGGCTGCATTCAGTTCCCAGCCTATCCTATTTGCCAGCTAATGAGACAAATTGTAGGCTCCATAAAAAATTAAGCAGCAGCTGCTTCATTTTCTTCCCATTGAACTTTGAAATTATGGCAATCTCATTTACATGGCAGCTCTAGGTATGGCTATGTGGGCCTGCAGGATCCAAGAGTCCTTAAATTTAACCAGAATCATATGTTCTTTCAGATTGGCTGGTATAAAATATTTTGAGCAACCATTCATGAACTGAACCATTAGCCCTGCAAATGGAGCACATGACTTCTGCTTCACCCTGTTGGCTGCTAATTAATAAGCCCTTACAGGTGGAGGCACTACCTGTGGCTTCTCACTGGAATAAAATCAAAGAGATGAAATCAGGAAGGGAATGGAGCGTACAGCAAATTAGCAAACAGCTGAGTCCTAGAGTGGAAGGTTCTATGCCTCTCTTAATAAGTAAGAGGAAGTAGACAGGAATCTACTGCGAGCCCCACGTTTGCCTACATCATTGGCGCAGAATTTTTTTTTTCTTTCTGGTTTGTAATTATAGTGCTGTCTGCATTTTGACACCAGAAATAGGAGCACTTACCTGCTCCAGTGTGAGAGGTGAGGAGATTATAGTATTTTGCAAGTAAAGCAAATAACAAAAAAATCCTGAGTCTATTTATGAGCAAATTTAAGAATTTCCTTGCAATCTTCCTTTGCATTCATCTTCAATTTATTTTCATATTTGACTGCTCACAAACACCCTTCACCTCCGTCTACCTAAAAATGCCATTTAAACCATAAATTAGGATAGAAATCAGCAAGTAAAAAGGGCCAGTGCTTCAATACCCTTTAGGGATTATGATTGATTGATGAAGCAAAGCTGCTCCATAGCAGCACAGATTGTCTAGAGAACATTTGATGTCATTTGTAGTGTTTCCCCATATCTTCTAGGTAGTGTTTCAGCTAAGATTGGAGAGGATATTTGTTTGGGGGACTGGTGGTATTTCATCAACCCATTTTTGATTCACCCCCATTCTCCACAAAGCAACTAACTCCACTGACAGCATATTTATAACACAAGTGTTTGGGAAATTAAGTGGCTTCAGCCAGGATGCAGCAGTTCATTATCAATACCACCCAGACGGCTGCTCATTCCCAGCACCCATCTGTGCTGTTTCTCTCCTGCTCTCATGATCTCGTGAGACCTGCCCAGTGCAGTTTATTCTCATTATGCAGGCAACCCTCTTGGGAAGGAGAGCTATGAAACACTCTGGTCATATTCTAGTTGTTGCCAGACTTTAGACAATTGCTGCAAACCTTCAGAGCCTTGGGTGGCTCAGAGGTGACACTGTTCCTCAGGCAGGAAGATGATTGAGGGGAACGACTGAAGGGACATTGTGTTATTTGCAGTTACCTCTGTGGAATTTAATACCCACCAGAGAAGACATAGTACTCTGTGCCACACACCTCTAAACCTGACTTTTTGTTTTGTCTTGTTTTGAGTCTTGAGACTGTGTGTGTATGTGGAAGCCCACTTTTCTTACCCACTCTCGGTTTAACAGTCCTGTGCTATCAGAGCTCATTTAAAAAATGACATTTCTTTCTTGATTCTAAGTGTTCATTGTAGAGAATTTGGAAAAATCAGAAAAGTATAAAGAATATAAAAATCACTAATTAACTTTCAATCCCAAGTAGCACAGTTAAAATTTAGGTGTGTTTCTTTTCATTCTCTCTCTCTCTCTCTCTCTCTCTCTCTCTCTCTCTTTTCATTTACATGCATTCTTTTTCCATATTCAAGAAACATCCTGCTATGTACATTTTTTAAAGTTGATGTAAGGAATTGTCCCATAGTCATTAACATTTATTGATTAGGAAATCTTCAAAAACATAATGACTTCAGAGCATTTTATCATATGAATTTATCATTAGCTGCTATTTTAGCTCAGGTACCTCTGGTACAGGAGCTCTTGGGAAAGTTCTAGCTGACAAACATGTTTGGGAATAGAGGTGCTATGAACTTTTGTCCAAGAATTTCCAGTAAAAGAAGAACAGAGAGTCCACTCCCTTGCTTCAGCCCAAGGTCACAGGGTTAAGCTGTGTTTATGTAGGAATCATAGCACTGGGCTTCAGAGGCTGGCTCTTACAGAGAGCAGGATACAGATTCACTGACCTCTCTGTTTGGTTAAAGGCACTATCCAGAGATGTCTACCTGAAGGTGAGGGATGGCTTTGCACAATTATGGAACTTGGTCAAATATTATATGGGCAGTCTTTTCCAACCCCATCCCAGCTAATCATCTGCGGACCACAGTGAGGCCCACAATTAATCCCAGTCATGCCCTGGTGGTATCCAGCCATAGCCCTAGAGATCTTAGTGTACACCAAATGACAGAACTCAGCAAGGAAACTCTAGTGGAGTTGATGTGACACTCTTTAAGCAAGAGAAGTTACCCGGAAGAAACCAAATTACCCATGTTTTATGGATGATAAAGCAAGGTCAGCAAACTCTACTAGTCAAAGGTACATCAGGGAGTTGTCCAAAAAGACAGTCTTTTGGTGGAAGACATCTTGTCTTTAGGAATGACTTCTATGAAGGCCTCATACATTCTAGAAGAGCTACTGGGGTCTTTCCTTCCTGTTCACACAAAACTTATATATCAAGAATGAGGTTTCTGGTGGAGAAATGTGACATTCCTGTATTTCTCTAAATTAAATTGCAATCAAGCTAACAACTTGGGCACTGCTTTCTGGGAAGACTCAGGCTGCCCCTTGTGGCACTCCTACTGGCTTCAGCCCGTTTTCCAGCCCTGGATGGCACTCCAAGCCCAGCCCACTGGCCCGTGTGCAGAACCTGCACAGGTTCCACTGTCCATTTCAAAACCCCTGCATAGGCTCCCCACTGCTTCCCCCAGACTGGGTTTTCTTCTACTAACAAAGGTAATCAACATGAAATAGGCTGACAGCACAGTGTGGGGTATGAAAAGAATACTTTGATTCCATCCAAAACAGGAGGTTGATCTGCCGGTTAGGGTGGCAGAGATCTTCAAGATGGTTGGGGACTGTGTGTATGCTCTGCTGTTTCTTTATTTTAATTTTTACCTTGCACCCTTGTTGTTGGGTTGCAACAAGTTTGTATTGTTTGTTTTCAATGTCTTACCCTGTAACACTTTGAGGTGGTTTGTTGAAAGAGGAAGAAAAACAACTCTGTGGATCCAAAGAATGATGTTCCCTCAATTTTTTGATAGAATCTGTTGGCATTTTTGCAAATGTGTTTCAGCAAATTCATGCTGTCATCCTCAGAAGGAAATTCTTTATATTTCATCCTATTTAGATGCTATCCTTTATATTTCATGATACCTGTACCTTTTCCTGGAGATCAATCTTGTCAGTGGTCCAGGGAATAAGTGCCATTAGGTCAAGATGCCTATTGCAGCAGGGGCCAAGTATTGCTGAAGTGTGTCCTGCTGCCCTTGGGGTGGGAATGGATTTGCATTAGGGACCATGGGCCTGGGTTAGGGACTTGGCCCCGTGTTCTAATCCCTCTTCTCTGAGTCAGTCAGAGCTGTGTGAACTTACATAGTCATTTACACTTTTTTGGTATCAGTTTTCTTATTTATGAACTAGGGAAAATTACTTAGATTAGTTTGAAGATTCTTTCTAATAAAAATAAATTCTGTAATTTCTGGACAAAGTTTGTTTATTGTGTTCTTACACATTATTTCTTAATTTTCATAATATTCTTATAAAGATCCCATTTAACTTAAATAGCCCTACAAGGGAGATAGGTGATAAAACTTGGTTTTTAACAAATTATTATTTAAATAAATTATCCTGACATATTTAGATCAAAGATCTGCTGGTAGCATCTTAATATTTGTTGCTTCAACCTAAGACAGTTGAATCATAGGGAGACAGTGGGCACTGGAACGTCTGGGCAAGTTATTTTATGGTAAATTTATATAGGTGGAAGAAGCAAGAAATTTCTTTGAGCTTTCTTAAAAACAAACAAGATTAAAAAACAATCAAACAAACACAGCCCTCATCTCTTTATTACTTGCCTAAGCAAGTATATAGGTTTACCCATTAGTATGTAACCTGGTGGTGAGAAAGGACAGTTGTCTTGCACCTACTGTCCTAAGTCAGCAGAAATTTCTCTTCCATCTTTTACTTCACAATTTGCTATAGTTTGGATATGGCATGACCCCCAAACCAGGTGTTAATGGCTTGGTTTCCAGTCTGTGGCACTATTGGGAGGTAGTGGAGCCTTTAAGAGGTGGGGCCTAGTGGGAGAAGTTAGGTCATGCCCATGAAGGAGAAACGGGGACTTTGGCCCCTCCTCTCTTTCTTTTGCTTCCTTGCTGCCAAAAGGTGAGCAAGTTTGCTCCACTGTACTACCTGCCATGATGTCCTCCTTCACCAGAGACCCAAACTGATGGGTTAGCCAACCATGGTCTGAAACCTCCAAAACTACAAGCCAAAATAAACCTTTCCTACCTATAAGTTGATTATCTCAGTTACTTTGTCACAGTGGCAGACTGCCCCCCCACAAAAAAAAAATGTCCTAGGGGCACTTGAGAATGTAGAGAGAGATTAAAATCCTCACCTATGACCTGGACTCTAGTTTGTGAATGAACTGTAGAGGGGAGAGAATACATGGTATGGCTATAAAAGGTCGTTTGAAAGTTGTTACAGTTAACAGTTGGATTTTCATAAAGTGACTATGAGAACTAATCCCATCAAACTGTTATATTGATCTCATGGGGATGAAATGAGACAGAGTATGTACAATGCTTTGTAAACTGTGAAGTGGTGTACATGTGGGAAACATATTTTAGTATTGCTCTAAAGCTGTTGCACACAGAAAAGAAAGTAAATTTGATTATCTAAAAAGATAAAAATTTGCCATAGGCATTTTTAGATTACATTCTAGAAAGTTTTTTTTTTTTTTTTAAGTACTTGTGAACTATCTTCTGGGCTGCTTCAGTTTGCTTGTGCTCTGAAAGTTGTAACCAATTTTATCAAGAAGAGATTAGAAATTGTGGAATATAGAAGTAGAAAGGACCTGAGAAAGTACCCACTTGCCTCATTGAGTGATAAGATATTAAAACCCAGGAAGACCAAGTTATTTGTCGAGAGTCACAGAGCTAGCTGGACAGGCAATCTGAATTATACTTGCTAAGAGTTTGTTTTAGAAAAGAGCCACACCTTTAACCACATCAATCAGTTTTTTAAAAATGTATCCAGCCTCATTCAAATTTTTTCACAATTGATAATCTTAAAAAAATTTTCATCAATTGCAAAATTTCCCTTCTACCATCTTCCTAAAGACGAGAGGAATCCTCAGATTTTTTTTTTTTTTTTTTTGCATGATTGGTTCCGTGTGCTTGCTTTGTTTCAAAAAGATAAAGGTTGATTCTGTTTTTCTGTGTTATAATACCACAGTCTGGAATAATTTTGTTATGTTGTTGGGCATGTTTTTATGGAGCAGTATCATGAGACTGGAATAAAATCACATTACGAGTTAGCATTGTTATCAGTTTTATTGGAGCTGAAACTGAGTGAAAGGATTTAGGAATAATTGGGTAATCAAAGTGAATTAAATCAAGAGGGGGAAAATATCAGTTCTGGCATCAAATGGGGACTGCTATGACTTCCACATCTGTGGTCTTTATCCATTTTAATCAAGTCTAAATTATGCCATTAAGACTTATTTTTGCAACGTTTACACTTACTCAGACATAGTGAATGTTATATTCATCTGTGGATATTTTGTGAAACATTAAAACATTCTCACTATTTCTAGGGAAAAGTTACCTAACTTGATTAGCATCCAAACATTCAGAGTTGATATTATGTTTATAACCATGGGTGCAGTATTCCTGTAGTTTCTGGGAAATGGAATCCACATACAAAGCTTTCAACCCATGTGGATGAATTCTACATCCCTTAAACTCATTGTTGTTTTTTTTCAGAAGAGTAGGTTTAAGTGGTGTCTCATTAGTATAAATCTGCTATAATAAATAGCATATCATACTATTAGTGTGGCAGAAATATTGCTATAGTAACTAGCCCAGTCTTGCTTCCTCGTGTTCCTTTGCTGTATTTCCCAAGGGATACTGCTTTTGCAGTGAGAAGTCTGTTTAGCCTAATAAATAGCAACAGTGATCAGCTTCCCTTCATTCCCTCTCCAGATAGCTCTTAAATATGTAACTGATAATACACTGAATTATGGAATGAAGTAGCACTAAGTTCACAAACAAGAAAATTAATTAAGGAAACTTTGGTTTCCTTTGTTGCAATTTGAGTTTCCTTTGAGTTTCTGTGTTGTTGATTTTTGTGCATGTGAATTGTCTCTTACTGGAACATATATTTTAAACTTCTCCTTTTGTTCTGAGATCTTTGTTCATAAGTCTTAGAATCCTTGGTGTTTCTGTTGTTTTGTTTTAGTTTGGTTTGATTTGCTGATACCTGCACACACACACACACACACACATACACACGCCTGGGCTGACCTAGGGAGTACTTTGGAGCTTGATTGCTCACCCCAAGAGAGACCACTGACAGATGTGGCTGTTGTCTCTTAGAACAAAGCCCGGAGCTGTGTGTGTGTGCTGAAGACCACTAGCCCTTAGATTTCCCCTTCATGCTAGGCTCTTGGAGAAATCAGAGTGAGTTCTTTTTCTGGAGGTTTGAGTGTTACCATTTCCTGTTTCTTGGCTTCATCATTGGCCAAGAGATGGACTCCCTTTAGAAGTATTTGTGTGTATCTAAGTTCAACAGTCATTATCAAAGACATTTGATTCGAGAGCAAGTTAGGAAAAAGGATAGGCGTGAACACTTTTCAGAGATTAAGGTGGCTCTAGGAAATTAACACGACTGCCTCTGTTCTTGCTGTTTGGGGAATAAGTTGAATGTTAATAACATGATAGCTTGCAGACATTGATTGTGCACTTGCCATCTGCCACTTACTGCCTCACACGTATTTCCATCTCGTGTGAATTTCACAGTAGCCATGGAGGTAGGCATTGTTCTTAAAATGCCCATTACATAGGTAAAGAAACCTGAGACTTTCGGAAAAGGTAAGTAACTTGCCCAGGGTTGTACAGCTAGGAAATAGCAGAGATGGGATTCAAAACACAGTCTCGCTTCAGAACCTGTGCCCTTAAGCACCAGGCACATTATTTCAAGTAAATATGTTTTCAAATATCACGACAAAGTGGAGCATATGAAAAGCAGTGTTTTTCAAACACTTTGTGATCCACTGAAAGAAATAGAGTTTACATTGCCGACAAGCGTCTGTGCACAAATAAAACTGAAAATTGCACCATACAGTGCTCACCCAGAGTAGGAGTCACTCTGACGTTTCCTTTCTATTTCTCTTAATTTCTAAACAGTGCTGGTTGTGACCCTGAAAACTGATTTTTTAAGACCTACTATAGCGTCACAACTTGCAGATCAAAAGCTACACAACGTCCTGGATGTAAGCTGTTGGGGACATCCTGCTTCCCATTGCTGAATGAATGCCTGACAGATCCTTTCCCCACAATGCCCAACATTGTGGACAAAGTAAATACATAAACAGATTATCATTTTTCTTTCCTCATCTATTTGTTTAAATGTCTATCTCCCCTTCTTCCCTTTTCTTTTTAAAAAACAAAGCTGAAATTTTGTCAAACACAAAGATTGTTTAGGCTGGAACACAGACGGTCGGTGGAGAAACAATTAATAAGGATATTATTATGGAAATATGCACTATAATGAAATTTTATCAAGCAAATCACATTTCCCTCAGATTTCAGTTGTGTTTTTAATAGTGTGTTGTGTCTCCTGCTGTTTCTATTGCATGCTGGTCCTGGGACCTCCTCTTATTCTTGCAAGGTCTCCTCGGGTCCACACTGGCCTCTCCTTCATAGGCGAGCTGGTTTGCCTGGGCTTTCTTCCAGCTCCATCTCTACAAGGGCCAAGGCATTCCGGGGCAACCCAGTTTAGCATCAGGCCTTCTGGTATTTTCTGGGAGCTGTTTGGTAGCTCCTAAACTACCATTAGGGAAGAGGATCCTCTGAATGCCTGAGCCTGAGCTTGGCTCAGGACAGACCTCCAGAACATGCAGAGTTTTCTAGAATATGACACAGCAGGAGTGCTCCTGCTGCTGTCAGTGCAGACCCACACCTTAAAGCCATGTCAGGAACCTGGTGGGCAAGGCATGGGCCAGCCCAAATGTATGGTTGGCTGCAAGGTGGCTGGTAGCTTTGGCATGCCAGGTAGTTTTGTGTTATCTAATCACCAATATCCAGGAGCCTCATATTTTAAAATATTGACATTGGAATTGGCTTAGGTGCTTAATAGGTTTAACTTAATATGATTTCTTTAATGTTTCTTCTTTCTTCTTCTTCTTTTCATTGCTGATCTCTTGTTATAGGTACAACAGTAGCTCAAATTGTTTCTGTATATTTTTCTTACCCTGATCAAGACAGGATGTCAACACATGTGTTCACTTAGAAAAATAAATTCAGGTAGTTCTAAGAGTTAGGGACTTTTGAGATAGAAGAGAAACTGAAGGTGGTACAGGACAAGGTATGTGTTGGCAGTAAGGGAGTGGTTAAGAGACCCATTCATCCACAGATCCCTGGGAAATTATGCTGATTCATTTTGGTTGTTCTCTCCATCTCTTTACTCAATTACTAAAATTTTAAGCCCAAATACTAAATTTTCAGCAGCTCGTTAAGCAGAAAAGGTTTTTTTTTTTTTTTTTTTTGGACATTTTTCTCTAATGGGACACAGGGTCCCTAATATACCTAAAGTTTTTTGAAGCACAAAGATGGTTTATTAGTTGGATGGTCTATAAGAAACTTCATCTTTATTGCTGGTGATGAGGAAAAGGCAGACTTTAGCCATGTGAAGCTGGAATTAGAATTTTAAATCAATGCAGGGAAGCTTTTCAGTGATTGAAGACTTCCTCAAACCTACCACCTCTTTCTCTTTATTGACTATGGTGGGATTATGAACCCTATTTTCTAGGACTGTTTCATGCAACAGGGTTTAGGATCTGGGATTAGGTTTTGTTTTCCCCAAGGACATTTTCATTACCAGGAATGTACGGTAGAACCACTTTGTGGTCTCTAGATGTTTGATAACCAATTACTTGGATTCTTGGATGTGTTGGATGACAAGTCATATTCCCTGGCTTCATCATACTGAGATAAATGCTGGTGAGTGTCAACTTTGACACCTTGTGGTTTTTTTAATATTTAATCATTAAACATTTCAGCATTGCTCTTTGCTCAGCCCTGCTTTGATAGATTCAGGGACACAAAAATATTTTTTAATAATGTTCTTTCCCTCAAAGAGTTGATAGTATCGTGAACAACTGAGTCATCACAAACTGAAATATGAGAATAGAAGGCTAAGTAGAGACAATGTTGCTAATGGTAAGAGCAGGGGAACTGAGAGTCAAAGACCCAGTTTTTAGTCTCAGCTCTGCAATTAGCTATTGGGGTGACTGGACCAGCTTCTCAACCTCTCCAGTCAAAGGGGTCAGACCAGGTGGACTTGAAGGTGATTTTAATGCCAACTGTGTGAGTCTGCAGTAAGTGCTTTGGGGTGAGAGCAAGCCTTGGTGATTGCTCTCAATTCTGTTTAATATTTGCAAATATATCTGTTTAAGCTTCTGCAGGGATGGCCCTTTTTCACTAGCCCTCTCACTAAGAAAATGCATACAAAATCAATTTTTGTGTCTATATCCTGTTTCTTCCCCCAAAGACTCATATAGCAGTTTACAGAGAAATGGAAACCCAGCCCTAGTTCTAAATTGATTTGGCTACATTTGATACACTCTTCCTTTCTAGAATATGACTTTTCAGTTATAATAGCCCAAAAGATTGCTTTTCACACCTCTTTCATTTTTATGATTCTTTTCAAAGACTTCTTACATTGCTCACAGTAAAACTGTCTGGTAGGTTTCAGTAACTCAAAAGTAACCAAACGAGAAGTGTCAAGACCTCATAATCAGACTTAGGGTCTGATGCATGTCTTTGTATAGGAAGAAGGGGACAGCTGAAATCCCAGTTCCTCATACAGATTTTCATTAGGAGAAAAGAAAAAGAAATTTGGCCTCCATTGAGGACCAGAGTCCAAATTGCAATTCTGTCCTTGCCTTGGACCTAGGGTCATAATGCTGGCCAAGAAAACCAGTGACAACAATGATCATGTCAGCACCCAAGAGGGAGATGCTGGCTGAGCAAGCCACCTCTTATATTAGTACCAGAGGGACTTTAGGCTGTGATGCTGCACCTGGGCTGTCCAGACCCCAGGGCCCAGGCATTGCCCTCACCTGGTGAACTGCTTACCCAAATTCAAGGAACCTAAGAGAAATAGCATCCTCCAGAGATGGGGAAAGATAGCATTTGTACCAGTCACATGTTTTAAGTGCCTAAATACCTTTAGGAAAACTGTGTACATTTGGATTCTCAAAAAAAAAAAAAGAATTAATGAGAAGATTATTATCTATATCTATATTATCTATATCTACCTACCTATGTCTCCTGGTATAGTTCAAGTCCAAGTTCAAAGATCTGAGACCCAGAGGAGTCAATAACATAAGTTCTGATCTGAGTCCAAGTCTAAAGACAGGAGAAGACCTCTATCCCAGCTTGAAGACAGTCATATGTAGAAAAGGGAGTTTTTTACCTGCTTAGTGCTTTGTTCTATTCAGGTCCCCACCCATTAAGTGAGGGCCCGTGTTAGGTGGAGCAAACTGCTACAGAGTCTAATGCTGATCTCAGCCAGAAGCACCCTCAGAGACATGCCCAGAATGATATTGTACCAAATATCTGGGCACCTATGGCCCAGTCAAGGAGATGCATAAAATTTAGCCATCATGAAGATAACCTCTTATATATATGCACATGTGCCCTCTGAGTTGGATGTTGTAGGCAGTGCCAGGGTATGCCACCATTGAAAACTGATCAATATGGAATGCTCCCTTTTCCTCTCACTCCTCCCCAGCACAAACATGTTGGAAATCATTCTGCATGTACTTTTCTCTTCTCCAGGCTGTGGCTACTTAGTTCCCAAACATAAGCAGAATTTGAAGAATGGACAGGAAATAGACTGAGACTTCAAGAATAGAGGTTCTTAGGTAAAGATTATTTGAGTGGGCCTGCAGTACAAACTGTTCTCCACTCCTCTTCTCTAACACCTACACGAGCCTACTTCTTAATGGATACACTGTCAGATGGAGCTGATTATCATCATTATAGAAGGACACTAACAATACCACTCTACAGAGAAATGACCCAGGCTGGAAATTGATCTACTGGGGAATAATTTGAAAAGTGTAATCTGATCTCTGGAAGGCCCTAGAAAATTACTATCTTGCTCAATGGGATTAGTTGTCCAAAATGAAGAATATTCTCTTCTTGTACTATCCAGTCTTCTGGTTGCTCTCTTTCCACTACTTCTTGTTCCTCTCTTCTGTGACAACAAATGGATCTGGTGGCCAGCAGCATTGATCATTAACACCGGGCCAGACACAGAAACATGCTCAGAAGTTGGCCACAGTTAAACAAAAGATGATGTAGATGGGAATGTTCTTTAATAGGAAGAAATAATAATTGGTTTCACAAGGAGATTCTGTTGCTCTCACATTATAATTTTCATGAAGCACTCATCATTTATTTATTACCACAGGAGTCGTTTCCCTGATGGATTCAGTCATTTTTCTGATGGGTCTTCAGTTCTCTTTGAATTATTTGTCCTCTGAGACAGGGCAGCTCTGTGGCCAAGGACAGAGGGTGTGGCTATCTGGGAGAATGTGGCAGTCAGCAGAGCTGACTATTGGCAGGGGATGGATGGCAAAAAAGTATGTGTTATGGGTGGGGTGTGGGGTACAGGTGTCTCAACCAAAGTCCTAGCACAGACCGACCTCTGGACCCCATATTAGTAAGGGAGCAAGAGGGCTGAGGTGATTGGGAGAAGATTATAGAAAATTAAGGAAACAGCTCACTCAGATTGGGAGAAGAAAGGAAAATGGAAGAGTATTAAGAGGGAATGTGTTTTGCTGTAGGAGAATATTTCATATCTCTTGTGTTGGTGGAATATATAAGCTTTTTGGACTCTTGGGCCATAAATGGTACTGCTTGGTGGGGTGGGGCTGGATGGGGTCCAACAAAGTAATTGGCATGCAGCTCCTGATTGATCCGTTCATAAGTCATCTATCCATTTCACCCATCTTCCCATTCATCCATCTATCCATCATCTATCCGTCCACCCTGCAGCCACTCGTTCATCTATCCTGCATTAGCAGCACCTGCAGAGTGACCAGTATGTACTATACACACCGTTAGGTGCTGAGGAGGTGAAAAATAACGTCTCCCTCTGCAGGAGTTCTCAGCCCAGTGCGAGAGATAGCTAAGTGGACCAGTGGTCATAGTCAGAATGAGGATTACCCTGAGAGAGGTGAGCGCAGTGTGTCTTGATGGGAAAAGAGCCCTCCTGTTTAGACTTTGAAAGGGAAGAGAAGGTTCTCTGGAAGAGGTGCTGTTTTAGCTGAGTCCCATACCATGCATGGTTTGGGGAACATCCTTCTCTCAGTAGAGGTTCTGACATGACTTCTCTTCCTATTTTGGTGTAAGACAAGTCCACCTCCAGGATTAGGTCCTCTCCCCTCTCATGTTTGGGGGTGGGCAGTTTACTCCATTGGCTTCCCCTTCACTCATCCTTGACCACTACCTCTCTTTTGTTCTCCATTGTTTCTCTCCCTGCTGTGTAGAGACATGTTCAAGTCTCTTTCATCTTAAAATTTTAATACAACAACAATGAAACCATCCCTTGGCTCTACTTTGTGGGTACCCGCCTCTCTTTGTTCTTCCATTCACACTGAGCACACTTACTGTGGACTCACCTCTTTGAATATTGGCAGACAGGCTTCCACTCTGTGGTCAGTTCTTCCCTGTTCTTTAAGCTGCCTGAAGAGTGGTTCCAGTGTTCTGTCTTTAGCTAGTGGATGCTCTTGACCTTTGCTTACCTGACCAGTGGGTGACATCTGACTCAGCATCCCATTCCTTCCTGAAGTGCTTTCTCTTATTTCTGAGACCCCAGTTGGGTCTTCCTTCTGGATGGCCCTTGATTCTCCATGTCTTCCATGGGTGCCCCTTAATTATGTGTCCTCAGCTGCTCCTGCTCTCATGCTGTGCTAGTCCCAGGAGCTAGTCTCATGCCGTACCCACCTAGGCCTTCAACTACCACCTGTGCATAAATGCAGCTCAGGGTACTGAGGACCTTTAGGCTCATTCTCCAGCTGATAGCCAGACACTATCTGGGTGTTCCCCAAAACTTGGATTCCCTGTGCCCCCTGAGCTTCTTATCCTTCTCCCTAGACCTCCTTATCCTTCTCCCAAGGTTCCCTCATCATCCTGTCTTGCCATCCTGATTATAGACTATCTTAAATGTCTCTCTTCTAATTCCCTCCCCTGATCAAGTCCCCATCCAACTGACCACCAGGGTTTGTGACTGTGTTCTTCATGTCTTTCAAGGCCCTGTCCATTCCACTGCTTCTCTTTCCTCTGGTTCACAAGTTCTCCCCTGGATGATGGCAGTAGGTACTGACCCTCAGACAGGTGCTGACCTTGCTGTCCAAGAGTCATATGAAGAACTCTGTAAAACTGCAGGCCGTTGACCCCCTTCCACCCAAAGAGAGCCTGGTTTAGCTCGTCTGTCTTTTAACAAAATCGCCCCATGATTGTGAGTTGAAGCTTGTGGCCTGGGAGTCAATTCAGATGATTTCCCATCCCCTGCCTGGTCTATACCCATCAGTTCTCCACATGGGTACCAGAGAGATTGTTCTACAATGCAAGTCTGATCTAATCATGTTCCTGTACAAAACTCCATACTTGTCCCCCATATCCCCCTCCCATGCATCAAGTATAAACTCTGAGCTAACACATAGCCTCCAACTCTTTGCCTTCCATTATCTACAGGGCCTCACCTACAGCCTTGTAGAACCATCTCTTTCCTGAAATGTTCTTAGTAACTTCCCCACACCATATCTTCTGACCTGTACCCATGGTGCCCTTTCTTCTGTCTGGCTGGACCATATCTGCTCATCCTAAGGATTCGGCTGGAGATCTTCCAGAAGTCTACCCCATCCTCTGATACAGCCCTTCCATGGCCCCCCATCGACTGATACATATACCCCACTTCCACATTGCAAAGCAGAGACTGGTTGTATCTGACTTAATAGCATGAGTGAGAATGACTTTCTCCCAAAGTCTGCCAGAAATATTCAGACCACTCAGATTTCAGGGCTCTGAACAAATGTGCTTTTTGGCTTTCTAGGCTGTGGTGAAATCATTGCTGCTGATTTGGCCACCTCAGTACCACCATTTAAAAGGATGCACCATGAGTTTGCCCATCTCTGCAGAGACTGGAGGAAATCGTTGGCACTCATCATTTAGGAAGCACAGTCCCTCAAAATATAAACATGAAGCCATTATTTAATGCCTTTCCAATACCTCTCTGTTGGGATGGAACACAACTTACACTACTGGGGTGCTCAATCCAGATATGGTGGGAGCAGCTGCTGAGAAGGCTGGATGATGTCTCCTTTGTGAACCTGTCCTCAGTTTGATAAGATATCAGACCTGCTCATGTTTAATACTTGTGAGTGACAGATATGGATGCTGTCTTTTCTCCTGCCTTCTTTTTTGGCCATTCACTCATTCCACAATTCCTCATCCAGTGACTTCTGGACATCCTGTCATCTCCATATCTCCTGTGTTGCATGGTGTCTAGAGTCATGATGCCAGGTGGGGAGGAAAGCAGGTTAGTCTTACACCAGCACACACGGGTTGGAGTGGGGAAAAATTTAGCCTCAGCTGAGGATTTTTTGAAAGAACAGGATATTAAATAGGATCAGATTCCTTATAAGTCTTATATCGGAGCAGCTGCTAGAACCAGGTGTTTCTAGGCAAGGCCTTCCATAGAGCCAAAGCAGTCACAGTCTCAGTTAAAAGTTCTTGTGATCTCACTGGAAAGATGTCAGACTTGTCAAGTGTAGTAGCTGGCATGAGTTTATTAGAAGGGATAGGAAAAAGAAAAGAGGAACACTCTCAAGGAAGAGAGTGGGTCCTCTCAGAAGAGAAGAATGGTGCACTTCTCATGCCCTCCAGTTTTTCTGGGGGATGCTGTAAGTTTTCATACAGTCCCAACCAGGTCCACCTCTGCCTTTTGACTGATAGCAGGATTGCATCAGACTTTCAAGTCCCCATTGCACATGGTCTTACTCCCACAGAGGGGAGGTTTTACTATTATAATTACATGCTAAAGATCCAAGATAACTCTGGATCACTTTGGCCCATGCTGACTGGTTCTAATTGGAACTTGTTCTTACAGATTTTATGGCTAAGGGGCTTTACTTCCAATTATCCTATCTCCCTGAGTTCTGAAATCTGGTCCATGTAAGGGTCACAAAAATCCTCCTGTTCAGGGTAATTTGTGTTCTTATGGGCAAGGAGGAGCCTTTTGGGTCTGCATTTCTCCTGCAGATAGCAGGTTGTTTGCTGAGGACTGTAGCATGTCTTATTGGCTTAAGCCAGGCAGGGCTGCAGGTGATTTGCTTTTTAAAAGAAAGAAAATGGGGATCAGCATCAGCATAGTAGTCAATCCAGTTTATAGAATTATCCCTTCACCTCATGTTCCCATTGCTCATTCCACTTGTAAATTCTCCAAGAGCCCTGGCCTGGGGTGAGACTCCTCTACCAAATATTTGCATGGCGCCTCTCTCTCTCTCTCTCTCTCTCTCTCTCTCTCTCTGTATGTATGTGTATGTTGCTAGGGATTGAACCCAGGGCTTTTTGCATGTGAGGCAAGCACTGTACCAACTGAGCTAAATCCCCAGCCCCCATCCTTTGCCAAATGTTAATGGTGTCCAGTTTGGGATGCAGGCTGGTTCTTGGTATCTGTTCAATAAGGATTTTTCCATTGATTTTGAAAGAAAATAGAGTATTATGTCTTCATAGAGCTCAGAAGTTTCCATTCCTTACCTTTGAGGGTTCATATGGAGCATTATGCACACAGAAGACACTTCCGTATCCTTGGCCTCTCCTAGCCAATGAGACAGGCACTGAAATATTTATACTCTTGGCTCTGTTGTTGGTGTAGTTGGAGTGGTCCAAGGTGTATGAATCAATGTAGTATCTGCCATTTATATTTAGGGTATACTAAATTAGGAGGAAGACCCTTGGCATCAGAAGAATGTATTCAAAGACCTTTTCTTCCCTGTCAATGCAGGGTTCGATGACCTTCATGTGTGTGCTGACCCAGGAGTCCCAGAGAATGGCTTCAGGACTCCCAGCGGAGGGGTTTTCTTTGAAAGCTCTGTAACCCGATTTCACTGCCAAGACGGATTCAAGCTGAAGGGCTCTACAAAGAGACTGTGTATGAAACATCTTAATGGAACCCTGGGCTGGATCCCAAGCGATAGACCCATCTGTGTGCAAGAAGGTAAAGTGCTCACCTCAGTCTCTTCTCTCTCTTCTTCTGGCTAAACCTGCCTGATAATGGAAAAGCAAAAATGTTCAGTGAGGGCTGGGGCAGGGGATAGATTAATCTCAGCATTAAAAGAAATAGTCAATTACAATCCACTTTATCACCATTTTTGTAAATGCAAGAGAGCAACTCAGATAACATTAGGGCTATTTATAATTAGGCTGCCAACTCAGCACTCATTTTCACGTTACTCAATAAAAAGTGCAGTACATATATTGTACCAAAACTATATTTAGTGATACAGAAGATATACATTACTCAGAGGATTAAATCAATTACTACTTATCAGTTCTGTGTTAGATGTGATTCATTTAAGAAAGAACTGTGACAAGCAGAGCAGATTGACACGGGAGACATTTATTTCTAGCAATTATCCTGAAATGTATTGGTGGTGTCAAGATATTCATTTACTCCTGGAAATTACCCTAAGTCCATTGGTCAAAACAACTTAATATACATTTTGCTTTTACTTAATGTGGACACATTTAAAGTTCTAAAAAATGCACTGTGTTTAACTAATTGGGATGCCAAGTGGTTGGTTATGTATCGCAGAGGACAAGGCTGAACTTGGAACAGGCATGAATCAAGAATTAATTCTAGCCCCAAATTTCCATAAGGCATAGAACTTCTATTTCATTGAGTTCATTAGGAACTAGTTTCAGATTCTCCTGACATCATTATTGAGTTTACCTTGGGAGGGAGCTTCTAGCAATGATATGTCTGCAATTATTGTGACTTAGTGTATATTTCTTTTATGAAACGATTTAAATAATTTAAACTGACAAGCATTTTAAAAGTATCTATTATGCTTTTCCTCATGGAAATTGTAAAGGATGAGTAAGATGGTGTCTTGCTCTTCAAGTACTTGCTATCTTTGCTTTTATTTTCAAGATATATATGTGTGCATGTATATACATATTTAAATATATGTATGCCAAAATTAATATAATATGGATTTAGAGTTTTTAAAAATAAATTCACCTTTTCCACTTGCATGCAGCCCATGCATGCATATGATTGTATTTAATTAAGAGTTTACTTGTTGCTTCCAAATACACCTCCCTGCCAAAACCTATGGCCAAAGATACCCAGTGCTTAAAACTCAGGCAATGCAGGGACATTAGGTAACAAAGAAAACCAGAATAGCCTTCCTGAATATCACCCAAAGATGAAGGCCTTCTGTTATTTGATCATCATGGGGTGGCAGGGAGTTGATCACTTTTTAGATGAGCTTCTTCCCAACTCCATAAGCTGTATAGTAATTCCAAGAAAAGGACTGAGAAATCCTTGGAGTGGAAGGCTTCTATTCTATGGGTCTGTGTGCCTGGTTTAGCCCTAAATGTGCTAGGAGGGACTAGGAGGAGCCAGCTCATTTATTATGCAACCTGAACCAAGGCCCCAGGTCCCCAAAGGGGAATCCAGGTCTCTGCATTCCAGTTAAGGTATAGGCTCCAGCCATCAGTTAGGAAAATTTTGGAAAAATCATTCACACTCAAGGAAGGCTCATATGTATTTTTTTAATCCCATACTCCTGATTGGCTTAGTACATACTTTATAATTGTTCTAGCCATAGTTAATAGTGTCAGTGCAGGTGAGTCAGAGTTATCTGTAGGGCATTACGGTGAATTGAGTGGCCCTTGTTATGTGTTTGGGGATGCTGATATAGATGAACAGGGATTCAGGGAGGCAGGGGTTGAATGAGGAGGAACAGCTAAACATTAGTTCGGAACATGCCTTTTGCCCTCCAGTCAGTAAAGCCACAGCCTCTCTGGGCACCGTTCCTGCACCCTACCATCCCCAACACGTCTGCACATTCCCTTTATTTTTTTTTTCCCCAACAAGACTGCATTGTTTTAAGGAGGTATCTAGCATATAGACTGGGTACCTCTGCTTATTATACAGTATCTTCTTTAATTACTATAGCAACAAAGTAGGTTCTAGTACCTTATTTTATAGACAGGAAAGCGAAGGGGCAGAGAGGCTAGATTCCCCATGGTCTCATAGGTAATGGAAGAGTTAGGATTCAGATTCAGATGTGTGCTTTCCAGGATGTTCATCTCCTAACCAAGGATGATTTTTCCTGGGAAGAGGAACCAAGTTCTATAGGTAAGGAAGAGAGACAATGAAGCAAGTGACACGTAGCAAAATCACCCCAGGCCTGCACCCCCTTTGGGAGGTGGCCTCTGTTGACATGCTTGGTAACGACCTGTTTGTGCAGGGCACAATTCCTTGAAATGTATTCCAAAAATGGCCTGCATCAAAACTTGTTGAAAATGTGTATTTAGATCTCCTTCCAGGTCAGAATCATGTGCAGAACTTTTAAAAATAAAAGTGCCAGGAACCCATTACAAGAGACTCTGTTTAGTGGAAGCCCAGGCAGGGTTATTTCTAAGAGCTCTCAGGGCAATTCCAACAGCACCCAGGAACCCCATTCAGTTACCTACCTGATTGCAGCTAACGGTGGCATAGAACCCAGGAGGAGAGCTGTCCTCGCCACAGTGGTGTCTCCTTGCTTAACCCTTCTTTTTACTAGTTCCTTCCATGAAAGAGAAAAAAAATCTCATTCATTCATGAAGCAGTAAAGTACTTACTAAAATATATTAGCTCCCATAGACCTGACCAGAATTGCTATAAAAGATGAATAATTTGATGTTAAGAAGCTTCCTGGGGAAAAGGTGCAATGTGAGTTTAAGTTTTATTATTACACTATAAGTTTTCAATTAAAAGATCCAACTTGACCCAACTAGAGCTGGCAATAAAGTTGGCAGCTAACTCCTTTATTCATCAAAACTGTGGGGTGCAGGCATTTTTCAAAAGCAGGGTAGTCTTAGTCCTTTTTACAGGTACTCATATATTAAGGCAAATCATCTCCCAGCTCCAGAAGCTTCGCCAAAACAGATGGATGCTTTAAAAATGTTTTATTTAGCACCCTTCTCTTCTCATGTGTGTTTTCTATCATCTAAAATTTCTTTCTTGTTGCTGTAGATAGGAGTTATCAAAAACGACAGACTCTGCCCACAAGGGCAAATATTTGCCTATCTTCCCTTAAGATAGTCTCTTCTCATTTTCCATCTTCTAAGGTGGGGAAAGAGCAGAAGGGTGCCTCTGCCTGCCCTCAGGGTCACTGACATTTCTTATGCTGTGGTTAGAGAAGTTACTGTATGCCTATCCTCCCTCCCTTCAGTGTGATTTTGGTTTTTGCTTTTAAAAAAGATTTCTTTAACTTAAATGTGGTCATGACTTGAAAAAAATATCCAGAGGAAATAAGGTCAGGTCAGACTGGGGCAGATGCAGTAAAGATAAGTGACAGAAATGATCAGTTATCATTATTGCAGGATGACAGCTGGACTGCCACAGGCAGGGTTCTCAAGTCTAAGCAACCAGCCCTGTAAGTGCAGAGGGAAGGTTCAAATTAGAGCAGCGTCACTCCTTAACCCGCTGTGGCACAGGCTCTTCCACATCACAGGAGTGCTAAGATCCCGCCCTGTCTGTACCCAAGCCCTGGAGGTGGGGGTGGCTTTAAAGAGAATTTTTAGAGAGTTATTAGGCAAACGGAGAACAACAACAACATGAGCACATGCTCAGATCCTTCTCAGATTGTGTGTAAAGGTCACGCAATGATTGGTAGCAACCTTGGACACCAAGCTGACTGCAGAGATCCCCAGAAAATGGTTTTTCACAAATTCACAGCTGAAACAGCCCAGAATTAGGTTGACTGCTGATGAAAAATGCAGGGCTACCCCCACGGAAGTCTTTCCAACCCTATCTCAAGTGGAATTCATCTTCTCTCTTGACAGTCTGCAGCAGTTCAGGGCTGATCCTGGCTCCCCGGTCAGCATCTTGTGAGTCTGTTAGGTATTAATTCAGACCTCCTCTGAGGCCCACACTGAGTCTCAAGAGCCAGAGGCTTCAGTGTGCAGAGTTCCCCCCTCCCCAACCTGCTCAGATTTGAATCTAATTACACTTGGCTGACACAGCTCCTCAGAGATGGGCTGGGAGTTGTTAAATTTTGAGCCAACCTTTACATTTTGACTGCTGTCTTCAGTCTACATAATCAGAGAGACTGGCCTTGCATATCCCATCAGAGGGTGCATCTTGATGTTTGACTTCACGGGAATTGCCCCAGGGGTGTGTGAATGAAGCACACTTCCAGGTGCCAAGCTCAAAGCTTTTTATGCACTAGGAATCTAAATTTAGCAAGCACCTGCAGGCGGGCCTCAGCAGCATCTTGAGGTATTTGCCATGGGCACTCCACAAGCAGAGCATCAGGAAGTGGGGTAGCTCTGTAAGTCCTCAGCCCATGAGAGTGGGCTCACTTCTGGCCACACGTTGCTTTCTATCACTTCTTTGTTGTGCAACATAAGGCTACTTTGCAAAAAAAAAAAATGGAAAGTGACCTCAAACTTTCTTTAAAAATAAAAATTGTGTTTATCAAGAGAAAAACAGGAAATCAGAAAGCTTTTTCCTCTAGAGTGAAATTCTAAGCCAAACCCAATTTTTTCCACCAATCTACATAATCTACATTTAGAAGTCAAATGGCCTTCTTGAAATCTTTTGACAAATAATTAATGTTTTTAAATGCCTTTAAGAATTTTAGTGCCACTCCAATATATTTAGTCATTCATTCCCTAATATTCTGTTAAGCACTCTAATTGCCAGACCCAAAGGCTCCAATGGAATTGGGAGAGATGGTTAAATTTTCAGTGAATTTCCTTGTTTTCCCTTTTGGATTAATTTTTCTGTTGTTGTTTTAGCCTTTTTAAAATTAATGGAATAGCATTGGGGGGTTTAGCTCAGTAGTATAGAGCTTGCCGCTTGCCGCTTGCCTAGCATATGTGAGGCTGTAGGTTCAATCCCTAGTACAACACACACACACACACACACACACACACACACACACAGTAAAAATAATGAAATATAATACTTACACTAGAAAGTTCATAAAACCAAACAGTCCAATGAACTATTGCAAAGCAATACCAATGTCACCTTTATCCAAGAAATGGGACACTGATGGCTCCCCAGAAGCCCACTCCCCATCACTGCCCCCCTCCCCTTCCTGAGAGCTAGCACTCACTTCCTGTTGTAATCACCTGGCTTGAGAACATGTGCTCCTAAACGTGATGCTATTTCAAGTTTACTTTTGCCTTATTTTTGAGTTCATATACATGGGGTAATAGCATAGAGATTATTTTATGTCTGATTTACTTTATGCTTATGAAATCAATACATATCATTGCCTGCAGTTGTAGTCTGATCTTTTTTTTTTTTTTTTTTGGTACCAGAGATTGAACCTAGGAGCATTCAACCACTGAGCCACATCCCAGGACTTTTTTTTTTTTTTTAAAGCGATAGGGCCTTGCTAAGTTGCTGAGGCTCATGATTCTCCTGCCTTAGCTTCCCATGCCACTGGGATTATAGGAATGCATCACCACTTCTGACTACTCTGATCATTTCTATTTTTATTTATTTATTTATTTATTTTGGTGCCAGAAATCTAATTCAGGGCCTCACACAGGCTAGGCAAGTACTCCACAACAGAGCTATATCCTCAGCCTGCTTAGTGTTCTAATATATAAATATAGCATAATTTGAACTTTCTAATGTTAATGGAAATTTAGAGCGTTTCCAATTGGCTTCTGTTACACATAGTACCACTCTGAACATACTTGAATATACCTGCTGGTGTATATGTATATGCTCTCATTTCTCTTGACTACACCAGAATGGAACTGCTGAGGCATAGGATATGTGTATGTCCAGTGTTAATAGGTAGTGCCAGTTTCCCAAAGAGGTTGTACTGATTGACACTCCCAAGAGTGGAATTTGCTCCTTCCCAATACTTGGTGTTGTCAGTATTTTAGCCATCGGGTGGTACTTCTGGATTTAATGTACATTTCCCTGGTGGGTAGTGTTTAATGGCCAGCTTTTATTCTTTCTTGGAAGTGCCTCTTTAATTCACTTGCCTCCTTATCAGTTGTCTTTTCCTTTTTGATTTTTAGGAGTTTTTGTATATACTGGATGTAAGTTCTTTGTTGATTGTGTAAATGTTGAAGATTTGTCCTGTGGCTTAGGTTTTTACTTCTTTTATCATTAGTGCCATTTGATGAACAGATTTTAGTTTTAATGTAGTGAAATTAATCCATCTTTTTCTTTATTCTGGAGCTTTTAAAGATTTATTCTGTCTTGTTAAAAAAAAAAGATGGTTTTCTACTCTGACAAAGACATTCTCTTATGTAGTCTTCTTAGAACCTTACCATTTTGCCTTTCACATTTAAATCTCAAACATGTCTAGTGACATAGGTCACAATGTCTATCATACAATCCGGCACTCGTCATTAGAATGATGATTTTGTCTTGTTGTAAGATGGAGGTCCTGGTTCAGGACTTTCTGTGATGTTTTATTGTCTGTCTTTACATCAGTGTGATTGTAGCTCTATAATAAGTCTTAAACTCTGGTAGGGCCAGTTTCCCTCTCGCTCTTCTTCAAGAGTGTCTTGACTCTTGTTATTTTGCATTTCCACATGAATCTTAGAATCAGCATGTCAATCGTCAAGATAAGTTTGAATTTTTAATATGATTGTACTGGATTACAGTTAAATTACAGGGGGGGGATAATGCTTTTGCAATATGAGTTTTCTCAATTGAGGAACATGGATTATTCCATTTATTTAGGTCCTTTACTATTTTTCTACCCCGGTATCTTATAGTTTTCTGTATACATATCTTACATAGATGTCTTTTATTAGATTTATGCTTAGAAATAAAAAAAATTGTTTTTGAGGATAATTATTTTATATTTTGTTTTTAAAATAGGTCATATATGAGCTGGGCATGGTGGTGCATGCCTGTAATCCTAGCAGCTTGGGAGGCTGAAACAGGAGGATCACGAGTTCAAAGCCAGCCTCCACAATTTAGTGAGGCCCTAAGCAATTCAGTGAGAACCTGTCTCTAAATAAAATACGAAAAAGGGCTGGGGATATGACTCAATGGTTGAGCACCCCTATTTCAATCCCTAGTACCCCCAAAATAAAAATTGGTCACATGTGGAATTCATGTATGATAAACTCATTGCCAATTTGACTGAATTCTTTGGGATTTTATCACATATGTAGTTGTGTGATGTGTGAAGAGTACAACTTTTGTTTTTTCTGACTTTTTGTTTCCTTTTCTTGCACTCCTGCTTTGGTTAGGAACTCTGTATAATGCTGAATACAAGGAGCAAGAGTGAACCTCACTGTGTTAGTCCCAATCTTAAATGGGATGCCTTCCATATTATTGTGACAGATTTTTTAAAAAGATATCTTTTATTATATTAAGGATGTTTCTTTCCATTCCTATTTTGAGAGTTCTTTTAAATTTTTATGATCATGAACAAATATTGAATTTCATCAAATGCTTTTTCACATCTATTAAGATGGTAATTTTCTCCTTGGTTCTGTTTGATATTCTTTTTTTAAATTAATTAATTTATTTTAATTAGGTATGTATGACAGCAGAATACAGTTATGATTCATTGTACATAATTGTAGCACAACTTTACATTTCTGTGGTTGACATGATGTAGCGTCACACCAAATGTGCAGTCATACATGTACCTAAGATAATGATGTCCATCTCATTCCACCATCTTGCCTGCCCTCATTGCACCCTCCCTCTCCTCCCTCCCCTTTGCCCAGTCAAAGTTCCTCCATTTTTCTCAAGCCTTTCCCCTCCCTGTTATGGATCAGCATTCACTTATCAGAGAGAACATTGGCCTTTGGTTTTGGGGATTGGCTTACTTTGCTTAGCATGATATTCTCCAACTCTATCCATTTTCCTGAAAATGCCGTAATTTATTCTCTTTTAATGCTGAGTAATATTCCATTGTGTATATATACCACAGTTTCTTTACCTGTTGAAGGGCATCTAGGTTGCTTCCACAGTTTAACTATTATGAATTGTGTTGCTATGAACATTGATGTGGCTGCATTACTATAGTACGCTGATTTTTAAGTCCTTTGGGTATTGAGCAGGAGTGGGATAGCTGGGACAAATGATGGTTTCATTCCAGGTTTTCTAAGTAATCTCCATACTGCTTTCCAGATTGGTTGCACCAATTTGCAGTCCCACTAGAAATGTATGATTGTGCCTTTTCCCCCAACATCCTTGCCAACACTTATTGTTGTCTGTATTTTTGATAACTGCCATTCTGACTGGCATAATATGAAATCTTAGAGTAGTTTTGATTTGCATTTCTCTAATTGCTAGAGATGTTGAACATTTTTTAATATATTTGTTGATTGAGTGTATATCTTCTTCTGAGAAGTGTCTGTTCTGCTGCTTAGCCCATTTATTGATTGGGTTGTTTGTTTGGTGTTAAGTTTTTTGAGTTATTTATATATCCTGGAGATTAGTGCTCTATCTGATGTGTGTGTGGCAAAAATTTGATTCTAAAATGTAGGCTCTCTGTTCACCTCATTGATTGTTTCTTTTGTTGAGAAGAAGCTTTTGAGTTTGAGTCCATCCAATTTATTAATTCTTGATTTTATTTATTCTGTTGTGATTCACATTAGTTGGTTGTCAAATGTTAAATCAACCTAGGATTCTTGAAGTAAACCCATCTTACTTGTGACATATTTTTAAATTTATTGCTCGATTGTGTTTGCTAATGTCTTGTTTTCAAGTTTTGCTTTTATGTTGCCGAATGGATTGGCCTCAAATTTTCCCTTTCTATAATGTTCTTGCCAGATTGCGTAATCAACCTCGTAAGCAGGTTGGTGTGGGCCTTCAGAAGAGAACGCTAAAAAAGAATTTCTGTGAGATTGCTGCAATTTCTTCTGCAAATACTTGATGAAATTTATGGGGAAGTCACCTAGGCCTGGAGTTTTCTTTGTGGGAAGGTTTTCCATTTTGAATTCAATTTATTTTAGATTTTTCTGAAGTATGACTACTTTCTGTTTCTTATTGTGTCCATCTTGGTCAATTGTATATTTTTTATTTTAGAACTCCAACTCCACCAAAATTTTCTGATTTCTTGACTTAGTTATTTGTAATATTCTTTTTATTTTTTAAAACAGAATATGTTTTGATGTTGCTTATTATTTTTTCATTGTTATATGTGCCATCCCTCTTTGTTTCTTGATCAGTTTTACTCAGTTTCATTGATGTCACAAAGTCAACTTATGGTTTTGTCAATCCTCTCCTGTGTGTCTTTCCTATTTCTTTCATACTCACTCTTTATTTTATTTCCTTGAACTTTCTTTGGGTTTAATTGCCTATCCTTTTTTTTTTAAACTTTTGTGTAAGAACTTTTAATTTGAGTATTTGGTGATAATGCTAAATTTGTGTGCACCTAATAATACTCCTTAAAATTTACAAAGCAAAAATCAATAGAACTTTTAAGGAGAAATGCACAATCACAGGAAGAGCTTTAAGCACTCCTCTTTTAATAATTTATAGAACAAGCAAGAGGGAAAAAATAATAAGGATATAAAAAACTTGAATAAAATTATTAACAAAGTTGACCTAATCAACTGTAAAATATACATTCTTAATTTTTAGATATTTCTTTTTCTAATGTGTATTTTTTAAGAGAGAGAGAGAGAAGAGAGAGAGAATTTTTTAATATTTAATTTTCAGTTTTCAGTGGACACAAGATCTTTATTTTATTTGTATGTGGTGCTGAGGATTGAACCCAGCACCCCGCGCATGCCAGGCGAGCGCGGTACCGCTTGAGCCGCATCTCCAGCCCTCTAATGTGTATATTTAAAGGAAAATTTGTAGCTATAGTTTTATCTACATAGCATAAATTTCAATGTGCAGTATTTTCATTGTTATTCAATTTTAAATATTTATTTTTAAAAATTAATTTGTTTGATTATTTATTTAGTGGTACCAGGCACTATACAACATCCCTTTATACTTTTTATTTTTGAGACAGGATCTTGTAAATTTGTCAAGGCTGGCCTCAAAATTGTGATCCTTCTGCCTTAGTCTTTGGGATAGCTGCGATTACAGGCATGCACCACTGCACCTGGCCAAAATATTTTCTATATTTATTGTTACTTCTCTTTGGACCCATGGATTATTTAGAAAAGTATTTTTCAGTTTCCAAACATTCTAGAAAATTTCTATTATTTTTTTTTCTTATTTTATTGTGGCCAGAAAACATGCTCTAAAGTTTCAGTCATTTGAGATTTTCTTTATGGCCCAGGTGTGGTCAAACTTTGTAAATGTTCCATGTATGCTTAGAAGAATGTGTAGCAGTCTCAGTCCTACAGAGTATGGGTAGCTAAGAACCCACAAAGAATTACCATCCAAGTGTTAGGTATTAAAAAAAAACTTAAATAACAAAACACAAACATGCTAATTGCCTTTGTCAACCACAAATATTTTCCTTCTGTAGACTAAAGGAAAATAGTAAGCACAAGATGCATGCTTACCCTAATGACTTTGACCAACTCTCATTCCGGTGGCTTTTTCTCAGTGGTTTTAAGCTGGGTCCTACTAAAAATTCCACATTAACATTTAGCTGGGAGCCCCAATGTATTGAGTGTCTTGGTCTGATGCTTCTTCAGATTCCATTAAAATCAATGTCCTTTTAAAAAGAAAGAAACAACCTGGATCCGCCCTGCTTATGAAGCAAAACCACCTCATGTGGTGGGGCTTCTTTTTCTTTGAAGCACCCTCTCTCTCCAGTCAGTGCCTTCCCAAACAGCATTAATGCTCAGCCTCTCCATTTCTCTGCCTGACATTATGCTTATGGTAACATAATTTGCCTTTGTTGATTCCTTCCAGCTTCTGCAACCTAATTCTAAGAAATGGTGATGTTCTGATGATATTCTCTCGAATTGTATTGGAATGATAGTTCTTTACACCAGGAGGGGTGTGGAACAGCACTGATATGGACAAGTAATTCTGGAGATGTTAGTAGATGTTGAGTCAAGAAAGGATTGTGTGGTACGAAGTTCAGGAGTCCACAAGAACACCCTCACTTCTGACATCAAGTTTGGAGGTCTCCAAGCCCACTTCAGGTTCAGTAATTCAGTAGGACTCAGAACTCTGAAAAGCCAATATACTCATGATTCAAGTTTATTATAATGAAAAGATATGGATTAAAATCAACCAGGGGAAGAGGTGCATAAGCAGGGTCCAGGTGAGCTTCCAGTTGTCCTTTCCCAGTAGAGCTGAGCAGATAGTGCCTATTTGTTCAGGCAACAACATATGACAATATACATGGAATATTAACAACCCTCCACCAGGGAGACTTGTCCAAGCCTTGGTTTCCAGAGTTTTACTGGGAATTAGTCATGCAGGCATGGTAGACCACTGTGTGGCTCACCCTAGTCTCCAGTCCCTCCAAGATCTGAGGTGATTCTATGGGGTCCAAGGTCCCCAGTGTAAACCACATTGTTGGCATAGATTATGTAGAATGGCCCAAAGCCTCTAGATAAGCAAAGACACTCATCCAGGCAGGACATTACAGGGTTTTAGTGGTTACCTCCCTGGAGCTGAAGGCAAAAGCCCCACCTCTTTTGGGGCAGGTTAATCCTTCACTGCACCTATGGCAAACCCTTTGAGGACATAGATCAGATTGTGTCATGACCCAGGCTTACCAAGCACCAGGAGCTCCCCATCACACTATAATAGGACCCCTATTCCCTGCCCTACTTACAAATCCTTCCGTAGTCTAGCCTTTCCTGCTCCATCTTGATGGCTATATTCCAAACACACAGATCTTCTTTTGTTTTTTCAGGACACCAAGCTCTTTCTTGGCCTTTGTACTATCTGTTCCGCTGCCTGAAATGTTCTTCTCCCAGTTCCCCACATAATTGGATCTTTGTTGTCATTCAGGTCTCAGCTTAATAAATGTCATTTCCTCAGAGGCCCCTTGCCTGTCTGCCCAAATTAAATGAGTCTCCGAGTCAGTCCCTATCCTATCACCTTGTTATGTGTTCGTCATAGCAGTGAGCCTTTCTTGTTATTTCCTAGCTCATTTGTCTCTTAATTTTTCAGTTAGCAATTTCCCTCCATGCAAATAATAAGAGTAATAAGAGTTCTCTATCTGCAGCACCTAGAACATGCTGGGCCTAGAGTACGTGCTCAGTAATTCATTGAATGAATGAATGAATGAGCAGCTGGATGAATAAATAAATTTTCTGAAAACTGGTTTAGGCAAAATTAAGTAGAATTCTTTATGGCAATATCTTCAGAGCCTTTAATATACTAATGTAGATTATGAATCTCTGAGTATTTCCAAGATTAGTTTTGGGGAGCAATAATGTGGGAACTTGGCATTTTCAAGGAGTCAAATTCATTTGCACATGTAAATCCCATTTTAAAGAAAAGTAATCCAAGTTATGGTACATATTCTTGAAATTTTACTATGCCTGACCCATCCCTTAGGACTCTACTCTCTGCTAACTAAGCTGATAAATTAATTTGTACTTAGGTATAAATGTGTAATACTGCCTTAGGATCGTTCACTCCTTCTTTTATGTATTCATTATATTGAATCCCCATTGATACGAGGAACAGGGTATAAAAATAATGGCAGTGGTGGGCTGGTGAAAGATGGTTTCCAGAATGGGAGCCATTGGTATCCCTTAGGTTATGTATGGGAAGTGTACATTTATGCCTCCTGTACCTAAGTTCTAATTGTTGATATTTTTCATAATCCTTGGTAAAAATATGTTTGAAGTGGCTTTAAAAAATTCTGTTGATGAACTTATGCTATAGAAAGTTGTGTGACAAACAGTCTCCAACTTACTGATGGTTCAACTTATGATTTTTCAACTTTAGGATGATGTGAAAGTGATATACATTCCATAAAAACTGTAATCCAAATTTTGAAATTGAATCTTTGCATTAGGCAATATGATACTCTTTGGTGCTGGGGTGCAGTAAGCCACAGTTCCCAGTCAGTCAGGTGACTGAGGGGAAATGATTGATGCTCCCCAGTGTACTGTGGCTCACCTAGGGTGCTCAGTAGGTGAGTTATATTAAATACATGTTGACTTACAATGTTTTTGACTTACAGGAGTTTAGCTGGACATAGCCCCATCGTAAGTGGAGGAGCATCTGCATCTCTATTTGAGACTTGTACATTGATAAAGATCACACATTTCTTTTCAGATACTACAGGTTCTGGATTCTTTCTTTCCACTAAAATAAGGTCTGTGGTTTTTGCTGTCTCAGACAACTCAGCAGGACAATACTCATTCCAGATGCCTCTTCTCCAACCCTACCCTCCTTTAGTGAGGGGAATCGATGCCAGACTTCACATGTAAAAAATCGAAGAGAATGTGAATTATCTTTTCTTCTGTCAAACTTTAGGTTTCTATTAGAGCCAGGCTATGTCAGTTTTGTCCTTACTCCTAGGGTGCAGCCCTCTTGACTTTTCCACTTTTGTGGAACTTGGACTCTAACTTCTTATTCCCCAGCTGGTACATGGCTCCCCCACCTAGTAAGCGATCCCTGCCCTACTTCCTATGGAGACTCCTCTTTGGAATTTGTGAGTCTGTGAATTCCCTTCAAACCCTGTGTCGTATGCTCTGCACTAAACCCAACTCCTGTGTGTGGAAGCTTGGAGTTCTGATTAGGAATGCCAAGCCTTCTTGGTTAAATACCACAAACTGGTAAATCAGCCTTGGGATCAAGGTTTGGGCACTTCTGCACCTGGCCAGCCAGTATCCACATGTCTGTAATGTCTAAGTGGACATTCTGTCCATGATTTTACTCTCTTTAACTGGCTACCTCTGAGTATACCAGTTAATTCTTGAGCAAATTTTAAGTCCATCATGAAAAACGTATAAATTACTGCTACAGATTCTATTTACTGCCAAGATTTTACAGACAGATGCCTCAATAAATGTGTTTTTATTTGCTGTGAATGACTTCTGCATAGTGCCATTGAAAAAAAATATAATTCAGATTCTTCCATTAAAAGAAGGCAGCTGTGGTGTGCAGAGAGTCGCCAATTATCTTATGACTCCAGTCAGGATTATTCTGGGGCTGATTTGGAGGGAGTTTAGCTATTCTAGCAGAAAAACTATTGGTTAAACATGAACAGTTAGAAAACCCCTTTCCATGGCCTGTAGCACAAAAAATGAGAGGTAAAATTGAAACCAGAAGACAGTTCTCCAGCTGAGACTCTATGTTGAAAGCCACGGGCTGTGGGACAACCTGATGATAGGGTTCCTCAGGGGAAGGCTGAGTGGCTGGGCCGGGCTGAAGACCTGTTAACCAGGCTCCCGAGGGCTGTGTGCTCACAGGGTTGTTGGGCATGGGTTTGGATGACCCTGCTCCCCTTTATTCTGTGCCAGGTGTGTGCACAGGTCTGGAAGCAGAGAAGGAACATCAGAGGAAGTGGGACACAGGTCCTGCTCTCAAGCTAATTGCGGTGACAAAGGCTGAGATACAGGCACAACTTAGGTGCACTTGACTTCAGATGGCCTGCACAGGGCAGTGAATGGCCTCTGTCCTTCAAGCCCTGTTGTCAGGCCCTCTCCCATAGGGAGGCCTCTTCTGCTTGCCTCTTTCCTATCACTGACATCTTATTTTCTGGAGTCTGTTTTGTTCAATTCCCAGCCCCTCCCAGTATGCCCAGCCCCCACCCCATATTACTACTGGGATATGCTCTTTTCAAAGCCACCAAAGTTCACAGCCACCAGAGCCATCCACCAGCCAGCCATTGCTCCTTTCCTTCCTTTCACCTTCGTCAGGGCTCCCAGGGTCCAGAGTTTCAGAACTAACTGTTTAAAGCTTAGAGCAACTTGAAGATCAAGGATCCTATTAATATTATTCCATACATATTGTGGATTCAGTAGGCTTTGGAGAGTGGCTGAGAAACCAGTAATCTTTTGTAGCATGGAAGAATTTTTGGAGGAAGTGTCTGTGATTGACAAAGTGTTATCCTTGGTTGCCTGTTTTCAAAAAATTAAGCACCAACTAATTTGGAACAGAACCCATCTAGAGATCACTATTCCAAGCACATATGCATCTAAAATCAGAAGCATTGTCAAGATGGGGTGTAGCCCAAGGGTAGAGCACATGCCTTGCTGGCTTGAGGCCCTAGGTTCCATCCCCAGCACCATAAAAAGAGAAAGAAAATAAAAGAGAAATATGCATGAAATCAGAACCATTAAGCCGAAATGTGCCCATAAGAGATGGAGAGACACATATGATCAGTGTGACTTAAACCAGATGGGATTAGTTGGGCAGTATTTAGGGTCAGTAAGGGTAGGGAGAACAGGATCTCAACTTGGCAGCAAGGAACACAATGGCCTATATGGTAAATTATAAGTAGACACAGTTAGAAGTGGATAGTTGTCATCCATTGATTTTATTTTATCTTTTTATCAGTTTGGTGTGTGGACTTCTTGTTCTTCCTCAGCATCCTCCTGACCCTCAGATTTGCTTGCGTCTTTTCTTCCTGGACTCGGGCACTTTGCTCTACTCCATTTTTGGGAGGTAGTGCAGCTGCTTGCTCTGAGCCTTTGTGAGATTGGCAAGAGTATGTGCTGCTCTATTTTTTATCTTTTTAGCAACAGATAAGGCGGACAGGAAGTTTTATTGGCAAACTCGGCCGCAGCTTGATGTGTGCTGTTCCACACACACGTTTTCTCATCGGGCTGGGCCTCAGGGAAAAGGTGGCCTGATGGGCGACCAGTCTGACAGTCTGCATCGTGTCTTGTGTTGTTCATAAACCAGCAAATATATCACCAGATGGATTGTTCAGGTTAATCCCCAAATCTTGTCTTTTTTCATTTATCTCCAGAATTGTTCATAAGATCAATATTGTTCATAAGATCAGGGTAACGTGTCCAGCAGGAAATGATTCCCTTTATGCCTGGGTCTTTCTTCATGAACTCTCTCTTCCTGTTACTCCAGGGAAGCAGGCTATGATGCTTGTCATCAGGTACCTGAGCCTAGTAACAAGTAAGGTATCATGTGTCAGAAATTGTATAGGTCAAGACCAGGCCTGAAAATAAGAGCTTTCTTGTGAAACTGTTAGCCATTTTAAGTTCCAGACATAATGTATACCTTTTTCACCAAAATTGCAGATTGCCGTATCCCTCAAATTGAAGATGCTGAGATTCATAACAAGACGTATAGACATGGAGATAAGTTAATCATCACCTGTCATGAAGGATTCAAGATCCGCTACCCCGACCTCTACAACATGGTTTCATTATGTCGTGATGATGGAACGTGGGATAACCTGCCCATCTGTCAAGGTACGAGAAGGAAGCCACCATCGCCGGCTGTTCTTCTCTCAGACTCTATTGTACATGTTCTTTGATAGAGTGATAGAGATGATGGAGCGGAATGCGAAGCCATCCACCCCACACGTGTCCTTTGTGTTTTCACTGCTCTTGGGATATCCATCTTCAGTGCTTGTAGAGGTGCAGCTCCATATACCCACCTTCATGGTATAGGTGGGAAGCCCCTTATTCTTTAGCATGTCATGTGGTCCCCTAATCTAGAAAATCATATAGTTGAAGAACTTGTAACTTGGCTATGAACACAATGATGAACTATTATATACTGAATGGAAACAGTGGGGCATTTACACTTATTTCAGTGGTGGTGAGAATACAGTTAAAGCCCATCTTACAGAAGGCTATTTTCTCTTAATAATGTTATCCCTTTTTATAATGCATGAAGAGCACAAATATCATCAAATTCAAATTTCATCCAAACCACCCGGTGAATATTCATCTTCCCATATTTTTTTTTTTCAAATTTGCCTGGGCTGACATAAAAGGACCCTGTTTGTGAAAATAAGCCTTTGCATTTCACATTAATTCTGATTTTATTTTTTAACATGTGACTTGGACCAAAGGACCAAAAAGCCAATGCATAATTCATAATTTGATGGAGAAAGAAAGCGATCTCATTTGCTCCAAAAGCTCTAGCATGTTCAAGTTGAGACGAATGTTAACTTTGTGCTTGGAAATCACAACTGGCAGACTCCAATATTGCTTTGTGCAACTCATCATGGGAAATAAATTGTTTCCTTACACTGGAGCTTAAGAGTCATGACCCCGTGAGGAAAGGAGCTTCTGGAAGTAGGAGGACAGAGTCAGCCATACTCCCTGCCCTTCCCTCAGAAACTGCCCAATGTGCTGGCCTGTTCTGCATCACATTTCTAAAGGGGACACGTGACTTATTTACATGCTCAGAGGCTGTCTACAAAATAAGCAGCTGGCTCCTTCCTGGGCTACTTATTCAACACACTCCATTATCTGCTGATCGGTGGTTGGTCTGCAGCACTGTCAGAGCCGTGCTGAAGATCACCTCAGACTCCAGCCACTATGAGTTTTTTCTCTCCTACTCTTTCTGTTCCATTTTGGGTCACTAAGTACTATATCTTCTTTAGGAATTCCTTTTTCCCTTAATGACTTTCTAAACATACCCCATGGTTTACCTCTTGGGGTGTCATTTTGAGTTCAGATACTTGCTTCCCCATGTCTCTGTCTGGCCACCATGGCTCCCCATCCCGTCACCCCTTAGTCAATCTCCAGTCAAGACAGGACTATTCTAAGTCTGCAACAATAGAGAGCCGACTGACTGGCTACTCTTGTGTGTGTGTGTGTGTGTGTGTGTGTGTGTGTATTTTGTGGTGTTATGTAACAAACCAGAGCCTCGTGCATGCCAGGAAAGTGCTCCCTCTCTCTGAGTTACATTCCCAGCCCTTGACTGGCTTCCCAAGAGAGTTTTGTCTCTTGGGACAACATATACATCGCAACCTTGTTTTAATTTTTCCTCAGAGGCTTCATCCCACCAAGGATGTGTCCTGGTGGCCCATGCCATGGCCCCATGCCACCCTGCAACTCCCTGCCTGTGGAGAGGTTCTGCCAGCTGAATCTGCACCAGCCTCCTCCCAACCATTCATCTAACACAGCATAAGGAATGAGGAATCAGTTACCACAGACAGCCTGACACCTCTCCAAGCCCCTGGGGGAATATAATTGGTCCTTAGCATGACATTTCATACTATAACTTTTATTTGCACCTATGGATCCAGAGGCTAAAGCCTGAAGAGGCTTCTCTCTATTTTCTAGAAGTGCAAATGGAAATCACATTGAACTATTGAGTTGAAGCCAATTTTTTACTGTTATATTTAGGACAGTCTGCCTCCAACCAAGAGTGAGCATGTCTTCCCTCTCAACTCTGATTAAATGCATGAATTTTAACCCCTGCCATCTCCTTGCGGGGTGAGGTGAGAAGCTGCTCAAACCCCATTTTTTTGTGGGAATTTTATGTTTTGGAGAATAGTGTCTGGATGCCTCCTGCTCTCTGTGGGTCACAGCTAGTTTTTATTTGGGAGAAACCAGTTTATCCATGTGAGTAGGTTAGAACAGCAACCCCTTCCTAGGAGGAGAGCGAGCATAGTCATTCTTGGCAACTCAGTTGAACTATGCATAAAGGTTCTAACGCATTTAGTTGTTCATATTAATGTGCTTATCTTAATTATTTATTTGTCTGTTTGCTTTTGGTACTGAGGATTAAACCCAAGGATGCTGTGCCACTAAGCCACATCCCCTGCCCTTTTTATTTTGAGACAGGATCTTGCTAAGTTGCCCAGGCTGTTCTAGAATTCATAATCCTCCTGTCAGCCTCCCGAGTCACTGGGAACACAGTGCCCGACTGTGCTTATCTTTTTTTCCCCTCAATTATTGATTATGTTTATTACACACACACACACTTTACTATGAACATTTTTAGTTTTCAGCTGCAGGGTGGAGGTGGAGGTCAAAAGCAATCTAAAGCCATGAGCCATGAGGCTCTCCAAAGAATGGCTGAACTCCACCACCTTTTGAGTCTGGTCCATCCTAAATATTAGCTGGTTCACAATGGAGTCTGTGGGTAATGCAGAACTTGGGGTCCCCAAGACACAGGAACTGCACCATCCTGGGAGTGAATGCTTCCCTAAAATCCTGCATTCCTATACCTCACTTGTCTTAACCACACTCACTGTGATGCACGGGCACCATACACTAAGGTGTCCACCAAAGCCATTTGCTGAGACATTCCTTCCAGACACTTAACACTATCCAACACAGTCAGTTTGTAGAAAGGTTCTGCCATCTGCCATGTGCATGTGATGCATACGATCTGTACTTGGTGACTGGAAGGGGGAGTAGGTATTTTCATTATACATCCTCAACTTTACACACAATTAGTTCTCCCCTGGAAGAACACCAGCTCTGCAGCGTCATTATTTCCTCCAGTGAAACTACTGAAGTTAAAAAGAAATTCCATGATCACAGCGGATGCCACACACAACAGAATTCTGTGCCATTGGCAATGTTATACTGGGCTGCCACAGGCTTCTAGACCAAAAGGCAGCTAATTCTTTACAGAAGTAGGAATATGGGATCCAGGTCCCAGTTCTGCTGTGATAGCACACAGAATTCTGCGCTTGATGCACTGACTCATTACTGACAGTGTTTCTCCTTGTGTGTTCCCCAGAGCAGCAGCTACAGTGGTACTTGGACCATTAGCAGTGAAATCCTCAGGCTTCAACCTAGACCTGCAGAAACAGAAGCCCAGGAGGCTGGCCCAACAGTCTGTGTTGCACCAGGCCTTTGGGTCTTTCTCAAGTTTGAAAAATCTATCCTGTAGAATTCTTCACCTGTTTCATGTAAAACATAACTGAATTTTCAAAAGTTTAGTGGTACCCGCTAAGGGAAGTTTCCCTTCCATAATCTGTACCCATGGAATCAATTTATTTTGAGCTTAACTTTCCCAAGTCCCCACCACATCACTAAAACTTTTGGAGCCTCTCTCCAAAGGCTCTTCAGTGGATCTCAGCCCTGACAGCACCTTTGGATGACTTGGGGAGCTTTAATAAAATACAGTGATCCTCAGACCAGGGCCTGGGGCCTGGGCATTAGTGTCTTTGAAAATCCCCTCAAATGATGTCGGTGTGCACTGAGGGCCAGAACCACTGGACTAGGGGTGTGCCAATCCATATCACACATTCAGCTACCATCCCTTACCCTCTTTTGTAATTACTTATCTGACTCTTTAGTCTCACTTGCAAATATACAAGCAAATATCTGAATTAGAAGTAGAAGAGGTTAATAGAACAAGGAGTCTGTATGTTAAAAACCAAAGTACTTTCTTCTTCAGAGGCTGTTATGGGGTAGATAAGTGATGTCCCCCAAAAGCTCATGTGTGAGACAATGCAAGAAAGTTTAGAGGTGAACTAATTGGATTATGAAAGTCTTAACCTACTCCGTGCATTAATCCCCTAGTAGGGATTATGTGGGTGGTAACTATAGGCAGATAGGGTGTGGAGGAGGTGGGTCCTTGGGGGCGTGCCCTTGTGGGTTGATATTTTGTCTATGGTGAGAGGATGGCGCATGCTCGCTCTCTCTGCTTCCTGGTGCCATGTTTTGAGCCACTTTCTTTCACCACACTTTTCTGCCATGATGTTCTGAATGAATGAAATTGACTGTCGATGGACTAAGACCTCTGTAACTGTGAGCCTCAAAATAAACTTTTCCTCCTCTATTTGTTCTTGTTAGGTCTTTTGGTCACAGTGGCAAAAAAAAGCTGACTAAAACAGAAGCAATACTGTTTTGTTCTTTCTTCTATGCAGTGGGCCAACCCTGAAGAGTCCCAGTGTGCTGTTTGACTCTTGGATGTACAAAGATGACCAAGTGAAACTTTCCTTCTCTTCTTTCACATTTCACAGGCTGTCTGAGACCTCTAGCCTCTTCTAATGGCTATGTGAACATCTCTGAGTTCCAGACCTCCTTCCCAGTGGGGACTGTCATCGCCTATCGCTGCTTCCCTGGATTTAAACCCGAGGGGTCTGAGTATCTCGAGTGCTTGCACAACCTTATCTGGTCATCCAGCCCACCCCGGTGCCTTGCTCTGGAAGGTAACACATCTTAGCCTTTTGGAGTTGCATTTTGAATTACTAAAGCGGACATTTCGATGGGAAATGAAGAACTGCAAATGATGGCCAGCAGTAACCTTTGTTCCCTGAGTCCACTTTTCTTGCTTTTGTCCAGAGCAGAGACCACCTGCCATGAAACCATACTTCCAGTTAGACGTAAAATTTGCTTCCCCCATCCTCAGGCTCACAGGGGAGGAGAGTGGGTGAAAGAAAAAGTTGCAAGCATCAAAGGTTAAACTGCAGAATATTGCAAAGTTAAATGAAATGTCTTCAAAAATTAATTTTCTCTGCACCAAATGAAAACATATTGCATTATGGCATCATTAATCTCACCCCTCGTTTTATTGTTGTGTCAATGTTTCCTCCATATTTCCATGCATTTTATAGCTTAGCTGTAAATGTTTTGCTGCAAGCACATCCTTGGAAGCCTGAAAGCAAGAGGTCTTTCTTCCTTGTTTATTAAATCTATATGATTACAAAGTGCGCATCACTAAAGACCACTAATCAGCGGTATAAGATAGTGAGGGGGAAGGGCATCCACTGCCAGGATCAAGGCAGTGTCATGGGGTCCATAAAAGTCTTGTGCTAGACAAGTTGGACATACTGGGTCAGCCCTTGCTTTAACACCCACCTTGAAATTATGCCCGATGTGATTCTTGGCATGTGAATAAGTGGGTGGGAAGGGACCTCCATGGGGAAAGAAAAAAAAGAAAAAAGAAAAGGAAACCTCCCATCAAGAGCCTCTCTAAACCTATTTGGAACCGTGGTTGGAAAAGAAACAAATAAAGAAACAACAAAATGTGGAAGCAAACCAGTTCTTACAGGTTTACAGCAGCTTTATAGTGTGCAGCTCTGTGGGAGGAGGTAAGAGTGGGAAGTATGTCTGGAGGGCGATGCTCAGAGGAATGAGAGAAAGCATTTATTCCTAAAGGAAAGGATGGACTTGGGGCCCTGGAGCCTCCTTGGAGGGAGAGGGAGTGGTGGGTGGCAGGGAGAGTGGAGGGAACCGTGGGTGGCAGGGAGAGTGCCAAGCCTGGGCCATTTTTTTGCCCTATCCCTAGGCTGGTCATTAGAGCTCCTGCTTCCCTCACCTCTCACCTGTCCCAAATCCTCTAATGGATTGGCAGGAACCCAGGGTAGAGGTGTTAGATAAAGTAGAGGACACCCAGTTAAATTTGAATTTCAGAGAAACAATAAATAATTTTAATAGGAGCATGTCCTGAAATGTTGCATGGAACTTAAGGTTAAAAAGAAAAATCCTGCTTTGGCTTATCTGCAATTCACATATAACTGAATGTCTTGTACTGCTGTTTGCTGAATCTGGCCATCCTTGCCTGAAGAGACAAGGTCATCCCCTTTGTTACCAGTGGACTAGCCTTTCTCTTGTCTGGCTACTGATGGTGGGTCAGGGTAGGCACATGAAGAAGGGGGCCTGTCTTCTAGTTCCTGGAGGCTTTTTTCTACCCAGATGACCAGGGAGAGAGAGGGGTAGTTTAAAGGTATCATTATTATGATTTTATCTATTTGAAATGCCCATTTTAAATTTTTTTCAAATTTGGCTTAAATGTGTTTCAAGCAGTCAGGTTTTGATAAGCTTCATTTGGGGACTTAGAAAGCAGTTTTTATGGAGCCTAGAGAATATGATATGGAGAGACATAAAACAAAATCTTAACTTCAAGAGGCAACGATCTAGGGTTGTAAACAGAAGCTGTGAGCAGCTTCTGGTTGAAAATGAGTCTGCTTGCTTAACACATGCCCTTTTCCACTGCAGCCTCAGCTCTGGCTGCAGAGAGATGCTGAAGATCCAACCTGATATCACCTGTGCCAGGAAGACCACTTGAATGCCTTTTTCCCTCAGTTGGTTTTTCTTTTAAATAATGTTCACATCTTGATTTTCAATACACGTCTCTTTAAATTATCTGATGAATTTCATTTGTGAGCCCTTTTAGATGTACCACTGCCGAAGGTACAAAAGCCATGACTCTAAACTGAGAGATAACAGAGTGGACCAAAGGAAAACTAGATAGAAACTGGGTGAAGGCAAACAATGAGCCTGGTGTGATGGCACATGCATATAGTCCCAGCATCTTGGGAAGCTGAGGGAAGAGGATCACTTAAGGTCAGAGTTCAACTTCAGTCTGGGAAACAGAGACCCAGCAGAGATCCAGTGTCCCCCTCAAAACAACAGTAACAACAACAACAAAAAGCATAAACAATGGATTAAAAAAATAAGAGGCAAAGGTTCATGAGAACATCATCAAGTTGTGCCTAGGTATTAGCACTTCTTTAATTCTTTCTTCAAATTGTGTATCATCTTTTTCAACCTCAGTGCCTTATTTATGTAATATTATTGCAGGGTTTCAAAAGAGATGAACTGTTTCTAGGGATTCTACCCCTTTAATATATCACCCACACTCTCCCCCACCTTCCTGTTTTCCTAAACCCACAATTTGCATGATTTGATTTTTCTTGATAGCATAGTAAAAATGATTGCACTGTGCTGTAGAATCATGATGTTATTGGGGGCTTTAAAATATGTTAGGGTGCTCCTATAGTGAGTGAGTGGGTGCTGTGCAGGTCTTTATGAGGTTTTTATCCTTTCCCCTTCCTCTCCTACTACTAATGCATCAGCTACCAGGGTACCTGTCACTCTCAGGGAGCATGTGGTGCCATGTTTTCTCCATGCTCAACTCGTTGCCTTGCCTGCTGTGAGCCAGGGTATGGGATCCCTAAGCTGATCATGGGTTTATCAATTAAGACTGTTGGCCATCAGGCTGGCTGGCTTCACATCCTGGGTCTCTTGCTTAGTCACTTTGCCCTAGAACAAGTGGTTTTGCCTCTATTGGCCTCCATTTCCATTTCCTCATCTGTAAAATGGGGGTGGTGATCTACTTATCCCATGAGATTGTGAGGATTCAGTATAACAAATCTGACATATTTAGTGAGGTTTCTGACATATAGCAAGTGGCCAATCAATTGATGTTTTTAGAGTTGTGTATAAGTCACCGTATAAACAAGTGAGGATCTGGGCATAATTCTCTATGAATAAGGTGCCCAGGCTTTGGAGCATGTTCATTGTGACACTAATTTTGGTTGTTCAGGTGCAATGTTAGTTACTTGCATGTTCTTAGCTGTGTTTGTATAAGATGGAACAGATAAGGGAAGGAAATACTGAACAATAAAGATAATTGCCTTTATTTTTGAGAGATGATTTTTAGTCAGCTTTTTTTTTTTGCCACTGTGACCAAAGGACCTAAAAAGAACAACATAGAGCAGGGGAGGTTTATTTGGGGCTCATGGTTTCCGAGGTCTCTGTCCAGATGGCCGACTCCATTGCTCAGAGCTCGAGGCAAGGCAGAACATCATGACAGAGGAAAGCTGCTCAGGCAGGACAGGGCAATCAGGAAGCAGAGAGAGCTTCACTCATCAGGGACAAAATATAAACCCCAAAGGCATGACCCCAGTGACCCACCTCCTCCAGCCATATCCTACCTGCCTACAGTTATAGCCCAGTTAATCAGTGGATTAAGCCATTGATTAGGTTCTACCTCTCAACCCAATCATTTCACCTCTGAGTGTTCTTTCATTGTCTCACACATGAGCTTTGGGGGGACACCTCATATCTAAATCATACTAAGTGACTGTGTATGTGCCAGACTCTTGACCAAAGTGTCTGTTCACTGCTTCTAACCCCACCTTGCTGATGACCAAACCAAGGTTTCTAATGGCTCAGTAACTTGCCCAAAGTCAGCTAATAGTGAGGGAGCTAGAACTTGAGCATGAGTCTTTGTCACTTCAAAACTCTTGATATAAATCTGAGTCTGATTAACTTATTCTGATTTTACAATCCAACAGGGAAGGTGATTTGGTTTTTCAAAAACTAAAAAAAAATAAAGCTTTATTACATAGGAAGGAATTTATCATTCTAGGCTGTGGTCTTCCTCAAGAAATCCCAGGTACAGGGGACCATGAGTCCAAAGGGAGGTCCTACCGCCCACCAGGTGGCTGCCAGCTCTTACTGCTGCCCCCTGAAAATGCCTGTTAGTCCCCATGTTACAGTGTGGTGCTTCACTTCAGCTAGTGAGCTGGGCAGAGATGGTTAGTCTACTTTTACAGATGGGGACACTGACACCTTAGAGGATGGCATAACTTGCTCTGACCCCCTAGCTCTCAGGTGTGGCTTTTTCTGCTACATGGCACCCCCTCTCCCTAATGGAATAGAGAGCCAACACTTGACCTGTCACACTCACATGTAAACAGTCCTATTTTTGAAGGTTAGCTTTGGGAGGAGTTGATCATGATCATTTGGAAGAAAAGAACTTGGTAGTATCATCAAAGGTAGGAAGAGTTCCAAGGACCAGTATAGAGGTCATGTATGCGGGAATCCCTTCTTGAGCACATGTGTACCTCCATAGTGTGTAATGGATAAAGCACCTGAAATCACCAAACCTTGAACAAGAATGTTAGCTGCAATATTTTGGACCTGAAAGGAACTTTGTGCATCCTTTTATGTTGGCCCATCTTTCTGTGGGTATACATGCTTTTCCTCATCTGGGTGTATCTTAATCCTTTCCCTTCTCAGGCCCTCTTCATCTCTGAGGATATCACCTCTCCCTGTCTCATTTCCATGCATTGAATCCAATAATTTTTAAAAGAACCTAGATAATGAGTGTGGGCAATTTCTTCTAAGTGCTCAGAACTCAGTTCACCTTGCCATCAGGGTTTATTGAACACCTGCTAGGCCCAGAGCAAAACTAAAATGGGCACTGGGGAATTGCAAAGAAAGAAAAGGGCATAATTCTTTACTCTGCAGAGTTTACAGTCTACAGGGGAAAATGAGAAGACAAATTCCATTATCTAGAGAACAGATCATTACAGGTGGCATGTACATGCACACACACAGATACTTTTACCAAGGAGCATGTGAGAGCATCTGCACTTTGGAGAGGGTAGAAGGACAGTTCTAGTAGGTGATATTACAAGTGCAAAGTGAAAATTTCTGTCCAGAGATTTGTGGCATTTTTTGTTTATTTTCCCTGGAGACCAAATCATAACATACTTTCTGGCTCCACTTGATTCACTCATATGGAAGGATTGTGCATTTTGAAATTGGAGAGCTCATCAGCCTAGGCAGCAGATATGTGTGTGAAGGACACTGGTCCAAAAGTTGAAGGATGGGAATGTAGGATGTTGAGGGTCATAAAGCAAGGAAATATAGCCACACAGCAGATAAGGTTACAAGGAAAGACATGTGCATACCTGAGGTGGACTAGGAAGAAGAGGTGCCAACTGTCCAGGATCCCCAAGACACTGTAGTTAGGTGATGCACAACCACAGAAAAGGGCTCTTTCTTCATAAGAGGAAGGTTTTCCAATGGCCTGGTGGTGACACAGAGGTGCTAGTTATCTAGTTGAAGAAATTCCTGGTGGCAGTTTGCTCAAATGGCATGTCAACAACAACAGAGATCACGTGACCATGCATCTGTGAGGCAAGACAAGGGTCAAAAGAACAGGTGATTGAAGCCAAAACTTGGCATTTGGAGTCCTTGCTGGTAGCTTCCATCTACTTAAAGTCTCTTTTGTTTCCCTAACAAAGGACTTAGTTCCCCAACCAGAGGTCCTTTCAATAGATCTCCAGAAACAACAAGAGAGTGGGGGATCAAATCCAGAAAGGATCAAGACTTTGGAAAGAAAGTAACCAAAATGAGTGCAATATGCTCTTTAAAATAAGTGCCTGTGAGAGCCATGTACTCATTCAGCCAATTTTTTTTAAGGCCTCAATGTTGAGGATTTTGCAAGATCCAGAGCACACCGTGGTATATGAGTTATATAAGGTGTCTGCCCTGCAAGGGCTCTTATAGCTCATAATGCTGTTCATGAAATCTCACTCTCCTGGCAGGTATATTCAGAATATTCTATCTGTAAGGTCTCCAGGGTCTCCAGAGGTAGGGGTAACCTACTCTGAGGCTTCTGAGAAGGTCTTCTCAAGTGAGGTCTTCCTGGTTTAGAAAGTACTGGGAGGGCTGCATTGTGAGTCACCTTTTGCAGTGTGGGGCTGGCTCCTGGGGAGTCTGATGTGTTTTTCCATCTGCTTTTCCAAATAGGGGAGAAGATGATTTCAGGAACTACAGGTGCCTAACACTTGCCTTGTAATGACTTGGGCAGTGACTTCCCCAAAGTTGACATTTTCCAGAGGCTTTTTCAGCCCCATGGCTGGCATTTCTTCCAGGAACAAGCAAAGCCAACCCCATTAAGGAGCTGAACATCTGAAACTTTTTGTTTTAAATCTAACCAGTCTTCAAACTCAGAAACCCAAAGTGATCCCCCCATTCTCACTCATCTCAGAGCTCACATGGACAGAGATGAAGGTTTAATGAGACAGTGTCAGATTCAATCACACAGAATGCAGCAGTGTGATTTCCCGAGAACCTACTAGTGCCCAGGGATCCTTTTAGGTCTGTGTCCTTTTATAAGAAATGGAAGAGACATAAGAAACTGAAGAACCCTGTTTGGCCAAATAAGAAATAACTTGAAAGTTTCCAATTTGAGATCAAAACTCGAAGCCAGCTTGGATGTAGAGGGCTCCCAGCTCCTGAGCTGTAGTTTGCAGTATACTTTGTTCCCGAGTCAAAATATGTTCAGGTACAAGAGGCTCCTGGCATAAGAGGTGCCTGCCATGATTTCTCCCTCCAGGAATCCTGACTTTACTGGGAAGCACCTCTGGACTTCAAAGCAAATCCTTCGTAGGGAACAGGAAGGACACAGCAGACAATCTGGGCCTCATCAGATGAGGGGCCCTGCTGACCTTAAGAAAGCAGAGAGAGCTCCCGTGGGGGCAAGCTGCAGGGGATAATACTCAAAGCTTCCGTCCAGACTGACCCACCCCCTTCCACAGGTGGGAGGTTCCCATTTCCCAAATGGAAAATCCAAAGCACCAAAAGGAGTCTTGGGCCTGTTCCCAAAAAGGTGGCTATAAATTATTGTCCATGAGGAGATTCATTGTTACTAGGTCACTTCCCCAAACCAGGGTTGGGGATCTCCTGATGACATTTATGCCCTCTTGCCACCTTTCACTAGACAAGTAAGGGAATCTAGGAGTCTCCTCTTCCTGCCCAGTGATCCAAATAAGAAAGCCTTGGATGCATACGTGCCTTGGACCATCGGATTTTAAGTAAAAAGAGAGAAACGACAGAAGAGCAATCATAGCAGGGATCTCATGTCACTGACTTTGACTTGCTGATCATAGAAAAAAGAGTATGGAAGGCCTTAGACATCCCAGATTCACCTTCCCCTGCCTACCCTGTCACACCCCAGTATCTCCTTTGTGGAGATGAGTCAGCAGCACCAGAGCTGAGCCTGGGCCTTGTGTGGCCTGGGAGTGCCCATCGAGGTTGGCACATACAGCCTAAGGCTCTGGCACCAATCGGCTGCCTTGCATGGGGAGGCACACACCACTCTGTCCCCTTTCCCTTCCTCACCTGTGTTCTTGAACAGGGGAAAGCAGTATTTTGAACTTCCTTGTCCCATGAGCAACTACATGACAGAAAGTGCCTCTTTCCTCCATGAATTCTCAGCCCTGGTGTGTGGTATAACTAAAGCTTCCTTCAGTCCACTTGACATCTGTGGACACTGTGCAGGTTCCTTTATTGTGTGATCTCTCACCCCAACAGTCACGAGAACATGACTGATGCCAGCTGCAGATGAGACCGGGGTTCAGAGAGCTTCCCTTCCTTTCCCAAGGCTACCCCCTCGTCAGCCAGCCGGTACACTTCCTGAGTCCAAGCCTTCTACTGACATCACTCCCATGGCCCTGCAGGACCTAGAGCACCTACTGAGCACTATGGTCTGGGTTCTGATCCTAGCTCTATTTCCTCAAGTGGAAAGGGTAGGAATTGGAAGAGTTGACCTCAGAAGTGCCCTCCTGGCAGACACATTCTTTTCACTGCTCTTACCAGAACTCTTCCCAGAGAGTCTGCCCTGGACTTGGCTGGCTCTGCAAGGCGTGTAGCAAAGTGAACGGCTGGGGTGCTAGGTTGTTCCTCCTCTTGATGGCAGCTGACATCATCTCCCTGCGGCTCATATTCATGGTCGACCATGAGCTTTCCATCACTGGGAGGAAACAGAGAGATAAGTACAGATGCTCATGGAGGGTCATCCTGGTAGCAGGCACTTCACTTGTCCTCTGTATTCAGCCTCAAGACAATTCTGGGAATAATGGTTCTCTCTTTACAGAAAGGAAACAGGCCCAGTAGCAACCCTTGGCCTGCGGGAGCAAGACACAGAGCAAGATTCAAAAGCTTCTCTGACCCAACCTCAGGCTGGGTTCTTTCCTCGGCACTGTGCTGCCCTCCGTGGAGAGACCACCTGAGTACTCTACTTAGCCACCAGAGGCGACTCGTTTGTTCATTAATGTTCCCGGTGGATTTTTAGCATGCTCAGGTTTTGGAAGAAATCATATATGTGTGTGTGTGTGTGTGTGTATGTGTGTGTGTGTGTATATATATATATATATATATATATATATATATATATATATATATAAAATATGATTTTACCCAAGCTGTACTGCATACCATAGTGAACAAGACGGTAATTCTTTTTTTTCTTTTTTCCATCTATCCCTTTTGCCTAGTAAGGTTCTGTTGTCAACCAGCATTGTACTGAGTGCCGTGGGGCATCTGCTTATTAGGAATTCAAGTCATGCTCACCTCAGCTGTAGTGATAATAGCAGTGACCAACTGGTCACCCAACACCCCCTCCCCCAGCTTCTCACCCTTCTCAGTAGACCAACTGGCCAGGGGCATGGTCTCCATTAACCTCTGCCAGCCTTTCAGGCTCCCTGCAGACTCACCCATGATCCTGCCAGCAGCTGGATCCAATTGAAATTGCATCAGCAGAAAGTGAAGAGCAGTGAATGCCTTCTCTCTCCTCTTGAAACTACAGAGCAGCGGGGCCTCTTTTCATGGGAAGGTGGAAGGAGGCCTTCTGATTTATCTGCTTGCCCCAAACTATCACTTTCTCTCTGCTTTAGCTGATGTTAGAGGTGTATGCAAGATTAGGAAATGCTCTATCAGGTGGTTTGGGGCTAGTGTCCTCAAGGCTCTGAGGCCCAGCAAAGAAGGCCCCAGGTTAGCTTTCTTCCCGGCTGACCGCAGCCCCAGTCACTCTGTTTTACATATTTATATAGCATGTTCCCACTCAAGATTTATTGAAAGGAAGAGTTTGCCAGTGTAACATCTGAAAATCATTCTCTTAGTTCTGCCTTCTCAAGAACCCAAGACCAGAGAATTGAAATGATTTGCTAGGGTTGCATAAAAATTCCAACATCTCTTCAGACTCCCAACCTTCAGGTGTGGAAGTAGATGGCTAATTTACAACCCTGAGTAGGAACCCAGCTTACATCAGCCAAAACCTGATGGGATTTTTAGATCTTATTCTTGAAAACAAAAGAAGTTCCTGTTCGCTTTGAAGACAAATGAGTGTTCCTGGACTTGTGAAAGAGGAAATCTTGGGCTTCGTTGGTTTCCTGTGTTAGCAACATTAGCTAGCCAAGCCCAGTCTGAAACACAGAGAGGTCAGTTTATGAATGGAAATGCATTCTCTGATCTGGACACATTGTCAGTGGGTAACATCCCTTTTGCCTATTTTGTTCCCTGGCAATGAAAATTTCTGTAGCTGACGCTGTTTGTGTTACAATCACCTTGCCTGTGACCCTGGAGGGGTATTTTATTAGCAGGAAATGCAAAATAGCAAGCAATCCTGTTAATTTATTGTTCACAAGCAATAGTAAATTATCCTAATACCATTTTCATGTACTGTTCTTATATGACAGCAGAGTGATTACAAGAAAATAGTAGCTTTCATGCCACAGAAGTGTGCGTAATTTTTTCTTTCTTTTTTTCTTTCTTTTTTTTTAATAAAGACTAATTGCCCAGTGGCATCCCTCTTCTTGGTCACACATCACTCTTGTACTCATGTGTAGACTGTACTGTAACATCAAGGAAGAAGCTTCCTCCCTTGCTTTCTTCCTCCTCCTTCTCCTCCTCCTCCTTTCTTCCATTGAATCAGAAAACACTTCCAAGAGGCTTCCTTCCTTTTTTTTTAAAGTAGATCCAAGTTTCCAGGCTTTGCTGCTATTCTAGGCTCTGTTTCTCCTGGTCATTATGACTTTTGACCTGCCTGTCCTGAACTCTTCCCCGTCCTCTCTCTCCGGATCTGCTGTCCACCAGCCTATGCAGCCCCTATGCAGGTCCCTGCCCACAGGGCCTTGCTTTCCTTTTGTCTCATTGGAAGCATGTGACCATCAATCCTCCCTCTCTCCTGGCTTCCAGAATCATTATTTTTTATTTTTTAAACTGCACTTTAGTGCAGAAATTTCTGCTGAGGTCGAAGGAGCAAAACTGGTGGTTCTCTTCTCCCCACCAAAGGGGCAAACAGAGCTGACAGCTCCATTGGTTTGAACAGTGACTCTCACCAAATCAAGAAAGAAAGAGGTCACCAGAGGAGGACCCCATAACTCCCTCCCCCATTCCTGCACACTCTCAGAGCTGGGATCCCCTCAGGGTCGTGCCCACATCCAGGCAGGCCCCTCCCTCCACTCTCACCTGATGAGCAGGGTTGTGCCCACGTGGGAGGCTGCTCTGTTTGGCATAGGGAGTATGGAACATGACCCTTTACTAGATTCATGGTTTTCACCAAAGTATATTTTGGTTTTGTCCTGCAGTCCCTTCTTATTTTTTGAAAATCCAGACATGGAAGCTGAAGTCTTTTTCTTATGATGTTTAAATGTCAAGCCACTGAAAAAAGTGCAGCATTAAGCAACCACAAAGCCATGACCAGTGGTTTGAGCCCCTCGCTTGTACCCCCAGGATGACTTCATTCTGCTCAGAAAATAGATGAATATGACAAATGGGAAATTGTATTTGTCCTTAAACTCTAGGATATCATCTCATTCCCCCTCTAGGCAGGATTTATTTCCTCCTTCCCTCTCTGGGAAGTTAGGCGACTTGTATTTCAGAGCAATAAAACCTCTTATGATCAGGTGCCATGCAGAAGATGATAAATCCCCTCAGTCACTTCGAGTCACTCGGCGTATCTACAAAGTGGTCTGGAGTCATTCTTACAGGTCCTTTCCTAGTTTCCTTCACCTGCCCACCTCCCACTTTCCTTCTCCCAAATTACCCGTCTCTTTTCTCAAAGAAGCTAGACATCTAGGGTGGTAGGCAAGTCAAACAGCAGTGCCTGTCCATGCCCATCTTTGTGTCTTCTGTCATTCATCTTTTTTTTTTTCATAAAACCTCTTCCCACAATGCCTGTGTGTGCAATCTTTTTCACTTTTTGTACACAAGGAGGTTTCTTTTTTATTTGTTTTGGTTTTGTAGAAAGGTCATACCTGATTCTAAACTGTGCCTAGATTCCTCTAAAGTGTTTAAGGAAGACAGTGCTTTACCAGAGCTCATCTGTCTCCTCAAAAATGGTTTCTGAAGAAAAGCCTAGGACTTTGATCACATTCTGGTCGGTTTGCTCCTCGATGGATGAGAACCAAATGCATTTTCTAACTCTGCCTCTTCCACCCAAGGGAAGGGATTTAATATGATCCATCCATTAAGAAGTTGGAAAAAATGGTTGGATATTTTTAAGATGCAGCCAATTATATTGAAATTCAGATTTTAAAACTAGTCCTTATCTCAAGCTATCACAAGGGAACAACGGTGCCTACATAAGTCTGTATTTTCATACCATAAGTGTCTTATTCTGACAGAATTTTTTTTTTTTTTTTTTGGAGATGGGGAGAAAAGTAAATTTGTGGGAAGATAGGAAGCCAAGAATTCTATAGACAACCATGCCTAAAATAGCCTGGGAGAGGAAATTTACCCAGCCATATTGCTTGATGTTTTAAAAGACATTGTGGGCCTTTGCATTATCTGTGGGTGATTTTACTCTCCCTAGAGCATAAATAAATTAAAAAAACAGCCTGATTTTGACTAGCACCTCCCAGAGAGAATAACTAGTATCTCCATGAGGAGTGCTTGGGGTTCAAGGCCTGGGATTCAGTTTTTTCCTCGCCCACAAGTTAACCACTTTAAGGGACATAGTGTTTCTTATTTCAATTAGGAGGACTTCTTGTTATTCCAGATGGACATTCTGACATTACCTAGGAAACCCTCCTGCTTCCCAGTGGACCTGGCCCAAAGGCTGGGCTCCACTTTCTGGACCAAGGGTGGATTCATGCTATATTTGCTTACAAGGGTGACTGTAACAGACTATTATGAAGTAGGTGGCTTAAAACAGCGGGGTGAGAGAGAGGGATCTAGAGGGATCTTTCACATATGATATCCAGTTTTCCCATCACCATTTGTTAAAGAGACTATATTTTCTCCAACAAAAGTTTTTGTAGGAACAAAAGGGGGGAATTACATGAAAATAGGAGGGAGACAGTAAGGGTAGAGGAAGGTGATCAGGTGGAGGGATGGGCAAGAGGAGGTCCTGGGAATAAAATTAATCAAATGATGTTGTAAACATGTGTGAATATGGCACAAGGAAACATACTATTCTATACAATTAATATGCCTAATAAAATAAAATAAATAAATTTATTGTCTGCTGGATCTAGAGGGTAGAAGTCTAAAGTCAGCAGGACTGTGCTTCCTCTAAGGCTCCAGGTAGAATACCTCCTGGCCTCCTTCTAGTTCCTGGTAGTGGCCATGGCCCTTAGTGTGCTTTGGCTTGTAGCTGTATCACTCTGATCTTTTCCTCTGTCGTCACATGAACCCTCCCTAGGTCCGTATCTTCATGTGGACATTTCCTCTCTGTGTCTCTCTGCCTCTTCTTTCAAGGACCCCTGTCATATAGGATAGTATGACCTCATTTTCTCCATCTGCAAGGTACCCTGTCTCCAAATAAGGTCATATTCATGGGACCTGGCATTAGGACTTCAACATAAGAATTTGTGATGGGGGAAGGCACAATTCCATGCTCTCCCAGCCTTGGGAAGAAGTCGCCTTCTCCTCTGAATTCCCTGTGCTTCTTGCTTCCAGGTTA